>NC_064759.1:33749750-34408679 GCF_011397635.1 Epinephelus fuscoguttatus | reverse complement strand
AGTTCTTCACAATAAGAACCTGTTAAGTCTTCCCTTGACCTCATGGCCCACAAGGAAGCTGCTCAGCATTATTTCTTGCATGACTAAGCAACTTCTGGCACTGTTCCTCATTTTACTTAAAGAAGAGAAAGCAAAAAGAAGCTTTATTTTTAAACATGTATAGGGGCTGTTTTGACTTATCTCACGTAGGATACCCACAGTGAGCTTACAGCAGCCTGTCACAATATGCTGAATCACATATTGTAGGCTATGTGGTGCTTACTTGAGGAAGACGGGCCTGAGTCGTCATTTATGATGGTAATAATTAACTATTACAGTCTCTGTAAAGCAATACGTGACAAGGCAGTACAAAGAAAAGCCCCTCTCTCTGTGACAACACCGTTTGGTCTCTTTAAATCTAAATATAACCGCGTCTAAAGCTGATACCTAAACCTCCTGGCTAATGTTGCGTTCACTTGCTGCTTGAGGGCTCCGACCGGCCATACACACATCAAAAAGAAGACTTGTGCGTGTGTTAAAATAGTAAACATTTGGCTCATACTTCAAATAATAATAAAGGTAGCTGCTTTTGTAGTGAGTAGAAGAGGAACGTCATGAAATATATGAGAAAATGTGACACCTTGGTAAGCTTGGTGTCAATCTTTAACATGGACAAAACAGTCTCTAATTAGCAAAATGTTGTTGTAGGCCTATCACCTATCACAGGTTGAGCATCTTCACACCCTAAATGCCAGCTAGACTCTGTGAACTGTGAAATTATGTTACATTCTACCTTAATCATATTAGCACTTGAAGTTTACCGTTTGCGCTCTAGTCAGAATTATCATATTTCCTACAGTACCTGAAGGTACCAGCTAGCTTGTCACCCCTCGTCCATAGAAACAAGCTACAAACTCACACAACTGTGTCTCCACACTGACCTTGTTCAAGGGGGGGTTTCGAGTAACATCGTAGCCCCTCTTCTTGGTGTACACGAAGGTTTTTGTTGTGTCTTCGGACTTGTGCATCTCCGTTTCCACTGACTCCCGTCTGACCAGCGCGCGTGCCATGTCGCTGCCTCTTTAAATAGAGCGACGGTGAACTGTTGTGAACTCAACAAGTGGATGCGCAGGTCTGACCGCTGAGCTGTGGCCGCTCTCTGCCTGTGCTGTCACTTCGCTCAAGAAGAGCCCGAGTCTCCTTATCATGCGCTTTTATTGTCCCCAGTCAGCTCTTGTCTTATGTAGCGTCCCTGCGTGTACTTTCACCAGGCAACAGGTGCATGGTGGTGTGAAGTCAGGTAATATGAGACGCCAGGTAAAATGAGACAAGTAGGGTTTTACATCTTGGGCTCTTTAAATATTTGCAGCCAGTCACAGAACATGTTACTGCATTGTTACAACTTGTACCCTAATACATGAATTATGCCATCATGTACCACCCTACTACCAACCTGGTCCAGTACAACACTGGCACTTAGACACTGTATGCAAACTGTACATTTTCTGTGAAAACAATTGTATTTTGAAAAGACATAATGCATGTAACAGGCTGAAGTTGACACAGTGTTCCAGAACGTCAACAACAGATGCATCTAGGCTACCTTGCACAACAACCATGTGACAAGGTCAGAGTGAGAATGTATTGCTTCTACAGAAATTTTAAGTATTTTTGTCACATGAAAATATTTAAGATGATGCAGTGAGTCCATGCCACCCACAATAGTCCAGAATTAGCCATAACTGTTACACACACGTAACCAAAATAACATGTCTGTAAGCAAAATGGTAGCAAGGAAACAGGCAACATAGGAACAGTGAAAGCATGGCAGAAAAGTTAGACAGTCTTTCTAATAATTAGTCACAGGTTACATTCATGATTTAATAAATGAAAAACCGAACTGATGAACTGATTTATCCACAAGAAAATGAACAAATGTGACTGTCCCATTTTACCTTACTAGTTGTCCCATTTTACCTGAGCATGTCATGAGAGCGAGGTAGGGGGTTCTCGATGTGTTCTTCCTGGATTATTTTACATGACAACATTTTTTTTTTTTATAGAAATATAGCAGAAAACCATACGTTACAAAAGTAACACTTAAGTTAGGCTTCAGAGTTTTAGGTAATTTTCTTGGTAATCTACTTAAAAGTAGATTAAATCCCCCAAAAATAAACATGACTACACCATCACCTGCCTGTAACTGGTCCTTTAACTAATTTTAAAAGGCTTAGCATCTGTAAGACTAAACTGAATTTAAATGACCTCACATGAGCCCCTTTTACACTGCCAGATTTCCCGCGAATGTTGGACCGTGTTGCCGGCAAACTACGAGCATTTAGATACACAGAGCCGGATCGGTGAGTTGATCCAAGGTGCCCAGTTTTCCTAGCCTGGTTCCAGACCATAGACCCCGCCCACTCAACTGAGTAGGCTTGCATCTCTGGTCTGGCATACTTCAATGAATTTGCAATTTATCTCGTCCGAACGATGGACGGACCAATGAACGCCGGGGGTCTAGTGATTAGCCAATCAGCGCCACGCTGATGTCAAGGTGTACGCCGGTGGGTAACTGGTGAGGATAGCAACAATGGCGACCGCTACAGATCCTACAGACCACATTAACGATGCTATCGAGGTATTTCGCCACTACTCGCGTTAATGGAGGACCAAATTAAGGAAGCTGCTAAACTGGATTTAACGGCGATGCAGCTGGGCGTGCACGACGACGGAGACATTTTAAACGGGCAATGCTCGCTTGTTTTCGGCACCCCCGAGGCATGGATACTAATGACGTCAGATTCTGGGTGAGTCGTTGATCTCTACTGATTGGTTAGGGAAAAATCAAGTTCCCTCCCCCTTGTAAATCGCCTTCAATGGAAGCCACGTCAGACTGAAGGTCCTGGGAGCTTCAGTCTGACACTCAGGCTACAATTTTCCGCCTCGTAGGGTAGTCATATTGGTGGAACCCTTTTAGTTTTAACAGACCAAGGCGGCCTTCCGCAACAGGAGGGGCTGTTGAAGACTTGTGGGAGGAGCTGTTGATGACGCCGCACATGCGACCCACTGGCGGTGGATAAACAGGAAACAGCTGATAGCAGGAATTAGTGAGCAGCTAGTAGCAAGAGGGAAACCTGACGGACAGTGTAAAGATGAGCAACTGGGGAGACAAAGAATTGCGCGCCCTCCTTGCTCTCACAAATGAAGAGGTCATTAACCGTCAGATGATGGGAACGGTGAGGAACGGGCCAACTTATGAAAAAATTGCTGAAGGACTGACTAGCCGCGGCTTCTCTCCCACATCACTGTTTACGTCACATGCTGAGCTACACGTTTATTGTTTATTGTTGTTATTTGCTCACGCCCCCCATTGCCCCGAGAAAGGAGCATTCTGTATAAACAAAAGTAGGCAGGCAGCATTTTGCTGCACTCCCCGATTTTGTTTTTATACTGCCAATGCTGAAAGAAGACTGATTGGGCTTTCCTGCAAATTTGCATAATTCCTATCTAAAAAGAGCTATAGAAAAATAACTTTAAACCATAGCCTAGTGAATTAAATATAATATTGATAGCAATAGGCTACCAGTAGCAAAAGTAATAGTATCAACAGGAGTTGTAGCTGTAGCAGTAATAGCATAAGTTAGGTCTAAAATCTAAAATAGCAGTTCACATATTGTACCATGTATGATTTAGATTGTCCCCCAGTTTTCCCCAAGTTTTTGATGAGTCATGACATTAATTACAAACACGTAACAAAGATCACCTTTGGACACGGTGTGTCTGAGGGCTGTGACAGGCATGAGGACATTTGAAGTGAAGGTCAACCTTCAGCCTTCACACTGTGTCAGGAGCAGAGTTATGCAACATTAGACAGCAGAGAGTCTGACAGTCAGAAATACCCTGGCATTCTGGGAGTGGGTGGAGAAAGGTTTTTCAGCCCTCGGTCCATATTCCTCATGTAGATTAGGTGACTGCTCCAAATTCACCACAGTCTTGCCTGGAAAACAGCTGATTTGCAAACTATTGTTCTTGCAGAATCACGGCATCTACAGGGACAGACTAGTTTCACTTTTTCCAATGCTTTACTTAATTATCTATTTGTCTTTATAACCAATGATTCCTCATCAGAGTGAGTCACAGGGATAAAGGGAGTTTGAACCCTAAGTGAACACATCTGAAGACTGAAGGTTGAGCTTGTGGCAAGTGTGTTAAGATGGTCAGACTGATAAAGTCAGCTTGAGTGTGTCTGCAGAACAGAGAGGATAAGAGCTTGAAGAGAAAATGAAGGGTTGTTGAACCCCTGGATCCTCATACACAGTTACAGTATATGAGACTTTAAGGGGTTTTAGGACTCTTTTTTTCCTCACCTATGTGTACGCCTCAAGCCAGTCTACTTCCTAACACTGAGGAGAATACGTCTGAACTTGCTGCATCCAGACATCATATCCTCCCATAAATTATGACACATTATGGCTGTGTGTCAATTTGGTCCAGTCACACTGCTATTAGTGGAAAGATTGATATCTCTGTCTCTTCTGAAGCCATGCACTGTTGAACATATACTGAAATAGCAGGTACAGTAAATTAAGAGGCCTTGGACTCAAAGCCCTGATGTTTCTGAAGATATTTTTGATTGTTGAAAAACCTAATTTCAGCTACTCTGAAAATATGATATAATCTCCAGTACATCTGGGCACCTGTCTGCAGGAGTGAGAAACACAGGCTGCAAAAAGTTTCAACAGGCTGTTGAGGTTCACATGGGGTCACATGGGGTTTGTGTTGGCTCCTTTTGGCAATAGACTCAGTGACAGACTACTTTGTCCTCGAGGCTCAGAGTCAACATCACACTGCTGCTGTGGCTGCTGCCAGATGCACAGGAATGACTGAGCTCTGTGAACTCACAGACTCATCAACACTGTGTGAGTCTGGTTTGATTGTTACTTGAGTGCATCCATACACAAACAACCAACCAAAACATTTTGATTAAAATGTTGCGAAATTTTGATTGGTGATGCAACCTTTTTCCAATCAAGCCACACCCACTTAAAACCAGTGAAAGCAGCACAGAGGAAACAGCACAAACAGAAATGTGTTGTGATTTATTAAACTTTGGCAAAAAAAATGTGTGTTATTGTAGTACCCCACCACTCATAGTAAGAGGCTGATTGGACATTGCTTCTGAGCAGTGGTTAAATGTGCTCTGAGTATGATTTCTAGTTTGTTGGTGGTAAAGTATATCACTGACTGCAAACCATCAATGTGCACTGTACTTCTGAACCATCACCTTCCCAGGAACTTGTTTTAGGCATGGTGACAGAGCATTTTTACAACCCATAAAGGATCTTTCAAATCATCATCTTAAGTAATCTTCAACATTATCAACAGAAAAAGTGCCAGACATGAATACGTATCTTTCAGACACCAGACACTCATAAAATGGAAAACAGAATCACTGGCTGATAGCAAAGGTTCAAAAGCAGCCGTGGGAAAGTTGAGAGACTAGTAGCAGCTGTTTTTTGAATGTCAGCATTTGATATTGATCACAGTCTATAGCCAAAGCACATCCTTATATAGCGGACCGAACCCCAGCCCCTCCTGATCACCTTGTTTATCGGGCCTTCATTCTGTGTTTGAATGACTAATCTGGATGACAAACATCTGCCAGGGTTCCGGCAGGACGCCAGTTGGCAGTGGGACGGCAGGAGGAATGCAGGGAGAGTTTGGGAAGCGCCATCAGCCCACCCACTGAAGGTGATCGCAGTCCTGGAACAGCTGGATGTTGTCAGGAAGTTGTCCACCTGGTGATAATATCAGTGTCTTTTACAGATTGAGAGAGAAAGTTCAGATTCTAAAATATTTTATTATCCAGCAGCAAAAATGCCCAACACTGCCAAAAGATCATTTGTCAATAAAACAGTGTATTCTGTTTGTGAAATTGTTACTCAAAATCTGTTAATGCACAGTTTCTGTCACTGTTTGTGCCCATTTCTTCTTCTGTTCATCTCAGTTAAAAGTGCAGCCACTGGTGCTGGAAATGTAAAAGCCTGACTTCCTGTACTCCAGGACAGCTCGACCAAATGACAACAACAGGTGTAGAAAACCAGGTGTATATTAAAGGCTTTCATGAACCAGGTAAAGGCCCCATTTTGCAAAATACAACACCAGAGGCAAAACAAAAGAAAAATCCCTCTGGGAGTTGTGCCAGTACAAGCCTTTGTGTGATCATTACTACCCCCACACTTGTTGTCCCCTCAGCAAACAGAAATATAAAGCCTACTTGGGTTGCAACAGCTGAGACGCATGACAGTTTGACCATGAGAAAAGAGAGACTGACACAAACACAAGAATAAAGATGCATGTCCCCAAGGGCGGTTTCTTGACATGAGGGGTCATGCTGCTTCCCAGCGTTGGATGTTAATGAGTGTGCAACTAGTCCCATGAGCTGTCTGCTCTTAGATTTCAAGCCAGGCCAACGTGGCGGCTCATTTGGAAACTTTCTCTTATAAAATAATTCACCAATATGTATTTCTAAAAACATTTGAGTTAAAACACGAGCTGTTTAGTTGCCGATTATGTCTTCATTTTAGATCAACGATGGCTAGTTTAAACGTTTTTCAGTAGCCTAAATTCAACTTCTCTCAACACTATGCTACCAACATGCATCGCATGACTGCTTACAAAGACAATGACTGGGAAGCATGGAAATGATGGATCCTGTGGACATTAATCATAACAGTCTACAGCGAAGCTAGCAGCTCTGTGAGGCTGTACTTTGGTATGCCAGAGCATTGAACTAAGTGCTAACATCAACATGCTAACATGCTCATTTTGATATTTCTACATGCATTTTGCATCTACTGTGTGTCTAGACCTTTTATTTTGAAAGCAGAGATTATATCATAAGTTCAAATCAGGAGTGAGTAAATAAATGTTTTCTTTGTTTATTTAATTAATCTTAAGGGCTACCAAATCAAATATTGGTCAAATTGTGTGAAGAACTAAAATAGTGTAAAAAGGATATTGCTGTCAACTCTTAGTTTTCCAGTCATACCCACTTTATGTAATTACAAGACTGTTCAGGGACCCCAGTATGAAGAAATATTTAAACACACATTATGAACAAAACAATGTTCCTTTTTCCTTGGCCAAAATTTTGCGCAACTTTGGAGCTTCATTTAGCCCCTCTCCAACAAGAAAGCTTAACATGGGTCCTCAGGTCCTTTAGTTTGATATGATATCTGTGTCTTCACTGTGGCTTTAAGACTGAGCCTGATACAGCAGATTTTATTTGCTAACATTAGTCTCCCTCACTTCTCAGATAGCACGCCATGTTTTTATTATAAAAATACATTTATTTATCATGTAAATACATACGATTTGTACTGTCAGTGATATAAGTCAGTAAGTAAATGGTTCTACTTGATCCAATGTAAGGGTCAGCCATAGACCTCTTCATGGGCCCCCCTTTGGCCTTAGGCCAGGGTCACCTGTACCCTTTGAGCCCCCCTGACAGGGGGTATGGACAAGACTTAAATTGCACCTAAGTAATATTGGAAGCTTTCAGTGGAAAGAACTTGAGTACAGTTTTGAGGTACTTTTACTTTACTTTCTATTTGTAGCCTTTTCCACTACAATTCAAAGCCAAATCCTGCACTTTTTACTTTACTACATTTATTTGATCACTTAACTTGTTACTTTGCAGATTCAAATTAGTATAATACAAAAAAAGTCAACAAGGAATCTATAATGTATTCCTTTAGTTTAAGATAAGATAAGACTCATCACCAGGATGATGTTCACATACCCAGCAGTATATAAAGTAATCAAAATGAGTCCCACCTTAACCAGCTGCAACATTATATTGATATTTATCTCTATATAACCCAGTACCGTAACATACATTATTTGTAAATGGACCATTCTGTATAATCAGCATTTTTACCTTTGGTACTTTAAGTTTATGTTGATGCTATTATTTTTAAACTTTTGCTTAAGTGAAATTTTGGAACCATGACTTTTGCTCATAACAAAGTTATTGCTACTTTTGACAAAGTAAAGGTTCTGAGTACTTCTTCCAACATTGGATGCCTTCTTGGTTTTCAGTTTGTGGAAGGCAAACAGTCAATGTCATGATCTGAGAGACTGACAGGGATCACTGTCGAGCTGACCTGCTGTAATCTCATGGTTTCTGCAGATAATGAAGGAGAGCATAAAACCTATTATTACTGATGATGTAATGACATGAAATACTGCAAAGGGCCCTCCAGCCATAACTAGTTGTAATATTAACAGACTGATTGATGATTATAGAATAAATGTGCTAACTAGTGAGGTTACACACAAAGACTGTCTTTTATTTCATTTCATCACCTCTCCTAATCAACTTCTCATGACCCTGTTGAACCAGATGTTTTATAGACGCAAGCTCCTGTTATTGCCTTTAATAACACAGTCCTGACTCACACACAGACACACTGACACACACACACACACACACACACACACACACACACACACACACACACACACACACAGTGTAGAGGAACTGCCCTAATGCATGATCTGGATCCATGCAGTCTGCATCATACACAGCTGTCTTTTTTTTTTTTTTCGTGTCTGTGTTTTGACTCTTGTTTATCCCTGTGGGGCTTTTCTGGTCAGGAAGAGGAGGAGGCAGCAGACAAAGATAAATACAATTACTGAGAATAAAATCACCCACAACCACATGGTTTTCTCTCTTACCTCCATTTATTCTGCTGCACACTGACAGCAACACCTGGCCATACTTCCTGCGCCGTAGCT
This sequence comes from Epinephelus fuscoguttatus, assembly GCF_011397635.1. Classification (NCBI taxonomy): domain Eukaryota; kingdom Metazoa; phylum Chordata; class Actinopteri; order Perciformes; family Serranidae; genus Epinephelus; species Epinephelus fuscoguttatus. The sequence continues at coordinate 34,399,898 of NC_064759.1, read as the reverse complement.
GATGGTAAAGGATTCACAAACATGGTTGTTAAGTGTAATTACAGCCAGACATATATGGAAAGGGGAAACCATAGCTTCTGATTGCGTTGGCATCTGCCTGTATAAACTATAGGGTAGAGAGTGTGTAAGCAATATGGGTTTTTAAGGATTATATGGTGAGTTAGCAGCTCTTTAAAGGGATAATTCAGGTTTTTTTGAAGTAGGATTGTATGAGGTACTTATCCATCATCAGTGTATTACCTATAGTAGATGGCGGTCAGCATGCCCCCACTCTGAAGATGCTGACATATTGGCACAAGAGCTAAGCCATGTACGGCGGCGAGACATATTTTAGCCACCTGAAAAAGTCTCACCTAAAAAATAGTCAGTACTGGTTTAAATGTACTCTATACTTCGAATATTTTACCTGGCAGTCAGACAGCCCTTCCCAACAGGAAACTGAATCCATCTATGCTCTCTTCAAAACACCAGACTCCACTGACAAAAACAGTAATTTTACCTCGCTGAAGACAGGAGTTGCTGGTCTACCGCTGCCTCGATTTGTTAATTTGTTTGTATTACTGTATGACTTTGGTGAATCCAAATTAAGCCTTTAAAACACAAAAGTCATGCAATCACACAAACAAACTAATCAACTGAGGCACTGGTAGACCAGCAATTCCCATTCTCTGTGAAGGAAAATTGTTCATTTTGTCAAAGGGCCCTGGTGGCTTTGAAGACAGCATAAACGGCTTTAGTTCCCTGTCACATATCACTGTCTAACAACAAGGCAAATTAGTGAAAATACTCTCAATACAGTGTCGACTTAAACCAACATTTTTTAAGGTTGATGTCCCTGTTCACAGCAGTACACAGCTTTGCTTCTATGATGGTACGTCTGTTTGCTTCTCCAAACTGGGGTATGCCAACTGCCATGTACTGTATGTATGACGATGAATGAGTACCTCATACAACCCCACTTCAAAGAATCCCTTTAAGGGAGCTCCCACTCCTGCTCAGTGTAAGAAATACAACAAACAAAGAAAATTGAACTTGAAGTTATTTATTTTGAATCTATACAAGAACATTAAAAACAAACAAGCACTTTGGTAAAAGATTCCTTTTGTTTATTTCTTGGTACCTAATTTCATTTTTCTATTTAGAGCATGAACTTATTAATACTGACAGTGTTTTATACCTCCTCAAGTGAAAGCATCTTAACTTTCTTCCACTTTTGCTGGTCATCATCCCTCGGTCAAAAGGACAGGAACCCATAGCAAGGAGTTATTGAACTCAGCTCAGATACTTTAGAAGCTCTAAAAAAGGCACTAATTATCAATCATTCCACACTAGACTCTCATGACTTCTTCAGGCTAAGGCTTTTAGCAATGCATTTTAGATTGCCTGATTATAATATTGCTGTTGTCAGAGAGGAGCCTCCATCATCCAGCAAAATTGCCTTAATACATCAGCAAGTTACTACATTGTTTTAGACCTCAAAGAAGAAGTAAGCTGCTACACACCCTTTGAGCATCTTTGCCTTCTAAAACAACCTGGTCTCATTCTGAAGTCGTCAAATACTGGTGCATGGGCAGTGACTTCCGGGTCACTTTCACGTCGGCATGATACCCAGTCAGTCATTGTTGTTGTGTAACTGCGCCTGGCGGCATCAGGGGGAAATGTAGCCAGACAACATGATTCAAGGGTTCAAAAACTCCAAGTAGGGTGGGTGGAGTGGGTGGTTGATGGGTCCAACAACCACAGACTTTTACTTGGTAGGCTGGGTTCACTTCCCATGTGATTGTCAAGCCAAACCCTGTTACTTTTTTCTAAGCCTAACCATGTGCTTTTATTGCCTAAATCTAACCACGTTTGTGTTGGCTAAACATAATCATGTGCATTTGTTTTTGAAGGAAAAAAACGTCACTTCCTGGTACTGTACCATTGTAGTATGTTTATTTTGAAAGAGACTGCAGCCTGTACAATTCCTGTGAAAACAGAGGTGTATTTTAAAAACAGACAATACATGTAACAGGCCAAAGTTGACATGGCATCTCAGGATGTCAACAACCAATGCACCCAGGATACCTTGCACATCATATGTCAACATGGAAAGTCTATGATTAAGCATCTATATGTGACAAGGTCAGAGTGAGAATGTGTTGGTTAACTACGTAAGGAGTAGAAATGTGGAATTTGTTTCAGTAGTTGAAGGAAAAGCTCAGGATTATGTGAGATGTGAATATGACACTTTGAGAACTGTGGATTTTCAATATAGGAAATAGAGTCACTGGGTGAAAAGACACAAAGGTCAGAGTGCAAGGTAACTCGAGAGTTTGAGGTGAAAAAGTCCTTCTCACGTGTAAGAAGGTGTGTACACCTGCCTCGACCCTCTGGGGGAATTTGACCTTTCAGCCTATTTAATCATCACTACCTTGGACCAATAAACTCCGGTTTGTTTCCGCAGTGGGTTCACAGACTTACAGAACAACCATTCCCATAGTTAACCATTCCACAATTCCCTGCGGTTTTCAACTGGCAGCACGTAGATTTAAGTTTGATCATTGGCAGAGGAAAATCTGAAGCACATTTCCTCTCATTAGGTACTTTTATGAAGCCATAACTGTTGTTGTTTGGACCCTGAACAGAACACACACAAAAGAGGTGAGAGGCGTAGGGCCTGCTGAGCACCTTCAGTACCAGTGGAGGAAATGGGTGGATGTTTTGGGAGGGGTTCCTGAGGGACGCTGCACTTCCAAGTCTGCTGCCATACATACATACATGATTGCCCTTGCTCCTTTGCTTTCTCTCTCTCTCCCTCTCCTACAAGTCCATACGTGACCTTCCCCCAGCCCCCCAAATCAAAGGGCCCTTTCACTGATCACTCTTCATAATGACCCACTGTTTGAGCCCACGGATATTTGGGGAGGTGGAAAAAGAGAAAGCTTTAAGCTGCAGCTTTTCTGTCTTGCATTATTAAAGAAAGCTGGGTTGACATGAGTGCACTGCGAGAAGGAGCTTGATCATAATAGACCAGGCTGAGTCAAGGAAGCCCTGAACATATCCTGAGGAAGGTACTGCTGAGCCTTTACGTTAACAGGCCAAATGTGTCGAGTGCTGTGATGATTCTGAGTTTAGTGTTTTTATGGCAGCTGGTTCAAGTTACTGTAGTTTTTGATTTTTGTCATGTCATTTTTTTTCTAGCAAACTAAAAAAGTACAGAAAAGTAAAAAAAAATCCCAACAGCATCATGTTATTGAAAACATGCTCAGGTACAACTAAAAGGAGATAAACTGTTTTTTAAGATATGAACTGTTGTCTGATTGAAACAATCACTGACAATTTATACAATATGTTTTATAATTTGGCAAAGGCAAACTAACATTAGAAATTCTTAAGTTAGAAATAAAACTATTGTGACTGGAGAGGTGAAGAACCCATACACAAAGACAGGGAACGTCTCAAGAACAAAAAAGAAAAAATCTCATCTGGCCAAAAGTTGGAGAGATGTCCTACTGATAATTTTACATTTAGAATTCCTGTGAGGAAGGGAAACAAAAAATAGTTAACAATATCACTTTAATTTCAACAGCCAGCTAGGCTGACTCACTGGGTTGCTGACAATGTTTGATTGATTGATTTACTAACTTTTTAGACTTAACTCTGTACCACACTCTGTATATCCCCATAGACTGTATAAAATGATGGATGTTGCTATTGTGACGTCACCCATTGTTTTGTGGACTGCCATTTTGAAGCCTCAAATTTGGTATTTCAGTCACTACCATTTTGTTGTGTGGCCATATTTAGACGAGGAGGTGGAGCTGTGGAGGAGAGAGGGGTGGATATGACTGTAGCAACGCCTCACAGACAGCCTGTCACTCAAGAGGCCCTGTTCTTAAATATGTGTTTATGTTGAAATCAGCTTCAGAGACCAAAACCATTATTTCCTACAAGGCCGTAAACATGTTTATTTCCACTGTAAAGTTGGGCATTTTTAACATGGCGGTCTATGGGGACTGACTGACCTCTGGAGCCAGCCTCAAGTGGCAGTTCAAGGAACTGCAGTTTTTTTAGCAACTTCAGCATTGACGTCATTGTATATCCTCCATGCTGTAATTCAAATCACCAGGTAATGTACAAGGTACAGAGGTTGCAGAACTAATAATGAAAGAAAGACAGCTAACACTAGCCTGACAACCCTCCTTTTCACAAGCCAGTAATTCGTGCATAACCCACATATTTTGGAAGGTTGTGTTCCAGTGAGCAATGTGCTGACAGGAGTAAGGAAGGGAAGCGGTCCTGAGTGGTCCGATTAGGATGCAAGTTGGGGTGGTGGATGGGTCACAAAACACAGGACTTTTCCCTGGGACTTCCCCAGTAGACTTGTATTCCGAACCATGTGAACTTTGACTTATTTTAGGACATGTCCTCACCGTGTTTCTTTTCCTAAACCTAACCTCTGTAGCTTTACCTCAATTATGTGACTTTATATAACTTCATATGTGGGGTGCTAATTTGAAAGATATTCAAAATGTTGTATGAGGACATTTTTGAACATTTTGAAAAAGCACTGCCGATTGGTAATCAGTAGTAATGTTAGCAAGCCAGCCTAGTTAGCTTCCACTTTTGTAGCTGAACACAGATTTATTGGCCATACAATGGGGCCTTTCTAATGTTGAATGTTGCAGAGGGACAGTTAGCTTAAATTGCTGATGGGACTTAAAGCTAAATGTGCTTGTTGGAAAAAGCATCTTGTATGAACATTTGTAGACTACACAGGTCTATTACTTACGGTCAGTAGCAGTCAACAGAAATTGACAACATGTCTCCTAGCAGCTCCCGCTCTCAAATGTCAGTCAGACGCTACCATGGGAAACGCTCCCCCAGTAACGCGCTTCACAAAAATAAACTGTGCAAAAACATTTTTACCTTTTTTTGGAAAAGGAAAAATATTCACCATAGCTGCAGCAGTTAGGGATATTTCCTTACACAAAATGTGACAATTCAAAGTTCAGCTCAACTTTTCCACAATAGTGTTGAGCAGTGAGTGTCTTTTCTGGCACAGAGGCTGGTTGTGTCTGTGTGTTCCTACTTGGATCCATGAACATGTGGGTGTGTGTGTTTTTTTCATTTTCATAAGAACTGTACCCACAAAACAAGGTGTGCCACAGAACACAGTATGACTGCAGAATGGAAACAAAGCTATGCAGCAGGCAGGTCAACATTTGCCAAACAGAACCAAACAGGGCATTGAACATCAGAGAGAGAAGACTCGGCCGGAGAGACAGTAGAGCTTCTCCAGTCAAACACCGAAATGGCATTTGGCAGAATGAGCTAAAGAGGCGTCATCATTGCACTTCAACAAAACCCCCTTTCTTCTCCTGGAAAGAGGACAGAGATTAGTGTGTTAACCTAGTCGCACAGTGTGTTTATGTAACCTTTCTGACCCTGCAGAATATGTGAGTCTCTCTGTCTTTCAACATGCAAACACACGGAGGCTTTTTTTTCCTTTTTACTTCCCTGCCTCATTCTTATTGTATGAAATCATTCCAAACTTGTCAGCATTAGTTTGCATATTTATGTTTGTGTGTGTTCCCTTACACAAAGCACATCTGATGTCCCAAATGACAAATTCAAATGAGCTTTTTTGTGAGGGAGTCTTCAAAAACATTTACTGTATTTGCATTTGAACGTGTGCTGTGGTCTTCCTCTGGTCACATCTGCTGGTTTCTCTGACTAATATCTGCAACATCCGCTCAACAAATACCTTTTCTCCGTGTATCCTCCCTAGTCTCACATGTCTCAAGTCCTGGCAGCACGTTGTGAAATGAAAACACCTCCTCTGTCCAAATCCTCACTATAAACAAGAGCCCTGTCAAGGATAAATGTCACATTTCACCGTGTTTGTCTCAGCGTGTCTAAACAGTTTCTTCTCAATGCGGACACATTGCAGATCTGTTGCCCTCAGCTCAATAACAGACCTGAATTGTTGGTTCCACTTCCCTCTTTGTTGCCAAATGAGCCTCACCGATGGTGCATCTACTGTATAATCAGCAAAATATATGTTTGGTGTTCAAGTTATTGCAAAGTAGAGGAACTAATTTCACGTCAGCCAATATCTTGTGCAAACTTTTGTTTAAAACATTTCCTCGCCGGGTGTGTACACATTATTATCATGATAAGAGATTTGAGATGTTTGTTTTGCTTCCTCTTTGTCAAGCCCAGATTTCTCAGCTGGGCTAAATGTTGTGACACAAGTTGGGTGGATGAGGGGAGAGGACATTTCTAAAGACCTGCTCTCTAACTGTAAATGAGTTCACAGCTGCTTCAAGAGTGAGTCTCTGCTTCATGTTTGGAGGAGCATCTATGGTAAAACACTGCCATGTATGTACAGCAGCAGCATAAGATCTCTGTATGTGACAGAAAGGTCATTGAAAGAGCACTGAGGGAGCCTCCTATTTTTAGTACTCCTTTCAAAGGCAGCTTGACTTCTAAATGTCATTTCCTTCATATACTTGTTGGCTTCTGAACTAACCATTACTGTACTGCAGCACAAATTACAAGATCATCAATCATGGTTGGAAACCTCAAGTCTCCAAATACCATAAAGAATCATTAAAAAAGCAACAGGTACTCTGTTTCTTACCTGTAGAGTATGTTTGTTTTTAGTGTCAAAGGGATTTACATCTATGGTGGATGTTTCAGGTGCATGCAGGCGTGTAATGTGGAGTGATATTTAATGTTTTTATTGCAGTAAGGGATTACAGCCGGTCTGTGTAAACATAAGACCACACACAGAGAGTCATAGATGATGATAAAGGCGTATGCTGATCTGTTGTAAAGGACAGGCTCAGTCTAGCGTGCTAATCTGCATATCAAAGCACTGCATATGTAGATCAAGGAGGTTTTCCATTTATGCTTGTTAGCTTGACAGTTAGCTTTTCCGAAAGCAGAAAATCTCAAAAACCTACAAGAGGATTTCCATGATGTTTAGTGCAAAGATATACAGCTCAGTGCTGCTGGGTTTGTTGTTGCTGGATGTTTGATTTCCAGCTTTAGACAATTACAGTTTAGACGTAGCAATTTGTAGCCATGCTAGAGATGTGGCTCCAGGGATGGAAATATTATCCTGCCAGTTAGTTGGCCCACTACTTTGGTCCAGACTAAAATATCTCGACAACTATTGGACGTATTGACATGACATTCGATACAGATATCTACAGGCCCCAGAGGACGTATGACCTTTCCTCTACCACCACTGGCAGGTTGACATTTGCACTTTACAATGAAATACCTTAACAACTGCTACATGGATTAACAGGATATTTGGTGCAAACATTCATGCTATTTGGTTATTCCCTGACTTTTTAATTAGTACAGTCATCAGATCAAAATTTCAAGTTGTGAATGCTTTGGTTTATGTAGCTAACAGTTTTTCTTTCTTTACAATGACCATTATCTCCACAGAGCAGCTAATGTGGGTAATGTAGTGTCTACAAGAGGATATTTGGAGGAAATCCTTCTAACATAAAATAGGAAGGAGTGATCTGTTTGGGTCGTTTTGGGAGATTAGGGCAACTTCAAAGAGTTTCTAAAAATATATCATACATCCATACATCCATTTTCCACTGCTTATCTGGGTATTGGTAAGCAGGGTAGCCCAGATGCCCCTCTCCCGAGCCACGTCCTCCAGCTTTTCCTTAGGGTTCCTCAGAAGGTTACAAAGCCATAGGATATGCAATCACTCTAAGGTGTTCTGGGTCTGCATTATTGTCTCTGCCTGGGATATCTCCAGGGAGGTGTCCAGGAGGCATCCAGTCAGATGCCTGAACCACCCCAACTTCTTTCCTACAATACAATACATATGGTGGCTGTGGCTCAGATGGTAGAGCAGTTGGCTACCAAACAGAAGGTTGCTCCTCAAATTATCTACAATAATTCAGCACAATGAGTTCATGAGGCATGTCTGAGCTCCTTACATTACCTCTAAGGCCCAATGCCTTACCCCTACCACTTAGCCTTAGCCCCTCCTTTTTGCATGTTCACATAAGAGATAGGTATTCACGATTCTTGATTGGATGGAGGGGTGCTCAGATGCACACTTTAAAGTGAACGTTATTAGAAGCATTAGCAGCAAAAGAAAGCTCATATTTTTGTCATTAAGGTTAAATTGTATGCTCACCATCATATTATCTCAGTTACATGTCGTTTCAATATATTATGGTTCCTTTCTTATAATAAGCATAACAAAAGAAATTGCGAATATGCAATGTCCTGATGGCATAAGCTTTGTTACATTGTTATCACTGATTTGTGCATGACATGGCAGTCCTGCATTCTGACAGCTCATGACCAAAGGTTAGGGTTGCAATGTAGATCAACAGACATACCTTTGCCTTCAGGCTGCACTCCATCTTCACCATGACAGTCCGGTGTAACCTCCACATTACTGCTGATGCTGCTCCAATCTGTCTGTCACTCTAATGCATGTCTTTCCCTCACCTGGGGTTTAGGACCTGCCTGAAGGGAGCAGTCCAACATGATTTCAATTTCCAGTGCAGAAATGTAACTTTTCTTTAAGGTTAAAGTGTCTTGGCAGTGCTATGACCTGCTTCCACAAGCTCGTCTTTGACTGCGGTTGCCTGTTAATTTGCGCATGAGATTCAAAGAAGCGCGTGTGACTTCAGTCAACCTTTCATCACATACAGTCTCGTCTCTGAAAGCTGGCATGCGAACCATTTACCCAAATATTTACTATCAAAAAGGTTATAAACTGTATGTGGATCTAAGCGAGACCTTTAAGTAACCGTCCCATTACTGTGTATAAATATATATATGTATATATATATATATATATATATATATATACATATTTACTATGTATACTGTATTTATATTTGTGCATGTGAAGGGAGAGAGAGGTAGTGAGGTAGAGAGTCCTATCATATCAATGGTGGTCTGTTAGGCATGGAGCAGAGCTAAAAGACCATTCAGTTGTCAAAATAAATCCTATGGAAGTGAACTGTGGGTCACTGCAGCCCTCTGAGTTGGTTTATTAGTGTGGTCTGTGCAGAGGAGTAGGCATCCTTTAATGTAGACTGCTACATACAGCAAAAAGGGCAATGAGGTCGTCTAAGATTTAATGATTTCAGTGTTAGAAATTTGTTCCAACACAAATCAGGGAGCTTACTGTCTCTTAAAAATAATAAATAACATGGATGAATCCAGAATAAGAACTCACCAGTAGCAATATGAGATACTGTGAGTCAGGGCAGATGGCTGCCCAAGGATGAAAGTCTCCCTGAACCTTGTGCTCCTTTAAGAGCCGCACCCTTTTGTGGGTTTACTGCTGTGAAGGTGGGCAAGGTCTCATCCACTACCCACCCAAACACAACTAATGAAATTCCTGAAACTTAGCTCCCACCAGTAAGTATCCATCTACCACAGCAGAGCGCAAAGGGAGCACTTCCTGTGAGGGTGTGACGGCCGGCACAAAAGCCCCTCTATCTGCACCGCACCACACAGCCCCGACCCCGACCAGAAATATCACTCACTGCTTTTCTATTTGGAAGCCACGGGGCTGAGAGCATAGGCATCTCTCTCTTTCTGTCTCTCTTGTTTTACTCCACTTCTGTGACCTCTGACCTCCAACTTAACTGAAAACATGAACATTTACTATGTTTCTTTGTCTGCATCTGTGAAGGCTGTGATAACAGCGGTCACAGTCAGTTATGTGATGGGATGTTGAGTGGCCTCTGTGGGGAGGGGAGTGAGTTGCCAATAATAGTACAGCACAGTTTTTTTATTTTTTGTAATGTGCTTATTAGTCTGCTCACTCATTGGTCACAAGAATGTGACCAACTAAATCATTCCTGTATCCGCAGTAGATCATTTGCACCTGTTGCCATGACTCCCTGCAAGACATGTTTTGTATTCAGAAGAAGAAAGACCACGACCAATTTTACAATTAAGGCCAAATTTCTGCCAGATCTTGTCTCGTTTGATGTCTCATTTGAGGGAGGCCACAACGCCTGAGGAATCGATCAACGATCTGGCTCTTAGATGACTGGTGGGATTTCTAGCAGGGCAAAAATTTTGGTCAGCTGCAGTTTTTTGCAGTTCCATGATGCAATTTCCTTCAAAGCTGCTTTCAAAATATCCTTTAAAATCTGTGGTGAGCTGCCAGCAGTAGATCATTGGAACAGTGTGAAACTATTGGCCGGACTGGGTATCCCGTCACCCTGCCTGTGCATCCTAATGAGCATGCAAGGCAAACAAAACAGGGACCCATTCATTACAGACTGCTCCACAGAGCTCCAAGAGAAGAATTTTCCAAGTCAACCAGTAGTCATTATTTAGGGCCATTGGTCGACTAGTTGCCGGCATGTTTACGATATTCATTTAATTATTACAGAAAGTCTGAGAAAGAATAGTATCAATGGGTGCGGTTACATGATGGCTTCTCCTTCAGAATGAAATAAATCTGAATGAAATCAGTCGCAATTAAAGTCTTTCCAGGTAGTTTACATGGGAAAGATTCATTCCGAATGAGGGTTTACACAGGAAATCAGTTTAATCACCTTTTCGTCGCCTGTATTCGGGTCCGCACAAGGTTTGGGGTAGGGAAGGTTTCTGATTGGATAGGGGGCGGGGCGGATGTTACGTGTTTACATTTACCGGAAGAAAACACTGTAGTCCTCGTTTGGATAACAAGATGCTTGACGACGCACTCAGTGGCTTTTTCGGGCTTGTTTTGCTTATATTCTTGAAGCAGTAGTATGACAACAACCTTGTTCTGCTAATGCTTCGTCTGTTGAGGAGGAGAATCGAAGTAGAAGGTCGAAGAAGGCAGATAGAAGACTGTGTTGTGGTGAATGGAAACCGGTGAGTGCAATGAGTCGGACTGCTCTATCTCACCCCGTTGCTATGCACCCTATATACGTCATCGCGCCAGAAGGGCAAGGAAACAAGCATGCGCAGAAAGACTGGAATGAACTTTAAGAGGAATGAGTGTATACAAGTGCGAGAAATTCTTTCATTCAAAATTAGAAACGGAATATTCCAGCCCCTTACATCAGATTGAATTTTCAATCGCATTGGCCATTTTCATTCTGAATTAGGTGTTTACAAGATCACTTTTAATAGGAATGAGCTTTCATTCAGAATGAAAAGGGAATTAAACTGTCCATGTAAACACTCATGTAAACATTGTTAACACTGTGCTACATTACAGAGAAATACAAAACTGTACTAATGAACCTTCATTAATATAGGCCTGTATTTTATCTACAAGTGCACGTCACACACTGAGCGAGCCACCTGTTAATGACGCTGTCAGCAAAGCAGTAATGATTGTGCTAAGTGGCTAATGGACATGTAGCTACTTACATGCTTCAGATGATACGTCATGTTTGTAGTCGACCAATGAAGATGAGTTTACATATCACCTTGGGTTCGTCCTTCACCTTCTCAAAATGATCCCACACTTTAGATTTCCTGTCCGACATGTTATTAACTAGCCTGTGTAATAACCACAGGTACCACCTCTGGTAATTAACGTGACTCCTGCCTGACTGCTGAGCGTGGCCACTTCCTGTGTCTGTCCTTTCAAATTACATTCCCACATGGTCCAGTCATGTAGCTTTTGATTTATTTTGACAAGGCACAGCTCCTAGAGTTTCATGTTTGCTTTTTTTCTCTGCAACAAAGCATCCAATGAAATCTTGCTGACTAATGACCTTTCTGGTCCACTAACATTTGATCGACTGATAGGGGGCAGCCCTAGCACTACCAGAGTTAGAAAAAAAAAAGTGTGCCTTTAAGTGTTTAAATCTGCAGTTCCTTTAATGGCCACTAGGTGCTGGCTCCATGAGAATTTTGACTCCCAATTCCAAATGCAGAGCTTTTCTCTAAGCATCCAAATTGTGTTATTTTGTTCCACACTATCAGGTCTCAGAGGGGAGCTTGTTTGGTCAAATCAAAATGGTTTCAAGCCATCATGCTCAATTATGGTGGTTGCATTGTTCGTCCCACCTCTGCTCCTCCCGGCTAGTTACCTAAATAATTTAGGTATTGTGGCTTCAGTAACAAAGATGGCGGTGGGTGGTGAACCCAACTTAAGCTTCAAAAAGTCCCCTCAGAAAGTTCTGGGTGATGTCACATGCACAATGTTTTTCCACAGTCTGTGTGGCCTTTTGTACGGTATAACTTAATATGCTGAGCATGAGTATGCAAAAGTCATAGCTAGAGCACTCGGGGAAGCCCTGTATGTTTACAGTCCCTGCAATCTGTTTTCATTGACCAATTTGTCAATCTCACCAAATGTAGGTGTGTTTCATCAACATGCTAAGGCTGAAGGAGAATCAGGACCACACCCAGAGAGAGCAGGAGGGACAGAGGGTTACTCTGACCCATACTGCTCAGAAAACATGAGGCTTTGTAGTTGTATGTGCAATGTACACACGCACATGTGTGTGATCACCACCCACATGGATGAGCATTCAAGATCCTTGGCATGCTGGTCAGGTGTGCAGGCCACCCAAGTATTCTCTATCTCTCTATCTTTCTCTCTCTCTCTCTCTCTCCCTCTCTCTCTCACACACAAACGCACTCACACACACACACACTGGATTTAAAGGACAGGTGTTTTACAACCATTTTTTTTAAATCAGTAGAAGTGGTGTGAAGGCCGCTGTAAATCAAAGTGACTGACAGAAGTGATTACCTAAGGATCAGTTTTCAAATCCAAATGACATCCTGTAGTCTTCTCATTCCCCCTCGAGTCAGATGTGTATCATCACACTCCCCCCCTCTCTTTTTCTCTCCCTCATTACACACATATTTTCCGTGCCTTTTCTTGGCTCATTGAGATTTCAACTAGTCATCATGGTATTCCTCCTCTCTCGGCCAGAGGCCCCGCTTTCTTTCCCTGACCTTGCATAATGAAAAGACTAAAAAGAAAAGTTATTTGAGCAGGTCCAACAGTCCATCACGTCTTGTTGCCCTGTGGAAGCAGACAATGCACTTCAAACAGAGGTTGTCAGTGAACATTCAAATCATCCAAAAATCCAAAACCCCTGAATGCCCCTGAGTAAAGTTGGACAGAATGAAAGCAAAGGTAAAAGTTGTCAGATTTCTGTCATGCATATATGCCACGTGCATACATTTTTAGTTCAAATAAACTTTTAAATACTTAGAGATTACGTAACGTGAACCACAGATTCTTTGATGATGATGATATATGTACATGTATGAACAGTATATCCTCTGGGCAGCTATGTAACCATATGATCCACATGAGAATTACAGACTGACTGACTTTGAGTGCATATTATGTGTGTCACTGTTACATATTAATAGTATGCTGCTCAGTCAGCCACTGTACCCAGACGCTTTGCTTGTAACACACCCAAAATGAAGCAGCGTATGCATGTGATCATGTGTAACAGGTTGTCAATGAAGTAATGTACCTAAATACATTACAATTTTGAGGTACTTTTCTGCTCCTGCACTGACAGTAATACCTCAACTCCATTGGAGGAAAATATTGTTCTTTTTACTCCATTACATTTATTTAACTGCAGGGATTAGATGTTATTTTGCAGATTATTATTCTGCATACAAACATATGATCACTTGATGCACTGTAATAGATTAAAGTACCCAACAGTATATGAAGTATATTGTCTCCCCGTGGACCAACTGCAACATTATCATCTTGCTGACATGTAGATTCATCAGAAAAACAGTTGAATAATATGATAATTTGACACTCCGAAAAGGGCTGGGCCATTTTGCATACTTTAACTTTTACTACTTTAAGTATATTTAGCTGATGATACTTACTTATTAGAGAACACCACCATTCTTACACATCAAAGCCTGTTTACTGGTGTTGTCTAGAACTGCATGTATGAAAAAAAAAAGTTGCGTAAAGCCTTTTATAACTCCAGAGGGAGCTGTCGTGAAGTCTCATAAACTGCCTCAAGTGATGTCACTTGAGTCAGCATCAGTTTGAGGTGTGGAGTTAGAAAGAAATGAGCTAACCAGACTTCTGTAGCCCGCTGCTCATCTCTGCTTGAGGCTAGTGACTCAAGAATAAATTTGCCTTGACTAGCACAACATACCTGAATGTCTGGCCGAAATGTTGTGGGTAGTGGAGGAGCCAGAGAGTATTTTTATAGTGTAGTATAAGTACTTTTAAGTAAAGGGTGAAGGATGTTAATCTTCCACCACTTTCCCCAAAACACTTCTGAGATGGTTTAATCTGAATACTTGTTAGAAATCTCAGCAGGTAAACATTTTACAGAGGGCTTGAAGAATAGCGTTTTTTCTTCCAACATGTCCTCACTCTGACCTCGTCGCATATTGATGTTTGGTCATGAACTTTCCACATCCACATATGACGTGATAGGTACCCTAGGTGGTTGTTGACCTTCTGGGTCGCCATGTCAAGTTCTGCACGTTACATGCATTGTCTGATTTCAAAATATATTTCCATTGTCACAGGATATGTACAGTTTGCATACAGTCTCTTTCAACTATGTTTGGAGTGAGACTGGGTTGTTTCTACTTTCCTCTTATTCTCTTCTGACCCACATGTACAGAATCAGATAGATCTCGACACCCTGGAGGGGTTCTGGCAGTATTACAGGTTAGTATACAAGATCAGTCTTTGTCTCAACACATCGTTTTGAAGGTCTTGGTTAAGTCCATATTTACTCTGTCTTGTTTTGGTCTCAGACAAAGAGAGATTTAATTTCAAGACTGGTCAAAACAACAACTGCAGGATATGACCAAATTGCAGCACAAAAAGGAGTGTTGAATATTATGCTGACTTTAGCTGCACATTGTTTGTTTGTATTTGTTTGCTCATAGAAAACAAAGAAACCTGCCCACACATAAAATTCACCTCTGCCTTGCCTTCTGATTATTTTATCAAGACATTTCTCATGGTACACTTGTACAGACACACATTCAGTATATACGGTAATAAAAGAGGTGAATGAAAAATAGTCTTCATTTGTTTTCTCTTGGTGTTTTTATGGGAATGTGGAGTTTTCTTTGCATGTTTCACATTTTACTGCAAGTATATCACAGTAGTAGTGGGGGACTCACACTGGTCTGGTCTTGTCTTGACTTGGTCTCAACCTGTCAGTCTTGATAATGACTTGGTCTCCATTAAGGTGGTCTTAGCTACAACACTGCCAATAGGTGTAGGGTTTCAGGCACCTGTGGTGTTTTTATGAAACATGGGTTAAGAGGATAAATGTTAAGCCAATAATCCTCTCAAAAACAAAAATCTAAAAACATTAAAAAAAATACACTTTTATGAAGGCTATGGTCATTGTGAAGAGTCATGTTTATGACAGGTGTAAGGATTTAGTTTGGGTGCATATACTAAAGTATTCAGTGTTTACACTTCACTGGACGTGTAGGATAAAAGTGCTGCAGATGTTGAGGCTCAGACTGGAAACGCCTATGAATCTATTGTAGAGAGCAGCAGAATTAATTCCTCCACAGTCCTCTCAGAGTCCCATTGACTGAGGCGCTCTTCATTTGTCTGTCCTCCCGCCGACTGGCTGGTCTGCCGCCCGCAGCCTGCTGTACACCGGCACACCTCCCCACTGCGCTGCCGCTGAATAGACCACTGACTTCACTCGATTCAGCCTTTAGTTAGATCGCTTGGTCTGGTCCCACCCATATGTGAACAGCTTTTGTCACAAGTGAAAAAGTCCTTTTCAGGTTTTTTTTTCCGCCTCCCCCTCTCCTCCCCCCTCCCTCCCTCCATCCCTCCCTCCTCCTCAGCATCAAGTGCAGCCTGAGCGGAGCGTCCCGGCTGAGACTTTCTCTCACAAGAAGCAATGAGGAGAAGGGAGCCGTCGCCCTGCTGATACCAGGACGTCTGGGATGCAGTAGCGTTTGTTTTCTAGTGGGATCATATTTATATATTTCTAGGGAAAACAAACAATACATTGCGGATTTGGCGTATCCAACAATCGGATGCAAGCAGGTAGGAAGCCTTTGTCATTTTGCAGTTAAATGAACAATGGAAATGTGCTCTTTATTTGTCCGTTTTTCAAAAATTATTTCATATTTTTCATGTTTTATTTTTTTTAATCGATTTCCTCCCGTTTGGGTTGATGCTTCTTCTCTCTCAGGGTGCACATTTTGACTATTTTGGAAGGACTGAATTGGATTTTATAGCCTAAGTGGTGCACAAAATACCTTATTTATGTCTTTATTTTGAGACTTTTTGACTGTTATTATTAATATTATTATTATTATCATTATTATTGATTTTAAGACGTTATTTAATCCGCGCATTAAGTCTCTTTATAACTAATAGACACATTGTCCGTCTTTTGTCCACATCCAGTTGCGATGCTGTAACAGATGTGGAATTACAGATGTTTTTCCACAATTCATTGGATATCTTATGTAATGATGTGTTTAATGCATTACAATGCTAATGGTGATTTTTGTTATTTTTTGGAATAAGGAAACAGAGGACTTAGATTTTTATCAAACATTTTAAATATTTCCAAATGAGACCTTTTTTGGCACACTTTCTTCTTGTTGGGCACTGACAGTGTCTGGTCCTGTGTTGTTGTGCCTGAGATGTAGACAGGACAGGTCAAAATGAATGAAACTATCTTTTTTTATTAAACGTGGTGTTGAACTAGAGAATAGATGGTGACCCATGCAGTAAGAGATGGACAACTGCGCCATAGCGCCATCCTTTGGTCACTTCGTCTCCTGGGTGCCTCCTGTGACTTCCTCCACTGAGGGATGGAGAGGGCACAGCTTCTTGTTCAGCTGACTGCAGTGGAAAATTGTTCAAATGAGCGCCGTCTGTGACCAGGAGTCATCATGGCAGCATATCAGTTTCCACTCTATGCTGAATAATTGCAGGCTTTTGCCTAGATTTGTGTTATGTCTGAGTCTGGCGGTGGGAGTGTGAAGTTGAACAGAAACTTTAAGGGTCATTTTTGTATTCTCATTTATTGAGACTGTTTTACAGCTCTTGTGGGCTTGTATTTTATTACCGTCTGTTTGGGGCTGGTTAGATGTTGGCCACTGGGTATGTTTTATTGGAAGCTGTGGTTAACTTAATCCAGATAGTCTCCTTTGCAGTGGGACTCAGCTGGATGACAGTGCACTTACTGGCAAACAAAGCTGGAATGAAAAAGGTATTCTTGGTAGTTTCAACTAAAAGGAGAGATTTAGACAGTGTCTCTGCAGTGGATGATGATGCACTGCTATGGTCCACAGGTGATGCTGTACATTCTCCCTCTCAGCTGCGTCTCCTGGGAGCTTTGCCAAACCAGGCACAGTCTCATTTTCACGCTGCACAAACATCTAATTGAAAGGGAATGTGTCTCTGTGGACCCCCTGGCCAAATTTGGCTGTCCTTCCTAAAGGTTTGTCCTCCAGCTGGATTCCCCAAATGTCAGCCTGTCTGTCACACTCCATTTAACCCCCTCAAACAGCCAGAATGAATGCAATCACTGTGGCTTTTCACTCTGGACTCCTGTTCAGAATTAACTGTTGGATTTGCACTCCTGCTATTCAAAGAACAGCATCCAAATCATTTTGTGTTTGGAATCGCCTGTGTGACCTCATCACCACAGTCACGCTGACGAAACAAAGCTCTCCTACTCTTGTCGTTAAGTGATGGTCTGCTGAATGTATTAAAACTCGCCCAAATTGTAATTTTCTTTATGAGGTTATCAGGACTATTGGCAGCATCACACTCGTACAGTAGAAGCATGAACCAGCAGGCTGTCTGCAGCCCACGTAGCCTCTGTGTTTGATGTCATCTGTATGCATGACAAGGAGTGGAGTGGAGCTAAGGAAACCAGATATGGTCATTACTGAAGGGGAAGGTTAACCATTGTGGCAAACCCCCAAGCCACTGTCTCAGCCCATTCAGAGGATCAGGGTTCATCCTCTCCTCCTCGCTGCCCGCAGCCTCCAGCAACACTCAGAGGACATAAATCTCCTCTCAACCACACAGCTAATGTATCCACACTGGAGAAATGTTTTATATATTATATACAGAGTGCTGTTTCTTTACGTAACGGCACCAGTCCCTTTCTGCAAACTTGAGTGTTTTGAGGAATGCTCTTTAAAACAAGTGGACTTTACTGTGCTGCCACAAGCTGCTGAGCTACTCGAATGATAGTTTACAGCACTGGACCCACTGGATGTCTGTAATATACAGGGCTGCACTGCCTCCCTGTGGTCATGCATGGATCTGTGTATTTGATAAAGGATATTCTCAGTTCAAGGAATTCTGAGTTTTCCAACTTTTTGGATGTGTTTGAAATTAATTTAAGATTCCAAACAAGATTGACTGTTTGTTATAGAGTGCCATTTGTTCCCCCCCTACTTGGCAGAGTTGATCAGTTGTTAAACTGATATCACAGAATCACAAAGCTCTGTTGGATATGGATGGTTGCTGAGCTGATAACTTGTATTTTATTGATTAGACAGGAAGGTTTAAACAAGCTGAACTCACTTAGAGACTAAAGTGAGGGTTGTCACAAGCAGTATTATATTATTAAGGCATTAAGAAAGGTGATGCAATGACACCAGATCTGTTTGAATGGTGATGTGATTGCTTATCTTAAAGGCTAAGAGGCTGATGATAGCACCAGGGGGGAAGCAATTGATTACCAAAGTAATTACAATTTATCCTGAGAAAAATTTGTGTCAGCCTGGTAAGATCATCCTGATGATGAGAGCTCAACATTCTGTTTCGCTTTCTGTATCAGCCTGGACTCGATGCCACCCCAAACACTTTCAGTGGGAGTACTCACCTTAACAGACAAAGTCCTTCAGCCAATCAGTGTGACAAAACACCAGGGAACTTCTTTGTCATCACCAACGGAGCCAGCTGATAAATCAAGCTTTTCTCAAATCCAATTGGAAGAACGGCAAAACTTCTTTTCCTCAAAGAAACTGCAAGTGTGTGTTCTTGCTCTTGTTTAATTGCTGTTATTGACTCTATTCCTGCCATAAGAGAGGCCAAGAGGTAGTGGTTGCCAAGAGGTAGTGGTTGTAGCTTCAAGAGCCACCATTACTGTTCTGCAAGCTACTGCCTGCATTTTACATCAACTACAACGTAGTCCCTGATTTGCTGCGTATGTTGTCAACTCTGGTGCAGATCCCTGAATGGCCCCATTTGGATTTTAATTCCTGGAAAGTGTTGGGGGCAGCACCAAGTCTGGACTGATACAAAGGGGAAACAGAATGTTGAGCAAACGTCATCAGGATGGTCTCACCAGGCTAAATGCCTGTAGCAGTGTACGCCATTTCAGCAGTAGGGAGAAATTTTCTTTGAGGGCTTTCTACCAGAAAGAGATCTTTTGGTTAATGTTTGGAAAAAAGTCATAGTTTGGGTTAAAATGAATAGATTTCTATTAGACTGGGCTTTCTTGGAGAAAGTCTATAAGGAAACTTCTACCTTGCGCACCATTAAATGGCAGTCCATCCAATAGTTGCTGAGACATTTTACTCAAAACTAAACATGTTAACCACATGGTGGTCCTTGAGTAAATGTAAGGGGATCACATTATTAGGTTTAGGGTTCATCTTCTAGGAACCATGAATGTCTGTAGCAAATTTAATGGCAATCCAGTTTGTACATATGGAGATACTTCACAGTATCAGTGAAAACTTTGACCTGACTCATCCCTAGATGAAAACTCACTAGTGATTTGGATTAATCCTCTGGGCACCATGAATATCTGTACCAAATGTTATGCTAATCCATCCAATAGCTGTCCAGACATCTCACTAAAAAAGTAAACATCATGAAGGTGTAAGAGGAGAAGTCAGGGGGTCACTTAGGTTGATCATGAAGAAGAAGTTCTAGGGGGTCCCCAGAATTGAGGAATAGTTTGTTTTCACTATTTAATTCAGTGAGCTCAATGTGAGTAAAAGTCATAAGCGTGACTTTTCTTATCAAAGGTTTCCCTTCCTTTACAGTTTTCTCCTCAAGTGTATTTGACTATTAAAAAATCCTGGTCTCAATCATATCTAACAACCAAAATCAGAAAGAGGTCCTTGAAGCAAAATCTTATTAAATGGGAGTCTGTGACCTAATGTGTACCAATTTAGGGGTCCTTTACGTATAAAAGGTTGAGAGCCACAATTCTGAGAAACATAAATGTACAATATTTCCTGGTAAGTGGTGGACTGACCAGCCAACTGACATTGCCATTCACGCAGCCACACATTGCTTTGGCTCTTTGTATCTTTGCACCTCTATTTCAGAGTGTTCCTAAGTCTTCCTTTCTACTCTTTATATTTCAGAGCCAGGCCCAACTTAACAATGGGCCCCATACCCCTGTGTGTGCTGCTCCCGGTGACGGTGCTGGCTGTGGTGGCAGCTGTAGCTGCTGAGGAGAATGCAATCGATGACGAGTATACCTGGCCACAGTGGAAGGTGCCTCTGGTAAGGAAAAGACGCACTGTGCCTCTAAGCAGCCCAAAATTTTCAGCCCATCCTCCACCAGAGCTGAGTGGGACCTGTGGGATTGAGTGTCAGCGTCGCCTTCCAGCCACCACTCTGGATGACTTGGAGCAGTTCCTGTCCTACGAGACAGTTTATGAGAATGGAACGCGCACGTATACCTCAGTTTCTGTGCAGGGCCTCAATGAGGTGACAGCCTGGTCTGGAAATATCTCGTCTAGCTCTCGCCACAAACGAGAGGTATACGGCACAGATACCCGCTTTACCATCTCTGATAAGCAGTTCTGCACCAAATATCCCTTCTCCACCTCTGTGAAGATCTCCACAGGATGCTCCGGGGTTCTTGTGTCACCTAAACATGTGCTGACCGCTGCCCACTGCATCCATGATGGGAAGGATTATCTAGATGGGGCGCAGAAGCTGCGTGTTGGCGTTCTAAAGGAGAAGTCCAGGCGAGGGAAAGGAGGCAAAGGCAGAGGAGGGCGAGGAAAAGGCAGAAGGAGAAAGGGAGACAAAGATAAAGAGGAAGTGCAGGAAAAGGAAGAGAATGACGGCAAAGGGGAGCGTAGAGGAAAAGGGAAAGGTAGAAAGAGCAGGAGTCGGCGAAGTGTGGAATCAGGGAAACCTTCATTTAGGTGGACCGGTGTCAAGAAGACCCAAGTGCCCAAGGGCTGGTTCAAAGGTGTGGCTGATGGACTGGCTGCGGATTATGACTATGCGGTTTTGGAGCTGAAGAGAGCGCCAAAAGTCAAGCACATGGATCTGGGTGTTATCCCCTCTGTCAAGAAGCTTCCTGCTGGGAGGATCCACTTCTCTGGCTTTGACGATGACCGTCCTGGCAACCTGGTGTACCGGTTCTGCTCCGTCTCTGAGGAGTCCAATGATTTGTTGTACCAGTACTGCGATGCCAAACCAGGCTCCAGTGGCTCTGGGATCTACATCCGCCTCAAAGAGCCAGGAAAGAAGAAGTGGACGAGGAAGATCATTGGGGTTTTCTCTGGTCACCAGTGGGTGGATGTAAACGGAAACGGGATGCAGCAGGATTACAACGTGGCAGTGCGGATAACACCTCTCAAATATGCCCAGATCTGCTACTGGGTCCACGGGGACTCAAGTGAGTGCCAGGTATCTTAAGACAACACAGGACCCCCCTTAACCACCACCCCTCTCCAATCCCTCAGACCCACCTCTATACAAGGGACACCCCACCTCTCATCACCAACCAGAGGCCCAAGACTGCCTCTTGTCCTCCTGTTACCTCCTGTGCCTCCCAGTGACTCCTGCTACACTGACCTACACACACACAGCCATACAGACTCAGTGTTGACAACAGAAACTCGTCAGCACTTCAAGAGAACTGTGGCTCTTAAGCTTTTCTAATTTATTTGCTAAGAAAAAACAATTGAGAAAAAATATGTATTGTATGTTTTTACAGATCATTCAGATCTGCAGTTTTGCTTTCTGTTTTGACTCTTTCTTTTTAAAGATTCGACATTTTTGGATACAGAGTTGGAAAGCGTGTATATCTAAATGTTTGTGAGCAAAGCCCCTGGTACATTTGTCTAATATTCCAACTAGGCTTTGTATGGAGACAGTTGCATTTTCGAGAGTTCTCCACCACTGTAAAGCCAAGTGTGTGCATTGGCTTGGACAAAAGACCCAGAAGAAATTAATGTAACTTTTGTTTTACAAATGAACTTCATAGAGATATTGAGATAACTTTTTATAAACATTTTAACTGAAGAAGCTGGTGTTTTGCATTGTGTATTTCTAGAACCTTTTTTACAACTACCTTTTTAAAAAGACTGTTCCTCTGTCTAAATAGAGAAAGGGTCCTAATGGACCCTGGATAGATTTTATATTTTCTGATTTGTGAGTCACACTATCTTTCCTCTGTTCTTGCAACGCAGTGAAATGTGGTTTCATTGTTGTGCACATAAATATATCGGTGCTTATCCAGAAGACGTGGTGCTAATTTATGGAACTGTTAACTTTTTAATGAGGGAGGGGAGACTTCTCAGAATATATTTTGATAGCCTAGTACTGTAACTATGTATTTTATGTAAGGCTACAAATTTGGGTTGTGTTAAGATGGGACTTAACCATTTAATGATTTACTTGAGCTGTAGAGATTTTTCTAATTCTAAGGGTTAAATGAGATTACAAGGACAATATTGTTGTATAATAACAAATTTAAATCTGGGATGTGATATTTTTTTATTTTCCATGTTGTTTTTGTTCCAAAAAGTCTTTTTGAATACCAAATGCCTGAGATTAATGATGCAGATTGAAGACTACCAACCATTAAACCAAGATTGCTACTTGTGTGTGTGCGTTTGTGAAAATACAAAAACATTTTTAATGTTACACACTGGTTTGTGGAAGATTGTTATCATGAGACCACCACCGATAAGAGTTCCTGGATCATTTAATTAACTGTTTAAAAATGTTCTATCTCAACAACAGCTTAATGCATCACCATAAATCAAACCACTGATCAGCATAGCTGGATTATTTTGCAAAAGGACTCCAGGGCAAAAGTTTGTTGTTTGGCCCCTTTTGACACCGCTAACCTTTGACCTGTTTGGCATTATGATGCACTTAAAAAATATTTTCTATATTAACGATAGATCAAATGACTAAGTATGTGTAATGTGAAAGATGCTGTGCACAGTATTGAACTCACAGAGACTAACCATCCAATTCTGCATTTCCTTTCAGCTCTTCTCCTGAGGGGTGGAGATGTTATAAACATTTGGGACTCAGCCCCAAAACAAGGGGGGTCCAGGGGCCATTACAGCAGCTATGTGCACTATTTTTCAAGTCAATTGAGATAATAGAATACTTAAAAGTCTGTACATCATTTGGGCCAAAACATGATAGCTGCCAAGGGAAAAATCCTGTAGAGCCTGCATCATATCTTATATCTGATTGTTCTCCAGATGTCTTCATCATTCTGAAACCATGGCATGACAGATGTTGATGATGACTAATAATAGGGTGGGAATTGGGCGTAAACAGCATTACTAATATTAAACCCTATTTCTGTTGTTTCACAGAAACAGAGATTTCACAGAATGAATGTTTAGCGGGCAAATCTGCTACATTTGAATCCATGCCTTAATAATCTGGGCTGCTCTATTACAAATCAAGAATCCCCAACTATGCCAAGTATCTGGCAATACTCTGAATTAAGTATCATGCCAACAGAAGACCATTAACTCTAATATATAAAATTTCTTTCGGGAGAAGTATAGATTTGGGGCTTTTGAGAAAACTTTCACGGCTGGAGCCCCGGAGGCCACCCACTGCTTCCCCCATCCCTGTCCTCAGCTTATTGTTTTGGTTTTCTGACCCACATCTTTAATGTTTGGGTTCACTCCCACTACTCTCATCAGCATCATTTTCAATTGCAGGCTGTTTTCAGTTAAACAAAAAAGTTCTAGTAAATCCACTGTACGCTACCTGGCCAGTACCAGAGTGTAAACAAAGTTGGCAGCTAGCTGGTGAACACAGCTTAGCGGCCAAAGAGTAAATATTGGACTTCTACACAGCAAGTAAGTAAAGTCAGCTTTAAAAATAGGTAAATGTGTACAGGTTGTTGCTCGGCCTGTAGTCCACACAAGGCATTTTTCTCTTTTTTTAAGGTAATGTTTTGATCTGCAAGATCCTCCTTAGGTGGGTATGAAAGAGATAACAAGAATGTCTTCTAGAAGAAATTAGAGCAGGAAATGCAATTTTTCTTCCACACCTGCCCGAGGAAGCTCTTGCATACTGAATCAGTGCCTTATAAAAGAGAAAAAATGTCTAAAGAAAAAAAAACATACTTCGTCACACACCCAGACCCAGAAAGCTACTAGTGCACCTATGCTGTTTTTTTGTGGTAATTCATTTTGATCTTTTGAGTTAGCACAACTGTTTTGGGGGGAATTTGTATCAATAAATAAAATGAGACATGAATAAATTGAAGTGTAGAAACTAGATTTTCATACAGAGCTCTCCTAAGAGAGGTAAAATATCAGATCTGCATTAGTCTGTTTTGTACTTCAGTGGTGCAAATAACAAATGTGTAATTTGTACCGAAAAAACCAAATGACACACGATGCACATGGGGCCCCTGAGGGTCTGGGGGCACAGAGCATTTGTCCACTTTACCAAGTTAGAAACAGGACTTGAACAGAGGCTACTGTTGAGGTTATGGACACAAATTCACAACATGGACATCTCTATTATCTTCATGGTATAGAAGAAAAGAAATCCTTCATGGGCAGTTCAATCCGTCATTGAATTTATTGCACCTCAAAGGGCTTACATGCACTGGGGAGGGCCATAGTAAATAAAATAAATTTACAACTAAACAAAAATACAACTTTAATAATTCAGTCATGAAAAATGTTAATAATCTCCCATTATTCTCTCTGAATCATATCAGATTCTCACCACCAGTCACTTATTCAGTCCACTGAAAAGACAACATACAGAGTAAGTGTTACATCAGTCTGATTTACAGCACGGGACTGGGACCTCTGGTGTTACACAGCTGTCCAAGTGCACATCAACATTTTGATTCCATTGTAAGTCTGCAGGAACAGAGGTGCTTTGTGTTAAGATGCTTCTGGGGACAAGATCATGGTTAGGCTGACAGTGGCCTCCTGTGGATTTCCACACTGTGCACATCACTAACAATAAGTACTGTTCAGCTGACAATGAGCTGCAGGTCAGCAATGATCAAATCAACATCTTAAACAAAGGCTGTTCAGAGAGCAGTCAAATGTGATTTTTTTGTTTTGTTTGTCTGCATTTTCAGGTGACCTTTATTAATTTGCTGTAATTTTAATATTGCCATAGCAGCAGTGCAGGCACACACACTTTCATTTTATTCAACAGCACAGAGTGCAACAGGTAAGTGACATGGAACTTAAAGGTACCCTGTGGAGTTTTTTTATCGCTAGTAGCCCTATTAAGCAATATTTTGATAACCAGGCCCCCCATTTTGTATGTAAACGACTTGGGTTTTAAAGTTTTTGAAATAAAGAAGCCTTCTAAAATAGTGCCGTCATGATACTGGAAATTCTAACTTCAATACAACGCCTTGGAAAATATTGATATTTGATACCATTTTTGATACAATGGGGAATTGACTAAAGGGCATAAAATTGAATTTTTTCTTAAAAAATAAATACAACAAGGCTATACCATGATAACAGCAACTTTCTTTTCTTGGTTAGTTGCAGAGAACAGAATACACAGAATAACTGTAGTAAACATTAACAACAAGAGAGAATGAAAAAGAGCAGCTGTTACTGGTGTATCGATACTGTGGATAACGTATTGAAATAACTTAAATATTCAGAATCAATATGTATCGAAAAATCAATGTTTCAGAATTTATGACGAAAAAATCCCTACAGATTAAGGCCAAAGCTTATTTGGTGGGAAACAATGGATGTAAACTGAACTCAATAGGGCACCTTTAAAATCTTACTGATTCTGACTTTTTTGAAGTGTCCTTCCTGCTGGATAAACATGCGAGTTGTCTGGTATCCTTTGAAATCCTTTGTCTTGCTTTGATCTGTCTGAACACAGAGTTTGGTACTGCAATGTAATATCTTACTCTAAATACAAAAACAATCATACCGATAATGAAAGCACAGGCAACAGATATATCCACATGGGTTGTGTCAAAACCGCAGCTAGAAACATGTACAGTTATACTGAGAGAGAGTTTGAGTTTATTTTTGTGACTGAAGGTAACTGAAGCATTTTCTGTGGAAGTAGGTTATAAGATATGTTCTTTCATAGCAATGCCAGCAAATATCGACAGCCGCCTGGAGGATTATTCTAACAGAAACAGAACGTATAAATAACACTGGACAAAAAGACAAATAAAGAAACATAGAAAAATAAGCCACGAGTAACAAAAGAAACAAACAAAAAGGATCACTTGCTGGTCTGGTATGATTCAGAAGCCCATGGAAGTTGTTTCTTCATATACAGTATATTAATCATATAGCAGTATTCATATTTGTTTCCAAATACTTTCAAAAGATGACGGGAAATAGCAGGTTACTCACACGACTTCTTACAATTTCATGTCAGAGTCACATTTATATTTCTCTTCAACAGACATACAGAATAGAGACGTAATCCTCGCCAGAGAAATCTATGTACATCAACGAGGACCTTTCTGTAAACAACACACAACATGGTTCTCCAAAAATCTACTGGGGCTTTGTTTACCACTCTCATCCAATCAGAGTGGGACAAAGAAGAGCTCCTCCCCCTTTGTAAGGAGGCGGGACAAATATGGGATGGTGGGTGGGGCTTAGGACACCAAAGCACATCCATCATTCAACTCAACACTAGAAAGAAATCTAAACACATACGCCTTCACTTTCTTTCACTTACTTCTGTGGACTTTTTTGTCAGGGTTTTGAGTGATTTTGTTTAGACAAAAGATTAGTACATCTACATAAGCACACGCTTGTTTTTTTTTTCTCTTTTTTTCATATATATATTTATATATAATCCGCTATGGTTCACTTTCACAGTTTGTGCTACGACATCACACAGGAGAAGGGTGGGGTGTTGATGGGCGGGATGGAGATAAGAGGCTCTTATAAGGTTGAGTAGCTGAACATCCTGAGATGTTGACAGACACCAGGTAAAAGGTGAGAGGGCCCTGCTCCAGAGAAGAAAGCAGCTGGAAGACAGGAAATAGAGAACATTTCAACATCAGTCAAGTAGTTCTTGTGGTTATCATTTTAAATAGTGCAAAGCAGCACCAGTAGGTAGCCAATAATCTATTGAAATCTAAATAATTCTGAGAATATTCATTTTAAACATTCCACTTGAATGCAAAGTGCACCATCTTACGGGACGCATAGTGCAGCTCAACTGTCACTGCTAGTTTCAGACCGGTGCAGTTGTCATTTTCACAACCAGTGCCCACACTGTGTAAATACTTGCACTCATCTGTGGGCCAGTGGGCATGTGGGTCTTAAAATAAGGTGTATTCAGATGCATTGGTAGCATATTGTTATTTTGAGGCAGCAGAAAGTGATTGCACCCTTGACCAACAAAGACTTGGTCTAAAGTCAGAATGATTTTCAGAAGCTAAAAGTTTAGTTCTGTTTCCTCTCTAAAGTTTATAACTACAGTTTTTAAATTGCTGCTTAAATGTCCCACAATATTTGCTGCAGTGACATTACTGCTCCTACTGCATTACTCTCAGCAGAAAACCACTCGCTTTTCCAATTTGCCAAATCCGCCATGTAAATAGCGCTGCGCCAGGTGCAGGTGCACCTGGCTTTTAAAGGGAATGAGAGATGACATACTGATTGGTTGGATAAATGTTACGTCCAACACCCACCTGTCATTATGGGACTAAATACAAACACGTTGCCCCTTGCGCCTTAGTTTGAGCCCAGATTATGCGCCATATAAGTAGTAAAAGTGGAGTTGGACATGCCCTAAATGCACTCATGCCATGTACTTTAGACCATTTGCTATAGATCAAATGGGCCCTAAGTGTGTAACAAGGTGCACTTTGTAAAAATTACTGAACTTAATTTTTGTGTAATTGAAAGGGTAGCCAGCCAAGATTATATTTTTAAAAAGGACACTGAGAAGTGAGGAGCTTATACTTATTCACTATTTCATGCTATTTGACAGAGCAGCACAGATGGTATAAATTTGTTAAAATCAGAAAAAAGTTGGAAACATGGATCACCAGCTTCATCTGCAGGTGCTGTACCGGGTAGCAGAGTAGACGTAATTGAGTGCAAGAGAGGTTATCAATGTTTTCCAACACTCAAAAAGCACTCCACTTTCCTTCGCAGAGGCACTGTTATATTAAGAAATATTGACTAATCTATGTTGAAGTCATTTCTCAACTCTGCAAACAAATTCTTAGGATTTGGAAACAAGTATCTCTGTAATTTAAACATTGTAGTGGTGCACGAGCCATGTGAACCCTCTGTCCACCAAAGGTATGTTATTTTAGCTCCCATATGGCAGCTAGTGATGTATCAACCACCACAAAGTGAATGTGTCAAAGTCTTTCAGAAGTTGTGACATGCTGTACTGAATATACTAAAAGTACTGCTCTGAGCTCCCACCTGGGGCGTTATAAGAAGTCTTTGAGGTCGAGTTCTGCCAAAGGGTCCTTGGGTTTCTTGGGGCTCTGGCTTGCAGGTCCTGTAGGAAGCTGGGAAAATAGGGGAAAAATGTGATGCATTAAAAACTGGTTTGTGTATGTATAGACACTGTGAGGTTCACTATGTGTGGTTTGTTACCGGTGCTCCTGGTGCAGCGGCTCCGGGTGCAGCTCCAGCCACCCCTGTGAAGGAAGGTCTCATCATGGGCTGTCCCATCATAGGCTGCCCCATCAAGGGTTGCATCATGGGAGCTCCGGGTCCTCCTGCAGGAGGCTGGTAGGACAGGAACAACACAGTAGACTGAGACTTTTAAGGAATAACCGGATTAATCATCACCTGCTTTCAAAATGATCTAGATAGTATGTATGTGTTAACTGTGACAAGGGTTACCCTGCTAACTCAAAAGCCAATAAAGGTTCACTGTTAAAATTTAGATAATTTTCTATACAAGAAAAAAGCTCACCATGCCAAAGCCGGGCTGTGTGCTCATCGGTGGCACCATGGCTGCTACAGGTGCCCCAGGTGCTCCAGGGGCGGCACCAGCCTAGAGAGACAGGAAGAACAAGGTGCATCAAATAGTGACAATAGTAAACAACATTTTTTCTTTTGTCATGTTTATCTTTGTTGTTTGTCACGTCATGAGACTGTGGCAGTAGGCACAGCCCCAAACTCAGTTTGCAGCAAAAGTGCTCATTGGATAGAGTGTGATAGCATGGCGAGGGGCTGCTTTGTCCTTGCTGTTCTTACCATGGGGGCTCCCGGTGTAGCCCAGCTTGTGGGGGCTACATGTGGCATCCAGTTGGCACCTCCTGTCAGCTTCTTCTCACTCTGTGGGTCCCTAAAGGAAATCAAACACAGGACACACCTCAGCCTCTGTGCCACTTGTCCTATCATACTACTAATGCTTGGAGTGGTGACTGCAGACACAGGTTTCCCCACACTCAATTATCAATGTATAATTTAATAAAACCAAACCCCAAAAATGAGCTCAAAACAAAGTACTGGTTAGATACAACTATAAGTCAACAGCGCATATGACAAAATCTGGTGTAACAAGGTCAAAAATCAATTGAGGACATGGTATTTAAAGGGACCCTGATCAGCTGTGAGAATTGTGCACCCTTCCTATGATTAAATAATTTAATGACTTTGAAGACTTTTTTATTTTAAGAAACATATTCATTTCTTTCAAAAATCCACAAACACTGCAGCTCCATTGGAACAATACATATGTGTTTAAGTCTTCACGCATCACACATAGAATTTACATCTATAAACACACACTTACTTTTTCTTTACTCCAAGGTCTAAAGAGGAGAAAGAAAGAGTTACATTTCTATGTAAATATTAAATATTTATAAGAAACAGAATTGACTGAGCTTCCAGACAAGCGAAGCTGCAGTCTACCTCCAATCAGGTTGGCCAGAGATGAGTCCAGGTCTCCTCCGACGGTTTTAGAGGGGGGTGGTGTGGCGGGGGGAGCGGCTGCGATACTTCCCGCTGCGACAGGAGTTCCCATGCTTCCTGCTGTGCTTCCAGCTGTGCTGCCCCCAGTGCTCTGGGGCGTTATGGCGGGCATCAGCAAGTCGCCTAATCCATCAAACACTTGGGGACAGGATGGGAATGGCGGGACATCAGAGAAACAACACAGATTACAAACCTGCAAATCCCTAATCTAGATATAACACAAGCAGAGGGCAGATGTGAGACCAGGCATGGTGAGAGGACAATCCAGCCATGACAGCATCAGTAGTGAGCTGGGCATCACATGCACAATATAGGGCTGTACTGTAAGTATATCTGTGCATTCAAAGGGACATAATTACAGCAACTGCACTCACTTGGCTAGTTGCTTAGCCAGTTTACATAATCACATCTCAGGAATTTAAATACTGGCTGATTTTGGAATAAAACACTGGTTTTGAACCAGGTGTCATCAGGACCAAAGAGTTTACAGGTTTTTATTCCAACCAAGCTCTACAGAGGCACTGTGATGAAAACTGGTGGAAGGTGAATTTACTAAGGTGGTGGCCTCTAACCTTGTCTGATGTACGTCCACAACCCTGTCAGATGAACTTAAGTAACCCTTCATCAACACCACTTGTCAGGTTTTAAATATAGTTATTCATTTGAATTGATTTTTAAGAGGATGCTATTTAACAAGATTATTCATAGCTAACTATTCCAACCATGTATCAATTACTTTTAGCTAACAATTTCAACCACATATACATTACTTTTAGCTAACTATATCAATAATTTATTACTTTCTTTTAGCTAACTATTCCAACCATGTATCCATTAATTTTAGCTAACTATTTCAATAATTTATCACTTTCTTTTAGCTAACTATTCCAACCACGCATCCATTACTTTTAGCTGACTTTCTCAACAATTTTCATTGCTTTTTAGCTAAGTATTTCAATCATTTATCGCCTTCTTTTAGCTAACTATTCCAACCGCGGATCTATTACTTTTAGCTGACTCTATAAATCATTTATCACTTTTTTTTTAGCTAACTATTCCAAGCACGTATCTATTACTTTTAGCTAACTATTTCAATCAGTTATCGCTTTCTTTTAGCTATTTCAACCAAGCATCCATTACTTTTAGCTAACTCTTTCATTTATCACTTTTTTTTAGCTAACTATTCCAACCAAGCACCCATTACTTTTAGCTGACTTTCTCAGCAACTCATTCATTGGTTTTTAGCTACCTATTTCAATCATTTATCGCTTCTTTTACCTAACTATTCCAACCGCATATCTATAACTTTAAGCTAACTCTTTCAATCATTTATCACTTTTTTTAGCTAACTATTCCAACCACGTATCTATTACTTTTAGCTAACTATTTCAATCAGTTGTCGCTTTCTTTTAGCTAACTTTTTCAACAATATATTCACTACGTTTAGCTTACTATTTCAATCATTTATTACTTTTTTTAGCTAACAATTTCACCAATATATCATTACTTTTAGCTAACTATTTAAATCATTCTTTTAGCTAACTATTTCACCATCATTACTTTTAGCTAACTATCATTCTTTTAGCTAACTATTTCAACCATGCATCCATTACTTTTAGCTAACTATTTGAATTATTTATTACTTTCTTTCACCTAACTACTTCAACAATGCATTCCTTTTATCCATTAATGTTACTTTTAGCTAACTCTTTAAATCATTTATTGCCACGTATCATTACTGTTAGCTAACCCTTTCAATCATTTATAACTTTCTTTAAGCTCAACAATGTATCAATTACTTTAAGCTAACTATTTGAATAATTTTTTGCTTTCTTTTAGCTAACTATTCAAACCATATGTCCATTACTTTTTGTTAACTATTTGAATCATTTAATGCTTTCCTTTAGCTAACTCTTTACTGTTAGCTAACCCTTTGAATCATTTATTGCTTTCTTTTAACCAACTATTCTAACCACGCATCTATTACTTTCAGCTAACTCTTTCAGTCGTTTATCACTTTCTTTTAGCTAACTATTTAAACAATTTATCCATTACTTCAAGCTAACTTTCTTAGTAATCCAATACTTCAAGCAAAGACTCTTCAGCTGTTGAGACATCTCTCTACATTTCGTCACTAATTTTCATGCAGGTGTGATAACCAACTAATAAGTGAATATTGTTTTCTACTCAAAGCCTAATTAAAAAAAAAATCTATGTAATCTTTCATACCATCTTGCAACTGCAAAAGTACCCTCTGGGATACAAGTATTCCTGGTTAAGAAACACTGCATTATTGGATATAGTGATAAATTTTATTTGTTGAAGAGGCTTCACAGGTTTAATGAACCACTTGTAAAAAAATACAAAGATATAAAATACATAAAACCTGCAGACTCTGCAGAATAGGGCCTTGATGGCATGTGGTTACTATAAGAGCCACTGCTCCAAAAGACCAAGGGCAAATAAAAATCAATACAGTAGGTTTTGTCTCATGCAGGAGACAATCAGGGGTCAAACTGCAACATGCAAAGACGCAGAAACGAGAGACTCTTCCAAACTGCACATGCTGAAATTTACTGCCGGGTGAAACTCACCAATCACAGATTAGAAGAAGCAAAAAAAGACCCAGCAGAGTGGAAGGGGTGGGGTGGGGGGGTAAAATGGAGCAGAAGAGAGAGGGTGTGCAGCAGAAAGAAAGAAAGAAAGAAAGAAAGATTGCAGAGGGAGGTGGGTGAGCAGGTGGAGAGGTGGAGAAAGCACAGCATTTGTGAAAGTGTGAGAAGTACAAGAGAAGAGATAAAGAAAAATCATTGCGAGAGAGGCAGCAGTGCTGAGGAGTTAAGCAGTCAGCAGAAACGACCGTTGTACGTAAGGAGAACAGTGACAGCAGCACACGTCAGTGTGTCATTCATGCAGTAGTCAAGCTCTCAGCAGGAAGAGATAACTAGGTCATGGTTAATGTAGCTTTAAATGAACCAGGGCAGATAAATGTGCATCAAGCAAATGATCTGTGCAAATATAAACAAAATACTCTTTGAAATTCTCAAATGAAGGCATGGCAATGAGACAGATTTCTAAAATGAAACAAAAAAAGTAAAAAAGTTATTTATAATGTATCATGATCCACTTACTTGAAGCATCAAAGCCACCAGAGGGTGCTGGTGTGGTGGTTGCAGGTTCTGGCACAGTTGGGACTATCGGTGCTGCAGCAGGTACAGGTGGTGTTGGAGCAGTAAGGGAGCCTAGAGCATCAAAACCAGATTCCAGGAGGTCGTTCTGGGCCGGGGCCAAGGCTGGAGCTGGAGCCAAGGCTGGAGCTAGAGCAGGGGCAGCTGTGGGAGCCAGGGTGGGCGACATCAGGCCTGAGGGAGATAACAGACAGGACTGTAACTGTGATATTTTATGTTCTGCTGTTGTCTGACTCACCCTAATTTCATGAGAAACACACATGAAATATGATTACTGACACAACAGAGACATCTTGATAGCAAAATGAAATTTTGGTTATCCCTGTGGGGAAAGTTGATCAGGGCAGCAGCAAATGGTGGCAGTATACAGCACAGACAAACAGGATATAATACAGCACATTACTCAACCATTCACATCACTAGATCTTATTAAAAACAATAACTGTACAACAGTATCCAACCAGGACATAGTAAAGTACACCAAGACAAGAAAATAGATGAAAAAACTGCATCATATGCCAAATGCTCAATCAAATGTTCTGAGTTAAATAAAATAATGAAACAAATCTAAACAAGGAGAAAGCATTCCCTTTTAGTGATAGAAAGTACATTAACTTGTACATTTCAGATTACTAGGGTTGTCAAAATAACGTGTTTATTTCGATAAATAAATCACAGAAAAAGAGACATAAAAGGGGCGGGGAAAAAAAAAATTAATGCTGATTAATCGTATTCCATGGTGCCCTTTGACCCGGTGCGTCACTGAAGGCTACAGTGGCATTGTCACATGGAGGCAGATGGGACAACGCTACTTAGCCCAGTGAATGGAATATTAACATTTAGGAAGCGCCCAGCTGGAACTGTTGATAGGAGCACCGTTCTCTGCATTTTCTGCAGCAAGGAATTTTTGTACCATCAGAGAACTTCAAACTTGAAATTTCACCTCAACGCAAAGCATTTAGCAGCGAAGGCCTGAGCTAGCACAGCCTCTGGTGCATCACTAGTAGCCAGCCTTGTCAAGCCACACTCGACCAGGCGTTCAGATGCAAACTGAGTAAGCCTGCCTGTGACCAACTAACTGAACCCCTTGCAAAATGGATTCCAATGGACTGCAGACCAATGTTGGTGGTAAAATACAGGAGGACCAATTGTGTCCAAAATGCAGCAGCTTCACTATGACACGTCTGCCAAAATTTATTTACAGCAAACATTGATGCATGCAATTAATTAAGATTAATTAATCACAGGGCATCTAATTATTTAGATTCATTTTTTTAATCTATTGATAGCCCAAATGATATCCCCTCTAAATTTCTCAGGTGATTACATTTGAAGTGACAGAAGTTAGAGCGTCTTCATCTTCTCTACTGTGATGTATTCGCCAGTGAAATGGGATATTTGATCAGTGTACAATTACAAAAGGGATTTATATCAAATCCTTCACATTTGATTGGAGCGCTAAAAGTGGACAAGCTTAGAATTAAGCCAGATGTGAAGATACAGCGGACTGCTGGCTCCACACCGATCAGGAGGAGGATAACAAGAAGATGAATGAATTAGATTAATGAATTAAATAGGCTAATTAGACCTAGCCACATTGTTTTGCTGACAGTTGGGTGTGCCATAATAGTGAGGCCCTGATGGTGACAAGCTGACAAGATAGTAGCATCTGTCAGGCAAAGAGAGACAAAGCCTATCACATGGTCCATTTACATTAGTTGCTGCAGCAGTCCACTGTAAAATTAATAATTTATAATAATCTGGAGCTCACACAGATCCCGCTTTTCTCAAGAGAATAAATTCTAGCTCATGGCCTGTAACCACATTATTTTAGGGAATTTAAGACACAATGACGTAGCATGCTGTTGCTAGCTAGTTAACGTAATCATGGCCTTGTGCTGCTAAAAGTTGCAGACTGATTCATGGGTGAATGTTGTGATATTGTTGGTTGAAGTTAGTTGGTACTAGCTTACGTAAGCACATGTCATACTGTATTTTGTCTTCCAGGAGGAAAACATTATACATAAGATTTAAAAAAAAATCATTTGTTTTAATTTTTTTTGGCATATATTGGTGAATTAGTGCAATTGTCCAGGAATGTAATCTAAAAGGGTTCAAAATGCATTTTTCATTTCATCTTAACTTAAACTAACAGAGGCTCAAGGGGGTCAAATTATCCATTGTTTCTCAAGACAGTAGAGATAAATAAAAAAAAATGAATAAAACTTTCTGTAGCACAAGATTTTTATTTTGTTTTTCCTTCCATATATGACCCCTAAGTACTTTAACTTGTATTATTTTCATTTTCCTGATAAGCTGTACCTTCAGTAGAAATTTGAATGCAGGACTTTAACATTTCATGGAATATTTAGATAGAGCGACTAATCACGACCAACAGGTTAGGTGCACGAGGTCCTACATTTACATTTTGCATACTGAAAGTACATTTACAAATGCTGCTGTGCAAGCAAAATGTCTGTCTGCATGCATGACTACACTGTTGGCAATGTCATATTTCTTTTATGTACAAATATGAAAACAGATTAAACTTTTGTAATACTCTAATTCATGAGATACTGCCCACACCACAGTGACAGAAATGAGATGGGCGAGAAATTGGCTATGACATCACTAAAAGGACAAGGTGGACAGACATTTTACAGACATTTCCAGTCCAAATCCACTTTGGGACTGCTGTGTAATAACCAGTCCTGCCAAGTCTGTGTCATTACTAATCTGACAAATGCATCTCCGTAATTTCCTCCTGCATAATTTCTTAATCAGCATAAAACATTTCTGTTAGCCAGTTGCCAGCCAAAAACTTTTTGCAGACATCTTATCAAAATTCCCTGGTACTTTCAGCCTTTATAATTCAACCATAATTTCTATAAAAAATACTTCAGTGTCACCCCATAAAAAGACAGTCAGAGGAAACTCACCTCCCAGCAGATCGTCTCCAGGCCCTCCAGGAGCAGAGCTCTGCTTCTCCTCCACAGGACTGGCAAAGGAATCTGCAGGGCCGTCCAGTTATCCACAATGCAGCATGGAGGGCAGAAAGGGGTGAGAGGTCAGCCCTGGACCACACACTGGGACACAATGGGGGGTAGGAGACAAGATTATCTTATCTTGATTATCTTCTTTGCAAAACTATAACTGAAATCACCAAAGTTAACAAAACGTCAAATGAAGAAGGAAGGTTAGTGTGGACAAAGAAAGATCCCCAGCCCTGATGGGACCTTTCTGTCAGTCTGAAGTCATAATGTATGCACAGTTTTATTTTCATAACATAAACAGTAATAAAATAATTTGAGGCCATGTCATGCCTGCATTTGCTTTATTTGTCCTGGAGTGGGTTTTGGCATAAAATGAGATACTGCATGCCATGTTGGACCCAAGCTAACCAGACCACTCTAAATCCAATCAGATCTCTCTACGGGCAAGCATTGAAGGTTCTGGACAGAAAACCAAGACAGCACCACCACTGCAACATTCTCTCCAAATACAATTTACTAAGCTTCAACAATGTAAGTACATTATCAAACATTTGCTTGGTACGTAAAATAATCAATAATGCCCCCCCCCACTACCACCATTGAAAAAATTCATACTCCCCTGCTCTGAACAGAGAACAAGAGCTTTAAGATCTGTGATGAGAGGAGACTGTAAAATCCCACAAAGAAAGTCATCCTTTGGTCAATCTGCTTTCTCCATCAAGGCCATCGGAGAATGGAATAGACTCCCTAGTGATTTGAAAATCTACAGGAATTATCGCAGTCTCTGCCTTGCCACAAAGAAATGGCTCCTGAGTAAGCAATGTTGCCGACACTAGGTGCTGCTGTCAGATTTCCTGTCTGATTATGTCTCGTTTTGCGTTTCTCTCTTCTGCTGTTTATCTGAGCTCTGTTACAGATATTTCTGTCATATTACCATTGTTGGTATTTAATCATCCCTGCAATCCCGAATTACCATCGTTGGTATTTAGGTTTCTTATTGTTGTACTCTAAACTATAATCAACTCTGTAACTTTTTTTGCTGCTACGAGCACTTTGTCGACTATCAACAACAACTCCAGCACTTTATCTATGCACATTCCTGCCTTGCACTTTATATCAAGAGCTGCTACTTGGACTGCCTTTTAGTGTTTTGTAAGTTGTTCCTCCCTGCACTGTAACAACTTGGTTATTTTAAATGTGGAAATTGTATGTCTGTATTGCCTCTGTGCTGTCCTCTGTTCATCTGTATTTTAGGTTTTCTTTGTTTTTTTTAGACTGTGGTCTGTGTATATTGTAAACTATATGTTGGGACTACAGATGGAAATTAGCAGTTATTGCTAAATCTGGTGCAACCATCTCCTCATCTCTTGTAAATGATTAATGCTATTGCACACTGTCCCTTGATAAACTAAATAAACTAAACTAAACTAAAACAAAATTAAGAGTCTACAGCCATGCTAGCAGCTGTTTGAGGCTGCAAAGCAGTGCTTTAAGCTAAATGCTAATGTCAGCTTAAACTCACAATGACAATGCTAGCATGCTAATGTTTAGCAGGTAAAATGTTTACAGTGTTCACTTTTGGTGTGCTAACATGCTTACATTTGCAAATGTCAACCTCCAAAAAATAATTTTCAGAAAATATATTTATTATTATCATTACAGCGGTGTTACACCCCACTCTCCTGATCCCTGTCGCCCACAAAAATCCTGAGATTTATTTAATAAGAGCAGCACAAGCTTTCCATATAGTTTCCTTTAATATTTTCTATAATAATGGTTAAGCACGCAAATCTGATTTAAATGAAATCTTGCATAAAGACTGTAATGCAATGGGTGCAGCACAAGAAAGTCCAAGCCTGTCCAAGAAGTTTCCTGCGGTGTCCACAGCAAATTTCACTGTAATCCTGTGGTTGTAATGATATTTCACTAAAAACCAAAGATGTCAATCTCATGCCGCAGTCTCGGATTCAACCCCTGGGAACCATAATTGTCTGTACAAAGTTTTGTGCGGCCTAGGTTGAGAAAATGTTGGTCTGGACCAGAGCAATGGACCAAATGACAACTGACACACACTTGACCGTAAGTCCTGGAGGAAAGACATACATCTCTCATTGTTTTTACTCCAGTGCGTTCATTTTCCCAGACAAAATAAAGGTGACTTGAAATTTAAATCTACATTTAGTGGGGGGCAGGGGGGACTCTAGACAGAGACACACACACACAAACACACAGTCTAATTCTCATTTTGGGGAATGTAACTGTTGGCTACTGACTAATGCTGTCTGTTTTATATACACTGGTCACTGTACGCTTACACTGTACACTGGTCACTGGTCACTTAAACAAGAACTTACTGTAACAACTGAGGATGGTAAAAATACCCAGATAAATAAAAAAAAAAATTTCTAATTATTTCTAATAAAATTAGAAAATGCACATTTTAGCAATCTACATGCTGTTGTGAAGAGATATGTATGTGTGTTCTATGGTACAGTACCCAGTAGGTCAATGACAGGTGCCGGCTCTGCTTTGGGTGGAGAGGAGGCCTCTGGGGCGGGAGCTGCAGCAGGAGCGGCAGTGGCAGGAGCTGCAGCAGCAGCAGCAGGAGCCGGAGCTGGAGCTGGGGCTGGAGCTGCAGCTGCAGCTGGAGCTGGAGACTGAAATGTGTCTGAACAGAGAGATGGGCAGAGACAGAAGCAGTAATGTCTTCAATTACTCTCAGGTCTAAACGGCTACATTCCTCAGTCACAGCTTAATCTGTAGGGGAGAACGCTCTGCTCTTGCATTATTATGCCTGTTCTAAAAGGCTAGCAGACATGCAGAGAAGAAGCAGGCATCCCTGCATCTTAACTGTGTATCCACATCCTTGAAGAGCGCACCATTTTGAAGTACAGAACTGGTGTATGCAGACACCAGCACCATGCAAAAAAACACTTAATGATAGTTGAGGCTGGCTGCACTCTTCATGAAAAAGGATGGGAAAACAGTGATGCAGTAACTATAAAGCAGCTTAACTCACCGGTCACGATGTCTCCAACCGGAGCTGGCTCGGGCAAAGGAGAGGGCCCGCGTGAAACAGCAGGAAGGTCTAAATTACCAGCGCAAGCGTGAGGCAGAATACGAGAAAGAAGAAAACCACGGAGGACCGGGAGCAAAGAAAAGTATTAGCGTGGCAGGTAGAAAAAGACACAGCGTAGACAGAAAGCAGCCACAAGACTTGACAAGTGGGTTACATGCACAGTTCTCATACCACTATGGGGGACAAACCAAGACGTGTGGGGAATAAAAAACAGTTGACAGAGAAGTGGAACGTATGGAAACCAGAAGAGATGAAGAGGTTCCACACAAAGAGAAATGGATATCAACTCCTGTACCTGAACCAAAAAGGTCTACGCTAGGAGTGGTAGCAGCTTTGGATTCTGTGGTAGGGCTTTGCTCAGGCATAGAATCAAACATATCTAAGAACAAGGACACACAATCATATGTACATTCAGATTTCCAGTCCAGTGCATACAGAATGATGAGTTAATAAGAGAGATGAGGGAGAGCAGAGAGAGCAGCAGATATTTTGATTATCAAACGGGTAAGTTGCTGTGTATCAGTGCAATGCAAAATGAACCAGTGCAAAAGTTAAAAGGTATACTGCCAAATGTCAAGAATTCCCTATTTGCATCAGTGAATTTCCACGTGTCAAAATGGCTCCAGTCTCCACCGTATTCACTCCACCGCTGGTATGACAACAAGCTCACAGTGATTAGGTTGCTGTGCTGATGTTTCACAGGTAATATTTACCAGATTAATTTCATGAGTTTAGCCCTTTAGCATGCAAACATTTGCTAATTAACACTAGCTGAGCCTCAGGGGAATGTCTGAAGCATAGCAAGCATTTGGTTCAAAACCAAAGTTTGGATAAATTCAAATTTTGACCTGATGACGGTGCTACACGGAAAGTCAGATGCTTCATCCTCTGGAGAATATAAATATCTACAAAGATTTCATGTTAATCAGTACAAAACTTGTTGAGATTTCAATCTGGACCAAAGTGGAGGACTGACCGACATTGCTATCTGCTAACTAAAAACTTCACATGTCCATCTATCAGTTATCTATGCCCACTTATTCTGTGCAGGGTCTTGGGGTCTTTTCAATGGGCAATTTGGAGTCACTAATTCACCAAACCTGCATGTCATGCGTGTGGGATCACACCTGAGCACTCGAAGGAAACCCATAGCATATACAGAAGTTGACATTGAGCAATATTCCCCTTTAACTTAAGTGCATAAGCTACAATACAGCATTCTCAGCTATCAGTATCTAAACTATTGATCACAAGCGGGAGAAGAAAATAATTTTCTCCCCTCTAAGTTTTGGCAGTTAGTTAGTATTAGGTTAATAATCAAAACAAGTTGAGCAACCTCTGGTAATAAAAACAGATATATCAACATGGGAATGTTGGTTCCCAAACAATTAAAAATGGATTTCTTTTTAAAATAGCACACATAATTCATGTCATTGTGGATTACTACTTTCACTATTTCAGTTTTGCAGAGGAAGTCAAGATGCTTGATTAACTTGATTAAATGATCTGTATCTACAGGAAAGGCATCATGGAAAACAGAAAAAACAAATCTGAAATGTAGGGACTGGGCAGGTTATTATCATTGCCACTACTGTCATCATCACCA
This sequence comes from Epinephelus fuscoguttatus, assembly GCF_011397635.1. NCBI lineage: Eukaryota > Metazoa > Chordata > Actinopteri > Perciformes > Serranidae > Epinephelus > Epinephelus fuscoguttatus. The sequence continues at coordinate 34,358,942 of NC_064759.1, read as the reverse complement.
CTAGCAAGAGCAAAACACAGTCATCATCATTATAAATACCATCATCATCATCAGTCATAATGCAGGGCAATGCAGTGAGAGGCATAATGAGAGCGAGAGGACTTTACCACCAAAGATATCTAGAGTCGGAGCGGCTGCAGACTCTGTGGTGGTGGTGTCGGTGGTGGTTGTGGTGGTAGTGGTGGTGGTGGAAGAAGGGGTGGGGGCAGCGGGTGCAGCGATGGGGGCGACGATGGTCGGCGCCTCACTAGAGGTGGGAGGGGTGATGGCGGTGGCCCCCGTGTCGGTGGGCATCATAGCGAACAGGTCCAGCTCTGGAGCAATGTCCCCACTCCCCTCTGTCGTAGCGAAGGGGTCTTCAAGGAGAGCAGCAGGAGGGTGGTGTTGAGGGGTTAGAGGGGGTTATGATTAGAGAAGAAGGGAAGGGGATGGTGGGTGGATGAGGAAGGGGAGGGGGGATTGAGGGTTTGTTAAAGCAACAACACTGTAAAAAGCATATTTGTGAGACAAGATGCCTCTGAAGCTCCAAATCAGGGTTAGGCACAGAGAAAGTAAACTAAGCACACAGTCGCTTATTAACTTCAGAACTGCTTCCACACAAAAGACAGTGGGGAACAATTCTTCAATAACTGACTACAGCTGGTGTCTTAGAACAACTTTTGGTTTGTTGACTGGCCCAATGGCTGATTAGTTTTTCCTTATGAGAGCGTCCATATCATCCACGTGTCCCTGGTACATTGTTGGCTATGTGATAATACCAACATGTTGGCATACATGAGGTTTAATGATACTGGGCCGCTGAAAAAGAATGAAATGACAATAAAAGTAATTAAAGAAACTGGTTTCTACTTGGCTCACCTTTCAACAGACTGAGACCTACAGTGAGCTAGCTACAACGAAATAGCTGAGTGAGATAGCTCAGTGTTAACCAGGTATTACCCAGGCAACAATTAAAATCACGTCAGCTAAATAAACATTTTGAACAGTGGCAATTTAAACTCTCTGATGTGACTGTCTTGTTTTTAACTAAAAAGTTTTACTTTTACCCCTTTCCCACTTAAATTAGCACATGTAAGCAGGTTTGTTAGACACGGGAAATACTGCTAAAAATAGGCTATAGACTCCTTTCTCATCGTCAGTAGACCAGAGCCATGTATGCGCCTCTAATGCAGGTGACCTTGCCTTTCTGTTTTTTTTTTGTCGTTGTGTTACATTTGATGTCCTGGCCAGCCATAAAACTGATTAGTAAACAGCAGAGAGCAGCATGGAGGCCAATGAAAACTTTACTGTGGTTACTTCTTTTTATGTATCGCTTACTTATTCAGTCCCTCTGTCAAACCTGGTGCAGACTTATTTGGAATTTGGCGTTTGAGCACTGCTTGGGCAAAAACCAATGGTATTCTGTGGTGGCGCGTTGTTGCTTTTTGCCAGTAAAGGGGCTAAAATTAGGGTGTTCATCTGGGTGTTGTATTCCCATCACTGCCGATTGGAGCCTGTGGCTACAGCAGAGTCATTTGACCTGAGCGTGAATGTCGACTGTAACCTTTCCCATTATACAAAAGCCAGCTGCAAGTGGTTGTTAGTAGCAGTGGTGCAGTGGAAAAGTGCCCTATGTATTACACCTCTGTTTCTCATTTGGTCTCTAAATTGACTTAGCCTTAGCAAAATTTTGACCTGAATAATTCTTTATACTTGAAATGAATGAAAGGAAAACAAGACTGTAAGGCTACTCATGCTAACCTGCTTATGTTGGACAAGTTTTGTGTGTCAGCTTTCTAACATTGACTAATTATCACAAAACACAAAGTGCAGCTGGAGCTGATGTGAATGTTTTGCAGATCAGAAAACAAAGTATTTGTCAAATTAATATTTTATCCCACTGATGGCGCCACATGAAAAGTCAGGGACTCACCAAAGTCAGTAGGATTCATCCTCTGGTAACCGTGTCTGTAAAAATGTGTTTTCCAGAGATAACATGAAACACTGGAGATGTATGGGACACGTGGGTTATTTAAGAGCCTTCATATGTTGTCATTACTGTAACGGTAAGTTTACCAATAGGATAAGTTTAAAAACCTGGACCTTTCTACACAGGTTAAATATGAGGTCAGGCGTGGGCACAGACTTAAGTTAATGGCGAAGCATGTTAAATAAACTGTAACTGTTTCTGTTACTGCTGTGGTTAGTATGCTAAGTGCAAACTAGGTGTACTGTAAAGCTACAAAAGTACATTACATTTATTTAAAAAAGCTATTTGTGAGAGGGAAAAAAGCATTGACATTACATTGATTGCTCCAGTCATTGTCCTGTCATATATACAAGGCCAAAGAGAGAGACTAAAAGAAGATATTAATAAAGAAAACATTCAAATATTGATGACAATGATTAATATGATGATCATCATTATCAATATCAAGGAGTATCAGTGTTAGGTTATTAAAACAAATGGTATTCATTTGTGGACTACAGTATAGTTAATAGCTGCACTGTGCTTTTTACTGCAGTATTCACTGGGTGAATAATTGGCGGAGAAGAGTAGTTGAGATGAAGAAGGAGAGGGTTCATGACTGGGGCATTAGAGCAGGATTTGGGGTGAGACAGTAGGCCCTGAGGGCACACGTTTGTTCTACTGTCTCCTATGAAAGCAGAAGCAGCTTTGATATAATAAAAGCAACAGCTTTCACATTCACACGTAGCTATATCCATATCCATATCCATATCTACACACACACACACACACACACACACACACACACACACACACACACACTTGCAGGAAAAAGCTGTTTTGTCACCCACCAGATCCACCAAATGCATCAGCAGCAGGGCCCGCAGCCACGGCAGCAGGACCGTCTCCTGGGGAAGGTGCAAACGCATCTAGGGTATTGCAGACGAAACAGCCGGAACGCAAACGCAAAACGTAACACCCAACAGACACATGGATGTAAAGAACAAAAGATGAGTCAACAGATGGAACGGACAGGAAACAAAAATGAGAGGTCAGCATTAGGAAAAAGCAGAGAATACAAGAAATATGCAGCCCAGTCAATGATCTGATCGTAGCATCAGTCACACGACGAGTTTTGAAGGGCTGCATAATGCTGCATTCAGTGAGTGCACCACCTGTGCAGGCTGGTGAAATGAGGCAAGTTGTCACAAGTTATTTGTACTCTGTGACAAGAAGGGAAAATGTCAAGGTCAGGGATGGACGACGCAAAGTCTCTCTTTGGCAAAGAAACTCTTTTCAACAGATACTTTTCAAATGTTAGAGTTGAAGTTAATATAACAAAGCCAAAATATCATCAGGTAAAATAACTGGCTACTCATCGTCTTGACATATTTATGAAACTGTTAGTAAGCCATTAGAGGAAAAAACCATTAAGGGTGATAAACAAAAAAAGCAAAAGTAACAAATCCCCAATATATGAGTCGTAACAGCGGATTAATTACGTTACAGTAGGTTTATTGAGGTGCACACGATTATGACAAAACACTCAGATGAATGTTCAATGTCAAAACTCATTAGTGTTTTGTTGCAATTGTGCAGCCTTGAATAAACCCAGACTAATCCACAACACTGGCTCATATTTTTGGGATGTGCCACAAATGATAAACAGTTTGTTCTGTGCTCAACACAAAACAGAGTGTGTGAAAGCTTAACAAAGCAGGATGTAAAAACATTAGAAAACGGTGAGGATAAACCATTACGTTTGAGTCACAGCAATAAGCATCTGATTTTCTGACACATATAGCTGTCAATTTTTAATTCTTTTTTTAAGCCTAGAAGGTCATTCAAAAAAATACTTACTTCTGTTCTGAATATATTTCCAGAATCCTCAAAGCCTTATTCAACCAAATGCAAAAGTATTTCACTGCCTAATTATGAAAAAGGTGCACTTCTTTTGGTATATTTTGGCATCTATCTGTGTTTCTTTCCAATAATTTATATTGCCATTATTTTATATTTATAGCTTGTGCTTTGCAAAAAGAGCAAGGGCATACAGTATGTCATAGAAAGTAGTAGAAATACAGTCCCAACTTGGGAAACATGTTAAAAATCGTTTTTATGCAGCAGATTCACTTCATCCAGATGGTAAAAAGAGTCTTAAAGGTTTCTGGAAATACCTTCAAACAGCAGTATGAGGTATTAAATAACCCTCTAAGCTGTTAAAAGATTGTAATAACCTTTTGAAATTCAGATGTTTAGCTGTTAGACTGAAATGTAATGGTTATACATGAGAAGCACAAACTGGGGCTAGAGTGCCATCTCCTTACTGAAATGTCCTAATGTACACTAATGTACTTGTTTCTAACAGGCTTTTCAGGTTTCTACAAAGTTTTCTTGTTGCATCAAAAACTGCAGGCCCCTTTAGATTTGCCACGATTTTTAGATATCTCACAAACAATGTATGTATATAACATAAACAATGTAATCTGATGGGGCATAAGCCTGTAGGCTTTTTGAGGTTTTATATTAGTGCTTGCAATGCAAAGTTTTAGAAGTGATAATTCAATTCCAATCCTCTTTAGCTTTATACAATAGGAAACCAGTTAACAACTTTATGATAAAGGAGATTGTCGTAGATAAGCAGGCAAAGCTGCCGTGCTGTGTATCCTGGTCTACATTCTATCCTCGAACCAGACTGACCTCCAAATAGGTCCATGTCTGTGGAAGAGGCGGGAGCTGAGACAGGCAGCGAGGCGGGCACTGGTGCGGCTGCAGCTGCAGCGGGAGCAGCAGCAGCAGCGGCTTTGGGTGCGGGAGCTGCAGGGGCAGCAGCCGCTGCATCACCAGCATCAGCGGCAGCAGACCCTCCCTCTGCTAGGAGAGCTTCAGAGGCTTCATCAGTGGCAGCCGGAGTTGCTATGTGGATAAACCCCGTAATCCAAATGCCACGACCCAGTCACAACCCCCAAGAGAGAAATAGGAGATAAGGCTTAGAGGTGCTAAAGGTGAAAATAACTTGACACAAAGACAATGAGAACTTGAGGTAGAAAGCCAAGTGATGAAAAATCAAGTGCCTGCAGAAATGTCTCCTATTCTGTCTGTGGCAACAGTACTCACCCTCAGCCAAGAGATCTGCACAACAGACAGAAAGACAGAGAGAGACAGGTGAGAGAGAATGAATTATGAGTATGGAGATGATCTAATGAAATTCAAAAATCTTTAATTTGCAAGCTGCCAACATTATAGAGAACAAGCCAGAAAAAAGCAGCCATGGACCAATGGTAAAGCCCAATAAAGCTAAAAGCTCCTTAATGTAATTTAATCTTTGAAAGGCTACAGTTGGATTGTGGCCATCTTCAGGGTATCTCTCCAGTGGAGATGTGGGGATAAACAAAGAGGATGCCAAAGAGCAACAGCAGCTTAATAATGGAAATGTTCTGTAATTTAAACCACACTGACTCATAAAAAGCATCAAAGAGGGTACCACTCCTTTATACAGAGTCGTTCTGAAACACCACAGTTAGTTTGTTTCAGCTCATTTACTACAAGTTGTATATATTTGATATTACCACCAATCATTCTCCAAAGCATACCATAGGTTTTTAAATTGATTCCCTTCCTTCTGCCTCTGCTGAGCAGCAGTTGGTTTCTATTAATTTTATTGTGATATTAAAATCACTCTGCAGGGACCTCAACTCATTGTATGCTTTGGAAAATGATCCACAGTAATGTAAACTAAAAAGGTTTGTTAATGGGATGAGACATCCAAAACATCAGCATGGTCCATTTGCATTTGATGGAATTTAAGTCAATTAAATACGCTGCATTTACTGATATTTATTTTTGTAAATACATTAAAGTGCAGGCCAATCTCTTTTTAGCTTCAAAAGAAATCACACATTTTATGTTTATGAGCTAACTATAACTTTTAGAATGTCCCACTAACTAGCTTATTGGGCTATCTACAGTAGCAGGCCATTCTCATGCACTATTCGTATGTATACCTATGAAAAGAAATGCCCCAGAATTTAATAACCCATGTAATCTGCCAGTAGTGTGTGTATAACTTATGTAATTAGGAAGGCTGTGATCAGGTGACCAACATGCTGACAGGTGCAAAGAAAGAAGTAGTATAAAGAGCAAAACTGCATAAAACCCCGATCACACAGAAAGCATTTTGCAGGTTGCCAAACTGCAAAGCTTTTTTTAAAAATTGAATGCTACTGGTAAAAAAAAAGCTTGCTAGGCCTTTTTATTGTTGCCAGGCAACCACCCCACCACCTCCTTATTCTAACCTAAAGATCTGGTTGAAAATGAGAGGCTGTCAGTAAATAGTTTGTTGGGTGCTGGGAAACGGAGATCTGTGTGGGTACATGAGACCCTAAAAAAAGAGGGTGGGTCACAGGGAGTACCACCAGTTGGTCCCGGAGCTTCGCCTCAGTGATGGCTGTAACCATGCATATTTTAGGATAACTTAGGGACAGTTTAACAACCTACTGTCTATCGTTGGGACGTACAGCTCTGGGTATCCAGCAACCTCTACCACCAGTTTCTCCTCCATTGTTTACCAACTGTTAACTTGTTGTGACCACCACAGAAGGCCCGCCTCTCAAATCATCCAATTGGACAATGGGAAAAAACACGACAACAAAAGAGATTACGCGGAGTGCTTTTCTGCTCTGAGTTGAAGTTTGTACACGAGGAGTTCAGAGCGCTCTGGCAAAAGCGCCAGGTGCCTGGAGCGCAGAATCACAAGGTGTGCTGCAACACAAATACCTTCATTCTCATTAAAAACAATTACAAAAAGTTGCCTCCAGCTGCGAAAACACCTTCTGTGTGATCAGGGCCTAAGGAGGCATGTTGGCGTAGTGGATGGGTCAAACAAACTCAGGACTTTTCCCCAGGAGACAGTGATTATGTCCCCTGTGAAACCAAGTGAACTTAAACATTATTATTTTAAGGTTTGTCTACATAACTTTACTTGCATAAACCTACCACTTTGTGTTAAGTAGGAAGCTTTACATTAAGTAGCCTACATTATGCGACAATGCTGTTTGTAGGGCGCTAAATTGTTAGATATCATAGGAATCATTGTAGGACTGTCTGCTGACAATTGTGATCAAGTGTTACTTCTGAATCCAAGCAGTATATCTTTACCATAACTTATTATGTAGCGTGAGAGGTTAAGTTAGACAAAATAAACCTTGTGTTGTATTTCCAGTGAAAGCTGCTCCTGGGTGCTAAAAGCATTTTCTCTTGTAATGTTAAAAGTGAAAACATACTATCTGAAAATGCTAACAATGTGAAGGAAACAACCCAAATTTATATGGTCTTTTCAACCAACTCATGGTGTTTAGCTTAATCATCTAGCTAGCTACAGCTGATCAAATCTATTGGCTATAGCTGTTATTTCTGAGGCAAAATAGGTGTCGCCATCTTGAAATCAGAAGCTGCTTTTGTCTGCCTCTGTCTGAAATTGAGGACCCACAGTTTCAAAATAAATAGCTATCATTATAAACTGCATATGTCTGAGTAGCCATAGTGACTAAGGAGGGCAGGTCTTTTATCTGTTCATTACAGACAGAGCAGAAGTCCTCACCTCCCCATCCAGTCATGGTGGAGGGGGCTGCAGCTCCCCTTGCTGATGAGGACATGGGGTCTAGGTCCAACAAGAAGCCATCATCAAGAGCACTGAACACAAAGAGGAAGAGAAAGAGAGAGGGCGTGTTGACAGAGGCAATCCATTTGTAATGTAATATTGATGCTCAGATATTGATGCAGCTCAGTTCAAACACTCTGTAATATTGTTGAGTGACTCTTACTTGCTGGTAGTGGTAGTGGCGGGGGCTGGTGCAGTTGGGGTTATAGAGGGCGGAGGAGGTTTGGCAGGCGGCCCGGGGCGGGCAGGGGGCCCGCCGGCATGAGCAGGAGGCGCAGGCTTGGCCGGTGCAGCGGCAGCAGCCGGCGAGCTGTTGTTGGCTGTTGCATCCTGCTGCAGAGAAAGACCCCCGTTAACGTGGTGACCAACACGGTTATGTAAGCTGATGTGATTCAACAGCTTTTTAACACATGAATTCACAATGAATCACTACCTGTCTGTAGTAGGAACTGTTAAGGGTGAAGTTTAAAGTCGTATTAAGCGTTTACAGTTTTTACTTGTTTATACACCGCTCTGTAAAGCTCTCAATAAATGTGCCGTGACACTGAACACAAGACCATAATTACCACGACATTATGATTATCATGAAACATAGCTTACCTTAGTGGGCGACCTGCAAAAACAATGATAGCACATGAGTTAAAGAGTTAAATGACGTACATGCTGAAACATAATGGCTGTTACTGAGATGGGAGGCAAAGTGACAGCTTAAGTATCACTTTGGTGTTTTCAGGCGGGCAGCATTTCAAAGCAATTCCATTTAGTAAACATCTGCAATTAATGGACCCACGCTGCACTGCTGAGTAATAGCATCCTGGCCCCTGTTCTGCTTCTACAAAGCTTTACTTTTCAACATTACAGGCACAAAGTAAGAGCTGAATGTTTCTGAATGGCATGCGTCAAAAGCTTTGTAAAAGTCAGGGCCCACTGTACAATAAGATGATAACAAAGATGAATGTGTTAGTAATGACAGCAATTAAAACGCGAGACCTGTCATTGGACTGTATGCACATGACAACAATGATGCAGATTATGTTCGGTCACAAATATGAACATAATGATTACAGAATAAATTAAAAAGTGTGCTTTCTATAGAAGTGCATCTTAGACAGAATTTTGGCACACAGCCATACAAATGTCAGCTGTTTTCTCAGATGACATTTTTATAGAATCACTAAAAACTGTAACCTAAATAGAACAAAAAAAATATTAACAAAATTATTCATCAATGCATATAATGGTAAAACAATATTTAAGTCCTTTTCTCATGACAGAGAATACTTACTTATCCTCTCTGAGATGTGTAAAGACAGAGGAAATAACATGTTAGAGAATTAACAGGGAAGAGCAGGGAGATAATGAAGATAGTCGCTGATGCAACACTCATCAAAGATCAAACAGGCCACATAGGAAGTGCTAAATCTGTTATCCCACCAAACCAGCCCAGGTGCATGTTGAGCTGCAATGCTACCCTGAGGCCAAATCACTACAGACATGGCTTTTCTCATTGCAAGAAGCATTAAACTGTATAATTACAGGACTACTGAAGCCTCAGCTTTGTGTTGTTACTCAGATGACCATATATTGAACTACTTACGGCTTCTTTCCCTCCAGCGTGTTAAGGTGAGTCTCCAGGGACTCCAGAAGACTTTCGGGGGCCTGCAGAATAATAAAGAGAGGTTGAGACCACGGGGACTTACACTGTCATCAGAACGAGCTCAAACACATTATACAAGCTGAGTACGGTCAGAGAGGGCTGACAATACTGATTGTAATGCACGACAGAATACAGTGGAGCACACAGTCAAATAGAGATGCTGAAGAACTGGGCTACTCCTATCCATCACATTTGAGTTAAGTGCTTACTAAGTCATATCTCCTCTTGAAATACAAATTTTTAAAAGCTTGTATATTGAGGGTATGTAACATATGCTGCACCCTTACCAAATCGACATCTCGTGATTTGCCAGATTGATGTCACAACCGTACATCTCCTTAAAAAAGTAGCGGCAGAATTACCTGGTATTCTCAAAGATACCAGATGTCACCCAGCTGAGATAGGTGTCTTCATTTTGCCTGGCCTTAAACTGTACAGTAGGTGGCATGACACACCAGGTGCCTATTATCCTAGTAGATAGTTACTGTGAGATCATGGTCTTCTGCTGGTGCACTGATAATCATCTCATTTGTGCAGTTTCTAAGAATAATGAAATCAACATTGACTTGACAGCACTGACTCTTAGAACACTTCACTCTATTCTCCGATTCATTCATCTCTCTCACTTCAGTCTGTCACTGGATTCAGGGCTAGATGATTCGCTATTTTTGGAGTAGCTACATGCTACCTCTTGGCCAAATTATTTTGAATCGTGATTTTAACTGAAACTGCTATCCAGCTGGTACTCACACATTCATGCCAACTGTAGTGTAACAAAACCTGCTTGCAAATTCCAAAACTGTGTGTGACTGTCTACAGGAAAAAAAAACCCTGAACTGATGCTTTACAGAATGCCACTTTCATTTGGGCCTTAAATTCCAATGTCTAAAAAAACCTGCCATTTCTGTGCCTACACGATATTGCAAAATTGTGACCTTCCTGTGAACTTGTGCATTTGTCTTTATAAGCTGTTTTTTGCACTTCACGACAATATAAATATAACACAAAGCCCAGACCAGGGCTGTTATTGTTTTTTGAGTACCAACCAAATGTGTCCATAGCATCGAGTTTCCAAAAGTCAAATGGGGGATAAAGCAGGATACAAAAGAAAAGGAAGAACAACCCAAACCCAAACAATTACTGCTAAAACAGCAAAGAAAACAGAAAAAGGTTTCATTTCAATGCTAATAGAGAGAACGATGTTGCAGCCAGCCACGATGCAAACTGCATGCTCAACCAGGCTAAAAGGGACATTATCACCTCCAGACATGCAGTAAGAAGGATCGTACACTATCCAGCAGGCTTATTAAGAGAGGTCAAAGCTAATTCAGCCAATAAAATAAGTCACTAATTCACTTTCCTTAATTCCCTGCTCTTTTGCCTGGATCTATCCATTTAAAGCTGTGTAGTCTATTACCCCTAAAACTTTGAGAGACCAACAAGGCAGAGAGGCTCATCATTATTATATCTTGGCACGGACAGAGAGGGAGAACATTTATCATCCAGAGACTATAAAGTGTCTGTCCTCACCACTGAGAACAAAGACGGCTGTTTTGCAGACAAGGACAGATACAACACCTCTATCAATGGAACTCTGAGGCATAACGGGAGAAGTTGCTGAACCATCTCAATATGATCTGATACGACAGACTTTGGCATCAGTGTGTTTCCTACATCTACTCACTGCTTTAAAAACAGCACGCAAGTGTACATGAGTGATGACATAACACTTCTACAAAGTCAGTCAGATGGTAATATTATTCTGTCTTGTTTGTGCTGATGTAATTCCTCCTGGAGGGGATAAGAGCTGAAATTGGTGGCTGAGACTGAGATTAATCCACTATAGTTTGAGGGATCTGGGAGATTGATATAGTTTGCTCGGCTCTCTTTTTTAAAGACAGGTGCCTCTGAGATATATAGGTTAGGCTGTGAAGATTAATCATGTTATCCTCCTAATTCATGGCAGGGTATCACTGCTAAACACTGCTGTACACTGGCTAGACGGCGAAGCAGAATTGTAGCAACATCAAAAAGGGGTCACTGACCTAGTATTATTTCTAGTTTATGTTTCATTTTATCACGCTAGCACAGACATTTTGACAGTTATCAGCATTTCACACTGCTGTTAACCCCAAATCCAACACACAGAGCTCAGCTTCATGCTAAAATCCAACGAGCATGTCAACACATGCTTTTCTAGCGTAGGAAATTTTAATGGAAACATGTGCCAGTTAACAGTGTCATGACCCGCTGCAGGACTGTGATAACAGGAAAAATGTCATAAAAAGACATCAAGGGTATTTTGAACTAATAATAATTAGTCAAAAATCCAAAAGAAATCCATCACTAAAGAGGCAGAAATTACAAAATGTCTTGGCACCAGCACTTCATCAGGTTTAATGCCATCTGCCAGGGTTGTATCTGTTATTCAAATGCTTTTAAGAACTTTGCTGAAGGTGGGACTGATGCAAAAGAATATATGATAGCTTGAGGAAAAGTAAGGAAATAGTCAAAACTCAAGTAACTCTACAAGCGAGAAACGTGCAAGGTAAGATGGGGAAGGATGCCCCCGGTCCCATCTTACCCTACTATCGTGTTTATTTGCTTTTTTTTGGCTGTGCATTAGATAATATGATTGAAAGCTAGCCTACCTCTCCTATGTCTGTACAATAAATATGAAGCTACTGCTGGCAGCTGATTAGCTAAGCTTACCATTATGACTGGAACTAAGCAGATCAGTCCAGCAAATAAATTCCAAGAAAACCACAAATAGTTGTAATATACAATAATTTTTGCACAGATTAAACAGAAAATATAACATCTTAGTTTACTGAAGTTTTACAGAACCAAGCTAACTGCTTCCCCTGTATCAAGTGTTAATGCTTAGCTAAGCTAACCACCTGCTGACTCTTCACATTTAGCATAGGGTACATACATAAGAGTGGTATAAATCTTTTCAGCAAACTTTTGGCAAGAAAGCAAATAAACATATGTATCAAAACATCAAACTATATCTATATTTTGGCCACACATCCAGTAAACTTACATAAATCTGGTGCTTAGCTTTGACTGATTTTGCATCTCTTTAAACATGACAACAAGGCTTTGACAAAATTGACTTCAATTAATGAATATAATTGGTTCTGGAGATCCAACACTCCCTTCAAATACTCTGCACTACAACTGCCATTATTACAGTATGGTCCATTAAGCATGGTGCAGATCTGTTTTATACCATTAGCTCTCCGTGACCTGTCAACCTGAGTTTAATCAGAAAGCATTACAGCATGCTTTTCATGCAAATCATCCATACTGCCATGTCTTAAAAGATAACATTAGCTAACCAGTCAACATTGTACGTGGGCCCCATGTGGTTAGTAAATGAGCTTAAAAATGGGCTCTATATGGGATTGCCCATTGGTTTCATAATGGCCCCATGCCATTTGCCCACATGGGTGGATTTCCCCAAGTTGGCCCCACATGGGCTATGATACGGCTACCTGGGCACTACGTGAAAATGGGCTCAAAATGGGCATCTTATCTTGGGCCCATTTGAGTAAAACCACCCATGTGGGCAATTGGCATGATGCCATTATGGAACCCTTGGACCCATTCAGGGCCTGTTTTTGAGCTCATTTACTACCCACATGGGCCCCACATACAAATGTTAGATGGGTATAGAGTTTCCACAACAGAACACAGTTCAGTAGACTCAGTCATTCAGGAACCAATGGGAGAAATCAGGTTTCTCATCCTGTGAAACACTTTAATTGGTCAGTGACCCAAAAATCAGATATCAAAAAAGGCAAAAGGTATCTTTACAGTGACACTATATCTGTTATGGAAACTCTTTACCACAATTTGAGGATAACAATCTGCTGTGCCTTTATACAGTTGTTGAACTAAAACTATGTTTAGCTCAGAGTTCTAGCAGCAGAAAACAGCCGCCTGGTCAGCAGCATTGCTCAGCATATCACAGCTTATCCAATCGGCTCTTCCAGTCACATCATCCCACTTCATCAGAGCGCCTGATGTCTGTCTGCCGGGTGCGCACTTGCTCTGTGCAGTGTGCTTCAATTCAGTGCACTCAAAGAGAGTTCAGATGTTAACCTTCCCTAAGCTGTTTGCTCCCCAAAGCTAGCTCTGTGCTCACTACTCACACTCTCAGCCTGAATGATCAATCTGCATCTCTGGAAGTGAAAAGAGAAGGAGGGCACAGGGGCTGTCAATCACCAGACAACCACAGATCGTTGGGTGCATGGAGAATGGAAGTGCACAAAGGGCACAGTGGGATATGCCTCCTTTCTACCACATAGTGTAGCTGTCTGTGAATGTCTGATTATTATTAAAGAGGAGCAAGAATGGTGAACAAAGCAGGAGGAAAAAACAGATGGTGGCTTTAGACATTCACACGACATGCAGTACAGTCAGAAGAAACTCAGTACTGACATGCTCAGTTAGTATGGAGCCTAAAAAACTGAAGAGATCCAGTAACAACAATTCATTGAAAGTAAATACAGATCAGTAAAAGTCTGAGGCAATCTTACCTGAGTGAGTTCAGGTATGTCATTTTTGTCTATTCCTACTTGCTGTAAAAAAGAGAGGGACATGTCAATGCAACAGTTACAGAGTGGTTTAATATTTAGCTGCTATTCACTAATATAATGTGCTGTGCAGGCTACCTCAGCAATTTTGAAGAATTCTGAAACCCGAGTCATTCGTGTCAGGAATCTTTTGTAGATCTCAAGTCCATCTTTACACTGGCTTCTCTTCATCTGGAAAAACTTTTCTGGACAACAGAGAGATCATGAAATGTGAATCTTTAAGTTCCGCTGGTGATAATCTGTGTTTTTCTTTTCATTACCAAATCCCTTGAAAAGACCAAAACCAGCAATCACCAATGACACAATATCATTTCGACTCTTTGGACAATGATCCGATATTTGCTGGTATCACAAAGTCTGCCACGATATGATTTCAGTTTGATTCAATTCAGGGGCCAGTGATTGATATGAAACAATATCAGTAAATATCCTCATTGGCTTCCTCGTTGGGCTGCTTCTCATTACCTGCCTGGCACTAGGCTGCTAACGCTGTTTGAAAGTTTCGGAAAGAGATGTGCTCAGACAGAAATGGTTACACAAACGTGCCATTGGAGTTTCAAGATCACTGAATTGATACATCGATCCAGATCAATGTGTTGTTACACCCCTACTAACAAGTATTGCCTGTGTAGTCAAAGCCTGATATGTATCTTATCTTAGTTCTCAGCTTCACTGGTGTTCAAAACTTAAAAAACAAATACATACAGTGTTCTGCAGCCGTAAATAGTCTCTAGGGCACCAAACCTGCGGCTAAAAATAGTCCCCAACAAATGCATCATTAACTTCTGTTTGAATAACGTTGGCTAAAAAGTACAGTCCTCAGCTGTTTAAGAAAATAACTTCACCTTTTTTAAAAATAGAACTATATTTGCAACCTATTTTTAAAGGTATTTCTTGTCTTGAAGCTGAGTGCAACAGACAAGAGCAGGAATGATGTAAAGTGTGAGACCTACTAAAACATCCTTTACAGGTACTTTTTGTTCATCGATTATCCAATGAATCCTAAAGTGAAAGCAGTGATTCTTTACCTAGCAGGTTAATGATGCCGTCGTTGTAGCAGGCATATAACTTGATCAGATCTTTGAAGAGTAGGAGAAAGCAGGCATTTATCACTCCATTGTTCAGTTCCGGTGCGTGTACCTACGGACAGAAACACAAGCCAAGAGGAACCGCGTTGTTAAGATTTTGAAGCTGAACAGATGGAACACAAATTTGCTTTTATATGACAAACTTACAAGCAGTATTAAATCAGGAAGACAGTTAAATTTCACCAAAGGCAGACAATGGTACATGACATACTGATGTAATGTAATGTACAGTAGCTGGGCTCTATAGTCTCAATGTTATATTTTTCTAGCCCACAATGAGGAATTTGAAGGTTGAAATTTAAACCACTGATGTACATGTTTTGTTTCAGTTATAGAGGATATAATTAACCCTCTGAGAGTGGTCCTACATGTGAAAGAGGCTGTAACTGACATGTCTTTACAGATGCTGCTACAGCACAAAGCTTTGATAAATCTAGTTGGCAGCTTTTTTCTCGACTGTTTTTATCCCTCAGCAACTTCAGTGACCTTGTAGAGGGACTTTGTTCCCTATTAGCGTGTGTCACTCACTTCAAAATCCAGCAGTGCATCGATCTGGCTCTGCAGGGTGGGCATCCCTTTCAACAGCTTCTCTACTGACATGGTCCTCATCACTCCCTCAGCCCTGAGACACAGGGAGACACAAAGAAATAGAAAACATGAGAACTAGGATGCAGCTCTAAGGCAGAAAGACATACCCACATACTGTCACCACATACCGTTGAGTACCTGTCTGCGCCTGCCTCACATATCCACCAACGTGTCTGATCTCTATTCTGTTTTCTGCATTTTTCAGTGCCAGCTTATGTAGCCACAGGGACCTTGTGTCTGAAGCCAAACAGAGCTGTCCACTCTGTGAGCATGAGTAATAACCCTCTCTGTATTCATCTCTGTACTCAGTACACGCAGTAAACCATGCACTTGGCCCAATGCCGGGCTGGAGTTCATCCCACGCATGAAAGGGACCCTAGTGGGATGTGTGTTATTCTGATGGATATGGAGGGCAAGAAAGAAGGAGGCATGTTCTCATCATAGACAAACTGAGAAAGCATCTTTAAAAGACTAAACATCAATAATAATTCTGAAATAGTCACCCTTTCTTGACCCGGCCAAAGTCAAAAGCCATCTGTCTGTAGGCGAAGGCCTTCTCGTTGAGATAACGGCTGTAGCGTCTGATGAACGTGGACATGTCGTAGCCTGAGGAAGACACACTCATTTAACACATGCACAGTCTCAAAGGTCAACCCAGTGCAAGGTATTAGTAAGCTCTTTAAAGGTTTACAAAAAATTACCCCCAAATAACAACACAGAGTCAAGCTGTTACAAAGTTTCAGAATGTCCTCAATGCAATTGTAAAGATTCTTTGCACCTGTGATAAATTAAGGTTATAAAATGTAATTCGTGGACTGATCTCAGTCTTTAAAAAAGAGATCAAGATTTTGGGGAATCCTCTTACTTATTTTCTTGCTGAGAGTTACATGAGAAGATTGATACTACTCCTTTGTCTGTGCGCTAAGCAAGGAGCTAAAGCCAGGAGCTGATTAGCTTAGCATAAAGACTAGAAGCAAGGGGAACAGCTAACCTGGCTCTGTCAAAAAGTTAAAAATGTATCTACTATCCACTTGTTTCCTTAAGCCCTACCAAAACCAATGTGTAAAAACAACTTACGTACAGAATCAGGCTAGCTGCTTCCCTTTGCTTCCAGTCTTTGAGATAATCTAACCGCCTGGCTGTAGCTTCATATTTAACATACAGATGAGAGTGGTATCAGTTTTTATCTAACTCTCGTCTGTGTGTTAAATATGAAGAGCCTGGAGACTATTAGGTTAGCTCAAAGATGAGAGACGGCTAGCAAGGCTTTGTTAAGGCTAAATTATCTCAGGCTTTAGGTGGGTAGTGAGTGGTATCTTCTCATCTAACTCATGGCAAGAAAGCAAATAAAAAATTGCACTGATCTGAAATGATTCAGAATCATTAAATCACGATGCACATGATCTGTAATGATCTTTCTCTGCCCACCAAAGGACAAACTGATACTCAAAGTCAAAGTTTCTGGTCTGAGGTACTGAAGTAAGTTTTTTTCTACATTATTTTCCTCATACTGTCTTAATCTTTAATGTCTAAGAATTTAAATCAGTCTAGTTTTGAAGACCATTCTGTTGTCTAACACTTGATATCTTTGTCAAATATTAGCCTTGTTGTTTCTAGCCAGCAGGGTAGCTTGTGTCATGCATGTCACGGTCAGGGTCAGTTTTAATGCTGTGTTACATGTGACCCCAATACCATTAAAATGGTGTCCAATTAAGCACCAAAATCAAAATAGATTTTTGTTTTATGTTCAGTTCAAATCTTTTTGAGTTTAGTTGAATATAATCTATTTACTATATATTTGCAGTCTAGACCAGAAGGTAAATCTTTTGCCTTAAATCTGGGGCCCCTGTTTCAATTCCCGCCAAGACCCAATTTCTCATGCTTTAATATCTTCAATGTCAATGAATCAGAGATTGTCTAAACTGACTGGCTAAAATCGCCATATTTGCTGAAAATCAACATATTTTTCACTTTTAGTTTGTAACAGTAGCCTAGTATTGAAACTCAGATTGAAGACCTGGTTTGAGCCATTTAATTTTCACACATTGTTATCAGACGGCATTTGTAACATCTCAAATTGCACCAGTCAGAAACGAGACAGAATCATGAAACTCTGCATGTGCTATATGGTAAGGTAAAGTTACTTTATTTGTACCCTTGCAATAAAAGACAAGGCGTCCTTCTTGACAACATTTTACAACCACGAATGTGGTGATCCCTCTCTTTTTAATTAAACTGGAATTCATTGTTCAATGGACACTCCTGCATGTGCGGGCAGATGTAACCTTTGACTTCCAATGTTTCAATCAATACTGTGACTCAAACATTGCTTGTTAAGAAATTGATGACTCTCAAAAAATAGAGCACTAATACAAGTAACCTACATCAAAATTGTGTGCAAATAGCTCAAGAGATTTTTAAGTAATGACATCAAAACCAAAAAATGTCACAACAGCTCCCAGTCTCCCCTATTCTTTAATAATAAGGAGAACCAAACTAAGGAGTTTTATTTTCTTTGTGGAATCACAAGCTTGTTAGCACTATACAGTACGGTAAGCCCATGCTTAGACTGATGAGATGTTGAGTTCTTCAGTCACCCTGCAGGACTAAACGTCCATGACAACAGACTGTGAACCCGGTGTTTATCACCATGGAGATGGGTCTAATTGAGGAAAGCAAGGGGAACTGAGAGATGGATAGAGGCATGATTACTGTAGGTTGTTGTAAAATTCAAGCTCATTCTACTGTTGCACTAAGGCCACTGTAGATGCTTAAAATGTGTGCTAAATGTCTTAAATGTAAGTGCTCTAGCACACAAAATTGAGTGATCAAGAATTAAAAACAGAAAGATCAGAGTTAAAGCATGAGTCAGGGTGAAAAATATGGAGGGCTGGTTAATTCAAAGACAGGAGGGAAGGAAACACCACTCACCGTGGGAGCCAGTTTTGTCCAGGAAGTTGCTGAGGTTGAACAAGGTGTTCCTAGATGCCAGGAACTGCAGGAATCTCTGCAAGAGACGACACATACACAGGGTTTGGTTTTTTGTCAGGCACTATCACAAATGCAGTAAAAAAGGCATTACAGCTTAAGTTATTTAGCAGTCTTGATGAAGACTTTGGTGGTGGTCATGTAGTTGTAAAAAAAGATTGAAGACATTATACTGTCTCAGCGGACCATGGCATCCTTTACTTAAATGCATAACAATTATCTATATATATTCATGAATTGAGAAATAACCATAGTTTATACCTCATAGCTGTGAATGAACACACTGTACCCCAGCAGTTGGGGCTTATTATATTTTCATGATCATTTTCAAACAGATGGCTCCATTTTTTTAGATAAGAAAGGGAGGTTTGTTTGATGTTCACGGCTATCTCAAAGGGGCTTTTCAGCGCTTTCAGCACTCTACCACCAACCTGTGAAAGTGCCTGTAGCAGAAAGTGGAATTAACGTAAGAGGTGTGATTCTATACCAGTCCTTTTTCCTTAGTGATTAGACAGAAATCCAGCATTAAAGGAGCAGTGCTGCAGCCTTCATGAGTGGGAGGGCGTGAATATGGATTAGACACATGGAAGGGACCAGGGAGTATAGTATAATAAAGATAAATGTGCTCTTGCTGCAGCCCTGCAAGAGCAAGCTTACTAAAGAGACACACAGACATAAAAACACACACACACACACACACACACACACACACACACACACTACTGTTTATTCAGTGACTGCATTTACACAAAACAGAGCATACTAACATGAGGGGAGGTTAAGAATGAGAAATCCTCCCTGGAGAAATGTTGAGCTACACATCACCTCCCCTCCTCCTGTTTTCTTTTCTCTTTCATTCTCTCTCCAGTCAGTGCTCTCTATCATCATCATCATCAGGGGCACAACAACAGCAAAGCACCGGCTAAAAACAAACAGGTCTCAGTAGACAGAAGGCACTAGACTAAATTACGTGACTATTCTAGCATTTGAAAAGACTTGTTGCTGCCACATTTTGACCTGTGTTGGACTACATGAGGGTCTTTAATATATGCATACCTCTGCTCAGGCATTGATTGATACAGCTTACCATGCCTTCCCTAGATTCATCATGAACTGCAAAGCCCTGACTCACCACTGTGAGCTTCACTCGCAGGTAGGATGGCCTGCTCTGGCAACCCGCAGGCACTGGTATACTTTTTATCTACAAGGCAATTCTTGGGCTGCTCCCATCCTATCTTTGTATTTATACTTCACAGAAGAGTGATGCACAGTACTGTCTGCAGTCACAAGAGTTTCATTTGTTGTCTGCACCAAATGTTTGTTCAGAGTGGGAAAATGACTTTTAGATATTCTGTCTGTGCTTAAAAATATAGTTTAGATGCATGGCTTCTTATATACTGTAGTATTGTTTGTTCTTTTGATTTATGTTTGTTAATAATCACCTGTTTGTATCTTGTGCTGCTGCCTATCTTGGCCAGGACTCCCTTTAAAAAGAGATTTTTTTTATCTGAATGGGATCTATCCTGGTTAAATAAAGGCTAAATAAAATAAAATTATTGTATGCTTTTCAAACATAATTGCATGGTTCACACACATTTACGACACTGTCCCTGTGAGCCTTTGTATTACACAGATAACAGCAGAAACAGTGTATCTGTGAAATGTGTGTGCATGTGTAAAGGGCACCACAATTTACCCTTTCCCTCTGACACCTGCTGTATCGAGGTTAACGCTATTATCTTCATATCACTAGATCTCTTCTGTTTTCCACCCAATGCATGCTGGGAAGGCAACACCCACTCCATTATTTTGAATAGAGAAAACTATGTATGGAAGGTAAATGAATGATGGCGTGGTCTGATCTCATGGTATTCCTCTTTGTTTTATCAGTCTCATCGAATACAGTTAATCTACTCCTATTGAATATTTTTTGGATGCTGTATCTCTCTCTCTCTCTCCCGTGTCATCTGTAATTCAGTGGCAGCTTGGGTTTTTTGATGGGCTATAAAGGAGCAGCTGTTTATCTCTCTGTTATCCCTCATTGCCCATTCAGAGCCTTTTCCTTTCTTCAGCTGTCAGGACATAAAATGGGTCAGGGGGTCAGCACCAGGAAGCAGAAGGCCAGTCCCTCTGCTAATTCCACAACTGCTGTTAAGGCCAAAATTTACAACTATGGAGCAAAAGCAAAAATGCAAATGGTATTGTGCAGAGGAGACCTTGGGGTGAAGTAATGCCAGTTACTCATAAAATCCAGTTTTCCCTTTTAATTCCCCTTAAAGCAGCTTTAAAGCTGCATGAATTGATATTTGGCCACTTGATAGCAGCGCAACAAGCTGTAAACACAACATTGACTCCTTCTATAATATAGCTGCAATATGTTAGCAAACAGTTGCCTGTTTACACATCCAGCAGACATGAGGTAACATTGTGTTTCTGTCCAACTGGTGAATGTAAGTCCTACATTCATTCATCTTTTTGCTCTGTTTTGGTCTCTTCCAACTCCTATGAATGTTATCTGCATCCCTAGCTGCTAAATGCTCCTCAGCTTTAGTCGCTAATTCTCATCTACCATTTGGTGCCAGGCAGGTAGCGTATCAAAACTTTAGTTTAAAATAGTCTTTTTTTTAGCCTTTATTTGACAGGACAGACAAGTGTGAAGGGGGGGGGGGGGGGGGGGGGAGTGACATGCAGCAAAGGGCCACAGGCTGGAGTTGAACCCAGGCTGCTGCAGCAACAGCCTTGTACATGGGGCGTCTGCTCTACCACTAAGCCACCGACGCCCCAAGTTTAAAACAGTCTTTGTCTGGTAGTCACACTGATGAGAGTGCAGAGAATTAACCAGTACAGGAGGGCTGTGGTCCATAAAACCAAAACAGTGAGCTGAAAGACGCTAAAATGTCCGAGGGGAACTGCAGAGGTGGGTGATAATTCTCTGTCTATGTATGTATGCATATGATATTGATCAGTATCAACTTGTTCCAGCTCTTCTCTGAAGTTTTGGTATGCTTTCAAATATTCGATTAAATTGAAATATTAAATGTCTTGTGCATTTGTTTTTTTTCTTCCACATTTACCTGAAATTTAGCCTGACACATTTGATGTCTTGAAATTTTGGGAACCCCCTCAGAACTAAAATATAGCTCTGGAGATTTTACAAGGTTAGAATATAAATTCACTTGGTTGCTGTAAATGTAAATATGATTTGAAAAAAAAAAGGCTAATCACTCATGTTGCTGTCTTTTCTTATGTTTTTATGCATTTTTGCAGATTTGAACTGAGAGACTTTCCACCTTATTTCCACCTTATTACGCTCATAACATGGCTGAATGAGCACAGATCAAAACTACAGCTTGTACTTATATGCATGAAGGGTAATCTGTGCTGCTGCTACTGCTGCTACGGTATGTTTTCTAACAGGTAAATGTGTGTCTACCTTGGGTCTTGTGTGGAAAGTCAACTGAACAGTGATGCCCTTGTCCAGCAATGCCCTACTTTACATCTGATAGCTTCCCAGTACAACCAGTCTTCTCTCTCTACTGGGGGTTACATACTACACAGCAGTGGTCAGTGGATCAGCTGGGGTAAAGTCCATTGCTCAAGAGAAGATACTCACTCACCTCCCCTGAATGCATCGGACCAGACATTAAATCAGCAACAAATATGCAAGGACCTCACCTCGTTGCCATGCACCATGAGGTGGTGTGTGGTGATCAGGGCTTTGAAAACCACCACCCAGCTGGCGTTGCCGGCCCTCTCCATCAGCGTGTCGGCCATCTGGGGGACGTTCACATTGGTCTCCTGGGTGGCCTGGATCAGGACTGAGAAGCATAGAGGAGAGGAGGAACAGGAGGTCAGATGGTAGATATTAGCAGAGGAGAGATACAGCTCAGGTACAGTGTGTGCTGACAGCCTTGTCTTCAATAAAGATAACAGATGGGTGAGAAACAACAAAGAGGAATGTACTAGCGTAAATGCGATGGTACTGGGCTTTGCTGCATTTCACGGCCGCACTCTCTTGCATCTTAATTTTTACTTAAATTCACCATGCACCTCCCTGAGTAGTGTTTCCTCAAATAAGCAATCTTATTTTAAGACATTGCCAGTTAAGTAAAGAAAATATTCTTAGCAACAAACCCTATTATCATTATTGAACACCACTTAATTGTATTAGACCAGTTAATTGTCTGACTAGCTAATTTGTTAAATGTGACAGGTTTTGCAATGTCTGTCCAAATGTGTCAATTCCTCTTATTTGACATCAGATGTCTATTTAGTGAGTAGCAGACTTATTTTTGGAGGCATGAGGAGCCAGTTTTTATTAACAGAATTGCCTCTGGAGGCTGCCATTTTCCATCTTAATGAAATGAATTTTGATTAGTGCTTCACATTATGCCACCATTGCTTGGTGTGAGTCACACTGGCTGCTGCTTTATTCCTTTCTGCAGCCAGTCAAATATCAGCACAGGCAGACTGAGAGTGGAATATTCCACAGCACAGACAGAGACAGAGAGCAGAAGGGAAGAAGAACTGCAATGCCTGTCAGACTTTTAGCTCTTTAGATCACAATCAGACACTCATTGGTGCACAGATAAGACCTGATGTAATACAGCAACATGAATTGACTTTGTAAATGTGGAACTGGAGCTGGAGCTGAGGTAGCTGGAAAAGTGCCAGTTCAACTCCTGGGCACTGCCGAGGTGCCTCTGAGCAAGGCATGGACCCCCAACTGCCTAGGGTGCCCGGCCATGGCAGCCCCCCCGCCCTGACATCTTTCCATTTAATGCATGTGTAAGTCCTGTTTGTGTATGTGTGTGTATCTCAGGCCTGTGTGTATATGACAACACAGTGAAAAAAATGAATTTCCCCTCAGGGATTAATAAACAACCGCTGTACCTAACACAGTCACTGTGATACATTCACTCATATAGCACTTAGCAATTTAACTGGTAAGTTCACCAAGAGGACTTGGTAAACTTAACATACCTTGCTAACAGGTAATAAATGAGACCACTCTGTAATTGTGTTTCCTCCCCTCTGTTCTTCAGCATCTGTCAGATGACAGTAAAGCCTGTGAAGAATTTCTATTTACTGGCAGCTATTTAAGCTGTCCTCCATGGCAAGCCTCAGGGCATATCTTCAGACACAGTCTGAGGATTGAGATACGGTAAGTCAGAGTGCATGCAGAGTGATGGACAGGGAGGGACAGAAAATATGACCGCCATCATTTTAAGAGCCTTGATTTAGCAGAGCAGGGCAGACACAAGGCAACTTCGATTGAGTCCTGTGATTCATTAATAGTGTCATATGCATCCTGCACATTTACTGCCGGCAGACAGGGAAGCAGCTGAGAGGTGTCTATTGAATTTTCCCTTCTGGCTTAATATAGACTAAATGGCAGTACATCTCACACATGAAGCAATCCATCACTAGTTAGAATGACATGGAGTAATGAGCAACGGAAAGTTTGAGAATGAAAAAGTTTTAGTTTAAAGTAAGACATGGAACAAGTTGACTGTCTCTAACAGCTCTTTTAAACAACAGTTTGTGTGTGTGTGTGTGTGTGTGTGTGTGTGTATTACTCTGCAGCCCAGTGCCCAGCTGTTTTAGAAGTTTACTTGGCTCTTTTTCAATATAAAAATATAGATTTTTGAGCTAACTTTGAAGATTTCCATCTTAGTAGCAACAAGCCGGCTTGTGGTGGAATGCCACTGACAGGGTAGGGAAATCAGAAAATATGGAAACACGAATGCATCGCTGGTTTTGGTCCTCTTTCCATGGGATTTGTTGACAATAAGAAAAATAGAGAATAACACCAGTCTTATCCTTCAAAACCTGGAGCACCTTGACAAACAGTGCTACAACCTCGACATGAGTTTTTAAAGCAACATATGACACCTAAAAGACACCAAATGATCAGTGTCCAACTACAAATACAGTGGATGAAAAACTACAACACCACAAAGCAGACAATCTCAAAAACATTACACCCAAGACAAACAGACTGTACTGACAAAGAGTGATATTTACAGTATAGGATATGTTTATTTTTAGGGCAACAGAGAAGTAAGCATCACCCTGGTTCCTTCAACAAAAAGCCAAGAGGATTTTTCTATTGGATTTTGGATTATGACAGAAAATAAGCTTTGTGGCAAACAGAAGTTCATGATACTTACACGTTTTGTTCAGCAAGATCATAAATGAACACCATTTATATGATTTTTGAAGAGTAAATGTGCCCGCAGAAGTAAAAGCCGTTTTTTTTTTCAGGACATGCTGAGGTTTCAAAATTTCCAGAACAAAACGTGAAAGTCTCTAAAGCTTGTGTTAACCACAGACCTTATTACAGGCATCTAACCAAAAACCCATTCAAAAAAAACAAAACACTGACTTTGAGACGAGGAATCCAGAAGTGCTAAAATACTGACTTGTTTCCGGGATCAAGGACTCTAAAACGGACTTGTCTATTGAAATAAAAGCTAATATATAGCAGTTTTTGCAACGGTAATTTAGTTGCTTCAAATTAATCACTTTACTTTAGGGACTGCTGTAGTTCAGAGGTAGAGTAGGTCATCCACCAATCGGAAGATCGGCGGTTTGA
Source organism: Epinephelus fuscoguttatus (assembly GCF_011397635.1). NCBI lineage: Eukaryota > Metazoa > Chordata > Actinopteri > Perciformes > Serranidae > Epinephelus > Epinephelus fuscoguttatus. Next base: position 34,333,812 of record NC_064759.1, on the reverse strand, counting down.
TCCCCAGCTCCTCCAGTCTGCATGTAGAAGCATACCTTGGCGAGTAGCAGGCAGCACCCTATATGGTAGCCTCAGCCACCAGTGTGTGAATGTGACATGTAGTGTTTAAGTGCTTTGAGTGGTCAGAAAACTAGAAAAGCACTATACAAGCGCAGTCCATTTACCATTTACTTCATTATTTCATTATATCGAAACGTTGTTAGATTGCTTTAGGATTTAGTGAGCAACTTTCGCACAAAAGGGGACTCTCTTTAGTGTGGAGACGGCAAATACTGACCTGTCATTTTCATTCCAAAATGATCAAATTAAAACAACTGCCTTAAACCTGACTGTATTTCTTGGTTTTGCATGGACATGCCAAGTGAGAAGTGTTGTAAATAATTGCTTCTTGTGGTGTTTTTTGTGACTAACCAATAAATTATTTTTCTTGGTTCACAATGCGTGTTTCTACTTCCATGAATAAATCAAGTCCAACAGCCCACGGTAGATGTAGCTGGAAAAGGACTTCACGAATAATCATGCAAAAATAAAATTCAAGGTCACATTGCTTTGACAGTCATGCTACAAGTCTGCTAGCACTTTTGCTTCCCCTATCATGCTTTCATCATGCAGTAATGATTGCTGTGCATGTCCTCTTCAGTAGTAAGGCAGCGGAAACAGACACACACATATACATGCACACACACAGTGAGAGGGATAATCCCTACAGCGGTGATGAGTCAGCAGCCTGCATCATCCTTTGCTTTTCATCTCTGTCTGTCGCTCTCGCAGTCTGTCGGTCTGTCTGTCTCACTCTCTGCCTGTCTCTCTCTGTATTTCCCACACTGAGGGTCAGTGCTTTTGCCACGCTGTGAGACAAACTGCACAGCATCTACCATTTAAGATATACATACATAAATCTACTGTAAAGTACGTCCTGGTAAGAGTACAAAAAGAAAATTAGAGCTGTAATTCAAGAGAAAATGATTTTTTTTAATGATACGTTGCCAGATGGTCATTGCCTCTGCACTTACTATAAATTATTGACAAAACATTTCATTATCTCCCTATGCAATGAATCACTAATAATCCCAACAGTGAACTGGCATTAGTTGAAAATGTGCTGGATAAAGTCTTGGGAAGTAGAATCCTAATCCTGATGTACCAGAGACAGAGAAACCGGCAGAGAGAATCTGTTCTGATTGAGATGCTGAACAACAATTCAGCAGGCAACTCCTGACTCACCGTCTCCCCCACCTTCTCCCTCAATTATTCATATATGTGAGTGTGAGTAAGAAAGAGAGATAGTGGAAGGCAGCTCGATATGTGGCCCTTCCCAAGTGCTAGCACACACAGATAGTCACGCTGACTAACAATTACTTGCATGCTTGAATATTCCAAATCCTTTACGTTGCAACATACAGCAAACTGAATCACCAAAATGTTGCCAGACTTACACATCGTGATGTACACAAATTTCAAACAAACATTTCAGGCATTCTCAAAGACTGTGTGAAGACACATTTCAAAGTCAATCATGAAAGAGTACTTCAATGATTTAGTATTGAATTTTCATAAAGCTGGGGGAACTTCAAAAACACTAGATCCAAAACTCACACTCTCCTGCTTGGTTATTGCCTACAACTCCACGCACACAGTCTGTAACACAAGCTTTCTGTTTGTATGTCTTCAAGCTCAAACTGTGAAATGTTTTCACAGGCTGAGTAGTACTTTCTCGTAAACAGATCTTGATGTGTAAAATTGGTGTACTTCTCAAGCAATGGAAATGAGACAAACCCTCTTTTTATACATTGTTGGAACAACTCAGGTAAGACAAATCTCAAACATCTATATTATCCAGTTTTATGTAGGTTTAATTACTACATACAGCTGCACACATCAATGTTTTTACAGAATTTTACAATATCACTGGCAGTTTGGACATGAAGCAGAGCTGTGGAGCTCTATTTATTGACCTGTCCAAAGCTTTTGATACTGTTGACCATCTTATTTTAAAACAGAGGTCGACTAGTACTGGTATATCAGATCAGACAGTGGGCTGAATTTGTGAATTACCTCTCAGAGAGGTCTTAGTGTGTTCAGTTTAATGGGCTCACCTCTAACTGGCTCAACACTTGTAATGGTGTACCCCAGGGTTCAGTGTTAGGGCCGCTGTTCTATATCAATAGTCTTGGTCGAAACGTGGCCAATTTTCATTTTTATGCTGAGTATGTAGATATATTGTGCTGACTCACAATCACAGAGGCTGTGGCTAAATTGTAGACTGTCCGTAATGTTATCCAGATTCAGCTTTCACAACCAAATTTGGTTTTAAATTCTGATACAACTAGGGTTATGCATTTCTCAAATGCTAGGAAGAAACCCGTGAGCACCCCTGATGCTATTACTGCTCAGGGAAAGAAGCTAGAGGTTGTCACTTTTTACAAATATCTCTGTATTTGGCTTAATGACCCCCTTTCTTTTATACCTCAGGTTGATACTCTTTTTAAAGTCTTATTTCTTCTTTGAGGCCAGAAAAGACTGATTGCTGCTATGTTTTTACCGCTTCAAGATTATGGTGATTCGTTGTACATGAATGGATCTGCACATTGTTTGCACATGTTAGATACTGCATATCATAGTGCACTGAGATTTGTTACAAATTGTAAAACCCTCACTCATCACTGCACGCTTTATTCCAAGGCTGGTTCGCCATCTTTGACCTTCTGTGGAATTAGTCACTGGTATTTGTTCATTTACAAATCCATAGTGGGTAAACTCCCTTCACACATTTGTACTTTGATCTAACGGAGATCTGACAGTAGCTGTAGTCTGAGATCTCAAGACTTAGTTTTGTTGTTTGTTCCTAATACTTGGACTGAGCTGGGAATGAAAGCTTTTATGTGCTCTGCTCCTCTCACTCGGAATAACCTTCAAAAAGAGTTGAAACTACGTGAATTGGTCTCTCTGCCTGATTTTAAAGCTCTTGTGACTACAAAGGTGAGTGAATCGTTTGGTTCTTGTGTTTGTGCGTAGGTGTTCTAATATTTCTACATGCCACTATGTTTCTTTTATGTTTTTTATTGTGTGGTTGTCTGGCTGTAGCTTTTTTGTATGCTGCTGTCTTGGCCAGGTCTCCTTTGTAAAAGGGATTGTTGATCTCAACGGGACTTACCTGGTTTAATATGGGTTAAATAAATAAAACAAAATCAATTTTGTCGGGAGGCCCGAAACTACAAATGGATACTAATGCTGTGTGAGCAAATGAGCAATTGTTTTCCAAGAGGTTTACAATATCACAACTGTAATGTCATAATGTGTTAAATTTTGTGTTTATAGGTTGTTGCATTTCCTCCAAGTGGCCTATAAAACACAACTGATGTTCCTGATTTTCACATTGTTCTCATCCATCAAACTGATCTCCCTAAACTGGGTATATACTCCTGAGCTGGTCTATGGAGTCTGCAATGTTCACAGGGCATGAAATTTAATTAAAATGAATACTAAGATCAGAGCGATCAGGACTCCAAATAGCCCTGATGGATCTTCTGGGCAAGTGCAGAAAAAGCAACATGACACCTAGCTTTGATAAAAGCCTGGGGGGAATGTAGAATCATGAGAGCTGCCATGGAGAAGTGTTGGTATTGAACCACTGAAAGTAATTGCATAGTGAGTCTCTCCAGCTGTAAGAGCAGTTACTGTCACCTGGCGATTACTGCAAAAGTCACATCTACACTTAAATCTACAGAATCACAAGTGTTTAACTGCACTAGTACAGACCCCAGTCTGAAATGCTGCTTGCAGTAGCACACATACACACACTCACACAGCCTAACCACTGGCTACAGGGCTGCATTGCTGTTATATGTGATTGTGTTTAACCTCAAATTTTATTATTTTATGGATCCTAAAACCTAGAGTTGGAGGCATTGATATCATTACTGGAAAAGATTAACAGCTCCTACTTGCCTCTACAATGCAGTTTTCTATGTGGATTAATAGGTGTTTAAAATATTACCTGTAGTACCATTTACAAGACATGCAGTACTGCCAAATCCATTTTGGCTCAAAAATGTTGTAGCAGCCAAACATGAGGAGGTCTCTTGCACCGTGAACCTAGTATGATATTTCAGTCCCTCTGTGACAGCACACAGTAAATGTCCTTCATTTAAAGCCTGGGGATTTTTAGCTGTTACACAAGGTTATTTGTGACATGAGAACTACATGAGTCTGTACACATTCATAACACTATACACAGCTGCATACACGCGTGCGCGCACATCCTCCCCTGCTCTCATTTACAAGCACAGCACCTGAGCCGTCATTGTGCAGCACAGCGAGCAAAGAGAGGGGAACCATTGGCCTGACATGTTCACATCCTCAACAGTGTGCGTGCGGCTGTGAAATGAGAGGAGGGGAAAACAAGAGAAAAAGACACCTGTCTGAATGTAACGCACTTGTAAACAGGCATACACGCAAACATAAAGTGCACATCTACACAAACAGACACTCACACTCGACGCTTCCAAGTTCGACCACGTTATGAGTCGGCATTCTGTTTGACACGAACAAAATTTATGAACAAAATTTATGCACAATATGCTGCCTCATCTGTTATGCATGAAATGTCTGGTACGATTTTCCCAAGCTGAAATTGTACCATGCTACAAGCTGACACTGGGGAGAATCACTGTTTCAAAAAACAGCGATGAATTAATCCTTGAAAATATTTCCTGTGAAGCCACAGCATGTTACAGCTTAGTCTTCCACACCACAATGCCATTGTTGTCTAAAAACTATTGAAAGCACATAAAATAGATGCAGTCAGTTCATTTGTAACAATAAACATGGCCAATGGGGCTCTGCTTCTGCAATCTGTATCTCTGGAGAGCAGCTCTGTGTTGGCAGATGTCACTGAGCGTGCTCAGGGACATGGTTCCTTGTTTATGGTGCTTTTCTTGCTGCTGAGCCATGAGGAATAAAATACAGTGGTTATGTTTATTGTGATGAAGGTGTATGTCACTAAGTGCAACACTATGGCTATCGTATGTGTTTTTAATTGCTTTTAGATTAGGTCTAGCAGGGAGGGACACCATGAGCACCATTGCACGCTACACAGACAGTACCTCTTAGTGAGACAGATGCAACCTTGGTTCTGGCCTTAATATTGGATTTACTGATGATAAAATAAAGGATAAAATAATACTTGACTTATCCTTTAACAAGAGCTCTTTGACTCCCCCCGTGCCTATGTAATGTGTGTAAATAAATAGGCTACACCATACTTTGATATTGAAATTTGCGACAGTATTGTAGGGTTGACAATTGGTGCTTTCATGATTTTTGCTAAAAAAAAAAATCATCAGAAATGTGGATGTAATGACTCAGTGGGTAAATAATAGAACAGTTAGAACAGTCTGGTAAGTGAAAAAAATTACATCACTTCACTATAATACAGCCTTTTAAACTAGGAAAAGACAACACTCAACATATTATGATATCCAAAATCTAAGATGACATCTAGTCTCATATCATGATATCAATATAATATTGATATATTGCCCAGCCCTTCACCAAAGCTAGCTAGCCAAATAGCTGGGGAGCGCAGGCCATCTTTTTAATCACAGTGGTATCTATATGATGAAAGGGAAGTAGACTACTAGTGGAAACATCATGCTGCGTTTATGTAAAAACACATACATGAGCAGTACTATTGCACACAGGTCACTTGCTCCTTTGATTAGTGTATTTATTTTGAGTCAGTCCCACAGTCTCATAGTCCTTACCATATCACTCCATGCTGCCAATATGTATTCCTGTTTGATTTGATTTGACACTTGCTAAAGCTACAATGTGCAGCTGTTTTAGAAAAGTATTTAGGCTTTTTTAAAAATAAAACTATATACTTGTCACCTGTTTTCAAAGATTCTGTATCTGTCATTTAGAGCATTAATGTAGCAGCAAACCACTGTTAGCTATGTAAAGATATAGTGAAGTAATGGTGTCCTGAGCAGAAAAAAGGTCATGCTACCTCTGTGTGTGTTGTAATACGAGCTTCTCTGTGGTTTGTTGTTATAAGCCAGTCCAGCTGCATGTGCGTGTCAGTGCATGTGTGTATCCCACTGGGTAGCTCATTGCTGGTGGTTTGCACAGGACTCATACAGCAGTTGGGATGGCAGCATTGTGAAAGTGTAGCACAGTTAGCTCCATCAGCACTGCTGCCATTGTTTAGCGCTGTTTACAGAGTTAGCCACCGGCTTAGCCACCTCCATGTTGAGAACCGTGTCCACACAACCACTCTGACATTGCGTAGAGCCCCTTTAAAGATTATATCTTCAGTACTAACAAGGGAAACAACAATATTAAAGTTCTGGGCCAACACCAGTGTTTTTATATTGTTGTATTGCTGTGAAAACATAAACACATTTTTCCTTCAAGACGCTGTATTTACTCAAGTTTCTTGCCAAAAACTACTTTTTACGATTACACTGAACACATCATGAAAACGCTATAATCTATATTTGCCCAATAGTGATCGTTACTGAATAGATAATGAACACATCATAATGTAACTCAATGCAACCTCTGTGTGCTGTTAGTTCTGGACACCGGGTAGCCTCCTGTTGATTTTAACACGGCTTTGTTGTTCACAGTGTTGCATTATCAAGGCAACAATAGGGTGCATCCTGAAGCGCTGATAGTGAGTTTACTGTGTCCTTCCTTCCTGAAGGCATTCAGTGTACAATCTCTATCTTGTTTGCTATTTGGGATGACAGAATGCCGGCTGCTACCAGCCATCTCATCACACAACAGTGAGATGACAGAGCCAAACAGTCACTGTTGTCTCCATGTACCTGCTCAATAATTTCAGTTTGTGGCCATTAGTTTTTCAGCCCTGCTTTTTAGCCTGCACAAAATTGATGTGACACAATAGAAAATCATTGGCCGATAAATCAGTGCATCCCTAGTAGCAACCGATAAGCTCGGAGCTGAGTGCCACAGAGAGGGTAGAGAGAGCAGGAGGTATTGGTAGTTTTGGTGATTATATTCATGGGACCCTTTGACAATAAGAAAATTATTGAATAATGACAGCCTTATCCTGTAATGTGCCCCTTCAGCAGGTTGCCCAGTGGGCTTTTACAGATCCAGATCCTTACTCTCACATTTTCTGACTCATGTGCCCTATTGACCTACACAGTGTCAGATAACTGTCACTGTAGACCACATCAGGATCAGGATGCCCTGCAGCGTCTGCCACACCCAACACACAACTGACAGGACTCCGATTTCAAACAGCACCCTTTAACATATCAATAACTGTAAGTGATATCAAAGCCACTGTGTGTGAGTACAACTGAAGGCAATCTGCCGAGCACGCATGCACCGCAGGACACACTGAAGCGTAAACGCCAGCCTGCACGACACACATTCAACATCCTCCTCATATTTTTTATAGGTGGATTTTTACAAATGTACCAATAAGCATCAAAGGGGGCATGCCAAGGTGGTTTCCTAGGCAACAAGCTCTCATATTGGCAATGGCATCAAGGATGCAGTAAAATTCTTTTCAAATTATATTCACAGGTGCAAACTCACACAGCAGCAAACTGATAGGGGTCATCCAGCAAAAGCAAGATGCGTGAGTCCTAACAGCCTGAAAGATTCGATGCTTAAGTCACAGAACTTCTGAATAATACCTTTCACATACCTGCCATGCTGGGCATTCGTTATTTTCTGTATCTTTTCTCATATTTCATACAGATTGCTGAATAGGTGACTCATAAACAAGAGGAGCGGTGTATTCAGTAAGCGTTTCATCCATGGAAGAGTGTGGCGCATAACACAAGCCACGCTGCATGAGTGATGCCTCGTTGAGCTACACATGAACGGACCATGAAAGCACAGGGTTTATTTATAGCGCCTCTCACCCTCAAGCAACCAACAGGGGGAGAAAAAAAATACCCAGAATGCACTCTGTCCCAGCGTAGCATAGCACCAATGTGGTGTGGCAGCCAAACAAAGAGGAAGCCATTGGGATCCATACTGTGGAAGCTGGAAGTGACATCTGAGGAAAAGGCTGGCGTCCCACACAATGCTGCTGCTGCTGCTGGTGGACGCAGATAGCAGCACTGTCTTCATACAGACACGCCGGCTATCAGTGACATTTCGCTCAGCTATTGGTGGAGATGTGGTGTGTTTACTGTGATGCGGCTCATGGGAAGAAAATCCCATGTTCATTCAGTTTGTGTTGTCCGTTGCGTCCGATGCGAAATAAAAGTTTCATTTTTCATAACACTTGAGGTAGATATCAAGGACGTTCTTCTCTTTCATTCCACTGGACTAACGCATCAATAAATATGACTGATATCAAAGCTGTGTGCATGAGTAGCCCAACTGAGGGCAACCCAGAGAGCATCCATGCACCACAGAAGACCTCAGCAAACCTTCAAAACGCACTCTCAAACTCTTTATATATTTTAAAACAGGTTTTCAGATGTACCAATAATGGAGAAACACCAAGGTGGATTTTATTGGAATTTGAAGATCCTCACACTCACAAGTTCACATCAGTGAGTTTCACCTGTTACGTACAAATATTTCAAATGCAAGCTACAGATTTGTGGATGTATTTTTCCCCTCTGAGGCAGTCACTCCAATTATTTCCGTAAAAGGGTATGAAAATACTGTATATATATATTCTAAATAGAACAAAATTTTGTTTCTAGAGCTGCAGCAGTAATTTTTACAACAGCAAAGTCACTGTGTATATCATATTCCTGACATCAAAATACAACTTAAAGTTTAGTTTTTATCAGTCCTTCTGTCCTCTGTTCTGCTCTCTTTTCGCTGATGTGATTCACTGCTTGCAGGTAACGTTATCAGGTTATCAAAATAGCTATGGAAACACAATTTGCAATAAATCACTTTGCCATCTCTCACATTAATGGAGCTTGGTGTTGCTAGCTTAACTAAGGGAGACAGGAAAGTTTGGCAAAACTTGACTGGGATCAGGCAGTAAGCTATGGACCTTAGCTTGTATGAGGCTGGTGACCCCAAGAAATACACTGGACTTTGACGCCAATTTTAGTAGTGGCCACACAGTGTAGGTTATTTACACCATGATGTGATGCCCTGTGGCCCAAAAAGACTTTTTCTCATACACCAACATGGCAAAAAAGACGTGTAAATCAATGGATACATTTTTCTGAGCATCACAACCCCTACAGAATAGCTTCTTTCACTATCAGAATTTGATCCTATGGGTCCAATAACATTAGGAAAGTTTAGAAGTTAGTTGAGTGCTGAAGCAGAAGTAGCCGGCTCAGCTGGCTCGGTCTAGATTGTCACTGTTCTATTGGCCACACAGTGCAAAAGCAATGAAGATCATCAGGGTAATTTTATACACAGTGGCTTCATACACCACTGAGCAAGTTTAATCAGGACGAATGATTATTAGCTTGATCAGCTAACAGCTGTTTGTTACATGTATGGTGGCATTCTGTCTCAAAGCTTGCTCTATATGGTGAAGAGTAGGCTAAGCAACTGACAAAGGTGGTCCATGCTAGTGTCCAGTGGCCAAGGTGTTAGCTTGCTCTGTTGGACTGTTAAGCTAGTCAGAAGAGAAGCTTTCTAAGTAAAGCTTCAGGTAAGAACCAAACGTCTGAAAACAATGTGTGCAATGCGTCTTTCTTTGCTGAGGATACAGGTGTTTCTGCAGACGACACCCTTTCTTTGTCTGTTCACTCATGGTGGCTATCACTTCCTCCTTGCTTGTCATTTAACAAAGCACCAAGACATTTGATAAATCTTTTCTCCCGGGGAATAGATCTGCTTCTGCTGGCTGTGTTCACTGATCAGTCTTCCTCTAATTACTCTAATCGTCCTTCTTGCCCTGAGCTCCAATGTACACTAACGATCTTCTCAGACAAAAAAAACAACCAACCAAAACAGCCAATATATCTTCTGCCTGCGCCTCACCTAACATCTTTTCCTGTGCTCATCCATTTCATCCTCCCTAGCTTTCTTTATCCCTTGTTAGCTGTTCACCTCCCAAGGCTTTGTATCCTCCCTGTCTGAATAGTAAATCTCTAGCTTGTGGCTTCTATATTTCTGTTGTGCAGGTTCTGCTCCCAGGAAAGAAACAGATATCCACCCTGTATGCTGAACCACACAATGCAGCCAAGACAATGTTTTTCTATTTTGCTTCTTTGTCTGACAGGGAAATTTGTGTGGGTGCTAAGACACGTCTGTCATATAAGCTGAAGAAGCACAGATGGGGGGGAACAACTCTGCTACAGAACTATTAAATCAACCATGCCCTTGTGATGAATGTTTTTTGCATATTTTCAGCACCATATGTTTCTGAGAATTGTAGTGGTGGTAGCCTATAAAAGGTCATTTCCCCTCTATTCAACTCAACCCGTTAAAGGGCAAATTAGAACTGTCACTCTGGGTTACATCCAAGCCTGATTGGGGCCAGCTCCACTCAATAGAAATCTGATCAACTTTAACTCACAACATCCAAACCGAGCTGTCAGCTTATCTGATGGTGTTATTGGAATAACCTCCTGAGAACCTACTAAAAAGGTTAAAAACTATCAAAACAAATCCCAAACAAATTCCTAGAGCTGCACATTCAGGTGCACAGAAGAATACAGCTTGAGTTGAGATAGTCCCAGGGGTGTCTATTGTTTGCATGAGTGCGTAATCCAATAATCTAGGAAGTCAAAAAGCGCTTAACCATGCCGCAGGTTAATATCTGAGGCTCTGTAAAAATCTCTCTCGTTGACTACCATTATGACATCAACACTGTGGGAAATGGGTACCCTGGATATAACCAGTGCTGTGTGGGAAACACATGGATAAGTATGTGTGTCAGCTTTGTCAGAAAGCATCTGCATGCTTCTTGAAATTTGCAGAGGGAAGACAATAAAGCGAAATGAAAACCATCATTAAACAGTTTGCTAAAACATGACTGACCCAGTGTTGGGCAAGTGCCAGTTAATCTACGTTAAAATAAAGTTTCACTTTTAGAGCATTAGAACATGAAAACGTCCTGCAAATAACACCTGACATCAGTATGTCACTCTCTCTGTCTCCTCTGTTCCTTCTTAATACTATTCTCTGTCTCTCTGGCTCTTTTCTTGCCCCCTGTTGCGTCTATTTCTCTAGTGTCCACTAAATATTTACAGTTTATGGAGAAGACACATGAGAGTCGTGTCAAGAAGTGCGATGTAGCCAGTCAGAGGCAGAGTAGGGTGGGTCTTGCCAAGAAAAGCCAATAGTGAAAGCAGCAAGCAGAATAAACTGAAGGATTACTGTGTGTTGTCATGAGGAAGCTTCCCGTGTCTACATGTCTTGGTGAGTTGCAGGCATCAGTCACATTACTTTCCCTTTGTTTTATTATCCTTACTTTTATCCAAACCTCTGCAGAAAAAAAACAGGCCGCTGCACTTCAGGGCTTTTCCTGTGAAAAAGAGCTTGTAACTTTTGTGGACGCTACAACACAACTTGGTCAATTAATCAACTTCACTACTGAAAACTCAGAGTGATGTTACCACCACATCACATCACTGAAGAATGTAGTTAAGTAAGTAATTATGTTACTTGTAGTGACACTACTGCCCAACAGTGGGCTGACCATTGTCCAAACAGCATGGCAGGTCTGTCTTTGAGTTTCTCCAAATAACATGAGCAGACCTGTCCGACTCCTTATTGTATTGGGTTAAGTTTACCCTAACTGATCCAGCCAACGATACCCAGGTTAGGGTAACAGTTGACAAACACATCGGGCAGTCCTCATTCTAAAGTCTTTTCTCTTGTTGTGTTAAAATATCTGGTTTAAAAATACAGACAAGTAGTTAAAGATCTTTGGATCACCAACAGTTGAGAATGATGACATTTTGACTGGCTCATAAAGCTTTAGCTTCAGTCTTGTAGCACAATATCATGTAGGCCTATGTGGTCGTCAGCTTGATCTCTGAGAGGGTCCAGAGAAACTGAATTGAATCAAGTGCATATCGAAGACACCTTTCACAATATTCTAATTTTAAAATGAGTAAGCAGGAAACATTAAAAAGTCAGTGGGAGACATTATTTTTAACCAACTAATGGCGCTAACACTAGCCTAATTAGCGAGCTAGCACCAGCTGTTAAAATGTGCCGGCCAAAGTTGTTATTTCAGGCTGCTAAATCAAAGAGTGCTGGCTAGAAATGAGAAGCCTGCCTTTGTCTACCTCTGTCTGAAATCAAGAATTCACAGTTTTAAAAATGTTTTTGTCATATTATTGTGAGTGAGTGGTAGGCCTGAATCTAACACTGTTATTATCACTGTACAGAGCAGAGTGTAAAAAGAGTGGAAAGCCTGACAGGCACAGTTACAGTACAGAGCAGGGTGGACCTCACAGCGGACAGTCAATTTCTAAATCCAACAGTGACTTTATCACTAAATGAAGACCAAAGATTTGTTTGGGACCTCATACAGCCCTCCAGCTCAATTGGATAGTCCACAAATAGATTGTTTTTACTTCTTACAGCACTTTGAGAGACAGATTAATCTAACTGTGTTATTTTGGGAGTCTGAGGGGATAATTCTCAGAGAGGCTGTCCCATAACTTTTAAAACTATTCCAAACTTTGTAAAACTACCCAAATGTTCCCACTGGGTTCCTCCCCATATCTAGTGATTTCGTCAGTTTAAGAACGTTTGTTTTTTAGTGACACTGTTTTATTGCAAAGTCAGGACCTGAGGCAAAACTCAGCAGTTAGATGGGGTAATAAACAGCAGGAAACCCGAGCCTCCCTGCATTATTGATGTGCAGCCTGGGTGGAGACATGGCCCTTTAATGTTTGAGCTGCTGGAGAGGCTGCTCTGCTGCTTACCTGCATACCAGAATAAAGGACTATTTACCTACATTTTATTCTTGGAATGGCAAACCTCAGCGTGTACATTACACCTGTTTAAGTGCAAGAAATCTCCCCACAGATACAATCGCTCTATAACTGAATGTCTTTTTACTCAGAGTAGCACACTCAAGGGCATCGCGACCTCCAAAGAACATCAGAGAAAGTACTAAGAAGCGTCATAAGAGGTGGGAGGTATTAAGTAAGGAGAAGCAAATGCATTTGAATTGGCTGTACAGATTTGGAGGAGATAATGGTCTGATAACAGCTGTATGGGGGATCCTGGTCGCAGCTTATTAATCTGGACACACACTGTTAGTAGGACCGCTCACCACCCACACAGTGTTTGACATTAGAGAGGCATTCTGGGGCTTGCAAGGATACCCGCTGTGAGATCAGCACTGCAGTACATGCTGAGACCTCTTACCAGCTTCCTTTCACATTCCTCCGTTCACTGCAGCTCACCATTAGGCAGGCGCTGCACAGAATCGTTATAAAGTAGTGAGGATGAGAGAGAGGCAGAGTGGGAGCGGTGGTGAAAAGATGGAGTGGGCGAGGCAGAAAAAGGGAAACATATCAGGATCAAGTGATGGAATAGAAAGGCTGGAAGATGCTTCATAATGTTTATCCTTGCATACAACACTCATGACTCATGTTTAAACTGGATTGATATCTTAGCCAGTCAAGGCATATTTTACTGATCTGTGTCATCTTTGAACGCCATTTAAAAATATTGATCCTTTCTGTATTTCGCTTCCCCTCACTCACCACACTCTTGACAGCAGCAAGCTGTCACATAGGTGTTAAATATGTTCCACTGCTGCCTGTTAAAACACTAGAAACACTTCCTAACACAGGAGTGTAACTGAAGCAGCATTAAAAAATAACTAGCAGCAATTTCAGTGAATATATCCACATCGACAGCGCTGGGTCAGCAAGTGGAGGTGCCTAAAAAAAATGTTACTTTGTGTCAGTTTTACTGACATTTTTTATGCATGTAAAAAAAACCCCATGAATTTTAACTTGAATATTAGTGGAGACAGGCTGTCTAAATCCTGTTGAAGCCTCTCTGCCACTGCATTGCCAGACTGACAGTCCATGGACGCTATGGCTCCAGCTACTGTTGCCAGGAGACATAAAATCCTCTCCACACATCTGGCTGGTTACCTGACGCAAGAACATGATCTCTAAGCAAAATAATGACAGAACAGAAGCTAAGAAGCTTAATATCTCTAGACTGCTAAACAGGTGTTTCTTTGATAGTTGACATTTGCAATAGAAACAGCTGCTGCAACTTTAAGCTAAGTGTTCACAAGGGTTAGACTGTTGGGCAACTTTTTTGCCTCTCGCAGACCGTTAGATGAAAAGATTGATACCACCAGATTAAACAAATGAGATATAAGAGTGTCACAGTTTGATTTTGGATTAAAAAAATGATCAAAATGAGCTTTTGATGTTGATGAGAATCAAAAGTCGAACTGGTGACAAAAAAAGGCAGATATATGCCTATCACGCTTCATACCATGTATCCTATCTATTTAAAGAAAAGTTTAAAAATATAATCAACAGTTGGCAGGGCAAAGAACCAATGATTCAGCGCTGAGCTTCAGGAATCATTTGGCTTCTCCATAGTCTAACAATGGCACAGCTGTCAGCGCTGAATTTTTTTTTTTTTTACATCTAAAGTTAAATTGAATTGCAAATGCCAAATCAAACCTCAAACTAAATCGTGGATTTAGAGAATCATGACACCCCTAATGTGTTAGATAACTAGCTTTCAAGGTGCTAGTATGCAGATTTTCTTAGGGAGGCAGGCTAACTCTTTATGCTAAGATAATCTAGCGGTCTGCTAGCTGTAGCTTTATATTTACTGTACAGACCTGAGAGGGGTAACAATCTTCTGAACTAAGACAGAAAATAAGCCCAAAACTATTCCTTTAAATACTGTAAAAACCGTTAAGCTACGTAACTGTTAAGTACACCTTGCCTTTAAGTCAACTGAAGATAATCCACAGACCGTGTTGTGAACAGTTTCATGTTGGAACTATTTTCTTTCTACAAACTACACCAGCCGACCGTATCACTGCTAAAAAGGAAACGTGCACCTTTTCTTGACGAGAGGCTAATGCTAGCTCATCTGAACTAGCTAACATTACAGCTTTGGCAAGGAGGACACCAGTAACATTAACATCTTTTGTTGTCATGAGCATGAGCCTCTTATCCTTCTGCGCGGTAATAGAATTGGCGGGTGTAGATAGGTAGAAAGAAAACAGTTCCTGCGTGAAACTGCTCATAGCAAGGTCTGTGGATTATCTTAAATAACTGGGTCATGATTTCTAGAAGGAGACATGACAGTTGAGTTTTTCTAATTAATTTTTTGGGCACTCTGAGCACCACAAGCCGAGTGCCATCTAGTTCCACTATATTCGAGAGAAGGCAGACATCTCTCCGGCTGATATCTCCAACACTTGGCAACTCACACCAAAACAATGCATACTGATAAATAGCACTACAGGTAAGAGGAAAAATATGTATTTTTGATTTGGGGGTGAACTGTCCCTTTAAGTGGACTGGCTTTACTGATTACAGGATGTAAGACAGTAAAAATATCAGATAAACTTCTAGAAAATGACTTGAACACGTGAGCTTGCATACATGAGACTTCACACACCCCTCGCCATCTCTCCCCCTCCCCCCATGTCAGGCAGACAGTCTGCCTCTCAAATGTGGTAACACATTGATGGTGACTCATGTTGTGGGAACAGCACCTTAGCAGCCAAAAGGGACTCAGCACGCTGTTTATGTTTCCCTCCGCTCATCCTCCTGCCTCCTCCCCCTATCACCACACACACACACACACACAAGCGCGCTCACACACCCAGCAGGTCATATATCCTGCATTTGCTCTGAGCAGAGTATAATTGCATCTCTGTGTTAAAAACCTGTTAATGAGTGACTGGATTTAGAGCGGCAGTAGAGCTGGTGATAATTTGCAGCTACACTGACAGAATCTCAGCCATGACTCCTAATCAGAAACGAGGTCATTATATGAAGATTTTCTGTAGATGTGAAGAGGAGAGAGAAAACTAAACAGTGAGAGGGGGAATATTATAGCATGCATTTTCCAAAATATAACCTTCATGATATAAAGCCCTCCTAACTCTCTTAACAGCAGGAGGATTAAGAGGTTAGGGCAACACCAGTGGCAGTAGATAGAGGTGGAGGCTATTAGGAGGAGCAGAAGTGGCAGGCTCTGTCTTTGGAAAGAGAGCCGTCTTCATTTGGCAGACACTCAGACCCCACTAGTTCTCTAGTTGTGTCCCTCTGGGCCGCAGATACCTTGCACATCCTCTGATCCATGCTGTGGGCCTTTGAATTTACAATGAAAAGCAGCTCAGTTGTTATCCTGACCAAACCAAAAAAAACAAAAAGCTGTCTTCAATATTTATTGTGCGCCCCTATTCCTGAGTCAGGAACAATCAGAAATAGTGCTGGTTGTACACTAAGTTGTCTCATGGTGGAAATAATAACAAAATGGGCCCTTTGACCGAAGTAATCATTTGGCAGCTGCTGTTTTAGGTTCGACATCCAGCAGCACAGAGCTTTACTGTCCTGCAGCAGAATGGAGTGGAGCAAAAAGTGTGCACCAGGCATGTAATTGGCAATTTAAGTGGTGCATTTGCCAGATGTTGTGTAATCCACCTAGTCCAATCAATCCAGATAGACAGAACCGCTGCAGTGTCCTAAACACAGCCCTGATGGAGTGTGTGTGGGTTAAAAGGGCTAGTATGAAATGTGGTGTCACAATGAGGCATCCCGCCCTCTGTCACCTGAAAATTATGTATCAATACATTTGTTGGCTTGTCCAGTGGTCATTTTATAATTTATACTTTGTAATAATTGTAACAGCACTGTCTGACTCATACCACACGCCCCTAAATCATATGACAGTGAACTTGTGTTCCTCTCTCCATCTTAGACCCCAGGCACACGACTGTGCCTGCCATTGTGCCAGATGGTCACGCTACTGCACCAAGATGATTCAAAAGCTGACGCTTGAGCCAGAAAAAAAGAAAGTACATTTTACCAAATATCACAGATTTAAAAGTTGCCTGTGTTATTCTTTAAAACTTTAATAAACCTTTGTAAATGACCTGTTACAGCATAAATAACACAACCGAGACAACAGTAAGGTTAGTGCTGAATTTAAATCTTGAGCACCTTGTCACCTGCTAAAGGTATGGCTTTCAGTCAGCAACATATTCAGACCATTGCTCAACAGACTGGCAGTCTGGAATCTGCTATATTTAAGGTGCCCTGTGGAGTTTTCTTGTTATGTTTACACACAGTGTTTCTTACAAAAATGTGTTGTGTGTATCCTTTTAGGTCTAATACATATATTAAATGCTTTTC
Source organism: Epinephelus fuscoguttatus (assembly GCF_011397635.1). NCBI lineage: Eukaryota > Metazoa > Chordata > Actinopteri > Perciformes > Serranidae > Epinephelus > Epinephelus fuscoguttatus. The sequence goes on along the minus strand of NC_064759.1, from coordinate 34,316,518 downwards.
CTTTCCTGTAAAACATTTTCAAAGCCAATTTTTTATATTCAAAATGCTGCATTGTTTGAATCCATCTTTGCTTCCTCTTAACTGCCTTCATAGGGCGCTGCAGGAATTATGTTTATTTTTTATTGGGCCGACACAGGAGCTAGCGTCATCCTGGTTCCCTTGAGAAATCCATTGGATTTTGGATTCTTGCAGAAAATAATCTTTATGGTAAACAAAAGTTTATGATACACTACATATACAAATGACTTTTGGAGCGTGAGTGTAATTGCCAGAATTAAAAATCTAATGTTAGGCTCTAAACAAACAACACCACAGTCGCATGATTTAACATTACAACCACAATGCAGCTGTAACATTCTGTAGTTTCATTTAGCCACTTGTTAGCAACAACCACCTTTTTTAAGACACCTAAGGGCTTCATAATTTACAAGTGGGGTATTTACTGACATATTTTATGTTGTAGAACTAAGCATAAAATTCTCTTAAGCTAATTTTTATAAGCTTAATTTATGCCTCATGGACAGGCAAGATGAAAACAAAAAAGTGACCTACTGGTTGAAACAGTGCTCCACAGCACTACCAGTGATTAAAACTCCACAACATTCCTTAAATGTATAGCCATGCCAAGTTAATACTGCACCACTTTGGCTCTGATTTTTTACTAAGTGACAGTTTTTGGAGCTCCCCAACAAAAAACCCAAACCAGGCACAAATCAGCATTGGCTCAGCACTCACAAACGGGTGCTTGAGTGCTATGTCTTCACAGATGCCTCAAAGATATCTAGCTGGCTAAATATCTGAATCTTTCTGGGACCTGTAGGAAGGGTCGCCTGTAACCAAAGGAAATTTGGACCAAAACTGTCATTGCACTTATAGAAAACAGGCTATAAATAGTAAAAACGTGGCCTTTTTTATCAACATGTGTGTCAAGGACAATAAAACATTCTGTCTCACGCATCAAATTATCTAACTTCCTGTGTAACTTCTCATATGTGGTTGGAGATCAAGCAGTTTGGAGACCGGACACACTTACCAGGGGTATACCCTGGTGAAAGATCTAGCAGCGTCTGACCCCATGTCGTTGGTCAGTCATGTAGTGTGAAAACTACAACAACTTCATGTCTTGTGATGATAAGACAGCACGTTGTGTAGTGTGAACGGTACAGCGATCTGACGACTGAGAAAGTCACGCAGTGTGAACTATAGCACAAATACTTCTACGTTATGGCACAGAACAGGAAGAGGCTACTATTGTTACAACACACATTAGGCTTCCAGATTTTGTGTCACATACAAAAAGCCAATCTTTTTACCACTGTACTTTTTCGTTCTCAGTAATTATCCCAATGCTCATTCAGGCAGTTGACTCACAGCTGCACCTCCTCCTCTGCAACACCCTGCTCCTATCCAAAAAAACAGACACTCAATTACATCTTCATTCAAGTCCTTTTTTCTGGGACGCTGCCAACGCCATACATGCAACTCTGTGTGTGTGTGAAGTCGTGCATGCATGTACACACACCAACACACAGGCACACACGTGCAGGCAGTAAGCTCTGAAGAGCCTTCTGTAAGACACACTGAGGCCATGTGGGGTGTCGGGCAATCTGTGCTGCTGCATGAGCTCTAATCTTTTAAGAGTTTAGAGGACTTCTGATCTGTATCGCAGTCATCTGTCAGGCTCTTAAAATAAATGGCAAATGTGTGCTGGAGAAACACATACCTAATATTGTGCTATTGCTGGGATTGCTTTTTCCTTCTAGGGTTTACTTACCCAAAGAGTCAGCGGTTTGTGGCCAGAAGATACAAACCATTTGGTCACAGTCCACTATGCTGAACCTTAAAGGGGATCTATTGTGCTTTCACTTTTTTCTGTCATAAATATAATGTTGCAGCGTCAGATGTTCGTATTAAACGTGGCTAATATTTCAAATATTGGGGTAAATGGGCTTCAGACTGTTTAAAATACTCTGTTTCCAACAAGCCCATGATGGATTTCTTTATATGGCCATTTGCTCAAGACATGTTACAAGTGTTTAAATTACATGTACTGCTACATGTAGCTACATGCTAATCCAATTTCAGATCATATTCCTGCTGAAACATGTTTGATTGTGTTGTTGTGAAATGCTGCTACAATATGATGGCGCATGATGCTGAGAGTGCAGATATGAAGGAAAAACTGACCAATCAGAGCAGGGGGCTTAAGGACACAGGCACTAAAACAGAGGGTCTCAGACAGAGGGTGAAGACAGATGTTCCAGCAGAGACAGCACAAGGAAAATAGTGTTTTTGACCATTTAAAGCATGGTCTAGTTAGAAACCCAAAACACAAGTTTAAACCCTTTAATGAGCTTGACCAGCCCCTTTAAGAAAGCGAGTCTCTAAGTGCTGTACAGTTATAGGATAGTTTTTAGGTTTAACACCTGACAAAGACCTGCATGCAAAACTGCAATAGATGTAAGCTTTGCTCTTGAGACATACCCCACACATTAAAAAAACAGTCTCTTTTTACCTGCATCCCAGACTTTTCTATTTATGGGGCCTTTGGAGACTGAAGGACCTAAATCAGTCTAAAAGCTCTCTGATTTCTGATTTTCTGTAGTTTGGGGTCACAGCATGAGGAGCTTACTGCCCCGCTGCTCTATGCCTGTCCCTTGAACTAGATCAGCTGAGCAGCAAACCAATAAACATTTGGCTGTCAGTGGAACAATCCATAAGAGATTATTTTTAGACCATGGACACATATCTATCGAGACCTGCCTGGATTTAGGATTAAGGTAATAGGACAAATTAATGCTCTTATTGTCTTAGTGTTTGTAAATGTTGTAGTTAGTGTCAGACAAAGGTTAATGGATGCATGATATTGCTTTGATAACGCTGATCGACCAACTACATTATTTAACAGGGATCTCAGCCGATCGGTGGAGCTCACTTGGGGAGTGACAAAAAAGCAGGATAAGAGATATCTGTCGGCCATCTTAATCGATCTGTTACTGTCACATTTCAGTCTGAGTGTAACGAGCAGCTCTCTTCACATCACAGCCAAGACACCCGGAAAATATGGAATAAAACAAGGAATTAATAAGCAAGAGGGGAATTGATACTATCTTTCCAACACCTTAATATAATATGGAATATGTAAATTACTTTAATAGGAATCAGAATGTCCAGGAGCCAAACATGCTGAACACACGTGACTGTGTGGTTAAAATACATATGTCCATCTTTGAAGTGGAATATGAGGCTAATTATAAAGATGACTGATAACGTCAGTGGATTTGTTAAGGAAATTGTGATGACCTGTGATGCACTATCAATATTGGATACTGTATCACATAAGAAATTTCACACAAAAAAATTATGGTTAGTATGATGGCTGTGATTAATAATGTGGGGATATTGTTGTTGGTAGCGTGGAGGATCCTGACAGTGCTCTGCAGCAACAGGTTTCACTGATGGTGGGGGTGAATACTTCAGCTCGTAGTCACAGAAACAAAGACGAGGACTTCGTTGCCCCGAGCAGCACACTGGTTAAATGTCAGTTGAGGATGGAATTAAATCTAATGTCAGACAATACCCCTGAAGCACTTTCTCCAGTGTGACGTTAATTCACCTTTCACATATTTCAGCGAGCGCTTTACTTATAAGAAGGTTCAATAATCTAAGCAAACAAACCTCTGCTCTGCTTAAACTGAGGGATTTTGCATTTAAATGAAGATGTCCCTGCATTTTTAGCTCAACTAAACTGAGCTCTAACCTGTTTCGACATTAATGGTTTTACTTTAATCACTGTATTTACTGTAGCCTTGAAGCAAGACTGCTCTCTCCACTGCCACCACAAGTGGCGATTGAATAGGACCCTGAATTTGCCATCAAGTTTACCTTGAGATAGTTGGTACAAAGACGTATTCATCTTTGTGACATATGCTCAAATGTAACTAACTAAAAAAGGTCAACAAACTGACTTCTTAATATCGATTACGCAGCTGTCTACTTTATAGTCTGCCAACTTTAGCTAACATTAGCCGCCAGAAGCTAGTGGTCATACTAGACCAGGTGAGACTGTAGAAGCAAAACCTCTGATTGTAAAGAAACATAAAAAAGAGGACGTTGGTGTTTATTCTTCATTTAAATGTTACATATCTTTTCTCTAAGTGTTCACAAAGTGCAACACAATGTGTGAGAGCCTAAATGTTTCTGTAGGTGACTAAGAGAGCGATATGGAGGCAGTACTTCCTCTGCACTCACCACAACAAAGTGCTGACTCAAACTTTGGCATGTGGGCGAGCTTTCCACTTTGTTGTGCTTTGATTTAATGCAGTGCATCATTCAATTTTATTTTTTAGTCTGGACACGATCCGATGGATGTATATTTCTCTGCTAGGTTTGAGTTTGCCAACTTAAACTTGATGATTTCACTTCAGATTTCATACTGAAGAAACGATGAAGGTATGAGATTTGGATTGCTCTTATGTGATGCAACAGTGCACATCTGGTGTAACCGAATAATCTGCACAGTAGCCTGCTGTTAATATCAGAGGTGAGAGTAAGGCATACATGTGCAAGCCACAAGCAAGTCTGGAGTCTTAACCTTCAAGTCTCCAGCGAGTCTCAAGTTACTGTGGTGACAATCAAGCAAGTCAAGTTCCTGCTATAAGTCAAGCAAGTTACAAGACAAGCCGCGTGAAATCTGATCCACCCCGGCTTTCATTAACAGTCAGTGGACATGAAAGTTGAGTTTAATTTTCAACATTAACTGTTAACTGACAACTGCTGTAGCCTGCTTTTACCTTAAAAATCTTACTGTTATTTGCTCTACAGTGAAAAGACAAGTACAAGACAAAGAAGTTTCATATTGTGGTGGTCGTGTCACTGATTTTTGGACTGGCCCCTGCCATGATAGCTGCCTTGTGCGTTGGCCTCTGCTGGTCCAAGCAGGTTGCACTGGAATCCCCCAGTCGTGTTTCACAAACAAAACATAACTCTTCAATATATAGGGAAATGCAAATATTTCATTTAAAAATTCAAGTCCTGTCTCGTGTCAAAGTCACAAAGTCAAGTTTCAAGTCATGAATACCAAGTCAAAGTCAAAGTCCTCCACCTCTGGTTAATATAATTACACGAAATCTCAATCTCAAATGTAGTTACTATAGTTACCAGACTAGAAAGACCTCCCGACTTGTGTACACTGTGTATCTCTAAATTTCAATTTCAAAGTGTCTCTGTCTTCATTTCTTCTTCTATAGTCTCCACTATAAATTCCCTTTGCCTGCTTTACCAGTGCCGTTTTGTAACAGTCTTCTAAATATTATCATCCAAACTGTTTCTCAAAGTTTATTATGTACGTTTATGTTCTCCACAGTATCATACTGTTTGCCTTCTGTTTACCGCTCCTGTTTTTAAAAGTGTAGAGCAACTCATTAGCCTCCTTTAGCCTGATTTTCACAAATTGATTGCTAATGGTCCTTCCATGGACATACTGTTCACTACAAGATACAAATCAATGTCAAATAGAGTGATTGGCGTGGGGGACCTTTGGGGCCAATGTAATGCCTGGTATAGTCTTGTCAAAAATATCAATTTATCGTTCGTTATCAGTTGTGTATGTTTGAAATGCTTTCTATACTCAAGTACTGTGCTGAAGTCAAATATTTCAGTCTTGTGACAACACTAGCCTGGAGCATAACTTAAATGTTCAGGGACATGTAAGCATACACAAAGGAGCTATTAACAGAATCTAATCCCAGATACCTTTGGGTCAGGTGCTGCATTCATGTGCATCTAAAGCAAAACCTTTTAGCACTCAGACACTTTGGGGGCCCCCAGTGCTGTTCACGTTCCTCTGCATCACTTTCCTTGTGTCCACAGTCATATCACTGTAGGTTTCAGCATGATTCTTTTCACATTTGAATCAGCTCTATGTATGGATGTTCACTGGGGATAATGACTTGCATCTATCAATGCTCTCAAGCATGCTGCATGTCTCTGATTTATGATTGCATTAAGCCCTCTCCAAACGCTTTATAGGCCATCTCCACATTTCTTTTCTGTGTTTGAAATTGAATTGGCTCCCTACCTCCATCCTTTTCCTCTCTTGTTTGTACTAAGCAATGTGCCAACAAATTGCACCAAGAAAAAAAAGTCAGTGATATATGCTGCAGTGCCACACACCTTTTTTTTTTGCTATCACAGGAGACAAGAACAAGGGAAAGGGCCTGTGTGTTTAGTAGTAACAACACCACTTTTCAATGATGCATTTATCTGCACTGGAGCAACATGGGAGACACAGTCTCCACTCGGTCAGTGGCTGGTTGGAGGGTTTGTGGCTTCCCTCTGGGTTCTACACTGGTGCTCATCTACCAGCACTATGGGGGAAGGAGCCCTGCTGTAATTAGGTAATAGGTTCGGGTGTTCAGTTAGAGTCTAAATTGAAAACAGTGGATGCCTGGAGCATAATGTGTGTGCATGTACACGTGAGCACATACAGTGGCTCCCACATTAACACACGCTGGGGGGATGGATGGATGGGGGGAGGCAACCATCATGGCTCTGGTGCGTGGCCTAGTTGTACATGAGGAGGATGGAGGGAGGGTCGAAAGGACACCTACAGTAAGACAGATAGATAGAGAGCAAGATAGATAGATAGATAGATGGGTGGATGGAAAGACAGGTGGATGGATGGATGGGTGGATGGACAGATAGGTGGATGGAAAGATGGATAACTCACATTCCAGGTGCTTTTTCTTTGGAGCTGTCTGCTCGTGTGTGGTGGCTTTACACACAGCTCGGGCGACGTCAGATCCCGTCAGGCTGTACTGCGCCGCGGCGATGCGGTCCGTCAGCGTCTGACCCGACATCTTCTCTCCGTGGACTCCAACCGCGACTACCGAGCGTCCACTATGGTCCTACCCCCCCCAACACCGCCGGCCTCAGTAATCCCAGCTGCCCTCGAAGGCACCACAAATACAAAGCAGTGGAGAAGAAACAGCAGGACACTTTCTATAGAACTGATTTGAGTTGCATAACAATACAGGAACGCGCTGATTCCCAGATCTGCATGCGTTTCTGGAACAATCATGAACTGACTTTCTTCCCTGGAGACCAGTATCCTTTAAAAAATAGAGTCTAAATATCCAAACTGCTAAATCCTAGTCGGGGTTTTAATGTTTCCTTTTATTTTCGATCAGTTTCTTACTGTTTCGTATGTTTGTTTTTTTTTTGTCGCTCAGCCTCCCTGACAAAACGCTCCCCTCCGGATGATGCTCGGCGCTGCCTCCCCCCCTCCCTGTCTTCCTTCCTCCAGCCTCCTGGATAATCCTCACCACCACCAGTCCCACAGTCCTTGTGTATCAGCGGGGCGTGCAGGGGAACATCAGCTCCTGGTTGGCATCATCATCATCCCCCACCATCCAGTGGTCTTCCTCCTCCTCCTCCTTCTTCTCCCGTGCTCGGTGCTTCCTCTCTGCTGCGGCCCACCGTCAGCCTGCGAGCCCCGGCGATGCGCGCTTCAGCCCCGGTCGATGGATGGCGGTGTTCCTGGTAGATTTACATCCTCTTGTTTATTTCATTATTAATTTATTGTGATGTCTCACACCCGCCCCGCCCCCTGCTCTGAGTCAGCTGACGCAGTATTGCCAACCCTGCTGCTGCTGCCTGTTTCATCGCGAGAGCAGGGAGGAGACGAGAGCTGGATGGAGGCTGAGGATGGGTAAGGACATGAAGGGTTAATGAAGCTACTCTACAGCCAAGCTTGATTCCTGTCATGCTGCTAACACGCACTATGAAGGTCATATGAAGCGTGCCGCCTCAGTTAACGCTGTTTGCTTTGATCATGTAAAACTGCAGCCTGTCAGCGGCTCTCTGTTATTGTCCCTGTCCATGGTGCTGATGTCCTTTCATCTGGTGGGGTGTCAGATGTGTGACATAGCTGTGACCCACTGGTTTGGTTGTAGTGGAAGTACTCAGATCATATACTTAAGTAAAAGTGTAAAAAGTACACTGTCCATTACAAGTAAAAGTTCTTTAATCAAGTCTATTGTCAGTAGAATGTATCTTGGTATGAAATATGAAATTGTGCAGAAAAATGGCCCCTGTGAGTGCCATCTATATGCTAGATACTCCAAAATGATCATAAAGTTTAATCAACATCTTTCTAAAACAGTCTCAACAAAACTGAACATTAAAACCTTCATGAAGGTAGAAATTATCGCAGGACTGTTGTATTAGACTGCGTGAACATATAAGCTAGTAACTGAGTGTATGACATTATAAGATTATTATTAGTGTTTCAACAATGTGTAAGAGTTTTACTGTTGGACTCACTCAAGGTAGAACTACTTGGTTCCCAACTCAGCAGTCAGGGCTCTTTCAATCTGTCACAAAATAAATCTGAGGGGTTGTAAGATGATAATGGGAGCAGAATAAATCTGCAACACAAATTTCTATTAATTGATCTCTGAAAATTGCTTTTTATTTGGTGAAACATTAAATGCTAAGGGTGTCAAACACTTTTAAATGACACCATTTGCTTACTGCTATGCTGCTTTTTTGTAAGAGGTAACAAGCAAAAGATTGGGAACCACTGGTTTAATCTTCAACAATGCATTGTGTTTCTTAAGATCATCTTAATTTCTTTTTATGGTGAGTCTTGATCTGAACCGTAGCTGTAAACATAGAGTAAAATGCAGATTACCCTCTCGGATGAAAAGGATACAATCAATTAAACAAGCAGCTCAAAACTGACCTTACAGTAAGAGCCATGTACTTGACGTGCATGAGTAAATGTAGTGATTTACTTACCACTGCTGTCACTGAGAAATTTCTTTACACATCCTTCTGCAAAAAATCTGATGCAAAGCAGATTAGTAACATGGATAGGAATGTAGTCAAAATTAACTTTATGGAGACCAGGTCCAGTCAAGTCTGCATCAAGACGTAGTCCAAAGGCAGTTAACACCAAGCTAAGACTGAGTCCAAAGCAAATCAAGTGTCTCTCCAATGCTAATATATCAATTTCTATACACACTATATAAACTCAGTGATATCTCACTGGAAACAAATCTAAAATGTCAATAGCTTGAAACCGAGACCGAACTCAAGTACCTGCAACCCTGCAACTCAATATGTCTTTGTCACAGAAGACACTACATGTCACAATAGGAAAACCATAGGTGTAAGTAATAAAAATCAATAATTGATGAATTCCATTTAGCTGCATCAGTTTCAGGGTTCCTGTATTGTGCATGCTGTCCCACTGTCATGCATGGCTTACTGGGACACTTGAATGGAATAGAGCCATTGTTAATGTTATTAGAAAGACCTGAGCTTTTCCTGCTGTGACGAGTCAGAACGTCTGCTGTGACAAAGGCCGGTTTGGCTCATACTTGTCTGCCTAGTTACCAGTTATATATCTATTTATATACACACACAACATGCGTAATCCCCAACAAAAGAAGTGACATCAGTCTGAATCATTGAATCAATCACTGATCAAAGGACTGAAGTGGTATTTTGCTTCACTTCATTGCACAAATCAAAGATGTGGGAGGCAAAAACAGAGGAAGGAAACTTGGTTTAGCTCAGGGACATAGTGTATATGTATTTAAAATGTCATGTCGACAGTGTGTAACCCTTCCATTAGAAATCTTTATTAAGTCACATCAATATGGAATGGCACAGCATCTTCACTTTGTCCAAAAGGACTCACATGAAATGTTAAAAGTCAGTCATCAAAGCTGCTCCATATATACAAATAATTAAAATTAAATACAATAGCTTCTGAAAAGTAAAATAATTGTTATAAATACAAAAAATGTACAAACTGTTTTCCCCCATTTGTAATCCCTTGTTTGTCAATGTACAAGTTGAGGTTTTTCACTAGTGTTGATCAGTCGTGTGTTAATGCCCCTCCCTCCCCTTGCTGTGTCCTCACGTCTTGATAAGACCCTCTAGAAAGTCTTTCTCCACCATCTCCTCAATGTTCTGCCGAGCTCGACTCCAGAAGACTTTCTGGCTCTCCAGTTTGTGGCCCTCCTTGTGGCTGGGGAAGGAAGCGTCTGTGGGGTTGTGGGCGAAGGCGGGACCGGTGCGGCTGCTGGCCTTGCTGTTGAACACCTGGCTGAGCAGGTTGAAGAAGGGAAGCAGCTGCTCCATGCTGCGGATCACGTAAAGGGTCAGCATCAGGTGACCTGGCTCCCAGGACAGGGTTCGGGTGGAGCAGTCCTCCTCTGGGTTTTTCTATGGGAGGAGGTGGAAATGGATTACAAACTCTGAAAAATTCATGTGCCACCCTGCAGGCGAGGGGACAATGCAGCAGGAATGAAATGGGCTACAACTTGCGACAAAGGGTCTTTTAATAAGTATTTCCCCGCACATACTCTTCACTGAAGGCAGTCATTTGTCTCCATTATTTAATAACTTTGTGTAGACAGAGGGGGGTGAGATACCTTGGCTCGTTTCCTCAGCAGCTTGGCCAGTCGGACCACGTAGGGTTTAAACTCTCTCTGGTGAGTCCCTTGACGTCTCACTTCCAATCCTGAATCGTCTGAAGCCTCTGGGATGAACGCCCAGCGGTACCTGTAATGAGGCAGGACTCACTCAGAAAATACAGTTTTCATCTATTCAACTTAGCTTTGAGCAGAGCAATAGCCGAATATTTTATTCTTTATTAACTTCAATTCAAATGCTATCCACACACTGAGACTGGGCAATTCTTCCATTTACAACTATTATCACAAATGATCCCTGCTTTATTCATCCATTCCAAATCATAACAGGCACACATTTTTAACTAATTGTGTCTGCAACTGATTCTCTAATTCATCCCCATCACATGCAGTTATGCCCCAGGCTTGTCTGTACTGACATCTGGAACTGAGGCAGGCTCTCAGGAGGCAGGGCCAAAGCCAGGTCCAGGAGCTTGCAGGCAGACAGATAGAGGTTGAGCCAGCGCTGGCTGTTGTAGGAAGTGGAGAAGCCGTTTCCACCAGAATAGGTGGTTTCCAACCCAGCCACAGACGGCCCTGACGTCCTACAGATGGATGGGAGAGGATAAATCAATAATGGAACACAGAAGAAAGTCATTTGTTCATGTTCATTTCCTGCCACAATTCAGTGTGTATTATCAACAGATAATGCACCTTGATATGTCTTCATCTGCTGTTAGCTCCTGCTCCATCAAAAGAAACACCTGAACCTGCGGGGAAACAGATGTAGTATGTGTGAATAAGCACGTGTGAGTGAGTTTGTGTGAGTAGGTCAATATGTGTAGATGACTGAGAGAAAGAAAGACATGAAGATAGAGTAAGTGATTGAAAGAGACAGGAAGACACTGCAGTTGAGTTCTCACCAGCTCAGTGATCATGGTGGGCCACAGAGAGGTGAGGTGCTGAGGTGACATGCGCAGCAGCAGCACTCTGAAGAACAGGAACACTTGAGCATGAAGGATGGGCACCTGAGGCAGACGCAGGCTCTCCACGAGGCGCTCTGAACACACACACAAACATTTAAGCATCTGTTCAGTGAATGTTTGGTAAAACATGTTGGTTAATAAACACAGGCGTAGATCCCTATGCAGTTAGCATAAGGGCCATTTCAGACGGCTACTATCTGTTCCCTTGGGAAAAATCATGTTTATTTGGAGGGCTGTGGGAGGCTTGCACAGTTTGCCCTGATACACAATGTTTTTCGTGAGTCCTTGTCTCCCTGAATTTTGACAATGGAAGTGTCTAGCGCAACTAGCATCAACCATAAATTCACAGTTGACACATTTACGAAATATGCAAGGTTAAATTTTTTTTTTCCTTTGACACAGTTCATGAAGTTTCATTTTTATGCTGTTTCTTGTAGGAAATGGTCTCTGAAAGTGAGACTGTTACCACTGCTGCATATAGTATCTGTATACAACACTGTTACATGTACAGTATACGTGTGTATTGCTCACCTTGTATGTCTGGGAGGTATTTTTGGTATTGATCCACTTCACTGCTGTAGATGGTGAAAGCCAGGCGTTTGAGCAGCATGGCTCTCTGCTCCAGCTCAGCGTCTCTGTTGGTGAACAGACTCAGAGAGCTGCTCTGGGCTACAGCCACACGAGCTGAAGGAAAACACACATAGAGTCATTATTAGTCTATCTCCAGTCTTCACCTTATTGATAGGCTTTAACTAAGGGGGTTAAAGGAGAGTTTTACCTAATGCTAAACAAGGGTCTGAAGATAGAGGGTGTTGTTTGCGGTACAGATTGTAAAGCCTCATGAGACAAATTTGTGATTTGCGACATGGGGCTATATACCGTAAATAAAATTGACTTAATTTGATAAACTAAGTCAAATCAGCATATTTTGCAGCTGAATGAGCTACAGACTTAATAGGAGTGTAATATTAAGTACTTGTTTTGACATGGAGACGCAGAGCGCATGAAAAGGGCAACGCACTCAGAGCAAATGTCAGCGAGAAAAAGATGATCCGGTAAATGGTCTGTGATCTCACCGGGTGCTAATAGCTATACTTATTTCTAAATTAAACTCTACTAACAAATCGTAAAGCTTACTCATGAGGTCTCTGAATGTGGTCTTGTCGTGCGTCATCAAGTGGTCAATGATGGCTCTCCAGCTGAAAAATTAGGAAAATGATGATGATGTTAGGCTGATATTCCAGAAACTTTAAGACAGACAACCCCCTAACATCTGACAAGAAACATGTACCATTCAAAAGTTATGATGATAGAATATTTAAGTAAAATGTATTTACACTGACTTTAAAATGCATCTCTAGTGTCCCTAAGTTCTTATTTTTACCTATTCAACAGAAGTCTGCAACACAGTCCTCTACTGACATCCAGTTCACGTATCCCATGTAATATTATACTTACAATTGTGAGACTGGTTTGGGTGTTAGCCTCTTAAGTTCATCTTGAGTTAATGTATTCTTTTTCTGTCTCTCGTTGTAATCATTTCAGCCACATTTTAACACCAGCTGTAAAAGAGTTCACCCACACACAGTCAAGTTTCCTCTCCTACTTACTGACTGACGCAGGAGGAGTCCATCTGGAAGAAGGTGTGGTCCATGAAGAGGTCGAAGGCTTCTTTCTTCCAGGCACGGCGGGTGTACTGGTACCCACTTAGGCTGCTCAACAGTTGGATGCAGGCCCGGTAGCTGGGGGCGTTGTGAGCACTGGCAGGAGAAACAGCAAACAGTTCACTTTCGTATCAAACATGGATATGATCAGTTACGAGTCATTATCACACTTGACAGTTCACTGCTCTTCTTCCTTCCTGTCATGAAAAGAACAGTTGCATTTATCCACTTGACATTTCAAGTTCTTCACCTTCACACAAAGTTCACTGTGTAGGATTTCAATATCAAAGCCATTCCACAATTAAGATTTAATTTAAATTTAATTTAATTTAAACTTTAAATTCTAAACTTTTTGGCACAAATTCAGAGGAAATCTCGGTGACAAAAAAACTCTGACAAAATACAAAGCTGTGAGAAGCTCATGCCCACCTGTGGTTGCGGAGGTAGGGCACTACGTAGTGCATGATATTAACCAGCAGTGGGATCACCCTTTCCTTCTCGTCACTGTAGAACACCATGTCCAACAGATGAGCCAGCACCTGACAAATACATTCAGCATTCACTCGTGTCAGTCTTACACCATAGGCTTTCAGTAAGCATTACAACACTGAGTGACGTTCTTCCAAACTAACAGGAAAAAGTAGGCATTCATCTCTTAGTATTGAAAAACTTGGCTGAAAAACTATATAATGCAGTTTATTACTGCACCAAGCAACAATATGACAAACTACACTGCAGCATTAAGTTGATATATTGCTTTGAATAAACCCATTAATCTATAAGCTGCAAACAGCAGTGAAGCACAGACAGATTCTGCATAATTAGCTCCACAATGAGATAAACAGTCCAGATGGAAGAAGGTGGCCAGTGATTTCAATTGTTCAGCTCATTCACAGCACCACTCTAAGTCCAGTGGACTGATTCATTGGTCCACTAATAATAACTGAAGCAGAGGTGGGGAGGTGATCGTAAATCAACTCTAAGGAGCTCAGTTGGATTGTGTTAGTGTACTGCAGGGCTGAGCCTGAGAGCAACAGGCTGGTTAAATGTGAGTGAGAGCGTCCTGAGACATAATCAGGATGAACAATAGAGTTAACTAACAGGGTGGCTGACTAATGGCCTGAGAAACAACAGTTGAGCAGGAAGGCTTTTGCTGAATCACAGAGACATGAGTGTTTTACCTCGGCCAACAGTGTGAGGGCGTGAACACTGTACACTGATGGAGTGAAGCTGGAGGCCTCCATCACTGTGAGCATTAAATCTATAAAAACACACATACCACACATTAGCAGTAGCTACATAGCGGAAAAATTGTAATACTGCCATGCAGACTATCTGCAAAACATTTCACATGCTTTTTGTAGCACACATGAACAGAAGCATCTAAGTGCTCCACTCTGACCCCTCACACTTAGTTTCAGATTATTTTTTACACTTGATTTAGCTGGATTACATTAATCCCTGATATTAAAATACATCTCTGGTATAAACACGGAAATCATTGTTCCCTTGCCAAAATACAAACAGCCCTAAACACAAATACAAAAAAAGGACAGTATCCACGCTGCCTTCCTGACTGACTACTACTACACAGTCAACTAATATGGATGTAGTTTTAAAGTGATTTATTTTATGTCCGGACAGACACTCACTGGAAACTCAACAACAGTAAAAAAAAATAAATCTCAATTTGTTGATAGGAGTTTCCTTGTGTAATCAGTGGTTGTAAGCAGCACACCTTCTACATCGGCTTCCAAGTTGGTTCCATCCACAACTATCTGAGGCGAGGCTTTCACCTCCAGGTTTCTCCTCAGCCACGTGGTTTGCTCCAGAGAGGAGCCTGCAATCGTCCCGATGGCCTCCACCACCTTATGGGTCACATCCTGAGTACACAAGTCATATTCAGTTACTTGTATTTATTCAGATCATTTAGATGAGGTTAAAAAAGCAATAGCATTGATGTTAGGAAAAAAAAAGGAAAAATACATAATCTAATTATAAAACATAATGGAAACAATTAAGAGTTGAATAGTCGCCAAGGTGGCTGCAGTAATTACCTGCAGCTCCCGTTGGTCCTTTTTGCTCTCTAGATTGGGATTCTTCAAAATGAACTCATTCAGAACTCTAGAGAAAACAAAGAGACAGAGAGAGACATATTAAATAAGAATATAATGTGGAAGTGGAACAAGGTGTAGTCTCTACAGACTCATTCATTTAGATCCGCACTGTGGCCATTTAACTGTGAGCAGCCCACTGACATCCACACAACTGATATATCTAAGTATAACTGTACAAGTAATCCTCAGATATTGTAAGGAAAAAAAGGACACCTGTACCACAATCAAATGAAGAGAAGGAAAAGAAACCAACCCTAATATAAGAAACTGTCCCGGCGCAGGCAGGCCTAACGGTACTGAGTCCTTCAGCAGCGCCAGCAGAGACGGCCAGCTATCAACTAAACTGGACACAGGGATCCTGGGACACAGACAGGGAACAATCATGCATGAAAAGTTAAAAGGTTTTAAATGTTAGAAGGCTGCACACAAATTGAGCCTTCATAAAAAGCAATGATGCCATCCTTTACATTAAACAGTAATATATATATGTATAGTATAAATATATAAACTGCTGTTGGACTCACCTCTGGACATAGGCATAGAAAAACTGCAGCATACAGACCTCCAAAGAGAGGTGCTTCTGTGGGGAACAGTGAAGAAATAATAATAAAGAAATAATAATAATTTAATGAATGAATAAAAGCCATGAGAGTCAAAGTCCTTGTGAAACCAAAAATCTAAAGTTTGCACACTCCCTTTCTCATTTAAATTAAAAATGAAAAACTCAATTAAATTAAATGGCTTAAATTTGTGCTGTTATTGTGTTCAGGCAGAAACTCTTACAGCTCTGCACCGTGCTAATAGCTTTATGCTGAGGGAAAAGAAGATAGGGATAAAAACCATTTAAGCTAATGGAATTCAGCAACAAAAATGTAATCAACCTTGTCCTTTGCAATGGCAGGTGGCTGCTTCAGGACTTCTTTGACCGTCTGCATGACTGTCTCAGTGCGCATGGCACTCACGGAACGAACCAGCTCAACCAGCAGCAGCTGTTCTTCACTCGCTACAGGAATAACCTGGAAGACATGGTATAAATATAATGCTTTAAAAAGCGTCTGGACATATCTACTAAGAACAATGACAGTGAGAGAATAAATAACAGAAATGTGCTTCTCTCAGGTTTCACTTAAATAATAACAATCTAACACACCTTGAAAACATTATTTTGCTTTGCTTTGCTGACCTCTACTGATTTAACTTCTCATCTGACTGCAGTGAAGCACAATCTGCCTCGACCTTGTGACATCAATTGCTGGGTGTGTTCACAGGTGCAGCAGAGTACACATCTGACCACACTCAACAAAATCACTGCTGAGTGCTGTCAGAGATGAAACAAGCCTGAAACCTTTAACCAGAGAGGGCAGCAAAACACTGCTTTTTAGCCGAGTGTAACATTTTACTTAAACACTGTAACAGAAGTGAATACATGAATCGATGAATGAATTAAGTCCAGTGTAAATGGTTTTCAATGCAGGCCATGAGGCAACACAACCTAAAGGATGGTAGTACTTTTTTCCTCTCTTGTTTTGCAGAACACCGACCTTATTTCTGACTGGAGTCTTGACCTGTTTCCTCTCATTCCAAACATACGCAATTGCTGCCATGAAGTGAGCACCGTGGTTCATGGAGATCGGACCCAGCAGCTCCAGGATTTGCTGCCGCAAGTTCTATAGAAAAGATGTAAGCAAGGACATTAGGTTGGACCTATACAGCTGACAACTGTCTATGCAAACAATTTCAGTTGCAATTCATTCTACCATTAGTAACGTCCTGTAGATACCTTTCAGTGTCTCACACAGTATATTGTGTTAAAATACAACTGAATGCAACAAGTAAATTAAACACAGTTCATTTTCAGAGACGTAACACATGCTAAATTCCACATTTATCCAGTTAACTGACACAACATAAATTGTCAAACAACATTATTTGTGTTAAAGTTGAGCTTTTGCTAAGTTCTGCGTTACACTAAATATTCAAACTAACAAAACATGTGAGTTAGTTGCCAAAGTAAGTTTAAGTGAGCAGGTTTTAGGCCTTAATTATTCCTCCTGCAGGGACACAGGCCCTGTACTGATTACAAATTATGTTCTACACAGCATAAAAATCCCTGTATTATCTCAGTGAAAATTACATTACCAACCCACCTCCGGAAAAAAACTAATATCATCTGGACAAGACTAATAACAACTGGCAGAAAAATACAGAGCTGTAATTGCTGACAACGGTGCCACTAATGAGATTCATTTCTTACTGTTGAGACCAGTGACCCAAGTATTATACATGGGGTTGTGATAATTTCTCTGTAGAACCTTTTAGACCAGGCTGCCCTCACATCACACCTCTGGGACGGATTTTTCATTTTGCTGTGTACACTGCACACTACAGTTTCCTGTTTTATACCAGACCTCTGTTGAGTGATGCAGGAGACATTTCAGGTTATCTGAAAAATATGTGAGCGATATTTGCAGTTATTTTACTTAGGTAAGGCTTAAGTCAACACGAGTGAAATAGTGAGATATATTAGTGTGAGATTACATTCATCATCTCAGCCATTCAATTTCCTTGAGGTGAAAAGAAACAGTCGATTGTAGACGAATGATGTCAGGCACTTCCTCTCATTTCTTAGTTTGCTCAAACATTGCCCTATTCAGTTATAGCTTGGCAAGGATTAGTTATCACCTTGCTAGACTGGCCAAGACCTGCATTAAAATACGTTACTGAGTTTTTGATTGAGGCAAATTTACCTTGGTGGAGCCCAGGTTGATGTTGGACGTGGAAGCAGCAGAGGCAGCAGCTGGCTTGTCGGAGTTGTCCGCCTGGTGGAGGACGCTCCACAGCAGGGTGACAGAAGACATGATGGTGTGGAGGATGGATAGGATGCCTGAACGAGCCTCAGCCAGGTGTTTTTGGTCAACACTCACTTGTAACTGATCAGCAGAATATGCAACACAACAGCCAGTAATAATGGTGCTATACCATTATGCAAAGACACAGAAAAAACCAAGCATACAAATCATACTCAAGAATGAATGTGTAAACTGCAGAAACAACATTCAGAACTCCTAGACATATTCACAAGTCTGTGCAGTGGTTGTAAACATTTACTGAGAACTTTGCATCAACACGGTGGTGCTTGGCGCCCTCACCTGGTGATATTGGGAAGTGGGGTCCAGCAGGCAGTAATGGATGATGGCTGTCACCCCCTCAAGCACTGTCAGAATCAGGTCAGGAGGGATGCAGAGAGCCATCCACTGGGGTCTAGAAGACAGAGGGACAATATGCAGTTTAATTAACACATATTTTGGAATTAATTATCTACAGGTATCAGACATTCAAAGATAATGCATTTTAAGACATTTTCAAGAAAAGGTTTAACTGAATTCACAACTGATTTTTGGATAATTCATATTTTTCTTATTCAAACATTGCAGATGAGTATAAATGTACAAGAACAAGTATATATGTAGTCCTGTGCAGAGGTAGGTTTTATGTAGAATTGCGGGTATTAGAGTGAGTTAGATTCATTTGCATTTTGCCAACAGGTAAGTGCAAATATGATGTCAAAAGAGTTATTAGGTTCAGTGGTAGGTTTAAAGATTTGTTATGTCTGAAATGTGGATTTTCATGCAGATGAGCTTAACTCATTTTAACAAAAAAAAAATTAAAGATGGATAAATTATTTTTATATGGCAAGTAAGACCTCACAAATGCAACTGTAAGACTATTTAATGCCTTCTAAGGCCTAATATTTATGAAATTGAATTTCAGATATTTAAAGACTTTTTAAAAACCTGCAGACACTTTGTGTATTTTCATACAAAATTCTGAATGCCAAGCATTTTCATCACAAGTGTGACATCAGAAAGATGGAGGTTGCATAAGCTATTGCATCTTGTGGCCAAGAGTTCCATCTGGTGACCAAATTCTTGCTGAGCCATTTACTGCACTGTACTGACTTTATAATACACTATATGTAGATGGCTTATCATAGTAGTAAAGCTCATCAGTCCCACCTATGTAGGCGTTATTACCTGGTGTCAGTTATCCCCGTCTCATAGCGGTACTGCTGAAGAAGATTATCCAGGTTCCTGCACAGCTGCAGAGTGACTGAGGCCACCACCCTTCTCAGCACCCTCCCCATGTACGGCAGGGTGGCTGTGATGAGTCCTATCCACTGGGGATGCATCTTACACGCATGGTGTTGATGCAGCGCCCTGATCACTGCACACAGGAACATACCCTGTGCTGTGATTGGCTGTCCGTGGAGGTATTGCAGTGACGTCATTGGCTGCTGAGGGTTGACGTGCTCTACTTCCCCACCCAGGATCTCAAACCCGGCCCCGGCACCACCTCCCGCTACACCCCCTCCTGCCCCTGCTCCCACAGGTCCTCCTTCTCCTCCCTCATCAGCTGGCACCAGGACTCTGTGCTCAAGTACAACTAAGCTCTGCAGCAGTCTGAGAAGTTGAGACTGGACGGCGCTACAGCTGTCTATCTGGTCCTCTGACAGGTTGATGACGCTGTCCTCCGATAGACCTTCCTCCACTGTGGCCACATTCACCCCTGCCACACGCTGCTCATGCCACTTCTGGGCACTGAATATGGAGGAGAGCAGGCAATGCAGAACCACTTTCTGAACTTTGCACTTAGAGAGGACGTCACTGATGAAACTAGCGAAGCCCTTAGCCGAACCACCTGTGACTTTGACGAGCTCGCTGAAAAGGAGAGTTAAGACCTCCACACTAGTGAGCTGCATGGCCCGGTTACCTGCTAAGTCCTGTGGGCCTGCTGCCAGGTGGGCGGAGTAATAACTTCTTAGGAAGTAGAGACAGAGTGAGATGATGATCTCCAGGTACATGGCGCTACGGAATGAGTGGGAGTGAGAGTCCTGGGGGATGGGGCAGTAAAAATCTTTGCCCATGACGGAGACCCTGTGACGGGCTAGCAGGTTTTGGAGCAAAGAGAGCTGTGGAGTGTAGGTGTTGTTGATGCTGGTGGTGGAGATGGCACTTACAAACCCTGAGGGAGCGGCTCTTAGCATGGCTGCTATGGCTGACAGAGCGTGGAGTGCTCGGGAGGAGTCATACAGCTGGAGGTATAGCAGGACATGCTGGTAGAGAGGATGGATGTTAAAACGAGCTGGGGCAGAGGATGATCTGCGTCCTGTGACACTGACCCCCCCGACAGTCCCACTAGAGCCCCCGCTGGGTGAGCCAGTGTCACTCTCAATCTCTGACACCTCCCCTTCCCCACAGCTGTACCAGTTCTCCAGATCCAGGCTGTCCCCAAAGAAAATACTGGGCGGCCGCAGTTTTTCAGCTTGGATTGCCATCTTTCTCTGCCTTTCCTCCTCTTTCCTCTTGGCCTTCTTGACCTTGGGCTTGGCCCCTGGAGATTTGTCTGCCAGCCTCTCCATGATCTTCCCTTTAAGGCTAAGCTGGGTGCTGCTATGGCTACGTTTACGGGCCTGAGGGTCGTCCACCTGCAGGTTGTGGTCAGGGGTGGCGGGGTCAGAGCTATCTGGCAACGTTACAATGGAAGGTGATGAACTGTGACGGGTGATGCCCTCTCTGTGCTCCTCCTCTGCAGATATATCGGCCTGTGTCACAGAAAGGAACTCCAGTGTGCCTCCAGCCAGCATCTCGGGCAGAGTCTGGTGGTTGGAGCCTGGAGGAGGGCCAGTGTCAAGACGGGGACCAGTGGAGGTATCAGAGGAAGTGCTGTCTGTGTCTGTCTGGGGCCAGTTTTCAGGCTGACATGAGACTTCAAGAGATTCCTCATCTACTAAACTCAAAACCCTGTCTATCAGCTCTTTGATAACAGAGGACACAGCCTCTTCTAGTGAGTCCTCAGATATGTCATCTGAGGATCTAGGCTGTTGCTCTGAGCCATTGACTGTGTTGCTGATGACCTCAGGATCCTCAAAGCTGCCATTTTCCACTGTAGATGATTGAGAACCACTGGAGTCAGAGCTTTGGAGCTCCCCCTGCTGGTCGGCAGGCTGATATTCTCCAGCTAGTTGCAAGTTCTCACTGCTCAGACTCAGTAAGGACAGGCTGTCACTCAAGGGGTTAACAGTCAGACAGAACGGCTCCATGTCACCCATCACCAGGCCTCGGAGCTCCTCTTGTGCCAGCCTATCCCCTTGGGTCTGACCAAAGTCTGAGGAAAGAAAGAGGAGAAAAGAAAATTTTACATTAACAGGATGCTTCAGGATTTATTTACCACAGTCAGTGTGGAAACAAACAGTAAATCTAAAAAGCTGTATTACTAGCTGTAGCTTACTGTCTGAGAAGCCAGAGTCCCTGGTGTATATGGGTTCTGATGGCTCCTGTTCAGGCGGTTCAGGGAAGACCTGGGCCCAGTGGCGCTGGGCCTGCACCCTCTGAATAGATACTCTGTGGGTCTTGGGGTGGAGCAGAACAAGGAGGAGAGGCTCTAAAACCCGAGCAATGTCATGTCTCTGAAGGACCTGATTCAGCCAAGCCCGACCGACAGCGCTGGTGCACGGATCCCAATAACTCAGACTGTCGAGCATGATGAAAAGCGATCTGTGAAGAGAGGAAAAAAATAAACAAAACTGACGGTGAATCACAGGAAAGGCACTTGATACAAAATGCAACTGTACTAATGGAAGGCCCATTCACATAAATTAAAAAGAAAAGATCATCACTTGGGGCTTTGTGCAACACAAGCCAAGTGCCATCTATTCCATTATATTCAAGAAGAGGCAGACATCACCAACACTCAGCAAATCACACCAAAACAGTATAGACTGATAAATAGCACTACAGGTAAAAGGAAGAATATGTATTTTTGAGTTTGTGGTGAACTGTCCCTTTAAAACCATTTCTCTGTGGCAAACATACCTGTCAAATGTGCGATTAAAAGGAGAGGATTTGGTGATGTTCAGATCTCGTGTCAAATGCCACAGCACAGAGAACTTCACGTGGGCCTCCAGTCGAATTCTCTGTAAGGAAAAGGTGCATCAGCCATCATCGACCGATTGTGTGTGTCTGCAGACTAAGTGATGGATTGCATGCACTTATTTTATGTGTTTCCTCAAATGTAAAGTGTTGTACTGTACAAACCTTGTCTCTGTGCATGAGCTGCTGGCTGATGACGTCCTCACAGATGCTGGAGGAAGGCACCAGGTTGTGGAGTTGGTAGAAGAGCTCTACGCTGCGTTGATGGTGCTGTGGTGTTCCTTCACCCAACTGGTCCCATAGGATCAGAGCCACACTCTGGGAAAAAGATTGGACATCAAACAGGGTCAAAACCATTGCAACAAATTAAGCCCACCAATAGTTCCAGTATAACCTAAAACGAGAGCTCTACCTTGAAGAAATGTGTCTTGTCAGCGATGTACTTTAGGATTCCCTGAGTGAGAGGTGGCCTGATGACAACAGCTACTCGACCCTGGCTGGGGCTCATGGGCTGGGTGGCCTCGGAGCTGGCACCAGATGCCACGCTCTCTGCAGTCACCATGGCAACCGACTGGGTGAGTCCCACGAGGTCCATGAGCAGGGAGATAGCCACACCCTGCAGGCTGAAATCACTGGCTAGGCAGCAGGCATCCATCAGGGTCTGCAGCCACACTGGCAGGCGGACCTGCTCACTGTCTGTATTAAAACAGGGGTGACAAAACATATTTAGACATAATAAATAAAAACTTCAAAAGCTCCAAAACAGCTCAAGATTTTAGCAGTCTAACAGTCTCCCTAGCACTGGGTATCCTTGTCTAGTCAAGTCAATTTTGTTTACATAAAACTACTTTTTGATCAGAGTGTTTTTGGCACTTACCTAACTGCTCTTCCTGTGCGGGTGAGGATTTGAGGTTGCCCTCTGCGATGTAGACAGGGAAACTGGAGCATTCTAAGAAGAGCTGGCAGGCAGCAGTGAAGGCAGCAACACACTCCCTCTGAACCAACCCTGATTCTGAGCAGGAGTCCATATGGTCACTGTGCTGGGAGCCCTCTGAAACCAGGAGCCCAGACTGCATAACCTCACCTCTTTCACCCTCAGCTCTGTCCACTTGTCCAGGAGTAATATACAAGGTAATGAGTCGGGAGAGAAACTGCTGGAAGTGCTCCAGGCAACATTGCATGACTGGTTTGTCCAGAGGCTTGGTCTGAGAGGGGCCTGAGGAGCGACGGCCCGTTTTGACTGCTGGATGTGGATGAGGGATTCGCTCTGTCTCATCCGGGCCATCTCCCTGATATTGGATGAAGTCTGTAAAGCCACTTTCTGAGGAGCGACCACTGGCAGGGTTTTCTCCGTCCTCAAACACCTCTCCACTGCCGGGTATCTCCAGAGTAGCAGGTAAAGCCTGCAAGATGACAGAGAAGAATAGGTGATGACGGAAGTTCAGGAAAGAGTGATAGATACAAAGGAAGAAAAGAGGTGTGTATTCATCAGTACACTGAAATTACAGGAGGTTAGGAAACTCCAAAATGGTGTCTGATTCTGTTTATTCCCACAGTTTGTTTCCCCCTTGATCTTTCTTTCGTAAATAATTTTGTGATGATTGTGACTTCATCTCTTTGTCTCTAGTGGTCCGGAGATAAATGTTATGTTATATTAATCTATCTTTGCTCTGCATGATTTAATGCCTGGTTTCCTTTAAGGCTGCACACCCACACACGTGCTCTTTATTACTCTGGCTCTCTAGACCTAGTCAGGTTGAAGTTGGGGGAGCTATACTGGGAATTACATTATGCCATCAAACTCTATTTATTAATAAGAATGATAAAGGTGCAACAAAACTAGTAGGAGAAAGAAAGAGATGTCAATAAATTGTATATCGTCCAAGCCCACACAGCTAAGTTGAGGTCTGATCAGGCAACACAAGTGAAATGCCCGTGTGGGTGGATGACGGACACACAGATGCTTTCAAGGCACAATAATAGACATTTTCATAAACGACATCTGAATTGTCATAGCAGGAATGTCACAGATGTAACTAATAACCCTGAAGAAGTCAATCTAGTGTCCCAGTAGGTCATTCCAGTGAGCCCACTTGTATCACACTGTATTGAAACACCACGCCTGTGCTTTTTCTGAAATCTCTCATTAAAGTGTCTGCTGTAAAAAAGGTCAAATAATCCAACAACCAGCTCACCCAACCAACAAAATCTAAAACACAGGACTGCAACCTGCCAACACTCTAAATGTGATGGGCAGTCCTTAATAGAGGGACTTGCACTAGACAACAACTGTATCTACTTTATTTATGTTTTTTATGTAGTTATGATAAGATGTAAAACATATGCTCATTTTTAATCTATAGTGAAACTCCACATTTATATGTGCTGTATGTGACCACAGTTTGGTTGAGCAAAGTGAGTGTAAGACTCTAAATTTGTCTACCACCAGAGATTTTGCCACACTGTTTGTCCCGACAAATCTATCCCTTTAATACCTCTGACCATATAGGGCCGCTGCAGGCAGTGTTGCAGGACTGCTTTGAGGAAATATTGAATTTACAAGATTTTTTTATCCAGTTTCATTTCCATGGTGACGAGGTTCAATACTTGTATAGTGGGTATATAGGTACCTTATGTATATTAGGTATTTAATTCTGTAAAAAAAAATTATTAGAAATGAACAGATATTTCCATCTAGAATTTCACCAAAAAACATAACTACAGATACAGTATTGTGACAGAAGACTTAATCTGTATTCCATGCTAGGGCTGTACCAAATACCAGTTTTTACATTCACAGTATCTATGAAGAGTTTTGAATGAAGCTTTGAATGTCTGTCATCATACTTTATGTCATCACCCTAAAAACTGACAATAAAAAATCTTCCAACAAAATCCTCAATTTGAATGAAGTGAGCCATCAGATTAAAAGTATTTTCTTTTTATTAAATCAACTTTCTTTGATGAATAAATGTAATTTATGATGCCGTTAGATTGATCATTAGAAGAATCGATACAGGTATGCACCTCCCTTTTGACAGCAGGCAAGAGAG
This sequence comes from Epinephelus fuscoguttatus, assembly GCF_011397635.1. Taxonomy (NCBI): domain Eukaryota; kingdom Metazoa; phylum Chordata; class Actinopteri; order Perciformes; family Serranidae; genus Epinephelus; species Epinephelus fuscoguttatus. Next base: position 34,291,342 of record NC_064759.1, on the reverse strand, counting down.
CAAACGGATTTTTAAATGCAGTGAATGGACTGAAGCAGAATATTTAATTAGATAAAGACGCTGAGTTTTTTAAATGACAAAATCTATATTTTTTTCTATTAACTTTGCCTTTTGGACTTCACAATGCTCTGGAGTTACTGAAAATGTTTGTAGAAAACAATCCGTCATAGCCACCACTGGAATCTAATTCCACAAATATTATAAAACTAACAATCTTAGTGGAGGCTTTTCCTTTTTCTCCACTGTGTCAAAAAAGAAATAGCCTCCACTAAGATTGTTATAGATTATAATTATTAGTTATAATGGTGCACGTCTCTAAACAGACACATGAAGCTCATCACAGCACTGCTCTGTGTTTTGTACACTGGTCATTATACAGTCTGAATACACAGCTGTTGGGTTTGACCTGAGGGACTCGTGCAGACTGAGCTGTACACCAGGCTGGAGTCCTGCTGCAGACACACTGACAGACGTAACTTCTTACAATTGTTTGTCACGGTCAGCCTTTGAGAGCCTCAGGGCTTCTTGGGATGCATTTTGATCGAGGCAGCATGCGCATTCTGGAGCCTGGACTCAGATGGCACGTTAGATAGCACGCTCTCTATATGTCCCTCAGGGTGGGGGTGGGGACGTGAAAGTATTTAGTGGATGTATGTGGAATATTTTCCACTCTGATGGATATGGCTCACCCAGGAGGCATTGTGAGCTAGTCTACTCCTCTTCTTCCTGGGCTCAGCTGTTGGCTAACCATCTTCTGACTTTCTACTTGTCCTCTCTTCTGCCCCTCATGGCTCCACCTCTATCTATCCAGCGCCTATCCATCTCAGGGCATGAGACTGATTTACTGAACTTTTAATCGTGCCTCACTGAGCTCTTAAACACTTAAACAACCAGGCTGCCGGACAGGGACCAGGAGGAACAGGACAGCTAAATGAAGCATTTGTTCTGAACAAGTCTTCAAATGCCTTGTGTCGAGGGAGAGTGGGATGGCAGGGCCAGTCGTGGGACCACCCAGCCAACTGCAGCAAAGGGCAGGAGCCAACTAGAGCCGGAAGAGGCCCTGTTCAGAGACCAGGGCACACCATCAGAGCCTGAGTTGATGGATTTTTTGGGCAGTAACTTGTAGAGGAAGTGGGTTAAGCTCTGACTGGGGCAGCAGTGCCTGTGCTATTATCAAACGATTTTTAAAGGATCAGAGAAAGAACTGAATTATCAGCTGGCAGTGTTTTTCAAAGGCATAGCAGTGGCATCACTTTTGTTTTGGTGCTTGTGAGCAATTTTAATTTCTAACTGATTACTAAAGTGAACAGTTTCTGGTATATTATCCTGATTAAAGTGCCAAAAAAACTACTATATATACTGTATAACACTTGCCAAGTAATACCTGTTTCTGACAGAGAAAAGCATTGCCCTTTTAATCTTGTGGAACTTTTCAAGTTCTCCTCACCCGTTTATCCTCCTTGTCTCTGCTTTTATCCTTTAATGAGTCTGAGCGGTTGCCGGTGGAGTTGGAGCGGCCCTGAGCCTGGGGGCCTGATGGAAGGGCCAGAGGGGACACCAGCGGTGGCTGGACTTTGCTGAGGATCTTGGAGCAGAGACGAAGGCAGTGGGTGAGTTCCCCGAGGCCAAGGGCCTGCAGGTGACACGTCAGAGCTGCTACCATTCGCAGCAGCAGCTGTGGAAGATGCTCTGTCTGAATCTCGATGTAGGTCTCCTGGGAATGTTGGAAAACACAGGAGTGAGGTGAAGTGCAATTACTGAGTATCTGGAGTGAGGTGAACCTGATATAATTAAGGCCGTTAACTAAGGCTGATGATGAACTTTATTGAAGTCTTCAAAATGATTGATGAAATACAATATGCGTCATTAAATGTTATTAAATACACATTAACATCTAAAAATGTCTTATCTCTTTTCCCTCTGGCTGTCAGAAGGAAAATTGAACCCTCAACCAGTGATGAAATCTAAATTGTCAGGATGAAATACGATCTGCTACTGTCAGTTTCAGTCATATAAAACAGTTATAAATATCATTACATAACAATATTTAAAAAGCCTACAGATGTCAGGGTGTAAAATTGCTGCTGTAAATATGATGTAAGGGCCATTTATCCAGAGATATCTCTCCTATATTTTTTTTTTTATGTTGGCTGTTTCTTATTTAATTTTAGTCAAAATTTCAAATTTTAGCTTGTTTTACCTTGAAAAAAAGAAGGCTCTGCACACTTGGATCCAATTCAAGTATTTAATGATGCCTCAATCATTAAATACACTGGATCTATGGACCTAAATGTAAAGACCCTTCTTCTCACCTTAGCATTGTGTTGTGAGTGTGTCGATGTTCTCATCAGTTTGTTATTTCTTTTTTAAGTTTTGACTCAACAAGCAAACCACATTTTTATGAAAGAAAATAGGAGCAAAAAAGAACAACCAAATCATAAAATGAGCATTATACCATGAACTGAATTAGAAGAGTCATATTTCTTACAAATATGTGAGCTCTGCAATAGCATATAACGGCATGCATGCTGAACAGAAAGCACATACACACTGGGCGGAGATTTCATTTTCACAAGATCCACACCAAACAGCCAGGGTAAGTTTTCACCACATGTAATGACTGTTATAATCCCACTTCTTCCTCCGGATCATTTTTTATTTTGGCATTAAAATATGACAGTCAGTCAGTCATTCTGAAATGATCACTCAAAGCAGGAGCAGGAACAATGATGGCCTGAGGGATGTTGGCAGGACATTGCAGAAATGTTATCGTAGCCTCAGTGAAGCAGGGTGAGGTGAAAAAGCAGGAAAGAGCAGTACTTTACCTGGCAGATTACCCTCATGCTTCTAGTAGGCTTCAAGGAGAAAGAGCAGATAGTTTGAACAGACAGGAGCAAGCAGAGCACAGGCCACACAACACTTGGTTTGCAGAAAGACACACAGACGCCATACATTCTCTCTTTCTCGCTCACAAACTCACAGAACACAAGGTTCTCTTTCTCACTCTCTTTCGAACACACACACTCTCTCTTTCTCACACACACACAAGCATTTAAACAGGGTAATAAAAGAGTAAGGGATTTCCAAACTATTCAGATTGGAAATACTGTATAGACAAGCAGATTTCTATGAGGATGCAAACAATATTTTGGCAGGGACACTAAACACAGGCACTGTTGAACCTGTGTAGAGAGATTGCAAACATACACACACATACACAGAAAAGAGAGGAGGTGCAGACACACACCCCCTAATGGTGGCTACAACATCCCAGAACTATTCTTAAAAAAATGGAGTGGGACAACAAATCTGACGACATGGAGGCCAAATTGCAAATGTCTGTGAAGGGTGTTTGATGGGAACATACTGGATTTAAAAAGGAGGTGTGTGAGCGTAAAAGGAGTGAGAAACTGAGACGAAGATGGAAAGCCCAAGCAGGGGCAGGAGACAAGGGACTGTAGATGATGGAAGAGAAAAAATGTGGTGGAGAGATGCAGAGACAAAGAGGAACACTTTAAGAAAACAGAAATCTATAATAGAATGTCAATGAAAACATGAAAGAATAAGGAGAATGACTGAACAGTGACAAAGACAGAAAAGGAGAGAAATGAAAAGCAACAGCATGGAAGTGTGAAGGGAAAAAGGATGAACAAAAGAAACAGATATAAAAGTTTAATAATAAGAGAATGTCATAGTGGAGTAAAAGCAAAGACCAAAATTGGAAGAAAGAGAAAATGGGCAATAGATGTATACAAAAAAGACCAAGGCAGAAAAAAACAGAAAGACAAAAAGAAGGAAGAAAGGAAGGAAAGAAATAAAGGCAGAGAGAAAAAGAGACAAACAAAAAGAAACAGGAAAGAAAGAAAGATAGGGATAAACAAGGAAGAAAGAAAGAGAGAAAGACAAAGAAAGACAGAAAGAAAGAAAGACAGAAAGACAGAAAGAAAGAAAGAAAGAAAGAAAGAAAGAAAGTCTCACCAAGGAAACAATATCCAACAGGAAATCGACCAGCTGACAGAACTCCACCAATGAGAGCTCTGGAGGATCTGAGCTCCCAGCATGCCGTGGTGCTCGTGTGCTGCTGTTCACTGTCCTCCTGCAACAGAGCCGACGATGTAAACTGTTGATACACTTTGTCTGATGTCACAAGTTGAGGTGTGGGTGTAATGGCGGTGGGAAAAGCATCTTAGCACACATTACAACTGTGGTACCAACTGAGCATTGTTTCAACACAATATCACACCGAACAAGAGAAGCAGACCAGCAGCATCTCTTTAAGTCTTTCTAGAAACATCCAAAAGGAAAATGCACCATTATTTCAACATGGCTCCCAAACCATGACAGCAATTTTATTTAGATCTTAAGTCGCTGTGTTTCTGACACTAGCTAGGTGTGCCTTATAAGGTGGCAATGTGATGTGCACTTTAATTTTAATATACAAACCTGCAGCATTCCTCAAACCAACGAGCGATGTAGTCCCACATGTAGTATGGCTCAAATGAGTTGAACAGGAGGTTGGCTGTTTTAATAAGTTCTGCCGTCTTCTTGTTCTCTCGCAGTTTACTAAGAAAGAAGGCAAAATTAGCAACATGCTCATAACGATTTGTGTAAATTAACAAACTCATCTATTTTAATGCTAGCCATGATTTCAATGATTAATTCTGTAAAAATATTTACGAGGCAACATTTACAATACTTAATTGCCAATATTTGATTGTCAAATTCTCATTTCTGTGTTGCGGTTTTACTTATTTTCCATACGTTTTTTTAAAGTACGCTGTTAAGTTTTCCAAAAATCACTAAAATGTTCTAATACTGTAATGATATAGATATTATTTGAATTAACATATCCTAGTTGTATTGTTCTACATTAGTTTTTCTATGATGATTCATCAACTACACTTTCATTAAAGGATTGATCTAAGTTTTATTATATGCATTTTCTACCAGGCACAGGAGGGGGAGTGGTGAACTGGACTGACCTGCTGAGGTGTGTGTGGTCTTTACTGAATGGACTCTGGTTTTGAAGGTCCAACTCTGTTCGGCACTGTGTGTGCAGGGTCCGAAACACCTCGATCAGAACATCCTCTAGGATTGCTGGACCTGCACAGAAACACATACACATGCCAGAGATGATATACACAGTTGATTTATTACATTTTGTTTATGTGACAGGCTGCTTGTCTGACATGTATCCTTATTTATGCATTTACAACACTACCAAGACTGTTTTTGTTCTGTGTGTGTTTACATATTGATTGACAGGTTACCAAGTTCCGGTTTGTCCAGCAGACTGATGAGGATGCGAAATGGCTTGAGGTCGTGCATAAGGATGCTCTCCTCTTCCCCTCCTCGGGCCTTGCCCTGCAAGATCCCCACCATTGCCTGGAAACACACAAAAATATCATTAAGCATCTATAAACTCCAGAGCCATTTGACACATATGTTTGGTTTTGTGCTTTTTTTTTTTTTTTATCTTTTTTTTTTTTAATGTTGCCTTTATATTTGCATTGAACCCCCTTCAATTTTTGTGTTTGGGTTTTTTTGTGTGTTTTCACGCTTCGTCTGTCACATAATGGTGTGAAGCCAGCAACAGACGGTCTCTGTAGTACCAACCTTCTCCCAATGGAGGGAGCTACAATAACTATCTCAGAGCAGATGGCCGAGAAGCAAACAAAAATTCAAACAAAAACAAAAAAACACTTTCAAAAACAAAATTTCCCCTCCTGGTTGCTCTGACTGACCCTTGTTCCAACCCCTGGAGTACCAGAGCTCATCACATGCCAGGAGGGCAAAGGCTGTTTTGAGCGTGGCAGGACAGATTACACAAGTGTGGGTGTGTGGGCGTGTAAAAGTCTTTGGGAGAACTGGAAACTGTCTTCAAAAGGACAGGCAAACGGGAATAGGAGAAGAGAGCAGGACATATATGCAAACCCCAGGGAGGATGTGGGAGAGGGATTAAAGGGAATGGATAAATTGCATGGCAGACAAAAGAGGGCCAGATCTGCCAAACTCAGGACAAACCTCAAACAACAAACAGACAGACAGACAGACAGACAGACAGACACACACACACACACACACACACACACACACACTCTTCCCCACCCCACATATATACACATTCAATCTCAACAGACAGACAGATTTGGGGATTTTTTTGAAAGCTAGTTTTACACATACAAAACCACTTTTCACTGGTGACTTATCTGCTAACAGCCTGAAATCTCACCTGGACAAGCATGTCTTTAGAGAAGGTATTGAAGTAGTGGCTCGCATGCTCCTCTGGGTTGCTCTGCCGAGTGCTGCGGGGGCCTATAATCACCCCGTTGTTGTCAAAGCCTTCAAAAAACAAGAACATGGAGTTCTAATCACGTTAATACTCAGATGTACATCCAGCGTATTAAAGCACAATGCAAGAGGCAAAGCTCTTCTCCGTTGCAGAGCATATGGAGATTTAATGTTTACTGAAATTAACTATCTGTATCTTTCTGTTCATCCTCTTCATCTTTCTTCTTTGTAAAGTTCCAATGACTGTAGCCAACATCACTCAGATTTCAGTCATGTTATAACAAAGTACATCTTGGACTGCTTCACATAATAAACGCCTGGCCAGATTCAGAGTGGTAGGGCCTGCCAGTATTCAACATCATTAAACAGTCAAAAACTTGTGCCAGGCAAACAAGCTGGAGCTGGACCCGAGATAATATAGTATCCCATTCTGACTGGCCCTGAATCTGTCTTACATGTGGAATTAGAATCACACTGTACTGTTTATCTTTATGACCTCCAGGCCACTTTTTATTTGATCCTTATCACTTCTGGTGATGTAGAAATCTGACACATCCTAATGTTGCAATCACTGCAAGTTGCTTTGGAGAGCTTGAGACATTCGGTGTCGATCCTTAGCCATGCAGACACTTACCAGCATGTTCATCCGCAGTAAGTTGCAAAGAAGAGAAAATAAAGTAAGACCATGACCATAGCAGATACATGCCTACTGTATGTTTCACAGAACAGAAAAAAGGAAAACAGCAACAAAGCACACACGCACTCAGTGCCTATGCACATCACAAAACAGAACAATGTGCATGTTAAAGTAGTATATCAGAGTTCCTGCCACAGGTTGTGAACACTTAATTGTACAATGGATTAGTAAATGTGTGAATGTACGCAATGATACCACTTTGGTATGTTCCAAAAAGATTTACCTGACGTTCATGAAAATTCCCTTATGAATGAAGTGTCTCTCTAAATTTTACACTATTCCAGAAATTAAATGAGCGGGAACCCTGGTACATTTGATTGTCAGTACTGTGTCTGTGTGTGTGTTTCGCACCCAGCAGCCAGGCGTAGAGTCTGCGGTTGAGGGACATGTCTCTTCTCAAAACCACATGCAAAGCTGCTGACAGGATCCGGATCATGTCAGGGCGAGTCGCCTGAACACAACAGAACAGACCAGAACATTTGTGACTGTTTCTCTCTCCCTTTCACACATATACATACATACCAACAAATACACACACACACTCACTCACTCACTCACTCACTCACTCACACACACACACACACACACACACACACTGCAGATGTCAGATTAGTGCTCTGTCCCGGCCCTGATGGGCCCAGAAATGTTCTGAGGTGAAGGATTTAACAAGCAGCCAGCGTGAGTCACCACCGTGGCTGTCTGAGTGACCTCATCATGACCACACACATGCACGTAAAAATGCATAAAGAGAAAAAGACACACATCTGACATAACATAACAACAATGCCAAAACTAATGCTAATAATAGCTAATGTGAATAGCTTGATATATCAAAATGAGCCAGTCAGATTAATCTAGCTATAGGGCAAGGAATCTCTGTCTGTTTGTGTGTGTGTATAAGTGTGTGTATTGGTGTGTCCTTCGCATATCTCAAAGACCATGCATCCAATCTAATTCACACCTGGCAGGTGTATTGCTGGGGGCCCAAGGATATGCAATGTCAATTTTCGTGCGATTTGGACAAGCGGCATATTCAGTATCAATAAACTTTGGATAAACAAGCAGACAATGCTCTGTGTCTCTGGGCAGAGGAGAGGGCAGAGCTTCAGGGCTCTCTGGAGAGTGATGCATGTCCTCATAACAGATGAATAAAGATAGGAGATGTCACAGTGTAGCACGCTCAAACATTTCAAGCGTCAGTGATGTAACTTTCGGAATGAACGCTTTTGATCCAGGAAAAAAGTAAGCGCAGCATCAAGTGTGAAGTTGTTTGTATAAGCGGTCCTTGAGAGAGCTGCACGCTGACTGAGATCGTTCTTAACTGCAAGTCATAAAACGGTTTGAAAAGTCGCCAAGTCTAGCAAGAAAGTCACTAAGTGCATGGTGTGTGTGTGTATGTGCAGACATAATACCCGCAATCTAAATCCATGCTCTACTTAACTGTGGTGGTTTGGACAGAGTCAAGCATGTCTTCACCCTTCTCTTGTGTGAATACTAATGACGTTACCACCTGCAAAATGCCTCAGCTACTTAAATCCATGATCTACTTTATAACCGCGGTGGTTGTGCCAAAGCAAGCGACTAATGTGCCTGTTTGGAAATGAATACATCCACTAATATTTCACCGGTGTGTTTTTCAGGGATGGATTTCGTGATGTGGGGACCCCAGACAAACACAAAGGTGGAGCTTTCTATTCTAATATAATGCTAGATAGTTAAATGAATAAAAATGCATCATATTTTAATTGTTAAATATTGTGAGTAAAATCTGCAGGCCTAAAATGTTTTCCTTTGATGTAGAAGTAAACACTAAGTAAGTTGTGCACCACTGAGTTACATATTGCTTAGGTGCTTTGGGTGCCTTCTGCTTGTTATTTGGGGCACAATGAGTGTGAATAGCAAAATAATTTTATATTTTTCATATCAAAACATCATAATAGATATAGAGCTGTCTGGGGTCCAGGTGTACCGCTCAGGACCCAAAGAAGTGCAGTGTCAAGTGTGAAGCTGTATGTATGACAGTTGTCCAGAAGGCTGTGAGCAGCAATACCACAGGCCCAGCAATCGGCATGTTCCAAACAGGTATGTTTTGAATGGGCACTGTACTCGTCAGTCTAATCCTGACTGAAAGACGAACACACATGTCATCACCTTACTGTAGTTAACACAGAGGCCTGTAGTTTTAGCCAGACCTCACTCACACAGCTTTCCTTACCTGGCTCATATGGAAGGGGAAGCAGAAGAGGATCAGGTCCAAGGTGCTCCGCTGCACCAACACACTTGAGTCCTGGACTGAGGTACTGACCGCCTCCACCTGGTGACAACAGAGACACACTATTAATCAATCTGCCTATGTATGTTAAAAACATGTAGAACATTATACAACATTACACTATTAACCTATTTGAACTCTGTGAGTGAGCTCTGTGGTCAACACTGTGTGCAAATGTCCCTCTCTTCCTTTTTCTTCCTACGTAAATTAAAGTTTTAATATTGACCCTTCTATTCCAAATTTGCATTTGGAAACTTATATACAATAAAACTTGATAAAAACATAGAACTGATGCTAAACAACCCAAATCACTTAAACATGAGCTTCACTAAAATGTGAGTTTTGAAGTGTGGTGTTGTAGTAAATTTTGTCCCTCAGTGGAACTCGCAGGTGTGCAAAACCTTATTTTGAGCTTACGCTGACTTTACACCAAACAACTTTTCAAGCAATTTCACTGTTGCAGACAAACTTTCAATGTCAGAATGAAATCATGAGAGTTTTCTTCAGTTGGTGTGCACTCCTGTGATCTCAATCTTTTGGTGTAAGGCAGTTATAAAACTCAGCCCGAGCTGTCTTAAGTCAGTCTTTTTCTCGTTTTTACATAGTGGCAAAATCAAACATGTTTAATATTATTGTCAATTTTTAGTCTAATATGAACATTGTAAACAACTAGCTGATGCGCTTTCTCCAGCACCAAAAAACAAGCAGCAACCTGGGTTGACAGTAAACATTGAGGGTACTAGGGGTAGGTGCTAGAATGGGACAAGTCTCTGTTCTCTTGAGGTGACAAAATAAAAAAGTTTGTACGCAAATACATTTTATCTGTGCAGATTATATTGATGCCAAATTGACAAGAATACTGTCAACATCTGACAGCTTTTATCTTGTGTCTCTACAGTTTGGTGTTTTTGTGAACACATAAGGGTATATTTTCACCAGGAGCAGGATGGGAAACAATCTCAGAACGAATCTAGTTGTCGTCTAGAAAATAGTGACCGTACAAGATCCCCATTCTTTGCAAAATCTTGTAGTGTGTGACTAAAAACTCATGTTGCCTTTAGATGTGAGAGCGTCACAGACACAGAAGTCTTTTCAAAGTTTACTACTGTACAGCAGGCATTAGGGGCACGCAATTCTGTCGCCACGTATTTTTGACATGGGGTGTTAGTATTGTAGTGTACTGTCATGTACCATGAGCTCGATGTCACTGCCCATGACATAGAGCTGGTCCTCCATAGACAGCTTGCGATTAAGGTGTAGCAGAACAAAGGACACCCCAGGGAGACGCACAGCAGGGCTGGTCAGGATGCTGCCCCACAAGGCACTGTAGAAGGCCGACTGCTCCACTGCTGCAGCCACTTTCTCCAACAGGGTGTTGGTTCTGTGAAAAACACAGAGAGGACACAGTGAACATGCTTATTATTGCACACACACCAGCACAGTGAAATCATTAATTCAAAGCAGCAGCACTCTGCTTCACCTGCTGTTGGCAGACTTAATAATGTGTTTCTGCCCTGCTCAGATTGAGGCAGTCAGTACTTATGAACCTCATATAATGATCTTAATGGTCAATTGTTAAGCAATGAATCAAGCAGACACATGAGCAGATTTTCTCTGCTGATTATATTGTGGTTTTCTAGGTTTAAATGCCCAGTCAGTCAGGTTTTACTGCTCCGTGGTATAAGTAACATCACACAGCACACTAAGTGAGCAAGCAATATCAAAAGCACCAGAGACAGATAGATAGAGAGAGAGAGAGATACACCATTAAATGCTGGTGAGTTTCATCTAAACAGAGCACTCCCCCACTGCTGTTTACGAGGCCATTTAGATCTCACTGTGAAGCTTTTATTTGTCATTTCTACTAACTGAGTCAGATATATTTCCAGTATCTATACATAATACTGACTGTAATCCAGGCAATAAGGTAAATCGGTGATTTCTCCAATAGAACAGACGGGACACTGCTGTGATTTAGGCTGATAAGATTGGTGATTTTTTTTTTTTACAATCCAAGTGCAGCTTTGAGAAATTCAAAGGCCCTCTGTGTGGAAACTGAATTATTGAAACTGTAGCAGGAAATGGCAACAGGTGGTAGAAAAAATAATGCAACCTCCTATTCACCTCTGCAGTTTCACAGAGGCAGAATAAACTCAAAGCTAGAATGTGCAATTCTGCATATCTGATACACAAGTACTAAAACAATAACACATATTGTACAAATTTAAATAAAAACAAGATGACAGTATACATGTTGACACTTATAAATGGACCGTTTTAACAAATGACACTTAACAAACCAGGAAAAGCAGAGGTGTCACTAACAATATCTGACATGGAGATGTCCAATGATGTGGTCCCCCTCTAGGCCAAATATGTCATTTTGGTTTAAGCTGTAAATGCAGTGCCCTCTACAGCCAGTCACAGTAATCACTGATGACAGTAATAATAACCAAGCTTTTGTAATATCTGAGATATCATTCACAATTATATAGACAAATATTAATATTTTTTTATTGTGACTATCAAGGAAATTAGCCAGCTGTGCACAATTTACAGACCGTTAAACCAATGTCAACATATATTAAATGTATGATAACTAAGAAGGACAAAAATGAGCTATGAAAAGAAATACTATAAATATGGATTTTTTTTTAAAGAAAGTAAATAGGGCTGGGCAGATGGACAGAACTAAATGTCAATTCTTTCAGCAACTATCTTGATACCAATATCGGGACAATATTGTAGGCTTGACTATTGGTGCTTCACAAATGTTTACGCAATGACATTTTGGATAAACACTCATCAGTAATGTGGATATGATAACTAAGTGGGTGAAGGCAAATAACAGAACAGCTAGAACAGTCTTGTAAGCTCAGAAAATCACTTTCAGAACATCACTTTACTGAGATGCAGCCTTTAAAACTAGGGAAAGACAACACTTGGCATATTACGATATCCAAAATCTAAGACGATACCTGGTCTCACATCCTGATACTGATAAATTGCCCAGCCCTAATAGTAAGCGTAACCATAGCTGAAATAGGTCTGCCAGTAGTTCCTGGTACCATCCCCTTGACGGTAAAACTAACAGGCTTTGTCTCAGAGACAGAAGTCTTGGGCTGTGTCTTGAGTTTGATGCATTCATCCTGCCATCTCATGCATCATTCATTCAATCTGAAATCAATTCCCTTCCACATTATGCTATAAAAGGCTTTCTCCTAATGGCCTGCTCCACTGCCCACATGTTCACATTAAAAGTGTTTTTCTTTCCATTCATACTCTTCTCACCTGTCATAATACTCAGAGCCTTCCTCCAGACCAGGCAGAACCCCAGTCAGTAGTCCCTGTAGGCCTGGTTTCAGAGTCTTTCCTAGGGGCAGGTAGTAGGTCTCATAGAGCCCCAGCAGCACAGGCTTCACAGACATCGCGGCATTGGAGAGTAAAGGGAAAAGCCCAGAGCTGCGGTGATGGAAAAGACATAAGTGATGTCAAAATCTGATACTAGCCTGAAATGTCCAGCTAACTTTATTGGCTGCTGCGAGTGGTACTGCACTATTACCTGTAAAGAAAGAGGTCTTTGGCCAGCCTCTTGGGTCCAATGATCTTGAAGATGATCTCATATGTCTCCAAGGCCTTGCGGTGGACCCCGCTGGGCAGGGCAGGGTGGAGGCATTGGGCCAGCCGTTTGCCTATCGTCAGCTTCTTGGGAACCACTTGGTATTTTGCATTGTTCTGCAACACCTGAGACAAGATGGTAAAATGGTGGATAAGACAACAGTGTAACAAATAGAATGATTCTCACACAAGAGTAGATTAGATGCAATGTGTTTGAAACCAATGACACATGATTTAGCTGTATGTATTTACAGTCTATATATACATACATGTTTGTATACTGTATGTATGTGTCTTAGACTCCTTGTAATATGGTGCAGTGTATGTCAAGCAGTGGCCTGACTGAGATCATTACCTTGTTGAGTTTGCCCAGTGCAGAGATGAGGTCTGCCCACTCACTGGAGTACTCAAAGTTCTTGAGGGCTTTGTCCACTGCCGCCACATAGTTCCTGTACTTGGAGTCACTGAGCAGCTCCACTTCCTCTGCATTCATTCTCCTGGGTGGTTATTACGCTAATGTAAAACACCAGGCACACATATGTACATCACACCTGCAATGAAGAAATGAAAAGAAAAGAAGGCATGATGAGAACAAGAAGATCGTCAATACACACTGACTGAAAGTTAAAGCTTAATCATCTTCATTCTTGACCATATCTGTCAGGGTGTAGCTGGAGCCATTTTAATAGATCGAGTCATACACATCAGGAGGAGCGATAGCCAGCCATTACAATCTTTGTTTTGTGTATTTGGAAATAAAAAATACCACTGATATCATGAAATATAGAATGACTTCAAACAAAAAAACTCTCACCCAATGCCTCTGCTGCTACTCCCTACAATGCAGTCTTTCAGGAAAACATTTATTTTAAAGGAATCACACTCCAGGCAACAAATTTCTGCAGCTGTTGAGCAGGAGAAGGATGAGTGTGAATGGTATGTCACACTAAGAATTGGGGTCTTGTTAGCACACAGCGAAGTAGTTGAGTCCATCCTACACAGCATCATCCAGGCTGACAAGCTACTATTAAAAACATAAATACAGTTAGACTAGCTCCATGTACTTGTCTTTTATATGGCGTTTTAAATATGGGCTAACTTACTAGCACATGAACGCATCTGACACAACATGTTCCTTGACCTTAAGTGAGTCAGTCCTGATAATAGTATTGTGCAAACCCAGGATATTTATCATTATTGCCACACTATAACAGTAATCATAATGTGGAATGTGAACTAAAAACATAAATAAATCATTAAGTTGAATTCTTGGAATGGTAACATGATATCATTTTTGAATTTACTCAAACACATCTTTGCAATGTCTTGTTACTTACTGGTTGACAGCTCAACATACACAGATTACTGATAAAGTTGCAATAAGCAAGTATCCACAAAAATAAATGGGATTGGTCAAACTATCGGTCTACTTCTAGTACTAATATTGGAATCCTCTGGTTGACATGGCGTTTTTTTCCTCACACAGCCCTCTCTCCCTTGATGTCAAATGAATATCGTAAGTGGAACAACCAATGAGGACATAAATTTCAATACAAATCTTTGTTTATAACTGCATGCTGAAAGCTCACAGATAGTTTCAGAGGTGGAAATGGCTGTTAGGCCCATCAAGTACTACAATATTATGTGCTGTTTAAACTGTATGGGGCTCAAACAGATTTAGAAAGGGCAAGTGACATTTCTGTAGTAAGATTTGTCCACTTAGAAAGTCAAAAGACATTTCATGGTGGACATTTTGGACTTGTCACAGCAGTAAAGGTGGAACTAATAACATTACTGATGACTTGATGCCAATTCAAGTGTCCCAGATAGCCATTATCAGTGAGCCATCAGGCCCACTGCAGTTAGGCTATTACTAATTAATGTCATTAGTCACACCTGTGCTTTTACTGCTGTGACATGTCAAAATGTCTGCCGTGAAAATGGTCTATAGCAGACACACAGACGACTACAATGTTTATCATAACGTTTGAGAAGAAGTATAACTTACTTATTCGACAACAGAGGGGCCAAAACAGTCTTATAGTTGAAAATATAGGGAAATATAACAGTGTGTGTGAGAGACTAGCTCGTGGCAGCTGTCTGTTTAGCACACACTGAGCTGAGTATGGCTGTAAAGTATCAATAACACAATGTACTGTAGTAATGAGAGCAGGTACGCTCACCTGTCGTCCATACCACAGCAGCCATTGCATATGTTAACCTTCTCTGGTGGAAAATACAATTGACGAAAATTAATATAAAACGCACTTTAGCGAGGAAATGTTTGTTGGCTCTTAATAAAGGCTTTGTTACCGTGTGAAGTCGTGTATGTGAGAGGAAAGTGATACAGTTATGGATAGCTAACAGCTACACTGTCGCTAGCTAAGTGAGGTGACTTCAGCTAACGTCCATGACACTTTATGGCGTTAAAAAATAAGTGAAAATGAAAGCTTACCGTTTTAGGATACAGGACAGCTACTGTCATTCAATCATGTGCCCGGTTCGCTGAATAAATACGGCTGACAACGTCAATAATTTGACTAGCAAGCTAGCTAACGTAGGTAGCAGGTTGTTTAAATGATAGAGATGCAGGGCCCGGCTCCGATGTCACCGTTCATTTAGTCACGTCCTTTGACAAGAAGGCTTTGGAGGCAGATAGTGGGTGATTATATTCTACATATTCTTATTCTTCTTTGTAGTGTCCCGGAGTGTGTAAATAAACAGTGATGAGCGCATCAGTTGCTTCCAGTGCCAAAGATACAAAGCGAGACGATTGACAGCTCCCAGACTGCACTGCAGATTAGCTGTACGTCCAACCATAGCGTCCAACGGCTCCGGTCTTCCGCATGGACGTCTTCCGCCTCTCTGCTCGGTCAAGTCACCCACAGCCATACTGAAACATACCGGAAGTAATGTGCTACTTTTTCAAAATACAAGCCGGATATTTTCCATAACGTAAAATTCAATGTTGATTTAGGGACTGTTCGTTACTTATGGGAGGCTGGGAAGAGGCATGTCAAATCATTTTTTAACGCTAGGGAGAGACTTATGTTTTTTATTTTGGTTTGGGAAGGGACATGCAACTTTAAATGGTTGTATTTTGTATTTATTTTCCTGCAGTTTTTAAAGAAAATATGTTACACCCTTTATCATAGCCAGACACTGTAAACATTCAAATTTCCAATGATCATAGGAATGTTTCCATCAGAAAAAAAGAACACATGACCGAATCTGATCTTGAAATAGTGATATTTCATCAAGATTACTTTAGTCTATGTCTCATTTAAAATTTGGCCAAAAATAGACTTTCATCTTCAACTTTTAACTTTCAAACATCAAAGGCTAAATTTTGAAAATATAATTCATTGTGAAGGGAGGGTCATGCATCTTCTCAAGGAAAAACAGGGAGCGTCAACATAATAATAATAAGTAAAGAACAGTCCTTAAGATAGATAGATAGATAGATAGATAGATAGATAGCAGTAATAACACAGTAATCCACATATCATACCAGAAAAAATGTATATTGATATCAATGGAAAACATTACCATACTCTGTCAGTATATACAGAATATCTATAAAATAAAGTTACCTGATGATTCTGCTGTTCAGCTTTGACAAATTCTCTTGCCTCCACTCTCTGAGGACATACACTCCTATAAGTTACACAGTCAAATGCTTTTGGGCTAAATAGTAACAAGAAATAATTATAGAAATACTGAAACAAAGTCGTTTTTCACTAATTTTGTTTCATTCACTCATGGGTCAGGTCAAGGGTGGATTACCAATGAGCAAAACGTACAACTGCCATGGGAACCAAACCACCAGGTCCTGCATTGCATCTTGTGGTTCTGTTTTATTGAAGGACCAATCTATCTATCTATCTCTAGGCCCTCCAAGAGTCTGGCAGTGGGTCAGAGTTTTACAACAGTGCCATATAGGCTATTAAAGAGACACACATAGCTTTGAGATATATCTCAGCATTATGACTAAAAATAAAAATAAACATTTTTATAAGTGGAAAAGACACAATTAATGAGACAAGGGTCAGCATGTTTCAAAAGGGGGGTCTATCTTGAACACCCTTCTCAAGTAATACTCATAGACTTAAGCATCTTTTTTATTTATAGTTATGATTTTTATATAGGCTACAGTCTATGGTAATGCTCCTGTAATCTTTATCTTATTTGAACTTTACAAAAAAATAAAAAAAATTTTAAAAAAGGATCGCTTAACCTAGTTTTATTTTGAAAGGTCTGACCGGATATTCTCCTCCTACTATGGCATATTTGACACCGGCGGTATCGTCACGCTGCAGTCATGTACCAACCTCTGGATCCCTCTCGTAAACGTTACTGTGAATGAGATAGATGTGATTTTATGTTCGTCTTACTTTGGATTTCATTCTGCCACCCAGAGTCTACTAGTCCAGCTGAGTTTTGATGAATGTGTGATATATATACATATATATATATATTTAATTTTCTGAATATCGCACTGTCTGAATGGCAGACTTGGAGATGCCAGCCACAACACATGGAGTTGGAGTCTTCTTAGAGCTGAGGAAAAGGCTTCAGACTGGACTGCTCATTGTCGGGTAAATGTTATGATAGAAAGCTAGTGAACAAAACATTAACAGTTAGGTATTGAACATTATTCATTGTCTTGGTAAATGTACAATGCATGCTAGGCTAGCTAAGAGCGTTAGCTAAGGTAGCACAGTCAATGTGAGTTGGTGCTGCACCTCCTCATCTAGTTAAATATTAACGTCACATCTCTATGATGTTAGCTTACTGTTGTTTGGGCTTTAACACTGTTACATGCGACTTTGGTTGGACACTTTGCAGGAGTTAGCAATAACAAAGTGTGTTACAGTGTGTTACAAAATGAGTCAAACAAGCCCTTACTGTAGTGATTGAATCCAAACCATCTGCCTCTCTGGTCTGAATCATTGGGAGCTAAGGTTAACCTGATGGGTGCAAGTGTCCTCACAACTCTCACTATATGTTTGATTTTATCAGTATTTTCAAAATATGATGCGTTATTAGAGATGATTATCATATCAAGTTGTTGATTTTGCTCCCATTTTTTGCAGGTCAAAATTAAGGATCTCAGACTTTTTTATGCACTTATTTCTCTCAAACTGTGGTCACAGATTTGTTAAAATCTGCGTTAGTGGCCTTTACCAAGATGATCCATCCATCTGACAGACGTGGCATGTAAAGATGCTAGTTAAACAGCATCATTACTACACAGATGTGCCTTGGGATGGTGACAATAAAAGGCCACTCTACAGTGTCCAGTTTGATCACACAACACAATGCCATGAATGTTGCATGTTTTAGGAGAGCTTGCCATTGACATGCTGACAGCAGGAATGCCCACAAGAGCTATTGCCTGTGAACTCAATGGTATAAGCTAAGCTGTCTCCAATGCCATTTCTGTGAATTTGGCAGTACATCCAACCAGCTTCATAACTACAGACCACGTGTAACCATGCCAGCACAGGACCTCCACATCCTGCGTTTTTACCTGCAAGATAAGATGAGCCACCTGGACAGCTGATGCAACAAATGCTTTGTACAACTGAAGAATTTTTGCACAAAAAATCAGAAGTTCATCTTCATGTTTGCCATCCTCACCAGGGTCTTGACCTAACAACAGTTTATCATCGTAACAGACTTGTGCGGTTGTGAGGCCGGTTGGATGTACTGCCAAGTTAAGGCAAACAATACTAAGGTGACTTATGTTAGTGAAATGAACATTAAGTTCGTGGGCAGCAGCTCTGGTGGACATTCCTGCACATTGTAGTGGCCTTTTATTGTGACCATCCCAAGGCACACCTGTGCAGTAATGATGCTGTTTAATCAGCATCTTGATATGTCACACCTGTCAGGTGGATGGATTATCTTGGAAAAGAAGTGCTCACTAACATGGAATTTAATAAATTTGTGACCAAAATTTGACAAACATATATCAGTTAATGCGGGGCGGCACGGTGGTGTGGTGGTTAGCACTCTCGCCTCACTCTCCCCGTGTCAGCGTGGGTTCTCTCCGGGCACTCCGGCTTCCTCCCACAGTCCAACTAGGGGGACTAGGGGGACTTGGGGACTAGGTTAACTGGTAACTCTAAATTGTCCGTAGGTGTGAATGTGAGCGTGAATGGTTGTCTGTCTCTATGTGTCAGCCCTGCAATAATCTGGCGACCTGTCCAGGGTGTACCCTGCCTCTCGCCCGATGTCAGCTGGGATAGGCTCCAGCCCCCCCGCGACCCTCAAGAGGATGAAGCGGTTAGAAGATGAATGAATGAATATCAGTTAATGCATAAGAAGGTCTTTAACTTTAGCTTTAACTTAAACCTGTGAAAACATGGCAGCAAAAACAAAGGTGTTATGTCATATTAATGATCTTATAATACAACATTGCAGCACTGACAGGCACAGTTCTGCATAATGAGTACTTTACTTGGTGCATTAAGGACTTTTAGTTGTAACTGAGTGTTTTTATAGTGTGATACTGCTTCCTTTAGTTAAGTGAATGTAATGCATCCTTAATATCACTAGATGGGGTTAATGAGATTTGACAGGCAGTAAAATCAACCCTAGTCCTTATCGAATTTTCAGTGGAAAGCTGACTCTGGCTGAAATCTTATTCTTCTCAGTATATAACTACAAAAATATCAGGCTGAAAGTTATGTGAAGACAAGGAGGGCTAAAGTAAAACATTTCTCACAAAGCCAGATTTAGTCAAAGCCAACACTCATTTAGAGTGGGACTGTACACTGTCAGTGGTCCACTGGTGTAAGAACAAAAGTGGTAAACTTATTAATAATGTCCTGTAACAATCCATTTTGTTTTCAGTTTAAAGAGTGCCTCTCTCAGCCGGTGGTCGTCCCAAACTCAATCATTACTCAGTACTTCCTTCAGCTGCGACAGCAGCACGCCGCAGGAGGGAGAGGTGCTATTAATGGTTGTAGTAGTGTTATTAATAATAGTTCTTTACTTTAGTAGGTCTAGTCTGCAGAGAATGTTAGAACAATCAGTGGACTTTAATTTTTACATCTCTCCACTCAGAGTACGTGACGGAGAAAGCCAGATTTTGTTCTGCCCCATAGACTTTATTTAAATATATGATATGTAGTTACATTTCTGTATAGTTTTTGGTCTGCACTAAAGGCTGACTCATTAATCACTGTACTGAGACTTTGACTAATTACAGATCCTGCCGAATCCATAGGCCCATGTATATGAATTCATGTTGCCAAGTTTTTGGGATATTGGCTGTTATGCACTAATTATGCATAAAGTTTCTAGAACAACCACACTGAACAAAGAATTATATGCAGCTCTTTTGTTTTTGCTCCTGTTTTTCACAGGTTTAAGTAAAAGATCTTAGACCGTTTTTTTCGTGTACTCAGTAGATACATTTCTTTCAAATACTGGTCCCAAATCTCATTCATTCATTTCTGTATCCGCTTATCCTGTTGGCGGTTGCATAGGGGGCTGGAGCCTATCCCAGCTGTCATTGAGTGAGAGGCGGGGTACACCCTGGACAGGTCACCAGACTATCACAGGGCTGACACAACCATTCACACTCTCATTCACACCTACGGGCAATTTAGAGTCACCAATTAACCTAATCTGCATGTCTTTGGATGGACACGCTGACACGGGGGGGGGGCTCCTCCACCATGGGTTCGAACCAGGAGTCCTCTTGCTGCACCACTGCGCCCTGGTGCCACTGGGTCCCGAATTTGTTAAACTTAATTCATGTTGGGGAGCACTTCTCCTTTTCCAAGATAATCCATCCACCTGACAGGTGTGACATATCAAGATTCTGATTAAATGGCGTCATTACTACACAGGTGTGCCTTGGGATGGTCACAATTAAAAGCCACTTTAAAATGTGCAGTTTTAATACACAAGAATATGCTTCAGGTGTCACAAGTTTTGAGGGAGCGTGCCATTGACACTGGGATTATCTTATGAAAGGAGAAGTTCTCACAAACACAAATTTTTAACAAATTTGTGACCAAAAATTGACAGATAAATCCCTTGAGTGCATAAAAAAAGTCTTAGATATGTAACGTAAACCTGTGAGAAAACTTAGTGTTTTCCCGTTTCCAGTCTTTATGCTAAGCTAAGCTAATAATCTCCTGGCTCTAGTTTTACATTTACCTTATAAAAATGACAGTTATTGATCTTCTCATCTAACTCATACCAAAAAAAAAAAAAAAAAGTGTGTTCATTGTATACGTTTCTTTTGAACCTCTGTGTGTAAACCATCATCATGCGTCTGCTCTCCAGGAAAGATGTGGCCAAAAGTCCTGCAGATGTGGCCGTGACAGGTGGAGAGTCTTCTCTCAGCATTCAGACTCCCAGAGGTGAGCTGAGCCTGATGTTGCCAGCAGGAGTCACCTTCGAGCAGGGATCCTGCGTTCCGACACCTGCGGGAGAATCCTGTGAAGAGGAGCTTCACTTCAGACTGCGCATCAGTGTCACGCACAGCGCAGACGAAGGTAATGTCCAGGACAGCTATGGAAACACATCCAGACATGTGCAACCCCCCTGTGCTTTGCTACACTCCCCTGTGCCAAGGCGAGAACAAAGTCTTTTGGTAGCTATTTAGAGCTTGCTTTCTATTCTGAATTAATTGGATTGAGTCACTTGGTCATCTGAGACAGTGATGGTGTAAATTTTGCTCTCAGAATCCCTCATGGCCCACGAGCAACTGATCATCAGAGTCATGAGAATACTCCCTTTAAGTTTTGGTTTGATCTCATATCATCAAAAGTGTACCCCAGAGTCATTGCGTAATATCCACAGATTCCATCTTCTTGGCAATTTTTATGTCACTTCTCGCCCAAGAAGAAGTTATAGCTAAGGACAGTCATTGACAAATCCAATGAAAATCAGATTGATTGCCCGCTCCCTCTTCAAGCCACCTTCGCCACACAGTACTTTATTGATTTTGTGCTCTGTAGTACAAGGTTACCACCCTTTCACCAAATCTGCCTCATTTATCTGTTTGCCTTTGGCCCTCCACAGAGACTTCTGACAGTGTGATGGAGACACTCCGGGCAAAAGAGACTTATTCCTTCTACTGCCAGGGCTGCATGACCAGGCTGCTGGAGGACAGGTGAGGAGCAGACAGACGAGGAAGAGCGTCGGTGGAAATGTGTTTTTATTTACACCCTCCTCCGCGGAAATAGAAGGGGGTGTTTATTGATGGTGTGACCCAGCAGTTGAAGTGATAGTCTGGCAAAGAAAAATTGATGGATGGAGCTGCGGCGGAGTCCACAGTTATCAAGCCGACTGGGTTAGAGTTATAGAGTCAGCGTGACGTAAAGGTCTGCGCTACCCATTAAAAACCAATTGTGTTTCTTACCTTGAGGTGGTTCAGCTGGACAGTGGGATTGTTCTTATAGCCCTCAGCTTGTAGCTTTCTCTGCTCGGCAAGGTGACATGCTGAAAATTGCAATAGCTGCAGCACAGAGACCCTTGGCCTCTGGCGATGTTTCTCAGCAATAGCCCAATAAAAGCAGCCAAAAATGTATTTTTTGTTTTCATCAAGGGCTGGGAAAAGTAAAAATGTCAAGATAAGTGCTTTGGGGCGGGGTAAAAGTTATAATTTCAACAACAACATGCCTCATTATGCTTTGTAGCAATATGTTCCATTTCATGGCTGCTCAGAGGTATTAATGCTACCATTGATTGCAACCATCACAAAGTGCCTTCTGGAAGTTCTCTTTGCAGCCTAAAATAGTGCACACTAAGTGCTTATACTGGAATGAATAAAACAAGTGTTGTGTTAAAGCTGCATCCTTCAATATTTTTGTATTAGCAATGTGCCAGATGACTACATGTAGTGGAAAAGGTGATGCTAGTGGTTAGGGATGCACCGAAATGAAAATTTGTGGCCGAAGCCGAATCAAATTAAACGCTTGGCCGAATACCGAGTACCGAATATCGAATATCATTGTTTAGTTTTTCATTAGTTTTTGCAGATGAACCCCCACCAGATTAGTGTTGTCACGGTACCAAAATTGGGACCCACGGTACGATACCAGTGAAAGTATCATGGTTCTGAGTAGTGTCACGATACCACAGCGTAAATGAGGCAGATGTGCCTTTTGTCATTTATAAAAAGATAAATCACTTTTCTATAATACATCAATGATATTTCAATGGAATTAAATTACTTATTGACTTATTCATACTTCAAAAACAGCATCAATAAGTGATTAACATAGCGGGGATCAAAATAAAATAAATAAATAAATAAAATAAAAATCAACCAGCCACCCTCCTCCCCTGACAAGTAAAGAACAGTCCCTTCATAAGTAAAGAACAGTCCCTAAAGTGCGGTGAGGTTTGTGGGCCGTTACCTGCCACAAAGACAGAAATGTGAACGGCTCTTCTCCTCTGACACGTCACATACCTGTGTGCTGCCACGGCTCGGCTGTTCAGATACTTTTGGGCAGTCATGACACCAAGAAGAGGACATTATTGGAGCCGGACTTCTCCGTCGCTGGTAAGCCTATGGCCGCCGTATTTGACAGGAATACATTCCTGTCTGTGTTTGTGACCCCCACTCAACCCACAACCGGCAGGATTTGCCTTTAGTTTCTGCTGCTGGTTGAAATCTGTACTCACACTACGAGCCGAATGATTTATTTTGCTCGAATAAAACTATTTTTAGTCGCAAATGCAAGTGCAGTGACGGACGGAGTAAAATATCGCTACACTGCCGACATTTTACTCCGTCCGTCACCGCACGCTGTTTGATTGCGTTATCAAAACACTCACACGCTATTATTCGGCCTTGCTTTTCACTTATTCCACCGAATACCGAATGTGTGGTTTTTCTTGCAATATTCGGCTGAATATATTCGGTTACCGAATATTCGGTGCATCCCTACTAGTGGTGATGATTCCACAAAACAAAAAAACTACTCCACGGTTCCCTCTTTGCTCTTCTGAGCTTTTTGAATGAGCTTTACAATATTCAGAGCGTATCAGTAATTCAAAGTCTGATTCAGATTTACAGTTCTCAACATGAAGGTGGATGAGCCGGTGGCTAGCAGCTAACAGGGGCAGCAATGAGCTAACCATGCAATACACATATGCACTAACATTAATGCACTACTGGGCCAGCTTACCGCAAACAAAGAACAGAGAAGCTCAGATTACAACACACACGAACACACAGAAGAAGCGTGACCTTATTTTCTGCCATTTTATTCCACTATATCTTTAAATAACAAATCTTTATTTGCTGCTGTATTTATGTTCTGTTTGTAGTGTACAGCACCATTACTATCCTGTATCTCTAGCTCATTGATTTGGTTTAACAGCCAAAAATTTTACTTTTTGGTTCAGTCTAGACACTGTAAAAATAATGGATGTAGCTACCATAACGTCACCCATTGGTATGTGGACTTCCGTTTTGAAGCCTAGAGTTCGGCATTTCGCCATTTGGGTTTTTTTGGAGCCAGAAGTGACTATATTTGGGCAAGAGACTGGCGCTGTGGAGAAGCAAGGGGAGGCTCTGACTGAGAAGCCGATGCAGCCTGTCATTTAAAGCTGCCCATAACCTTAAGCCTTAATAAAATGTAGAAGGGTGAGTTATAAAAGAATTCACTCCCTGCACAGTTGTCATGAAGGCGGAAATTAGCTATAGAAACCAAAAACGTTTCTTGTACCAGGCTGTAAAGCTTGGCATTTTAACATGGGGGTCTGGACTGGCTTTTGGAGCAAGCCTCAAGTGGCCAGTTGAGGAACTGCAGTTTTCTAGTACTTCCGCATTGGCTTCATTTTTCAGCCCTGGAGGAAGCCACTTGGTTCAGTCTCATGGCTCTCATCAGCTTTGTGTCAGCCACAAAATGCATCCATTTTCAGTTTAAAACAGCTCTGATGAATCCTTTATCTACTTCCTACTCAGCACCAAACAGCAACACCAAATAAAGTTAGCTCAGCTGGCAAACATAGTGAGGCATTCAGCAGCTTAAGAACCAGATGTTTTCCCAGGACTTGGTGGAGACCAAAAACAGAGAAAATGTTGGACTTCAACTCATCGGGTGGCCAGAAACATGTCTTCAAATGAATGCTTCATAATTTAAGGATGTGTTAAAACATAATTATTTGCTAATGTGCTTGCGATGGCCAAAGAAAATCCATAAATGCTGCTTTAAATATATGTAAATATATTATGAGGAGATTAAGAAAATCACAATATAATGCTAATATTAGATATTGTGATCATTGCACCAGCTTTCCTTAAGAAACTTTCCGTACAAGGACTTTTTGTCCTGCCCCCCTTTAGTTTCTGATGTCATTTGGGTCCTTTTGTCAGATTGTTTTCTCCTTTGTATTCTGATCTTCTCTGACCCTCTGCTTATTGAAAGATAACAGCTCTCACTGCAGCAAGAACCAAATGATGCAATTTCCGATAATCACTGGACAATGGTGGGAGGAAAGCCTGTAATTGTTTTTTTTTTTCTTTCTTCTTCAGAGTGTTTAAGCGAGTTCTCCCTCTCCCTAATGGCAACTGGAACGCCATTGTCGACGACTGGTGTTGCCACCCTGATCCATTCGCAAACAAGAAGCTGCTGCCCCGAGCAGAGGATTGTTTAGTGGGTGACTCCTTCCTCCTCCTAGCCAGAGACGGCAGCTGCCAACAGACTCTCACTGAGGAAGTGAGCACTGTTGGCTCAGAGGACAGTCAAGATACAAAGGTGATGGACGTGCAGAGGAAAACAGCTAGTATGCTCCTTTATTCTTAGAAGGAATACGAAGCCTTTAAACCATTTAAAGTTTTGGGATTCCTACAAACCCAAGGATTTTTGAGAGGTTTTTGTTTCAGACAATTTTCAGAATTATATCGATTAAAAACATTCTCACTAGCTGCAGTGAAGGAGGAAGTGGGGGAAGCACTAAATGGTCAATACCAGATTTGTTTTGATAAAAGGCAAAAATTGGATTCATATTCGTATCATACAGTGTACTCACTCACCCACGCACACACGCACTCCTCAGACGGCTGCATCAGTGAAGTCAATCTCTCGCACTCTGCAGACGAGGATTGATCTCCCTACTCTTTTATTAGTCATTCTCAGCACGAGTGGCACTCTTTGCATGACTGAAAGTGAGAAAAATAGAAAGAGAGGCAGATAGAAAGAGCAGAAGATCAAATGACAATCTACTTGCTGTATATATCTCTCTGTCTCCTCTCCTCTGCCTTCCATCCTGGTCATAGTGACTATTGATTGCGGTTATAAAACAGCCAAGTTAAAGACGGGCGTATGTTGTGGTGAATAATTTTCTTCTTTTTTTTTTTGGTTACGCACAGAAACCCTGCCGCCGACTGGCACTCGTCTCCTGCAAGAGCTGTTCATCAGTGCTGGGAGAGGCTGTGGCAGCAGGTATACATCATCCTATAGATTATAATCATAACTTTCGACAGCATTCATGAGCCTTTCTCTATTGTATCCTACAGAGACCCTGAAACTGTACATCACGCAGGTGGTGGTGGAGCCCGCTGTTGGAGACAGAACACCAGAAGCTTCTCTGAACAGGCAGGTTTTGATCCAAAGCAGCTTCTAGTGGTGATAATTGGCAAACTGTGGCTGTTAAACAGAGTTGCCATGATCATGGAATATTTTAAATCTCATTTTCCAGGCATTTTCCAGGATGGCATGAATAAAATCCTTGAAAGTTATTAAAAAAAACCCATCAAATTTTGTTGTGTTTAATAGAATTAATTGTTACATTAATCTTCAATAGATAACCTTTCACATAATGCAGCATGACAGCGAATTTATTCTGCCGTATACTTACACATTGTGAATTATCGATGACATTTTATTATGTGTCCTTGAAAAGTCAGAAAAATTAAGATTTTTTTCCATGAAAATGTGTTGAAACCCAGGCTAAGGAACATTGTTTCATGGGTAAATGGATGAAACGTGGCTCTTATGTGTGGAAGATATAGGAGAGAAATTGACGAATAACCATTGTGACTTTTGTCATATATTTTTGTCCCTCAAAGTCAATGCAGCACATGGGCTATAAATATCTAATACTTAAATTGTATGCCAGTCTCGCCCAATCTAACACACCAGCGACTGGATTTTGCCGAAACTTTGCAGAATGACACATGTCAGCTCTGTGTTCAGCCTTTTGTAATGGTCGGTCTGAATTAAACATTTTAATAATCCCACAGTGCAAGTGTGAATAATTTAAAGATTAAGCCCAAGCATCAGGATTTTTTTTCACCACCTTTTGAGAAACCATTTCCCTGTTAAAGTGCTCTCCATGTACTTTGTGATTGGCTGCATTATTTAACTTCCAGAATTAGTAGTGGGCATATGCATGACCAGAAAATGTGACAAATTTTTCCATAACTTTATCTTGGAGGCATTTGGTGAGAAGGAAGACCTCAACACCATGTCCTGTTTCCAAAAGACATTCATACCTCCACTCTGTTCTACTGTGAATGAATAAACACTATCTGTTTTGGACAGATCGCTCTTCCTGGAGAAGACTGTAGCAGCCAGGCTGTTGGGGCTGTCGACCTCGCTGAGCACTTTCCACTTCTCTGTCCAGACTCCTGATGGAAAAGCTTTCTTATTGGTAAGAACGAGATGGCATAATCAGAGAAGCACATGAAATTTGGGTAAAAATAGACTCCTCAATTATTTAAGAAGTGGGAAGAGTGATGTGGCAGGTCATTAAGCGATATGAAAAGCTGATTGACTGTGATTTGTTGAGCTTATAGCCAGGCTTTCAGCTTCTTTAAAATCAGCTACAAGTGGATTATGACAAGTGGCTCTTTGTAAAACAACAGAAACACGGCACTGAATGTAATTAACAGTACAGTTTAGAGTGTGTGCTTTGGTGTTTATACTCCAATATGGATGTTATTTTAGCCGAAGCTGGCAGGTGGTATTAGCAAATCTTATCATCTGCGTAACGTAAATTGTCTGAAGTATCCCATCAATAGTCAGACTTTGAACTGCAGGCCATAAAAAAGGGGAGCAGTAATAATATAAATCACCTTGTATGAAACCAACTGACTTCTGAATTCTTCGGTACTACAAAATGAAAAAGTAACCTGCATCATATCAGAGGTGCACGGCTTGCTTTTTAACCCTTTAGTTCTGTGGACAGCCTTATTTCCTTATTGTTATATGAGAAACATAATAGTAGTAATTGTAAAAATCAACCATCTTTTTCCCCTTCAAATCTTTTTTTCGTGTCCTCTGACCTTATTAAAGCACAATATGTAACTGATATCCTCTTTACCTGCCACAAACTGAGCTTGCACATTTGATGAAGGTAACAAATTACAGAAATGAGCATAGAGCATTATTATGGGTCCAAATATGTTGTGGGTTTTGCATAAACAAGTATATATTCCTTTTGCTTTCAAAAAGTCCTTCACAGACAAACACATGCACATACGGTAAAGTTACAGAAATCAAGACAGAAACTTTGGGGTTTAGGAGGAGTTGTGCTGTATATGATTTTGTTTATATGGCTTTTAAGCTCCCTGTAGCTCTACAATCATCTACATTGTTAATGTGCTCATCTAGACAGCTATTTCTACTCTGTGTGAACAGCCACCAGCAGACTCTGCATCTCAGGAACAGTAGTGAGAGAGAAAATCAGATAGTATGAGTCATGGCTGGACCCCACTGATTTCTTCAACACTGTTTGAAAAGAAGTAAGGAGTAAAAAAACAACAGTGTGTGTACTGGTTAACCATTGTAGTGGGGGATTTAAGAGGTTTTTAAGGTAATAAGGTTGGGCGATTAGTTTACATTTTTCAACCAGCCACCACTGGGGCAGCCGATATATTCATACTATGTTCCAAAAGTCCTCTTAGCTTTTTTAGTCAAACAAATAAATAAATAAAACTCACAAAAAGTCAAGAAAGAAAAAATTCTTAAACCAGTCTTCCTTATTGAACTAAAACTGACTAGCTTAAGTACCTTGTTAACTCACCATGTAACATACTTCATTCAGTTCGATGGAAACAAAATTAAATTCCCAAAAAATGTTTTGTTTACTCTTTCCACTGTTCCAACAATCACCACTTCTGGTTTGGACAAAATAAACCCCATACATTGGTGGGCAGCCCAGTTGGAAGGCAGGCAACTGGAGGCAAAGACGACCAACACTGCACAAATGCGCATGATCTGTGCTATTTACAGCTGCTCCAATCATAAATTGGGGAAAAACAAAGGCAACTTAAAGTCCAGAGAACGGTAGGATTTGAAAAAGTAAAAAAGAGTGAAACAGTGAAATGACGGCAGGTGTAGAGGAGGCGTCTTGAGGAGGAGAGTCAGCTAATGTCAGACATTAACATAAAGGCATTGTGTTAAAGTTGGATGCAATGACAGTGTGCTGTGATAACTTCTCCATTTTTTTAAACCAAGACACTGATTTTTAACAATGTTCCACCAGACCTCTGGGTACAGTTGACCGAGTAAAATAGTAGCTTGACAGCCACTGCATCCTTATACAGCGCTAAAATCTAAAATAAGCTACAGTTAAACACAAGCATTTTAACTTAGCCAGAAACAAGATAGCAGTCATTTCAGACGTAGACCCCGCTGCACACAAAATAGTCCACTAGACTCTTGAGCTATTTCATCAGCTTGCTGTGTAAAGTTAATAACGTCAGGAGGTCCGGAGGATAAGGTTCTTTTTTATAACGATTGTGTCCACACTGGACAAATCAGTCAAGCTGTGGCAAAAATCTTCATTCTGTATGGATCACATACCCTTTATGTTTATTTAATTCAATTCACACAGTAATTTTACGCATTATAATAGTCATGTGATTGCAAACAAGATATTTTCCAAGTTAAATGTGGAAATATGTTGGCTCCTTGTGCTGTTTTTCCCTCCTGTCCCTCTCTCTGCCGCTGCCTCTTAGTGCTCCTGGGTTAGCTCACTGAACAAGAGTCTATTGCTGAGTGGTTTTGCATAGCCAGCTCTAGCTCCACACTTTACTAAAGACTCTGCCAGCTGCCCGCTGAGCAGCAGCTCTCACTTATTCTTTAGAGACAGACCATTAATTTAGCAAAATAAAACTGCCACACAAAAAGAGAACTGCGATGTACTCAGCCAGTTGCCAGTAGCGGATATATTTGTGCAATTGCTCAAACCAAAAAGTTAAATATCACTTTAAAGGTAAGAGTTAAATGTGTCGGAGGGTCATTAAAAAAATTTAATGTGGCTGGCAGTTAAATCAATACAACCTGTACAACATCCTGTATCCCATCACATGATTTAATACCATTGTTTATAAGACACCTGAGATACTCTGGTGTGCATGAGTGGATGCAGAGACTTGATTTTGCAGAGTGCGATTCCTTCGCCCACATGACATCCAGCATGTGTATCTCAAGTGTTAAGTGACCTGTCTGCTCCTCCCCGCAGCTCTGGCTGCTGAACAGCGACTCCATCACAGCATCAGTCCCAGAAACGTGTGTCGGGGGTGAGAGGTCTATCAGCTCCCCCGCTCTTCACAGTCCATCACCCAGAGCTGCCAGAGCCCTGAAACTCCTCTACACTGCCTGTTCTGATACAGGCATCCAGCAGAGAGAGTAAGCAGAGACTTACCGCACCCTCCAACCCCCTTCATTCTTTGTTTTCCTCTTCTTAATCTTATCCTTTCATCTTTCTAACGCACCCTCTCAATCACCACCTGTCTTGGCTCACTGCGAGGGATGAAAGACTGCTTTGTTGCCGAACAGATTTTAGGTCTTAGAACACTTAGCGCCAAGGGTCCCCGCTCAGACGTAATTGTCTATTATTTTGCGAATGAGATTGCCATCAAAGGAGTTTATCATCTCAGTGTTGTCAGTTGTGTAAGTCACGCTCATATTTGTTGCACATACAGGAGACGTTGTTTTGACTGGAGCGAGGCTCCGTGTACCTTGCTGTGATGCATTAGAGAGGTGTAGGTGGATGTACTGCATGTGGTTCTCCATGTTCAGTACAGCAGCACCCCACTGGAAGAGCCTTCCACCCTCATTATTTTCAACTGAATCAGCAGTCAGCGTTTCTTCCCTCCTCCTCCTTTTCCCTGCAGCCACGTACAGTGAAGGCAGAACAGAGACGTTTTGTTGTTTCTACCATTTTGACAAGCCCACCGGCTGACTGACAGAGAAAGGGTAATTAGAAGTAAAACTCGCATGAAAGAAGAAAAGCTTGTCTTTACAGTCAAAGCAGTAAGAGTGCATTTAAATGACATGAGGAACGGTATAAGCCGAGTGATGCACAGGAACCCATTACACCAAAGATGCATGCTGGGTACCAAGAGAGATGTCATCTTGGTAATCAGTTATTTCACCATTTTTGTTAAGTACATAACTCCACATGTGTTCATTCATAGTTTTGATGCCTTCAGTGAGAATCTACAATGTAAATAGTCATGAAAATAAAGAAAACGCATTGAATGAGAAGGTGTGTCCAAACTTTTGGCCTGTACTGTATATATATATATATATATATATATAGATATATATATCTATATATATATAGATATATAGATATATATAATGTTACAATGTCAGATGTTCATAATAAATGTTCAGTTCGTTCTGAACAATGTGACATCAGCTCATGACAGAATTCTATGTACGGTTATCTGCTCCAGGCACACGACTGCAAGTGTTCACATTACAAACACTGCTACATGTAGCTACATGCTAACATCAGGGAAACATGTAATCATGAGCCCCGTTTCCGCCAAACACTTCTGGTTTGGTACCTTTGGAACCAAAAATAACCCTTCAGACATGGTACCTAGACCTTAGATCCTCTTAGAATTTCCACTGCAAACAGTACTCTTAAATGTGGCCATAGTTATTGTCACTTACTGCTCCGTCAAGCACCCGGTTTATTTCCTCATCACTGGTGACACAGAGGAAAGCCTGCACCTCATTTATGGCCCACAGAACGAGACTGCATGCTGACATTTTCAGAACAAAATAGAACAGATTCCATTGAGAGTCCCTCTACATTAGTCCTTCTAAGGCATGCTCAGGGGTTGAGTGTAATATATATGTTTGAACACTTGAAGATCCACTTATCGCTAAAAGTATATGCCATCAAAGAGACACAGTAAAAACTGATGGAATGGTCAAGGTTGTCACAACGAAATTTAAGGTGTGCTGATGGATTTACATTGTTAACTCATGCATTGAGTAACATTACAAGTCAATTTTCCACCTTAAAAGTCCCCTGTAGTCGACCCTTTGAATTGAATTATTTTCTCGCAGACTACAGCTGCTGCTAGAGGCAGCAAAAACATAATTTTATTTTCTAGTTACAGTCTACTGCTATATGTAAAACTCTCCACAGTATGGACATCGGTTACATGAGCCTCAAAACCAGCTACAAGTCAGCACTTAGCAAGAGTGTCTGTTCTCTATTGACCAATCAAAGGACTGCAATGTTCACGGTTCCACCTTTTAGTACCAGATCTGTGTGCAAGGTACCCCAGCAAAAATGGGGCAACTTTTCACATTGGAGACCGACAAAAAGTGTACCGAACTGAACTGAACCATACTGTATACTGCATGGTGAAAACGAGGCTCTAGATTTCAATGTTGTTAATTTCACCCTATTTCAGATCATAATCCTGCTGGAACATGTCTGGTTGTTTCTAGAAGCTTTTATTGGCAGGTTTTCATGGTAAAAAGTGCCAACATGCTTATTTACAGCTACTCCCTGGCTGCAATGAAGGTGCAGAGATGAAACACTGACCAGTCAGAACAGACTGGTCTTTTTTGGAGAGGGGCTTAAAGAGACAGGCACTTAAAGGAGCCACAAGGGGCCACCGGCAGCAACTGAAATTTACATCGACGACAGGGATCCTATTGAGCCAGAGCAGCATCTGGCAGTCTGGTTGAGGTCAGTTGTTGTATAGCTTATGCTGCTGTAAGCTCTTTTATCTAGTTTCTTTTTAGCAAAATGCTCTGAGTGAATTTGAGTCCCTACTGGAGAACATTTTCTTAGTGTTTATGTGCTTTGATGTGCTATGCGAAAATTTAGACAAAGGGACATTGTTCAAAAGATAAATAAATTATAGCTGCTGCGCAGTGATGGGTCGGGTCCGGGCATTTTTAGGCAATTCTGAGCAACCTCAGGAACCTAAGACAGTCATCTACCGCTCTGAGCTAATTGGCAAGTAGCAACTCAACAGTGGCTTCACAAATTGAGTAAGCCATTCACTGTTGTGTAGGAAAGCAGCCATCCATGCATGGAAAGGCAGATTTGAAACCACTGTAAAAAATTCAGTTATTAAGACAAAAATCTGAAAATACACATATTACATCTAGACAGCATGGAGATGTTGGTAATTTGTTTGTAACAATGATTGATTTGCTCCATAAGTGAAAAACTGATTTTTAAAATTTTCATTTGTACGTTGACTCCAATTGTTCACATTAGAGCAAAATTCAAAATGCTGTCATTTTTTCATGAACATTGAAGATTTATTTAACAAAAATTTGCATGTATATGTTTATAGTACCGTTTACAGTCAAACATTTTGATGCACTGTAGGCTCAATTTTTGATAAATCAAAAATCTGAGAAACAGTTTTTGTAGGGCAGTCTGAAGATGCTCTGTAGCAAGTTTGGTGTCAATTAAGCAAAAATTGTGGGAGGAGATAGGTTTAAGAAGTTTTACAGTTGTTGAAAAAAAAACAGAGTGATAAACTTCATAATTTTTAACAGGTTTAAGTGTACAAAAGTTTCTTAAGTATTGGGGCTACAGTTTGATGGAAGTTGTGAAGTTGTAGCACGTATGGTTGTTGTGAATTTTCAAAGTTTTGAACTTTAGAAGCTTGCTGTAGCGCCACCATCAGGACTATTGGCTTGAGTTTACAGCTGAGGATATCTGGCATGAGACTGGACCTTTGTACAAAGTTTGGTGAGTTTTCACCCATGGGAAGTATGATTTCCTCGGAAGATAAAGAAGAAAGAAGAAGAATACCTAGGATTACAGTAGTGTCCTGGCAGCTTAGCTGCCCGGACCCTAATAAAATTGGATGCTTAAATGTGTATTGACATGCAAATTAATTGCACCAAATAAATGCCCCCAGTTTGTTAAGGCCTTAAAGCTTGTAGACAGTACAAGCATGAACCTGAAAACAAGCAGAATAGGTCCCCTTTGACCCCTGCCAGACATGAAATAAAAATATCTCTTCTTTTGCTGTCTAAATTTTAAGTTTTTGGGCTGTTCATTGTTATATCCCAACTTTTTATAGCAGTATGAAATTGATTTTTGAGTGTTTCAAAATTCAAGAATGTATCAGCCATGAACCCATAACATGTGTAAGCGTTTTTGATGACGATCCCAAAAATTTGTATTTTTGAAGAATCTTTACCGAGATAAGTACTGGGCCAAACATTTTACAGAATTAAATAAACTTGTTAGAGTTTTCTGTTGGACAAACTATGTAATTGTGACAGTTTTTAAATGATCTCAAACCCATCTTTGACATTTCGATTTAGGTGCCTGACTAATTTATTGTTCTATATATTATTTTGTTTAAAAGTCTCAGCTTTAAAATGCTTAACATTTGAGCAACTAAAAAAGGAAAAAATGATCCGCACACCGGTAGAGCTCCCATTAATCCATGATTTATTTTCTGTCAAGTGACGTTTCGAGCAACGCAGGCTCTTCCTCAGACTTGTAATAAATAAATAATAAATTGCTACAAGTCTGAGGAAGAGCCTGCGTTGCTCGAAACGTCACTTGACAGAAAATAAATCATGGATTAATGGGAGCTCTACCGGTGTGCGGATCATTTTTTCCTTTTTTGATGCATGTTAGAAGTTTATGATCCAGCACCCTTTCAGTATTTCTTTGGGATGTGCGTGTTATTATCTTTTTTCTAACATTTGAGCAACTGCAATTTTTTTTTAATTTCACCTATTTCTGGCATTTCTCTGAAGCCTTGCAAAGCTAAATGCTGGTGTTACTCACACTTCCATTTCCCCCTACATAATTTACCATTCATCCTTCATCACTCATCTCTGACATTTTTAAATTAAATTTTATGCCTGGGGAGCTGAATTCCCCGGACGGTGGCCCTCTTATTCAGGATACAGTCGGTTACAGTTGACTGCAGCTGGAGGTCGCAGTATGTGTTGTTAGAACTGCCAATAATTGGCTGGAGAATCGGTGAGCCAGTGCCTAAGTGGATTACGCTTGTCACTAATGGCAGTGACTTGATTATGAGTTGAGTGAAAGTCGGAGGCACCATCACAGTCCAGTACGATGTGAATGAGGTCTCATGGACACGGAAATTGAGTCTAATGGAAATTGTACGCCTGACTCCTTTTTTATAGAATTTATTCTGATATTTGAGTAATCTTACTGTAGATAACATTAACTACATGTCCATGCACAAAGAATTATGACGTAGGCTGGTTTGGGTCAATATACAGCTGCATAATTTGATCAGATTGGCTATTTTTATCCCTGAATCTTTTTTTTTTTAACTTGATCGGATTTTCTCAGGGTTCATTGGGGATGAAGAGGATCCAAGAATCTGCAAAGTATACTTGTAGAGACCAAAGAGGTTAGATGCCCCTATCAAATTTTAACCTCTTTTACTGAGTGACCAACTTCTGAATATTGCATTGGTTGTGTGCAGATAGTTTGAATAAAGTCCCAGCTTGGTTGAGGATGGAAGCATCTTCTTGTTGTCTTCACTGGCTGCTTTGGTTTACACTCCTCGGGGTTCAGCCTGCTGCTTTCAACCTCTCTGAAACAAATTGAGCTTTTCCTGTGTGGTCTAATCTTGACATAAAATCATGTAATGATTTGTATATTGAGGGCATCAGTGTGGCCTTCCAACAGATTTCATCGAATATTCCAAAAGGCCATTTTTATTAGATATCTACAGGTTAATTGCTTTGGCCAGGACACAAGTTCTGAATTTGCCTGTAAGCCCCTCCATTAATCATGTTTATTATCAGCCCATGTGGTAAAGAGTGTCATCTCATGTGGATCTGAGAGACTTTACTTATTGTTAGAGTAAAGACATAACAAGAGCAGAATATAGGCGAAGAAATTAACAGTGATCTAAGAACTGTTATTCCTCTCCAGGTTCACTCTTAATCTGTATGTGCTAAACTTGGTTTAATCCAACATAAAAAACCATACACCCCAGCCACTGAACAATTTCAGATTTCCGCTTATGTATCTTTATGAAAATGTTATCAGGGCACTTCAGGTACCCTTTGATCCAGTTGCATCAACAGCACTCTTTGGTGTAAAACCAGATACAGTGGTCTTGCCAAGAATTAAAGCAGACCTTGTGGCCTCTTTGTCCTTATTAGCGAGATGACTGATATTACTTCATTAGCAGTCACCCTCTCCTCTGCCCCTTGAGGATTGGATCTGAGATATTCTTCATTTTAGTAAATTAGAAAAGATGAAATATACACTGTGTAGGTCAATGGCAAAATTGTTCAAAATATAGCAACCCCTCTTTGACCATAGAGTGACAATACAGTTCCATAATGTATGTTATTGAAGCTGGCCATTTTTGTTGTTTTTATTGTTTCCATTATTTCTCCACTTCATTTAGCATATTTGGTCTTTAACACTACCAGTAGCTATTCCAATTTCCAATGAAGACAGACTGATTTTTGACTGGTAGTTTTGATGGGTTTGGTGGGGGGATTTTTATGTACATATTTACCATAGAAATATATCCTGTATATATTTGTCTTGTTTGTAATTGCTCTTTTTTTAGCCATACACGTTTATACGTCATCCTTGTAGTTGTTACTGTTATTACTGTTGTAAACAGTTAAACCTAACTAAGACATTCATTTTTGAGAGGCTAATAGCAGATTCCTCATGCATGCAAACATAGCTACAGAAGCAGTCTGTCTTCAGTGTGATGTCAAAAGCAAAACTGTTAAAACTTTGAGACAACTTTTCCCTCCCAGGAACTGCACAGATGGCTAAATGTCACCCCAAACAAACTGGAACGGCACTACACACTGACAGAGCATCAATCTTTCCTCTCCCAATCACTCTTCCTCTTCTCCTCAGTCCCCTCTTCTTCACGTCTCACACGCAGACATACTGTATATTGATGCTGTGCGCACGCGCTCGCCATCAATCCACGTTTATGTATCCCTAGTTATCTCGTTTAGTTCACAGTCAAACACCACTTAATTAAAGCATCAAGGTAAATGCTTCACTGTGGGATTTACAGCAGCTATTCTGGGCATCATGTTGGTTGTATAATGCCGTGGCAGCCACTATAAATCACTCCTACTCTACTCTGTGTGTGTTTTCAGCATTATAACTAGTTGGGAGGTCAATGCCATAGGACATCCTGTGGTGCTGCCGCTGAAGGTGTGCGAGGAGCTGCTGCAAGTGATAGATGACAGCAACTCCACACTTCCTGCATCTATGCGTCGCATGAGGTCCTATGAGGTAAGACAGCTACGGTATACTGTAAAATGCTTACCCCTACATTGTGTAATAACTGCAGAGAGAAGCTGAAAGTCTTTTAATTTATCTTCATGCTTTGTACAAAACAGCAGGGACTCCTGCAGCCGACAGCGATCACTTATTTCACTTACTTGTTACTTACAGCGCCTTGTTTATCCATTATTCAGCAGCAGCGCTTGACTTGTGTTTTTATCCCGCCTTAATTAATTTCATGATTCAGAGCTTTCAGTTAACAGCTTCGCTTTAGGGATTATGTGGGTCAATTGTAAGGTTTTACTTTTGTCAGCCCTATTCCAGCTTCTGTACACCTGTAACTGTGCAAAATGTGTATATTTAGCTCGAGTTGTGGAGAAAAAAAGCCTTTGACTAGAAAATAGGAGGCGTTAACTTTGCTGACACCTCTATTCTCCTACCCCTTTTCAACAAAGTGACGGGGTAATTAGCACCATTATCCTCCACTTCCTGCTCAGGAAGTTTAGGAAATGACTCCCACCACTTCAACAAGTTTTCCTCCTGCTATGAAGTATCAGAACTTGAATAACATACGGCGACAAATCTTTTAGGACGTCTGCTGGTGTACATCATGTGAAGCCTCTTTTATTATAAGCCCAGGCAGGGGGTCTTCACTTGAAGGCTTGGATTCTTTCTTTAATCTAAACTGGCGTGATGCATTGAAGAAGGGCTACTTTCTTGCCATGAGAAAAATAACCTATCCAAATATGTTTTTTGTGTAAAGATTTCACATACTGTAAGTAACTAAAACAAAATATACAGTCACCATGTGCACAAGTGGGAGCAAAAGAATTAAAGGCGATGTGGTCTTTAGTTTTGACAGACACCCACAGTACAGATCAGACATTTTTCTTTATCATAGTTAAAGTTTAATAAGAGGACAATTAGCTCTGCATTGGAAGAACAGTGCTGCTCTTTTGTTCCCATGTCTTCTACATGCGTCATAAGCTAGGGAGGATGCTGACTTTCTGTCTGCTTTGGACAGCTTTAACCTCAGGGCATTTTCACACAAGGTACAATTGATTCATAGAGTACAGTTGCCCCCAGACCCCCCCCCCCCCCCACCTCTGCACTCCCCTGTCGCTCAGCTTTTACATAAGTAATGTTTTTCTGTACCTGGGTGCACTTGCATCATCACATGCGGGACATTTGTTTATGTTGTCGATACAGTGTAGAAAATTCCCAAGACCATACAGTGGAGTCAAACATTGTGTTATGCCTACTATTGTTCAGACTTTGGAGACAACGTTAAGAAAGATCCTTTCGCCTGCCTTCCCACTTTATCACAAGTGGTCATGCAGTTCAGAGAATGAAATCGGCGCGTGCATATGCAGATTTTGAATGAGGCCGACGGTGTCTTTGCAACAACTGCTTGCTGACTTCTACTTTTGTCAAATAGCAGTCCACTTTTTGTTGTGATGCAGTTGGATTCACACCTGAAGCAAACCATCACTGAGAACACACAAACTGCAACCAAGATAATCTTTTCAAGGGGACCCAGGCACGGTTCATTGACCCATACATAGTGTAGCACTTACCAAACAAACTCAACTTTGGGGTCAAGTGTACTTAGATTCAGCCTTGGACCCTGATGTGAAAGCCTCCTCAATCTTTTAGCACAATAGTTCTCAACAGTACTCCCTAATGGCAGTGGCCACCCAGCAGGATAATGCACCATGCCACACTGCAAACATCGTTCAGGAATGGCCCAAGGAATGTGACAAAGACCTCAAAGTGTCGACTTGGCCTCCAAATTCCCCAGATCCCAGTCTGAATGAGTATCTGTGGTACATGTCATTGAAGCCTAGATCACATTACACGTCACTATCGTAATCTTTTCTTTCTGTCAGCGGGAGTCTTGCCAACTGGGTTACGACCTGTGTGTGCACACCACAAGATTTCTCCACCAAGCCCTTGCCGACAGAGCCCCAGATAACGCGGTGACGTCACCAAAGTTGGAGACGACACATCATAAAGGCATGGATATTCTTCCCAGTGTTGAATCAGATCTGCCTCCAGGGCCTGGGTCCAAACACAACGTGCTCCCTGTGATCCTGTGGACGCCACCATTTTTGTTGTTGCTTGCCGGCTTGTCAGTGTTGCCAGATCTTGGGAGAGTGTTACAAACCCAGCTCGTTACGGGAAAAGGGAAGTAACACACACACAACCCGATGGAAGGATTTCAAATTAGAGTGTATTTATTTATAAAGACAAATGGAAATTAATAGTGAAGTCAGCAGAAAGGGCCGCCAGGTGCTGTCAAATCAACAAATAAATATAACCAAAAGAGGACTCCTTAAAATAAAATGGTGCTATCTGTCTAATGTTTAACATAAATCGGGACTAACAACAAATCAGGCAATCTTAAAACAAAACCTAACTAACTGCTCTAGTGAAATGGTGAAAACAAAAATACAAATGACCAGCACCCCTAAACCTAGTGTTACTAAACAATGTGACAAAAACCTAACCATGAGTGCAGGTGATCGAAATCAGTGGTGAACTTACCCCTGGCCCAAATCTGGGTAATACACAAAACAAGAGCTAACGCTCACAGCACACAAATCAAGAGCTAACGCTCACACTATACAGAAAACTGAACCACACAAATAGAGCTTCTAAGGTGTCTGCCAGCGGCTGCAGGGCACTCCAGCCTTTTATATCCTTTCCCCGCGCCGTCGCCTTCTGATTGGCGGAACCCCGCACCAACCCGCCGCACCAATCAGTCGCCGGGGAATCCATCTAGGTGCTGGTAGGACACAACCAGGGCTATGGAAACAAGCCCAAAAGAAGCAACTATCATGCGTTTAAATAACTTATTAGACGGATATATATAGAGAGAGAAAGGTGATGTTTAGAGAGCAAGCCCAAATAAGCAACTCCACTTTAGAAACAATCCCAAAGTCACGGCTAATAAGTAGACCTGGCAAGTGGCAGCCCTGCGGCTTGTCCTCCTCACATTTCTTCCGTCCTCCTGCGTGCTGATGTGGAACGTATCCCGCCTCTCATTGGCTGATGCTCTTTGTCAGTCGTGTCAGACTTCTCCAGTTTTCTAGCATGCCAGATATCCAGTCTCAGTCACAGACGAGGAGGCGACTTACTCGTAGGCTTGTTCACACATGAGGATTCGTGGTGGCAGACTATCTGCCGAGCCGACTCACCTCCGACCCAAGGTGGCTCTCGAGATCCTCTGCGACGTTAAAATCGCAGTGTAAATCGTGTAGTGTGAACTAGGCTTAACCCACCTCACAACCCACTGGACTAAATGGATCTGCCACCAACACACTGGAGCCAGACGCCACAGGACACTCCCAGAGATCCTGTGTCCATGCCTCGACAGGTCAGAGCCAAGTCTCATCCGAGGAGGCCCCACCTTGGATTAGGGGTACATCTGGGGTACCGGCACATCACAAGAATCCTCAAACAGATTGGGACCTGGGAAATTTAGAAGCCAGGTCAACACCCTGAGCTTTTTGTTCACATTCCACAGGCCATTTCTAAACAGTTTTTGTAGTGTGGCATAGTGCTTTTTTCTGCTGGGGGGCCACTGCCCCTGGGGAGAACTGTTGCCATGAGGAGGGGTACTACTGCAACAGTGTTTGAGTGGGTGGAACATGTCAGGTGGTATCCACATGAACGCCAGAACCAAAGGTTTCCCAGCAGAACAAAGCTTTGGAACAAAATAATCAAAGTTATCCACGGTGGTTTTAATGTTTTGGCTGATCGGTTTACATAATAACAACATAATATTTTAGGTTGATAATGTTTTCTTTTTCTTTTTTTTACATTACATTGCCAGTATATTTTATTGAATGTGTTTGTGAGAGTCAAAGTGAGTGTGCACATGAACAAAGAAGAACTCAACAAATACCTACACTGCCTTGAGCACGTTGGACAACACCTAGGTGTTAGCTGTTAAAACTGAACAAAACTTTCATCACATACAAAATATTATTTATTTATATTTAAAAATCAGAACATTCACAATAATCAATCAAATTCAGCAGGCATGTAGAAACAGCTGTGTACACTGGTTTGCATCTCTCTCCTTCTCTCTGTCTCTCTTCCCTGTCATTTCCCTTCTGTCTGTGATTTGCTACAGTGGAGATAGGATAGGTTTGAGGTTTAGTGCCAAAAGTTCTATTTATAACCACAAAGAACAAGTAGGTAAGAAACAAGAGGGGAAAAAATGATAGTATCGCAATATTTTTGTGTGGCAATATTGTATCGTGACATGGACGCCAAGTACCAATTTGTGTGTTGTATAAATAGTGAATATTACAAATGCAAATTCAACTTTTGGTAGCCTACTAGAATGATGTATAATCAACTTCTTTTTTCAGTCCACTAGACACATGTTGCTGCAATAAAAATGACTGAAGTGAGATTAACAGACTCAAACCTTTATCTTAGTAAATAACAGAGATGTTGGCAAGGTTCTTAAGTTGGAGACATCATTGGCCATTAAAAAAGGCAATAAATTGCAATGTTTTTTATCCCAATACACACCATATTGCAACATGTTTAACGTAGTAGTGATAATGTATTGCGACTTTTGTATCGTGATAATATCATATCATATCATAGGGCCTCTGATGACTCTCATTTCACCATTTCACAGCACAAACACATTTGCAGGGGGTTGGGGGTGTTATTGGGTTCTCATTTTAATACAGATCTGTTGGAAAAATTAAAAAGTTAATCAACATTAGCATAATTAGCCAGCCACAGCTATTAAAATCTGCCAGGAGTTGCCATTGCGAGTGGCAAATCAACGGTTGTCAGCTCGAAATAAAAAGCTTCTTCTACCTCTGTCTAAAATCTGAATTTATTTCAAAAATCCTGCAGCTTTTGATTGGTACATGTGCCACCCTTATCACTGTAAACCTCTGTACTGGAAGATTGGAA
Source organism: Epinephelus fuscoguttatus (assembly GCF_011397635.1). NCBI lineage: Eukaryota > Metazoa > Chordata > Actinopteri > Perciformes > Serranidae > Epinephelus > Epinephelus fuscoguttatus. The sequence continues at coordinate 34,249,037 of NC_064759.1, read as the reverse complement.
AGCTTAACACAGCAACGGTAACTTAGGGGGCCGGGGATTAGCCCACAGTGAACCAAGATTCTGCAATTGGTTTGATAATGATGTATTGATGTTTCAGCCAGCTGCACACAGCACCTGTAACTTCAGTGTGCATACTACAGCGTGATCATAGTTTAGCATGCCACCATGCTGCTAAAGCCTGCTATAACAGGCCTGAGAGAGGCAATGTGTTTGTAATCTTTCTAGCTGTACTACAAAGTAAACTCCAATCTCAACAACAGTTGATTCGAAGCAGACTTTCTGAACTCATCTAATGTCAGCCTGAACTCAGAGAGAGACAGTATTTGTATTTTTCTATCCTGCTGTGCTCTTTCTTGTTGGAATAACACAATATCAAAGCTGAAACTCATCAGTATGTTTCCTGAGAAGAAGTGGAATTTGGAATAGAGGGCTGATTTACACCAGACTGCCATTCTAATGATCTCACCTACAGCAGGATCCTCTCTTGTTATAAAGGTAATGTGTGTCACACCGTAAAATGCTCCCTATAGTTTCACTTTCACACCTTGAGCCCCGAGGATGACAAACGAATGTAAAGTCAGAGGTGTTTGTCTTGTTTGTCTTACACATTTTGCTACAATGATAAACAGTATTGTTGTTTTCTGAGGCAACAACATGACAGAGGTGGTGGTGGTGGTGAGGGGGAATTAGGCTCTACTGAAATGGAGAAGGCTACAGATAGAGCGACCCAGACATAGGACATACTATCTGTCTGGTGCTGGAAGCAATTACAGCATTAAGGAGTGTGATAAATTGACACACTTGAACACTTCCTGATAGTAGAAGCTTGTGCTATAGGCAGCAAAGGACAGGAAGGTAATGTGATCATAGGGCCATCTAGAGTTACCAGAGATGGTCTGAGAGCGTCCGAGAGTCCCTGTTTAAAACACTGTTTGAAAAATACTGCAAGCAGTTAGATGGCGGTCTAGAGGCTTATTATGATCTGAAGAGTTGCATCTGATAGAGATGGGGAGATGGAGATGTGAGAGAGAAAGAAAAAACAGAGAGGGTGGGTACTGAGGATTGTGGCTCTCCTACTGTTGGCTTTTGAAGGCTCAAGTGAGCAAAAGCCTCCTTGAGAAAAGCAGTAACAATTTGCAATCACTTCTGCGTCGTTTAAAGAAAAATGTTTCATTGTGTTTGTATTTTGGTTGATATTTTTAATACCTATGCTAATACTTTACCCACTAACTTCACTGTTGTAAGGGTGCAACAGTATTTCTAGAGACATTCGTACTGTGAGACCAGATTTATAAAATGTAATCTAACAATTTAAAATCACTTATTCAGAAGAGAAAATGAATGACGGGGGAATGAAGGGATGTTAAAGGCCCAGCACAACCACAGGTGCTTTCACTTACTCTGGCTGATTAGACCGCTGCTCAGGCTGAAGTGGAGCTACACTGAAAGCTATATGACATCACCAAACTGTACTTGTAGAGATTTTTTTATGGCAGACAGTTTGCTTCGTCATGCTGAATAAGTACTGGTGTAATTATTAACAACTGTATTTCATTTAGGTGAGGCATTTAAAGTCATCTTATACTGTTGTATTAAACAAGATGCTATGCAGTCATATATCAGTTCAGTAATGAGAATGTGACAATGAAGAATGATTAAAAGCTAAAGTACACTATCCCCAGAGAGCAACAGAGATTCAGCCACAGTGTCGTTGAGATCAACTTATAATTTTGTTCACACCTTATGTGGATCAAATAATAAACAATTTGCTATTACTGATAAAGAATTGTCACGTACATTTAAATAAACTTATTGGAAAAAACATGTTAAATATGGCAAATATCTGCATATGTTTACATGAAATAAAATACGAAAGTCCTGAATGGTTTCTCAGAAATGGAGAGGCACACATACCATGATAATAATGGAAAAACATAACTATATAACATACTAAGACTAGGACGTTAATCTCTCAAGTGTCACTCTAAATTAGCCTATAGTAAGTTAACAGGACAAACAATACCCAAACATTAATAGCTAAGATTTAACATCATTTAAATGCTGTTTGGTGGACTAGACATATCCCGAATTAAACAGAACACTTTTATGAAGTATCAGAGGCCGGTTGCACAAAGCACCTTGAGTCTTCTCCTTAAGGTTTTCTAAGTATTTCACCTTATCTTGGTCTTATACTTAAGGATTTACTTGCACAGAGGACCCTAACAACCACAGTAATGAAAAAAACATAAGGTACCTCTGACTGCATCTTAACAACAACATGGCTGAGTTTGTGGGTGTAAATAAGTTAATTGAAGGCATCCCAAGAAGAGTGTTCTGCGAACAGGAGAACCCAATTGACACTCTTAATGGTAAGTAATTGATTTTGCACTATAATTGCATTATTTGTTTCAACACCTGGAGTTGGATCACTAGACTTTCCAAACCTGCGCTCTTCCAGCCTGTTTACATTAATGATCTGCGGTTTTATGTAACAGGATCTTTCCAATCAGTTATTGGCGAGGTATTTTATGTACACAAGTCAATCCTGTGTCACGTCATTCACTGGATTTCAAAGGCTCTCATCTGTCTGCTGAATGTCCTTCCAAATTCAGTGCTTCATGTTTTCTGTTATTTTCAGATCAAATTTACTTTTCAGTTTCTTTCTTTTATTGAATTCCCTTAGAATTTTTTTCTTCCTCCGATCAATTTGGTTGTCATGGCTTCTTATCCTCTTTATTTTTTTTTTACTATCAGGCCAACCTTGTGAGAGGTAGCCAAGGCTCTCACAAGTGAATGTATAAGCAAAAAATGGTCTCCATGGAAACAGTAGAATTTTATTATTGCTATAATCTCTTTCAGTTCAGTAAATGCCTTAACATCTTTTCTTGACTATGGAAACCTTTTAAGAGATTCCGTGCAACACCCTTCAGTAATTTCACCTAAGAAAACTGAATCTTAAGTGTCATACTTAAGGAGCAAACTTAAGGTATGTTGTGCAACCAGCCCCTCACTGTGCTTTGCTATACATTTATTTCAACCCAAATTGAGAGAAATAATCAAACTGAGTATTTGTTTAACAGAGTTGGTGTGATGTTGCCTCTGCAGGAGATGACAGCACTGTCAGGTTAACAGTAGCTCAGCAGGCTGTTCTGAATTTTGACATCTGCCAGCAGTCATCCCAAAACAACAACAAACAAACATTGAGTTGTTTACTGAATTAGCTCCTCAAACTCCGAGTCCAGGCTAGCTAGCATTATTAACCTCCTGCATGCCTGATCCATCCTGTAATATTAGCTTGTCCGTGGCACCGAATCAGATCCATTATTTATTTGAAGATCCAGCAGACAAGGTAAGGCTGGAAAGCATTCTTCAGTTCTCATGACATACCATGTGGTTTTCTTAGTTTTACAAGAATCTTCCAGTCGGCGGAATTAATTGCAAATGGCAGTGTTCAACAGCCCGTCGTTGGGTGTGCCAGCTCTTGCAGTCTCCACTGGTTACTCACCTATTATCCCTATTTATTTTTTTTTTTTGTGTATAGTCAGATGTTACTAGAGTACAAGTAAAGGATGGACATATATTCTTAATGATTATTACCTTTGAAATAGTCAATGAAGGACATCACATGCTCAAATTTAATTGGATGTTTAAGTGTTGTAGAACCATATTCTCTTCTTTTGTATGACTATGATCATCTTGTTGAGCCATTTCTCAAAGCAGAGGGGTGTTGGTGATTCCCAACTGATTAGAATCATCTTTTCGGCAGTTACCATACCCAGCATCAATGTCAGTAGCTCCTCAGATGTGTGGTTCAAAACAGACCCTGAGCATCCAGAGAGTGCCAGTTTTCGGTGAGGGGGGATATCTCTTCCTCATACCCTGGAGATCCACTGAAATATTTTGCACCAATAATTGTGTAATTGAGGACAAAGCCAGAAAAGATGTGTTAGAGAGCCCTCTGAACTTTTGCATCTGCCACATTAATGGGAAAACAGATGAATAAATTTGGTTTAGCTTGGTCTTCAAATAATAAACACTATTTTTGATGGCAGCCAAAGGCCAAGAACTGGTTGCTAATTTGTGAAAATGGTTGGCAATGGCAATCTTGCAACCGTTACTGTTGAGTCATGTAATTAGGTTTAAGTGTTGTCTGAACATTGGACTGCTCATACATACTCCTACATAGGCAACAGCCTTTTTCACTGCTGACAGTTTGACTCATAGCAGGATAAGCAATGGGGTAACTTATAACATTAACAATGGATCTGTTCCATTTAAGTGTCCTAGCCAGCCTAGCAGGCCAATCCAGTGAGCAAGCATGCACAATAGGCCTTCCCCACAAAACACATTTTGACGTGTCACAGTAGGAAAAGCACAGGTGTAAATGGTAAAATTTAATGAATTCCATTTCGCTGCTTCAGTTTCAGGCTCCTGGTATTGTGCATGCTGGCACATGCTGTCACACTGTCAGCATGGCTTACAGGGACACTTGAATAGAACAGAGCCATCGACAGTGAGCCAGCATGCACAGTGCCAACACCCTGGAACGGCCTCACCTAAATGGAATTAATTAAATTTCATCATTTACACCTGTGCAGAATGCCTGCTGTGAAAAAGGTTGTTAAAAAAAAACTACTACAGCTTTAACAGCTGCCATATAAATAGCTCCTGCAGGCTGAAAAGAGGACATCCAATTTGGTGTTAAAGTATGTTCGTAAGGAAACCCAAATTACGTCCAGGCATGCTCAGTTCTACATTACATATGCAACCAAATGGTGTCATATCCATACACTTAAGGTGGATCTCACTGACCGCTCGCATTTTGTTATCAGCACAATACATGAGTACAAACCCGAACAGCCCAATCCATCTATAACAGCAATAAATCAGAGCTAAAAAGTAACAGTTTTGAATTGGGTGTGTGTGTCTATGTGTGTTTTTCTTCTATAATTTTAGCCCTAATATGTGTCTACTGTGTGGGCTGCTGTGTTCCCCGCTTCCTGTCCCTGGGCCGGCCGATGTAATGGGGTGTAAAGTGGCTCAAGCTCTGAGTGTCACTCTTTAGCCCGGGAACAGAAAACACCTCCCTCCCACCTCGTTATTCTCCTCCTCGCTCCCACAGAGACAGCATATCAGTTAGACAGAAACTGAACCCAAAACTGATCCAACGTTTTACAGTGAAGAACTGAGGAGATATATCGATCACACATCGCCTCAGTCTTTCTGCACTCGACGCAGCTCTCCACCAGGAGCGGCTGCATTTTGTCGAAATAAATTACTTCCCCCAAGACGCACACGTCTCGATTCATTGCACGTGCACCAATGGATGAGAGGGGGAATTAATCAACAGAGCGTGGGGTTTGTGATTCTGTTCTTAGTTAGTGTTTACATCAGGATATCTCTGCTTTACAGTATAATTTAGGCTGATAGGTTCGTTAATTAAAAAAGATGTTGTAATGGTAAGTCAGTGTTGTTTGCCTCTAATGACATAAATGTCACAGTTTGTTGATTTAGATGTTTAGTGAATGATGGATTTATACTGTATGGTTGCTGTCACGTTTGTTCAAAGGTCTGAGAGATCATGGCAAAATGTGATTGTGGTAGCACCTATTGTAGTGGGAACTACGACAGAGGCAATTTCGAGTAATTTACCAGTTGTTAATATGTCTGTCTGTCTGTCTGTGGACAGATTTTATCAATTTAATAACGTCACAGCCGTGCAAGGTGCAGTCATGAAAATGTACAGTTATCTAGTTGAGATCAAAATGAAGACTGAGTTCGTACATGGGTGAGACCGAGCAACGGGGCCAGAAGTAGGGGGCTAGGAGGTATCCATACCATTTCCCAATTTTGCATCCAATAAAATACTTGCTCCCCCACTTGTCACTCCCCCATGACTATAAATTCTGCCAGTTAGCGACTAGGACACAAGAGCCTACGAGCTAGATAGCAGTTGTGGGTCGTGTCTATGTTTTTGGTTGTGCCAACTCCCACAATCTTTTCCCCTTCCCTTTCAACCCAAGGTTAAAGGTTCTGAAAATGAGACTTTGACCGCTAATATAGCAGCAAACAACTATTTGCCATCTCATTTACTTGTTAATCAGATGGCAAATAGCTGTTTGCTGCTATTTGCCATCTCATTTACTTGTTAATCACCGCCACTCTGAACTGAGCACTACCTGGGCCATGCATGGGCAGAAGAGCGTTGCCACTTATTCATCTGTCCTGACTGATACCGCCATCTTGACCCACGGTGGCAGGAAGTGTAATGCCAGCCTCCACCCCCCTTGCAAGGTAACGCTTCATTGACACTGTTAGACCTTGCAGCTGTTAGAATCGTTGGCACATCCAGCAGCTGCCACTTTGGCTCAGCTGCCCCTATGTTTGCTTGTGACGTGAGATTGGCTAATGTAACACCAACCAATATCCACAAAATTGTTGTTCCTAGCTTCCTGTTTTTACAGAAGACACGTGAATATGTGGAATCAAATAGCGTTTTGCCAGCCATTTCAGGGAAACTTGCTTATTTTTGTGACCATTAAGTTGCTGAAGATCAGAACACTTATTGGTGATTGGTGATTGTTATTTTCCTCCTAAACACGAATATGGGAATATATATTTTAATAAGATAATGCTCAGGGCTGAAATGAGCCTGTCTGGCCTGTGGGTGCAGCTAAAAAAATGTCAGGGAGCCGTTTTATTACACTCAATTGTCTTTTTTTTATCCCTTACTCCTGTCCTTACTAACCACATTGGAATATGTTGTTTGAGAATGCTGCTCATTAATCATGTGTGCACTCAGCAAGTACCATTCAGCCTAGTAATAAGTTGATGACAGCTACATTTACTCACTGCTTGAAATACTATGTAGCATTAACAGAGAGTGTTGAAGTCTCAAAAGGCAGTAATCAGAACCAGTTGTGGTTCTTTTGTTTAAATTTGTCCATGTCCTTAGAGTGGTGTGGAGACACTTCTAAGGATGACAATAGAAATAACAGAGGTAAGTGAAATGATATGGGTCAGTGGCTTTGTCCATAATGCCAGGAATATATCCTTGTTTACCTCTTTATCTGCTTGAACTGCAAGACTGTGCTTTCAGTGTATTGTATTACTCTGTCTAGCAACAGCACCAACTCGTTTCCTCCGTCATGTTCTGGTTTTCCACACCTTCTGTCTGTCTCTTGACGTGTGAAGAAACATTTACCATGCCGCTCGCCAAGTTTTAAGTGTTATGATAACAGTCCCTGGCACCACGCATCAAAGAGTGTGTGTTTGTTGGAAAGACTTCCTCACGTCTTCTCTTCTCTTCTCTTGTCATTGTCTCAGACCCTGTTAATACTCACCCATTAACCTCCGCTTGTGTAAAGTCCCTTCCTCAACTGAAGAGCTGTTGTATAGAAATGGAAAATAAAACCAAAGATTATCTCTTGCCACAGGTAGATGCATTACTCTAAAGGCTTTGCAGTGATGTTTTTATTTCGCTGTGCTCAAAGGAATTTCAATGAGATCAAAGAAGTGTTACACCCGTAAGCACATTATCATCAAGTGTTCTGGGAAGACCTGCTGTCAGCATCCCTGCCAGTTTAAAGACCTTCATGTAATTTTACCGCTGTTAAATATAAGCTACCTGAGAACCCCTTGTGTGTGGCATCTTATTAAATAAACAGTTGATTCCCAAAAAAGTTAAAGGTTCTGTAGGTGACATTCAGAGCATTAATACAGCAGCAAGCCACTATTGGCTTTGTTAAGATACAGTAGAGTAATGGTGCACTGAGCAGGGAATAAACTCACAGTACCTCTGTGATTTGTTGGGGTCCAGCTGCACATGCATGTTTGTGCATGTGCGTATCCCATCAGCTAGCTCATCACCAACGCTTTGCACTGCACTCAAATGGTGGTTACCACTAATATGGGGGCGGCGTCATCGTGGAAATGTAGCGCCCACCCTGCTTAACACTGTTAGCACTCTCAGCACTGTCGCCGCTGTTTAGCACTGTTTATGGAGTTAGCACCATTAGCTGCTAGCCCCAGCTCAGTTACTTCCATGCTGAATACCGTGTCCAGACAACTGATGCACTTTGAATTCCCCCATAGAGACCCTTTAAATGTACTCATCAGGAGCAAGCGGGAAGTAGTGAGTCTTTGGATATGCTTGTGATTCGTCTTCTCAGTCAGGCTCTCAGTCAGCTGGTATGCCTCTTGAACATTACATTTTGTGTTGTGGTTATACTTGAGGTTCAGGGCCATAGAGGAACCACCACTTGCTTAACATAAACATATAGATTATAGCAGCTTTAAAGACCCTGAGAAGTATTTATTTTAATCAGAAATCAACCAATAACTCAATATTTATAATGGTAGATTTCTGTACTGTATTTATCTTTATTTATGTATTCTTAAAGATTATTTTTAGACATTTTCTGCTTTTGTTAGATAGTGAAACAGACAGACAGTTAAGGCAGGGCAGACAGAGGGGATGAACATGCAGACAAGGGCCCGGGCCGGACTTATACCCGGGCCATTGCCAGGGGCTGAAATATTTCATTTATCTTTATGTATTTGTTTTTGTCCTGGTCAGGGGTGGGTGATGCTTTGTTGCAAAAGGTGATGGCATGCATTTCTGTGCTCAAATGAGAGTTACAATCAAAATGCGATGACAGTTGTGTCAATCAAATCTGATCAAACCACACCTACACAGTCTCAGAGGAGCTGAGTTTTTGTGTAATAAACTTTTAAAGGTGTAGCATGTAGAATTTAGGGGCATCTATTGGCAGAAATGGTACAGTATATAATATTCATATTGATGTTTTAAGTAGCTTATAATCACCTTAAATAAGAATTGTTGTGTTTTTGTTACCTTAGTATAAGCTTTTATATCTACATACAGAGCAGCTCCTCTTGTTTGACAGTGGCCCCCAAGTGTAGTTTCACTTCCTGTTATAAAAAATAACATGTTTTCAACAGGAATATGATCTGATATCAGATAGAAATTAACATCGGCAACCAAGATGACATGTCTCCCTGATGTTAGCATGTAGCTACATGTAGCATGTATGTAAAGTAAACACTTGCAGTGGCGTGTCTGGAGCAAATGACCATATAAAGAAGACAGTCACAAGCTGTCATCAGCTTGTTGAGAAAGCAGAAAAAACTGTAACAGCATATACAGAACAGTCTGAGGTTTTTGCTCACATGGATCACTTTTACCTATGTTTATCTCATTATTTGAAATTTTGGCCATGTTTTATATGAACATCCTTCACTGTAACATTATATACAGTATATGTATATAGCAGAAAATTATGAAGAGCATCATAGGGCCCCCTAAATGAAATGCAAATAAGCATGCTTTTTTAATCAGAAATTTAAATTTGCTTTTTGCTTATTTTGCCATGAATATTAAATGTTATAGAGAAATACATTAGCTCTAAATAAACTTTTCAAAGGCTTAAAGCAAGAGCTCATTCAGTGTTTCAACATCATTCCACTCAAGTTTCATATCACTCTGGGGCTGCCTGGTGCAGCCTCGGCTCTAATGTCAGTCACTGTACAGCTCAATGGAAGGAGTTGTGGTTTTTGTGCCTTGCTCAACTTGTCAAATGGGGCACTGTACAACCTTTCTCCAACTTCAATGTAGTAACCCTTCAAACACAGGCCAGTTTCTCTCCTCTACATAGACTTCCGTTGCTCTGGTTCAGAATCCAGATATGGTTTGTTGTCAGGTTTTCACTTACCAGGAATTTGCCTTGGGGTCTGGTGCATACAGTAAACATATTAAGAGGAAATAAAAAATAAAGGCAGGTTCTTCATCACACTTTGTTTTATTTTTTCTGGGCCTCACAGCTCACCTCTAGTTGCCGTTTGTTATCATTTGTATGAATTACCATTGATGCGGTTGAGTGGCGAGCAGACATTGGCTTGGGGAAGGAGTAGACAGGGCCTTGAGTGAGGCAAATGCCCTCATCCATCATCCCAATATAGAGCCCTCAGTGGAGCGCAACCATTGTCTGCAGCAGGCAAACACCCAGGAATAGCAGATGGAGAGAGAGAGAGGCAGGGAGGGAGGGAAGGCAGAGCAGAGCTGATTTGTTTTCTGCGCTTTGTTTATCTGCATGTGTGTTTTTGAAGTTGATTAAATCTCTACCACCTGTGGTGTTTTTGTTGTTTGAAGGCGGTAATTGCAGATAATGTGTTTCTGTGCTGATCAGCAGACCGTAGAGATCCAGTACATCTGTGCTTTGGGGAACAAAATTCCTCATTGTACAGTACAAAGTGGAGTTTTCTGAAAGTTAATCTGTTTTTAATTTATTCTCATGTGTCACAGTTGTCCGCATAGATTTGTACCTCTCCTAAACTTTTTGCTTGTTGTTCTCAGGTGGCGTACCTGAGACTGTGAGGCCAAAGATCGGATGCCAGGAGGTGAAGACTTCACTCTTGGAGAATTCAAGAGGATGCTGAAAAAGCTGAGAGAGGAACTTTTGTGAACATGTTTGTATTTGTTAAGGTATAATCCTGCACAGTTTTCCAGTAAGTATGAGAATGGAGATTACCACAGAAGGAAATGTGTCGACTCCTCCAGACAGATTCATGTTGAAACAGGTTGTTGCCAAATTTCTTAATGTTAACACCCATCCAGTAAATGCAAAAGTGGAAGAGAATAACATTGTCAGAATAGTTTTTCATAGAGTAGATGATAACATCTTGTTGTATAATTTTTACTTCTTATGTATAATTAAATCAACATGTATCATAGTGGTTTCAAAGCCTGTATGTGTACATTGTATTTTTGTCCATGCCTAAACTTAATTTTGTATTTTTTTTTTTTTTACCATTCTCAACAAAAACAGATTAAACTGTTGTATTTTTGAAAGTCTCACCTCTGCCTTTCTTCTTTTCCATCTGCCAGAGAGCACTGCTGGTTGATATGTGGGACAGTGTTCTTGAGTTGGCTCTTGATAAAAGCTTATTATAGAGGCACTTCAGCCCCAGGGTACAGCAGTGCATCCTCCACTTGAGTGTAATTACAGCTTGTGGAGCTAGGTGATTTTTTGTCTAGTTGTGGGTTTATTTGTGTGTGCCAGGGATTGATGGTGTTTATGTAACATGCGTGGTAGGGAGAACCCTTGCGAAAATGTATAGTTAAACACTCTTCACCTTCTAAAATGTATCATGATGTGAGCTGGTCGGTCAAGTAGCTCTCACAGAAAGTCAAAGTACTTTTTACACATTAGTGGTGTGATGCTAGGGATGGCAATGTCAGACTGTGATTTGGTTCAGACTAAAATATCTCAGTGTTGTTGGATGTCCTGCTGTGACATCTTTATACAGACATTCAGATGATTCCCTGACCTAGCGTTGACATTTTTGGTTCTGAGTGAAACGGCTCCACAACTATGAGATGGATTGCCATGAACTTCTCTAAACACACTCATGGTCCTCAGAGGGTAGATTCTATTCATTTAGGTCATCCCCTGACTTTTCATGTAGTTGCCACCATTAGGTCAAAGTTTCCACCTAACCAGAGATTTCTTGATATCTACCAGGTGCACTGACACAACATTTTGTATAAACATTAATGGTTTCCAGATGATGTATCCTACTGGTTGTAGTAATCCTCTGATTTACTTTGAGTAACACACATTAATTTCCCCTCAAAATTCATTTTAATAACTTTCTTCCTTGTGACGAAACACCTGCTAAACCAATCACACGCCAATCGGCCACAGCTATCATTTGTGTTTAGTGCTAATTAGCAAATGTTTGCATGCTGACATGCCTAACTCAAGCCTCAGACATACTTTCCACAGTGAACATCTGCGGAGAGCTGTGGATTTGTACCATTCATACTACAGTAGCGGGTCTGCTGCTGCTGCCATGCTGTTTTTTGTATGCTTTTAAAGACAAATTATATAAACCCAGGTAATGGTAAAAGGAAAATGGACTGTACTTGTATAGCGTTTTCCTAGTCTTCTGACTACTCAAAGCGCCTTTACACTAAATCACATTTACCCATTCACACACTGGTGCCTGAGGCTACTTTACATGGTGCAACCTGCTACTCAGTAACCATTCACAAGCTCTCACACACCGATGGAACAGCCATCGGGAGCAATTTTGGGCTTAGTGTTTTGCCCAAGAATACTTCGACATGCGGATTGGAGGAGCCAGGGAATCGAACCACTGATCTTGTAATTAGTGGACGACCCGCTCTGCTTCTGAGCCAAAGCTGAATGGCAGATCTCCTTCCAAAGCATCTCTTAAAAACAAGCATTCAACAGGTGTTATCTTCTTCTTGGCAACCAGCTAGAGGTGCATGTCACAAACTGGAGCACGTACAGTCGGCATGCTTGCCATGCATACAGTCTGTACTCAGACGTCTATATAGAGGTCCGTGCCAACCCTTGCTGCATGGGCAGATGACAAGATATGTCACATGAGCCAAAGCAGATCCTCACAGAAGCAGAAACTATAAATTGGCCATCAGATGGTGAACTTGCAAACCAGCAAACATCATAATATCTTAACTTCAGCATGTTGGCATAGTCACTGTGAGCATGCTAGCATGCTGACATTAGCATTTAGCTCAAACAGTACAGCCTCAGGGCCACTAGCATGGCTGTAGACTCTCAGCCTTGTGTCTTTGTGAGATAAAGATCCTGTAATAGTTTTATATTTTTCTGAATATAATTTATGATGTCTGCTTCTGTGTGACGTCTGAAAGCTCTGGCTTTTCCCCGAAATCAAGATGAGACCATTTTGATTTGTGGCCAGGAAAACTGCCCGCAGAGTTCAGTCAGTTGAGTAAAGCAAAATGATCCTTTACTGTTTACTGCTTGAGCTTAGGATGCCCTCACCTCTACTTCATGGCTTGTGAACACGGCATTCAGCCTCCATAGGTTATCTCTGACCAGCAATGCAGCATAATATGTGGCCGCATGTCTATTTTTACAAGCTGTAAGTAGAGATGGGGGGACTATTCTTCTCTGCTCCTGACTGCATGCCTGGATCTGCTGAATGCTGATGCGGCAAGTGACAATTACTTTTAAAAAATACAAAGAAGTATTGTGCCCACTGAGGCGGCAAAGCAGAGAGTGAATTGGCTAATTAAATACATCCAACGCTGAACCGTCAAGGGGTTCTCATTTCCTTTCTGCCCTTTCTCCACAAGTGCAAATGAAGTAGGCTCTAAATAACCCATTTGTTTCAAGCCCGCTGAGCAGAAGGAGCTACTCCACATTACTGGCTGCCGCTGCTGCTGTTATGAACACAGCGACAGACACAGTCACCCAGGAGCCTTGAGGAGTTGCAGGCACTCTTTGTCTTTCTACCCTTGATGGACAATAGAAGTGTCAAATTAAAAGTTTTTTGGCCAGTACACCACCTTCTGTTGACACTGTGCAGCTCATTAGCCTTTTCAGACAGTTATCTCGTGAAAAATATCAGTCTGAACAAAGGTCTACTTCATATTCAGCCTTATTAATTACTTGTCCGTGGTTAGAGGACAGGTTTTGTCTGCTCTTCTTTTACACATGTACAGTAAATATAAGGGAAAAAAGGAAAGGATATCCAACTGCAGCTACTAGAATAGTGCTGCATCTGAGGACAGGCATCTCTGTCATCGTGATTTAATTTACAATCCTGATCTTGCTTAATTTTATGTTTGCCCACAAAATAATCCACATATCAGTCACATACAAATGAACATTGGTTGGCCACTCCGTTTTTGATGAATGAAATTCCATGGCAGGATCTTATGAAAACATGTCAAACCCTGTTTGATAACCCTAACAAGACTTGTCTACTATAGCCACACAAATTGCTCTATGAGACTGTGCTTAGGCACAGTGATGCTTTGAGCTTTGTCCATGAATAAACAAAGCAGCTCCTCGAGACCCAGGTGAAGTTCCTGTGTCTTGCTTCAAAATATTACAATGGTGAATTTTTTTTTATTATTATTATTATTATTTCTTTGTTGTTCCAGGTTAAATATTCTCTGAAAGCATTGAAAATTATTGATTGTAAGCTATATTTTTGAATGCAAACAGGCACATTCATTTATGGATGTGCATGCGTACAGTACCCCCCCATCCCTGTGTGACAAAATATGTTCCTTAAAGCCTCCGTGTAATTTGAACACTGGAATTTACTGTGTATATAATATTTTTTTGGAGTAAATATATCAAACATTGAATGACAACATTAATTACATTGTCTATCATTTGTCATTTAGACAAATGATGTCTGAATGATGTGAATATTAATGCTTTATTTAGCAAAAGTGTCAGTAAAAATGTCTTTGTTGCAGATAAAAGGAAGCATAACAGCATAGTTTCATGGCAATTTCTACAATGGTTGTCAAGACATTTTACACAACCCCACAAATGTGTACATCAGGGGTGTCAAACTCATTTAGTTCAGGGGCCACATACAGCTCAATTTGATCTCAAGTGGGCGGGACTGCTGAAACCACTGCATAATAACCTATAAATATCAACCACTTTAATTTTTTCTTTTATTCTGAAAACGTTCATCCATTCACCAAACAAAGACAAAAGAAAAGTTATGTGCAAATTCAACAGTATGTCTTAGTCAGTCTACTACTCACTTTCATTACATGTGACTTTTTCTCATAATTTTCCATTTAAGTGGAAGCTGTTGAAGAAGCAGGTGAAGTCATCCCCTGCCTTACAAACCATTTACAGTCTGAAGTTTTGTCAGTGCCTCAGCGGCAGGGCTCCACTAATATTGTTTTGAGACAGAAGTCTGATACAGATTCTTTTGTACTGAAGCTGCTGGTTGACAATATTTTGCACAATGTTCAATATCTTTAACTATCACATGCGCAACAACATTACATGTGCAAAGTCATCTAGAAGGCTGGATTTGACCCTTTGGCAGGCTGGTTCCGTAGATAGATAGATAGATAAACTTTATTTTGGTGTCACTCCACAACACACATTAAAAATACATGAGGGTACAGAGGGAATATGTTTATAAAAATACAATATTCAATACAATTTACCCCCTCCTCCTTGACAAAATAAAAAGTGTTGGGGACCACTCAAATAAAGAGTTGTGAGACACCAACTAAAACATCATAAAAAGATTATAAAAACGTACACTATAGTACCATGAAAAACAAAACACAGAACAGTTGTTTTATAAATTGGAACTCATGAAAGACAATCTTCTGTTAAGGATGAGGTGATCCGTATGTTTGGCACCCCTGGTCTACATCATGGCGGCGCTGTCAGAAAAATCAGGGGATCACCAAAACCACAGCTCATCATCTGGGAACCATTAATGTCTGTACTAAATTTAATGATTAAATTTGAAGACTTGCAAACTTTAAAACAGCTCAAATTATGTAGAGAGCAAAACAATTATTACCTGAAAGGATCCAAAAGTTGTTTCTGAAGAGAGAAAGCCAACATGCTTTGAGAGGTATTTTTATGTTCAAAAAAACATTGGTAAAGACCAAGGCCAAACATCTAAGTTTAAGGTGAGAGTTTATGGAACAGCTGTAGTGAGGAACTGAAAACATGTAAAACATTAAGTAGGTTTAAAAAGTATGTATTGATCAGACTGTGATTAGGGATGGGTACCTTTCACATTTGAACCGATACGGTACCGATACCCGGTACCTGGGAATCGATACCGGTACGCAACGGTACCTGTTTTCGGTACTTTTTTTGCATGTATGTGTGGTAATAAAGGATATTTCATTTAGAATTTTTTTTTTTTGTCAAAACTAACATTTATTTCTCAATATCAAACAGGATAAAACAACATCTAACACTGTAACATAATATCAAAAGGTAGCCTATATAATTGACTATGCAGCAGTTCTTTTTATTGCACAAAATGAACCCACTCCTACTACCTCCTATTCCTCCTCTTTCCCCTCTGGGAAAAATATGTGTGGGGGAGTGTAACGTTAAATTTAGAGAATACGAGGAACCGAGATGATAATAACTAAGGCAAGTTAAAATGCGAAGCTAACGTTAGAATGACCAGAACAAAGCCCAATCATCTTAAACCCTAAGCTTATTAATTACCTGGAACCGATGTAGCTGATGCCCTGCTTAATCACCGTCGTCATCATTGAACGTTAATCCCACTTCTTCTGCCCCGATGCTGGCTGCAGATGACAACGAGCCACTAGCTGCAGGTGTGCTAAGGCCGGGAGAAGTAGCCTTAACTTTCAGGCTATCAAATACTGTGGAGTCGTCAGCCTTTAAAAACACCTTGTGCTTGACCAGGTGCTTCCTCAGGTTTGAGGTATTTCCGTAGCTGGCCTTGTGTCGCAAATACTGCAGCGAGTGTAGTCTACATCAAACTTTGAGATATGGAGCCACATCTTCAACCTCTTTCTCTCAGCCATGCTGCTTTGTTGATAGTTGCTACTGACGTGATCACGCTCTCGTGCGTACAATGCTGCGTTCACGATAGGCAGTGAAAACGTCACTCCTCCACTCTCGAAGTCCCTAGGATGCGTTCAGGTACCGAAATGTGGTACCGTTTGATTTTACGTGAATCGATACTCGGGATTACCGGCCGAATTCGGTTGGTACCAATAAAAGTACCGAACTCGGTACCCATCCCTAACTGTGATACTGATGTAGAAGAACAGTGTAGAGGAACATAAATTGTGTAAGTTGCCTTTTGTTAGTCGTTTTTTTTGTGTGTGTCTGTGAGTTGTATTTTGTTTTTGTTGCTATTTTGCCTTGTTTGCCTGTTTCGGTTTGTTTTGTTGTTCTTTGCTTAACATGATGTGCTGTTTAAAGTATAGGTGTTTTCGGACTGCAGAAGTGTCTAAGTTATGTTACATTACATCACTGGAATTTTTTGCACTGTACTATTTAAGTATCTGCCGTTTTCTGTGAGAGGCTGTGACTTTATTTACATGAATTTGTTGATTAATACATGATGTTCTTATTTCTATTTGCAGACTGAAATAAATTTTAAATTCTAAATTCTTATGTTAATCCATCTAGATCTAGATAATTTACTGTATACGTGAAAACTTTGACCAGCTGGTGGCACTCGATGAAAAAGTTGGTGGGTAGCCAAAGGTATCAGGATTCATCCCCTGGGCACCATTAATATCTGTGCCAAATTTCATTTAAATATTAAAATGAAAACAAAATGGTTGACCCACTGATGTTGCCATTTCTGCAGCCATGCACATAGCGAAGCTAAAAACCACGCAATTAAAAGATGAAACATGTACATCTGTCCAGAACAAATAAGTTCCTAAAACATTTTTTCAGTGACAGAAAATATATGTTATTGTGTTCTATTTCATTTGGCAAGGCAGGCATGGGTGCAGATCCAGGGGGGGGCGGGGGGGCATGTCCACCCCCCAAATTCTGAAAAACACAAATTGTCCCCCCCAATTCTAAATAGCTTAAATGATTGAAATTGAACAAATGTATACAGTAGTCCTATATACTGGGAGAAAGGGAAGATGATGAGGAGAAATGGGAATCCGTGAGAGGCGAGAGATGAGAACGTGAGTGGACATAACATGCCAGAGACCCTGAAACTAGAAGTAGCATTAACTAACAGCGAAGCAGTGAAAAGGAGGGTGATGGCTGGTTCCATGTACTACTGGCTGTTTAAGAGAAATAAACAGTAAAGGTAAGCATATGATTCTGTTTGTAGTGCTTTTTGAATGACTTGGTGATGGTGATGAGCCTCGATGAAATCGTGAAATATGCTGGCAATCTCAAGCGCTCTGTGGGCATGATTTGCACGCGTGCAATTAAAAAAAATCACAACTGATTGTGTCCCCCCAAAACTTGTCATCAGATCTGCACCCATGAAGGCAGGAGTAAAAGTCAGGAGTTTTGTATCATCTCGTACTTTGACTGTGCTAAACTCGCTGCATTGCTTCACCCAGAACTCCCCGCTTCCTCTATGACTTCTCTCCCATTGGAGATAAATGTCCATTAAAACCATATGTGACATCACACATATGGAGTGATCAAGTCCATGAGCCCCACCGTATGAATTTCAAATTGGATTTTCCAGGCCTTTGCTTTTCCTAATGTGTTTGATATTATTTTCGGATTAAGTGAGACAGCGATGTGTGAGATTACAACTTGGCTACTGTAGAAAGAAAGAGATCCTTTTGGGAGAGGTCAAGCCATAAAGCTTGTCTCATCTCTGAGAGGAAATGAGGCATTAGATTGAGTTCCCGTTTTAGTCACCCAATCCTAATGGGTCATCTATCCTGAGAATCTTGGAGTCATTCTGCGAAACAGGAATCACAGAATCTTTGCTCTTTTCCTGAGTCACTGTAAAGGTGAAAAGTTAAGACAAAAACAGTCTTGAAGTCAGCTTAGTTATATCCATAGTTCCCAAAGGACTGCACAGGTGCTACAGTAGGGTCTGTTCCTGGATTTGAGAATGCTGCACTATGGCCTCACCCTGCTGTGTAGATCATCCAATTTGTCTCTGATCTGTACCCATTTCATTTATTGCTTTTGCACTTGGGAAGCCAAATGCCTCTTAGAAACAGCTGAAATGGGTTTCAGAATTAAAGTATATTACCCTCTAAGATGCCCCGATATGACTTCAAATTGCAAAACTTTATGTACTAATCATTGTTGTCACATAAGAAGTGCCACACAAAGAAATTGCATTCTTCAGTTGAAAGCCTTTTTGTTGGACCCACACTGAAATATCTCAACAGCCATTGGATGGATTGCTGTGAAATGTTGTGCACATTCATGATCCCCAAGGATGAATTCTGATTGTGGTGATCTCTTGAATTTTGCTTCTAACACCACCATGACGTTGACAGTCTTAGTGATCTCTGCCAGGCATTACATGCGTTGTGAATGTGTGTATCTGTCTGCCCAGAGCTAATCTTGCATACTACTGGACCAATCAGCCTAATATTTTGTGCGCACAATTATGACTGTATGGTCAACAACCTCTCGTGGTTGCGTGATTCAAAATTGTTAAAAACCTGTTTTATTGACTGGTTTATACCATCACTGACTGATGTTTCCTCACTCCACTTGACCAGCCAGTAGGAGCTGCAAGTTTTCAGGATCTTGGCTTTGCTGAGAAAAACAAGCCTCACCGTCTGTTGCAGGCCATTTCAGCCTTCGCTGTGGCTCAAACATGACATCCATAGAAAACTTTGGTCTCATTTTGAACTGGAGTATCTGCAGATTAATTCCATACCTAATATTTTATGATCCACCAAAGTTAGACACGATACGAGATGTATAAGCCAACTGTTTTTGTAATCTTTGCCACCATTTTGACTGTAATGGAGCCAGTGGGGGATAATTCCACTGGGCAAAGCTGCATCTCATTCTGACTGTCATGGCTGCAACCTGGTTCTGTGCACCACACAGCATTATGTCACAACAGGAGCATTTCTGAAGTGAAATGTTTTGCTATCTTTGTTGATTTGGTTAATTTTCCTTAATGTTTGTGCTTCTACCATACAGTAAATAAATCAGTATTCTACATAGTTTAATGGTCGCCTTTTTTTTTTATTTTTTGTCTATTTTAATTATGTATTTCCAACTTTGTTGTGCTATAACCTACAGCCAGAGTTAATACTAATAAAAGGCCAGGTATGAATGACCCGGATCAAAGAGTTGTGGCTGTGTTGCAGCCACAGCTGTGTTGCAGCTGTGTTGTTGTTATTAAAATACATTCATTCTCATAATTACATTGTATTATATTTCACATAGTACAGTGACTGTTAGAGGGAGAACCTGATCTGCTCTCTGCAATGTGCAGTGGCTCCATCCCAAATAGACAAGGCCTGCTGCCTGGCGGAGATCTGCACTTTCGAAAAGTCTGATGGATTGCCATAACATTTGGTGCAGATATCCATGGTCCCTGGAGGATGAATCCTACCCATGATTGGTGATTCTTCAACTTATCATTTAGAGTCATTAGCAGGTCAAACTTTATATCTATCTGTGCAATATCTCAACATCAACAAGATGGGCCAACACAAAATGTAGTACCTACACTGATGACTCCAGATGATGTAGCCTCATGACTTCGGTGATAGCATTACTTTACCTTTAATGTTTGCATGCTAACACGCTAGCATTTTGTCATTGTGAGCATTTTAGTATGCTATTACATTGAACATTTAGCTAAAAAAATACTGACGTAGGCTACCCAAGTAAGTACTGTACAGCCTCAGAAAGCTGCTAGTCTGACTAAATACTCTTATTCTGTTTCAGTGTCATCTTAATTCCAAAGTCATACTGTCTTTCCCTCTAGCTTCCCCCAACAGCCACATAACTTTAACAACCACCCCAGCATCTACACCCATATCTCAGCCCTTCTCTCCCTCTGCTACTCCTCCATCTTGGCTTTCTAACAAGGCCATGGGGCATATCAGTGGTGCCTTCGGGGGCTCATTAGTTTGTCCATTGGTCTCAACAAGCCTTAGTGGCAACCTTGGAGCAAATCCATGCCAAGCCTTCAAGCAGGAAACAGGCCACAGAGTCAACCTGCTCCTGGGGAAGAAATACACAGCTGCCTCAGCAAACATGAGGCAAAAAAAGAAAACAACAACAACTCAAAAGAGACACCCAGAAAGCACTTTTGAACTTATAATGCTTGTGACAGCGTAATGACAGACAGAAAACTGCTTACTGTCATGAGTGCCTGGTCCAACATAAGAAAACAGTGTGTGGGAATGAAACTTGTCAAATGCATCAGCAATATTTCTGTTGTTTAGGTTGCAGAATACACATTTGATTTTCAAACATGATGCAAAAACTCATTTCTAACTCTGGAAAGAGAGAGTGGTGGTAGTTGGGCAGACAGACACAGGCTGAGTTGAAAGCTCTGGCCTGACAGGCAGGAGACATTTTGAGCTGACAGCTGACAGAGGAGATGGAAGCCCTGCTGGAAGTGGGGTGTTAGGATGCTGTTTCTGCCGCCGCTGCAGCTTGATATCTCCTCCAGCCCGAGGGAAGAAGAATCGACTGCCGCTTCTGAGTTTGGAGACAGAGGAGCTTTTGCATCACTGTCGGGGGGCAAAATGCTTATCAGCGGTTATGTTCAGTATGTATTATGGAAAAATAAGCAGTTAAGTTTCCTGTAGCTGCTAATCCACATTCCTGGGAGAGATGCATAGTGTGCGGGCTTGCATCTAGAAAACCTTGATTTAAAATGAACAAAATGCCTTTTACAGGTGGAAGTTGATGGGCATAGAATAGAAGAAAAAAAAAAAAACATAAAAAAAATTAAATGGGACTTTTTAAGAGGTAGCCAGTAGCTTTTGGAGCAATGCAATAAACCACATTGGGCAGATTGCAGACTCTTGATCCAAAATGGAGATCTTCTATCTATTTAGCAAAGATAGATCATTCAGCTGTGCCCCATGAATGAGACGACAGCTATATGGACTGCTGTACTGCTGCTGCTTTAGGGAGCATCTAGATGAGGGATGGATAGAATCGGGAACAGGAAGAGATGGAGAGGGGGGGATGTTAACGACAGGGCAATCTGTCAGCACTCACAGCTAAGACAAATGATCCAATCTACACGAACTCATGTCTCCTGTGCATGCCTCATGGGTGCACGCACTGCAGCTGTGGCGTGGCTATTGCCATTGTGGACCTTTGAATGATGATCAAAGTATATAAACAGGAACTAATCTTTTCAGGCAACAGATAAGCTGTATAATTCCATTGCCGCAAGGTTAGATCTTGACAAAGGTACACTATTAAAAGTCTCTGGCCAATCTCATACAGTAGCCAAATGTGGAAATACAGCATCTGGGTCCATCACGTGATGCCATAGGGCTTATAAAAAAAAATTCCCAGTGGAAAGAGAGAAAGAGTGAAAGAGACATCTTTTGAGCGTCAAAACCCTTACAAAATGGCTTATTTCACTATCGGCATTTGATCCAAGTTCAATAACATTTTGAAAGTCCAGTGGAGCTGTTTGGGCCCCACATTGCAGAGAATCTGGGTGATTTCATAACATGTCGACCAAGCTTTTTTGGCTTCATGCACCACTGAGCAAGTTTCATAAGTTCATAATGTATAACCTAATATCCAGTTCTCTTTATACATCCATTATGGGAGTGTGCTTGTGTTTGTGTGACTGCAGAACTCACCAGAAATTTTTACTCTAGTCTTTGTCCTCTGTATGTCTATGAAGCAGGTTTGTAAAGCCCCGGGAGGTAAGTTGAAACATCAAATCTTCCACTTGCATCTTCGCCTCATTTACCCCCAGGTAAATTTGCACCCACTTACATCTTTTAATTGACTTTGTATGCGATCATGCAACCTCTAGAATTTGCCTTGCAGAGGTCTCTAGCAGTGCCGATCATCCAGGTAAATTTATACATGGCTGTTGAACTTTTTGGCTTCAAGCAGAGTCTGTCTGCGCTGTAATAAACAATTACATTCTAATCCAGCTAGCCCTTAACCCTCATCCCCACCCCCACCCACGTCTCCATCTCCACCCTTCTTCACTCCACCAGTCAACAGGATAGTAATACCTGCACAGACAGAGAATCTATATTTAGATAGAGAACCTACACTAAGATATCAAATTTTTACATTAAAATGCATCATTGACCTTTACTGATGACAGTTTAAGGTAAGAAATATCCAAAGGGCTCTAAAGTCAGTGAATCCTTGAAACATTATGAGGAGGTTTCCAATGCTGGGCTACAGTCTTCTTAACTGCAGTCAGGCCTGCCAGCCAGCCAGCTTTGCATGTTTTTTTTTTCCTGAGAGGGAAAGGTGGGAATCATCATTTAGAAGATATAGGCTATACCAGGATCCATTGGTAATTGTACCCTCATTAGTTCTGCGAGGGCACTAATAACTTTTCTCCCCAAACCCCTGGACATTCCCTTACAACGTGTATAATGGAGCCAGTGGTTCCTTAGGACCAAAATGAGCAGGAACATCACAGTTATTAAAATTCATCCTGAGGGAAACATGAATATATGTACGCTTAATGGCAATCCAATATACAGGTCTTGAGCTATTTCACTTTGGACTTAAGTGGTGAACAAACTCTGCCATCCACAAAGCCATGCCGCTAGCTGTGACAATACATGGACAATATTTTTCCCCAAATGTAAAAACACTGAACAAAATTGGAGCGTCCATCTTTCCAGCATTTTTAGATCAAAAGAAAAACTGTGACTAGGGAGAGAAAAGCAACTACGGCACAAAATTGCTCAGCACATTCCTCTCCTGTCCTCCCCCTCTCTTTCTCCAGGAGATTCAGCTGATTGTAGCCCAAAGGATATAGAGGCTTCTTGTTTGTATAGCAGACCTGACCCCTAGAACCCCACAGCAACACATCCTCCTCATGATAAACCCAAGAAAAGTGGACACCTGGAACAAAAACGAATAATAGGCAGAGACATATTCCCACTAGCCAACGAGGAACGGTTTCCACAGTTTCTGTGTGTGCATGCGTGCCAGTTTGTGTGTTACCCATTGCTTCTTGCCAAAGAGAGGCCTTTTGTCTGTTCCAATATATTTCCATGAAACTATCTTTAGATGGGATTCATCGTGATGAGACTGAGTCCAGTTTTCTGAATGGTTCCAGGACTGTGCACACTGGGAGTCTTTGAGGCATTAATGTTTTGAGGTGCGAGAGTCCCATTTCCTGGAGCTGCTCCTAAATTATAGTTCCCTCCACATGCGGATCTCCCAGGCAGCTTGTTCCATTAGACAGAAGCCTTTATTCAGTGGAGGGTTTGTCGCTCAGACAGAACAAAGCTCCTTGCTATCCCTCAGAGGTGACAGGTGGAGGGGAGGATTTTGACAAGCTGAGAGCATCATCTTATCCACTTTTTTTGTCAAAGTGCCCCTTACCATTTCTGCTACAACATCCTCCTTCAGCTCAGAGAGAAATATTACTGCAATATTTTTTTCTTTTTATGCATATCCTTGTCTACCTTCCATATTAATCACCTTAATTGATTTGGGGTTGGCAGGAGTATCATGATGGGAAATGGGAAATGGACTTGCATTTGTATAGCGCCTTTCTAGTCATCTGACCACTCAAAGCGCTTTTTACACTATGAGTGACATTCACCCATTTACACACAAATTCATACACTGGTGGCCGAGGCAACCATACAATGTGCCACCTGCTACTCAGTTTTAAACACACTAACACACCAATGGTGGCATCATCGGGAGCAATTTGTGGTTACTTCGACATGCAGACGGGAGGAGCCGGGGATCGAACCGCCAATGGTGGTTCGGGGGGGACATCCAATCTTCCAGTTGGGAGATTGGTGATTCGATCCCCAGACGACCCACTCTCCCTCTGAGCCAATGCCGCCCCAACACATTCTCACACCAACCTTGTCATATATCAACGTTTGGTCATGGACTTTCCACATCTGGATACAACATGCAAGGTACCCTGAGTGCATTGGTTGTTGACATTCTAGGACACCATTCTTGGTTCTCCAAGTTCTGCCTGTTACATACAGTCTTTCAAAATAAACGCACTACGGCAGTACAGCACAAATGCGAATTGACTTTTTTTTTTCCTTCAACAACAAATGCATGTGGTGAGGTTTAGGAAAAAAAGCTTTATGATTGGCTTTATAATCTTACAGGACACAAACACTGCTCTCCTGGGTGAAAGTCAGTGTTTGTTGGACCCATCCAACAACCCTCCCACTCAACCCACTTGGACTTTTGCCACCTTAACTTTCATTCTTGTCCCGCTTTGTTTCCCTCTGATGCCACCGGGCGATGTTAAAATATAACGGCAATCATGCTGATGTTAAAGGACGCCTTTTTTCGTTGGTGTCTAACGCCGCAAGTCACTGCCCAAGTGCCGGATTTCGATGACTTCGGAGTGAGACCGGGTACCAGGTTGTTATGATGGATATTTCAAAACTCAGGCAAATCCAGTGGAGAACATGAGAGTAAGAGAAAATGAAAAAATGTAAGCTATGATTTGTCATTACCTTTTGTTCTTTTTGTTCTAATAATTACAAAAATATATATTTTTTAGTGGTTGGGGGGGCCTTCATGGGGAAACTTGGCCTGGGTGCTGAATCTGCTAGGTACAGCACTGGGCAAATTAAACTAAAACTAACGAAACCACTAGAAACCATTAGGGATAGGCTGGAAAAATATATTTCATTTGTGATTTGAAAGAACTTCTAAATTCTAGTTTCATCTCATTCAAGTAATCCTTCATTTTGTGCACAGGGCTTGTCTTTGCGTTATTTTTTGATTATTTCACCAAATTTTGGAAACAAGGCTGCTGTATTCAAATATTAAAACCTAAATGTTGGACCTGCTTCGCTCCACTGCCTCCCATCTATGACAGTCAATCCCTACGACGCCTTCGGCTGCAGATCTGGCATCGCATTGTGTCAACTTTAATAGCTTCTGCAACAAAGTTAAGAAATGATTCACTTCAATTTGCTGAAAGCTACATGCATTGTACTGTGCTGCACTGTATGTAGAGAATGAATCATAGTCACGATATGAAGTGTTAGTGTAATTTCTGCAGGGGGGGGGGGGCAGGCAGGTTTTTTTTCTCTCCTTTAATTGCAGTGCATGTTATTATCTGCAGGAGTTAGTGGGGACATTTCCACCCGTGATGTCTTTGTAATTACCATACACTACTTTTAACTGTCACTCTTAGCAGCACCATACCTTGGCTTCTGCACATGTAAAATGATCAAATTTAACACATTGACGTAAAGTACCAAGCTGAAATGTTCTGAAATGTTTGATGTCCCCCCTCTCCCTGTTCTTGAATTAATGATTTGGAACAGTTTTTGCTGTTCAGTACATCAGACTCATCAGCTGGTGGTTCCAAGTTGTTGCTCCGCATCTAACGTCATAGTCCACAGATAGAAATGAGGCGTTGCATGTTACTACATTGCATATTATTTAGTCTTGGAGGGTACATGAATATTAATGTCTGTCATGTCTGTCTTGTTTACATCTAAGTGAGATGGAAAACCTATGTGCCTACACATCATGCATCATGTATGATTAGTCTCCTCACTTCAGCATTAGGCCAGGCTACCAAAGCCGTGCAGAGAAGCACGAACACTTACATTTAGGGAAACTGCAGGTAAAGCATCATGGCATTATCTCGGGGTCTGAAAAGTGAAGCCAATGCGGATGTGCAGCAGGGCTGACTCCACTGGTTGTAAGAATAAGTCTGATTGTGAACAAGTCTATCACCCTACTTCTTACTAGATTTATTACTTCATTAATATTTTTCTAAAGACTTTATGGTCTCAATCCCTTGCTTTAAGTCTTTTTCAATACAACATGATAAAGATGATAAAGCAAAGCATGCTTCAGGACA
Source organism: Epinephelus fuscoguttatus (assembly GCF_011397635.1). Lineage (NCBI taxonomy): Eukaryota > Metazoa > Chordata > Actinopteri > Perciformes > Serranidae > Epinephelus > Epinephelus fuscoguttatus. Next base: position 34,222,709 of record NC_064759.1, on the reverse strand, counting down.
TAGCAACCTTTTGTCTGACAGATTGCTGCCATAGCCTGTATAAAATAATGGATAGAGCAGCTATGACATTAAGCATTGGCTTGTGAATGGCTTCAAATTTGAAGCTTCAAATTTAGAATCTAGGCCAGGGATCTGCAACCTTTGCCATTAAAAGAGCCATTTTTGACCAAAAATAATTTGAAAAAATCTGTGTGGAGCCGCAAAACATGTTTGAGCCTTATAATCAAGGTAAATAGCCTATTAAGTCTAAATTAGCGTATACTTATGGTCTAAATAAGCATTTGTTAATATATTTTACCACAAGGTGGACTGTGCAAGGCACTATTAATAATTATCTGGTACTTAAATTTTGCAGAGCTGGCAGTGAGAGCATACAAATCTGTCCACGCACTACTACATTCTTTATTTTATTCAATTTACTTTTTTGGATTTGGCATCCATAGCTAACCAGCCACTGCTATCGAGGTTCAGCAACATTTGGATTCATAGAATGAATTTCCATAGACTTCTTTTCTCAAAGGCTCAAGGAGCCACTGGACAGGGGCTAAAAAGCCACATGTGGCTCCGGAGCCACAGGTTGCCTACCCCTGATCTAGGCCATCATCATCATCATCTTGTTTTTTGAGGCCAGAATTTACCATATTTGAACGAAAAGGATGGAGCTGTGGAGGAGCGAGGAGTGGATCTGACTCACACACTGTGATGATGCCTCACAAACTGCCTGTCACTCAAGTGGACCCAACCTTAAAGGAGCAATAAGCGAAAATCATCATTTCTAGATTAAAGGAATTAAACAATTGCTATGTGAAGAACTAGAGGTGTAATTTAATCTGGAGTATAGCATGACCTCACACACCCTCTCTCTGTGTTGATCTCCAGCCCGTTGTTTACAAGCCCGTTGTTTACAAGCCGGTCCGGTTTGGATCCAACCAGAGTACCGAGCCCTGGTTTGTTATTCAGGTTAATGTGGGAAGAAGCAGCGGGTATATCAGGCAGCTGAACGAAGTGGAGCCTGCAGAAGAAACACCGGGACCGTCTGGATGTAATAGTCCATGGAGATGCTGCGGTGCTCGGCTGCACGGACATGATGAGTGGGGTGGGGGGTGGAGAGCAGAGGTAGAGGGAGGTGTGGCTCATGACACACTTTGTTTTGGTCTACAGGCAGCGCACAACAGCAAACCTAGCGGTGAAACGATTTCGCTTTTTGCCCCTTTATATATGCATAACTTTGGGCCTTAATAAAATTTAAACAAATGAGTTATATAAAAATTCGCCCTTCTACAGTTGTCACAAGTGGGGAAATTAACAACAAAGAGCAAAACTGTTTTTGTACCAGGCTGTGAAAATGTTTATTTCTTCTGTAAAGCTGGGCTTTTTTAACATGGGGGTCTATGGGGACTGACTGGAGCCAGCCTCAAGTGGCTGTTCAAAGAACTGCAGTTTTTGGCACTTCCATGTTGGCTTCATTTTCAGGTTGCAGCTTGAGTAAAAAAGATGATAAGGCTGGATATGCTCCAGAGCATGGTTGGTACCACGCCAGCGTTCTTGGGTTCTCGTTCAGATCCACTTCCCTCTCTTTCACAGTCACAAGAGGGAGATGCTGACAAAACGGTTTCAAGAACAGTTTCAAAACGGTAGTCCACAAATTAATGGGTGACATCACGGTGTCTACTTCCACTTTTTTGTAGTTGTGGATGCAGAGGGGTGCCCATAGAGAATGCAGATGTACAGGGTTTAGGGTGTCATGGAGCCTTTTGGCTTAGAGGATTGTCATATCATGTGTTAGTCAAAGAAAATATACTGTATAGAACAAATGTAGTTAGAATAGTAAATTAATATTAATTATTATATATATTAAAATATATAGCTGTATTATATCTTTTTTTGTTTATTCTATCTTTTCCTCACACATTTTCACCAATAGAGCCCCATTAAATGTGTTGGTTTGAAGTGCTGCCTGCATTAGCTACCTGTTAGGGGCTGCTGACATTAGAAGGTGGGGTGAATAGTCAAATAACTTTGTGATAAGGTAACAACAGTCTTTGGTACATAGAAATGACACTTTTTGGTGATTGGTCTTCTTACTTCAGTAATGACACAGAGACAGACAGACAGAGATAGATAGATAGATAGATAGATAGATAGATAGATAGATAGATAGATAGATAGATAGATAGATTCAGATACCTTTTGAATTTTTTATTTCCTATTCAATTTCAGCCCGGAATCCACGTGTGTTTAATTATATACATTTCAAAGATGGACAAAGGCATTGATTAAATCTTTGCCTGTTGTAGTGTGAACTGACACAAAAGCAGTTTTGAGTACTTTGCCAGGTCTACCTGCCTGTCTGTCTGTCTGTCTGTCTGTCTGTCTGTGGACAGATTTTGTCACTGCAATAGCATCTCAACTGTGCAATTAACTGATCTGTGCATATTTCAGAATATTTTTTAGTGAAGTAAAGTAAGTTTTATATGTTTTGTGCCTTCACCATGTAATCAGCTGTTTTGGAATTAATTCCACCAGGAATTAATTGGAATTAATTCCAGAAAAACAGGCTGAAATTAAGCGTAATGTGTAGCTTTTGTCTGTGAGTTGTACAGCTCTCTGTTGTTTCATACCACTAAATGATGCCTCTCAGGGCTGTCAGCGTCTGGAGCAGAGGATGTTATTACAGCAGCCTTTTTCCTCTGATCTCCCTCTGTCTCTGCTTGTTATCCAATAGCTCCTTCGTCACTTGAACAGCACCATCAACACTGTACAGAATGGCTGCAGAGGAAAGCAGCAGGCCATGAAGACTGGGCTTATGTCACTAATGTTGTGTGTCATGATGTTGTGGTGCTTATAGGATGCAGTATGTACATTTCATCAGTGCTCATGGTGAAAATGCAACTCCTGCTTAGAGAGGGTGACTAACTGGCCAGTAGGGACGATGATGTGATTACAGTGTGTGTGCATGCACGGCCGATCTGTTGTCATTAACATTTTACACTCCTCTTTGTAACATCAGTGTACCACAGTATTATTGCCTGTGGCCTTGGCCTGCCTGCAACCCTGCCAGCCTGGTTCAGGATCACTGCTGATGAGCCGAGGATGTTTGAAAACTTCGTTAATGGGCACAACGAGGAGGAAGCGTTTCATTTTTCCAGAGCAGCTGTCTGCTTGACTTTGTACACCATCTCTTTCACACACAAACACACACAACACACACATCCTTATAGTCTCTCCCTCGCTAATTAAAGTTGGCGTTTACCTGATGTCCTTGAAAGTAAATTAACTCACAATCTGCAGTTCTTGATTTTCCAAAAGTTTATTTCTATTTCAAAACAACCAGTGGATGCACACATATTGAAACACCATCATCATAAGATAAGATAAGCCTTTATTGATCCTCAGAGGGAAATTTCAGGTGTTGCCGCATCACAAAGACAGAAATAAGAACAGATGATTAGAGAAGGAAAAAAATGAATAAAATAAGAGCTATAAACAAGTAGTATAGAAAAGATGTAAGGACATCAAAGTTACATGTTTGGAGTCTGGTTTATATGTAAACAGTGTGCACCAGAATAATTAAAGACTATCACTTGGTGTTGTCTGTATTAATATAGCAAAAAAGAAATATAATGTGTATGATGTGGTAAGACAGTACAACATAACATAATACAGATATATGATATAATACAGTATAGTATATGTGGTATAAGATATATTAAAAGGTGCAATATAATAGCAATAGGACTTTGCATAATACAGTATAACATTATATTGTATAGAATGCAGTATAACAGAATATCAAATACAATATGGCATAGAATACAGAATTAAAGTGTGTTATATGGGCTACTACACCATATTACATCATATCATCATCACCATAATATAATTATACATACACATACACACAGCACATTTTATTCAGTCACCTTATGTATTAAGGCATCAAAAGTGGATGTACTGTAGTTGTAGTAACATCAGTGTTTTTGACCAAATTGTCTTAAGATGTAAGAAGATCTTGTTTTGTTGTGATATCAAGAATGGTTTTGTCATGATCTGAATTTCAGATTATGAACTAATACCACGATAAAAGAAGATCACAAAGGAGTCTGGATCGCAAATAAGTAACTGATTTCTGTTATAGATCAAAAATTGTTGTTATGATGTCACTGCTTGACATTGGTGAAAGAAGTGTTCATATTCTTAAGTTACATTTAAGTTACAATGCCATAATTAACCAATAAATTAAATTAATTTACACGTAAAAAAAAAAAACTGGCTTTGAAATTCTACTTAAGCAGAAGTACAAATGTGAGCAAAATGTACTTCAGTTTCAAAAATGGATAAGATATGTATTTTTACCAGCTGCAAGAGCAAGGCTGGTATTGTTTTCACCTTGTCAGTGTGTGTGTGTGTGTGTGTGTGTGTGTGTGTGTGTGAGAGAGTGCATAATGTGGTCCTGGGGGCATCTATTGTAGTGGGAACTACCACAGACAGTGTTTTGAATATTTTGCCAGGTGTTTATGTCTGTTGACAGATTTTGTCAATGTCATAGTTACTTTCCACCAGCGCTACCAATAGTGCAACTGATGAGTATATACACACATGAAAAATGCAATGATTGATGGTTATAGGAAGACAATAGAAAAGTACTGAGGTTAAACTCATTAGTAAACAAGAGTGATCTCACAGTAGTATCATTACATGCAAATACAAAGGCCCCCAAAAAACAAAACTGTTTTTGAGACAGCCAAGAAATCTTTATCAGATGACTGCGGGTCTGGTAGGTCACAGTGGAGGCGCAAGGTGAAAGAGATCTGGCTGGAATGAAGTAGAAGTTAACATTAACACACAGCTCCACTCATTTCTTAATCTATATTCTCCATCAAATCAAGGAGGTATTTGTGGCATAACAAAGCCCCCGAGTCATTTCATAGGATTCATTTGAAATAAATGAATCTTTGAAAAACGGGGTCTCTGAGGGAAGATGGGAGAAAATGGAAGCTGAGAGGAAGATAAAGGGAGGGGGAAATCATCAGGAGAATGGCATATTTTGCCTTGGAACGCAGTTACTTCAGCACATAACTCTGAGGTGACTGAATTGACACCCATTTTGACTGCTCACTCATGGACCCCCTAAACCACAGGGCTGGTTGTCAGATCAAACTTTCTGCCCATGTTTATCCTCACATTGTTTTAGGGATTTGCGTAAGAGTGTGATAGATTAATCCCTCTTGAGCTGCACTTTTTGTATACTTCAGTGAATTGCAAGAATTTGGTTTTATCAGGAGAAAGTGGATTTTCAACTAGTGACGATAAACCAGTAAGACAGGTCTTAACCTGTTGTTTGATCCTACAAAGAAAATGTGGAATATGTGAGCTGGTATGTAGAGTGGACAGCACCTTACAAAAGCTAATTGAGTTTTTATCCCTCTCATCTCGGATTGGCTCATGTACAGAGGGGTAACCGGAGAGATCCTAATTGCCCAAAGCGTTGGCTTGTGGACGGTAATAGAGGTATCGTCAAGTACTATCTGATATCTACATATGAAGCTCATGTTACACAGCACTTTAAGAATATTGCATTTCATCTGTCGGGAGGCTGTCTGAGCCTACGCTGTCTCTGAAGCCTATTTCATTATTCTCCGGAGCTGCTGCCAGACTGCTTTGCTGGCATGGAGACTCGTCTCATTTCATACAGAGAATAGAAAATGACAAGATGGAGCGCAAAGGGGCGGAACGACGTACTTGACAACTGGGAGCCGAGATTGTAACTGGAGAAATGTGAATGTAAGTATTTTCACATTCACTGAAGCTCCCAGGAGAGAGGGCTCTATTTGAGGTCTTGGATATTATACACACATATGAGATATCAGAACCCTGGAAGTGACAAAATGTTGCAAAAGGTTATCAGACAATTCAACGTACAACTGAATACATCAATAAATAATACTGTTGAATAAATAATTAAAATGGAGTGTAAAAATAAATATAAAGCTTTATCTTTGTCATCCAGTCCATTTGACACACACACACACACAGAGGTTTAAGAAGTCATTCCTTCACCGCTCTGTTGATCATCCATACAATAATGCAACTGCAAACTGCTGTAACACTACTGTAAACTCTTGTAACAGTAGCAAGCAAAAATGAATGAGGTTAGCTAGCGAACATTCATTCATATTATCTTCTTGAAGTTCATGTCGCTCTTGTCTTCAAGGGCTGCAATGGAAAGTCTTGGATTTGTGTTGTCTTTATTATTTTGTAGACTTGTGTGACCTAATGTTTGCCCTCTCGTGGTGTCAAACTAAATTCAAAAGTTCTAAATTGTATTATTTAGCAAAGTTTGTTATTGTCAGCTTGCTGGCTTAAGTGCTTTAACTCATGATGTAATAGCAGTATGCAGTATATATATGACGTGCACATGGTAGGGGAGACTGGGTTGGTTGGCACACTATTCACTTGACCATATTTCTTTGGCATTATTCATGTTTGAATATTCTAACCTGCATCAAATGAAAGGTTAATGTCTCAGCTATAAATAAATAAATATGATATAATGTACACAAATGTGTTCTATAATTAGGTGATTCATGATTCAAGTCGTGTTGGGTATTTGTGCCAACCAGTCCCATCACAGTGCTGGTTTGGCACACATTATGGGGTTGGTTGGCAAAATGTTATAACAAAAAATGTAGAAACTAATAGAAACAATTTGAACATTTAACTCAGACAAGGACCAAAAAACATAAACAACAATTAATTGACCATTAACAATTAATAGAACATCTACCTATTACCTACCCCTACCCAAAATCAACGTGCCAACTAACCTCACTCACATTTAACCCAACTTTGTAATAAAATTATATTTGATGTTAGAAAAAGAAAAAAATGTTATGTATATTAACTAGAAATGACACATTTCCAATATCTCTATCTAACAGTTTTATAAGTCCACAATACTCTACTCTGGACTCTGTATCATGGTGCACTGAGATTTATTACCAACTGTAAGCCACAAACTCATCCCTGTATCCTGTTTGCTTGGGTTGGCTGGCTCTCTTTACAATTTGGTAGACATTTTCATTGGCATTCTTTTGTTTACAAAGCAATTCATGGCCTACTCCCAGCATTCTTATGTAAGCACGTTAAACAAAAAATTGAAAATGGGTGTGCTTTCCATTCTCAGAACATGTTTCTATTGTCTGTGCCAAGGTTACGCACAGAGTTTGGCAAGCCTGACTCTCAGCTGTTTCAAATCACTGTTGCAGGATTTCTGTACACCATCTTCTATATGCCAATGTCACGGTGTTTCTTAGTTGGTCTTTGTAATCATGTCTGGTTGCCCTTTATTGCATTGTTATGGTTCACTTCCAGTATATATGAACATACGTTTCGGCTTTTCTTTGTATTAATCTTATTTTGTGTTTTACATTGCTTGTTTTAGAGCTATACAATTTTATTCTGTATTTTTGATCTGTGTCTGTCCGTAACTTGTGTTGTTGTCTGACTTGGTCAGGACACTCTTGATTAAGAGTGTCAAGAGGTTTTTCTGGTTAAATAAACTTAAATAAATAAAATAAGAAAAAAATATAAAACTGAAATGATTACTCACTAAAAAAGTTGGAGAGTTTTTTTTTTAACATAGTAGATGAGTGCAGGTTATAAAAGCAAACATTCTGATATTACATTTTTGTTTCTGAGACTTTCAAGGGACCAGAACATAGCTACATGTGAACCAACCAATGGGCATCAAGAAAAAAAGATGAAAATGGGAAATGTTGCCAATGGAAAAAAAAGGAAAGAGGTCAGTGGTTAATGTTTGCCAATTCCAAAGAATGGGTTAAAATAAGGGGTCAAAAAAGTTTTTGCATTTCTTACCAACTGATTGGCAGCTGATGGAAAATACATTATGCACTACATACATACTACATTTTGTCATTTGGGGGCCAAATAGCAAAGTGGGGCTATGTTGTATCAATAATGCTCCTTCTTAACCTTCCCCATAGATGGCATGATCCATAATAAAGATCATATAAGATCAGCTGTAACATGAAGAGAAGAAGAAATTGTTTTCCATTCCTAAACACACATGTATAACACCAGAGTGGGGCAGGTTTTTTCTCATCTGGCTGCCTTGTGTAAAGAGCTGTGAAATATTGGATCATTTTAGGCAACATAACAAATTCCTGTTTCCTCTCTCAGTGCTGTAGCCGCAGGAGTTGAACCAGTGTCCACTTTAACACCTCTTGTACCAACAGATTAATGGCAGGAACACAGTTTTCATATTCTGTGTGAACCATGTTATACCATTTCTCCAAGGCTTGCTGAGCATTCTAATTTAGAGGGGAAAAAAAGGGAAGCGTTTTTAAATAGGAGTTTTGCACCACATGACCTTGTAAAAGCATCGCAGGATGGCGTGATCGAGCTCCTCCTGGCTCTCTCTGCTCCCAGTGCCTGGCTGCTGTGTTGCTGAGGTCATTACTCACTGTGACACCCTCCGCTGATCTACATCATATTACCAAGCGTTTAATGTTGTTCCCCGCTGACCGCGCGGCCTCGCCAAACAAACACAGAGAGGACTACCAGGCTGTACTAAATGCATCATCACGAATGTTAAAGTGCCTTCCTCAGCAAATCCCTCACGCTGCTACTTCTTTTGGAAAACTTTTTAATTTTTGCTTTGCAACTTTGTTTGACATTCTGCTTGATTAATTATCGATCATGTCCTCTGAAGAACTCGGAGAAAATGCACACACTATGCAAACAAAATCTTTTTATATTTTACCACCTGAGGTGTAAAATGCTCAGAACTCAGTGTGACAAACAATACTGGGTACAGTATAGTCTTCAGTTATTCTTTCAACCTCACACTACAAATTGAAAAGAAAATGCACACAAAGAACAGAAAGCACCCAAGATGATTTTCTGTATAGACCTGAGGCTACTGCATTTTCCTACAGTTATTCTCCTCTCTGGATCAATTTCACTTCTTTCCCTACAACCCTCAGATTATATAAGAACCACTTTAGCTTTACCAGATGGCAAAAATTCATCACTGGGATGTCATGGTTTATTTGGACATACGGGTGAGAAAAATTAACATGTGCTCTTGGTTGTGGTCCCTCTTAAATGCTTAGAAAGCAGACAAGAAATGCACAGACACACACACCTCAAGTGTTGTTTAGATTGGAGCGTGTCCACAGGGAAATTTTAATATGTTGGAGTGGTACTAATTTTTTTATTTTTAGCACATTAGCCTGTGGAGTCTTCCTTAAAGGGAGACATGATGAAGAGAGCAGCATAAACACTAACATGAACATTTTTTGCTATCTTGACAGGGGCCCGTGTTGCATAGAATACTCAGCACATCTAAAGTCCTAAAGATAAACTGAGGGGAAAACATTCACTAAAATGTATCATGGTGGTTTCTTTCTTGTGACGCCTTCAAAGTTAATGTTTAGGCTATTACTTCAGTTTTTATTTTTATTTTTTTTTGTACTTATGGGGCTCTGTTATTGACATATTGACAAGAAATGGCGAGTTAATAGTGGTGACTTCATACAGAGGTTCTGGCTCAGGGGCCCCTTGAGCCCTAGGCCCGTTCGGTTATATAACCATGATGACAGAGAGGAAGCTCAATACTACTCACATAAAGCTACAGCTTGGAGACATATAGCTTGGCTTAGCATAAAGACTGGAAACAGATGGAAACAGCTAGCCTGGCTGTAAAGAATCCACCAACCAGCACCTCTAAAGCTCATTAATGAACATGTTGCGTCTTTATATCGCACAAAAACAGAAGTGTAAAAATGATAGTGTGTCCTTTTACAGGGAGTTGGGTGTTGGATTATATCTTGGCCAAGTGGATTGACTTTCTGGAGTCCTGTGGTCACCATAAGGTTGCTAGTATGTTTGCTAGCAAGCTCATGGTGACCACACAGTGATCAAAAGTATTTCTCTAAAGAATTCAACCAACAGCATACAATTGAATCAACACTCTCAAAGTCATTTTAGAACAATGATGACGTGAAATAACTGAGAAAACAGTCTCACTTGGTCTACTTTTTAGTCAGTGTGGAGGTGTCAAACATGTGACATGATCTGCAAATGGAGTTTGCCAAGTTGTCATAAAACTTTCTGAGTAGGTAGCCTACAGCTGCGGCTGGAACAGCTACTAGACCCACTCACCAGCTACAGTACATGACTCACCCAACATCGGTCCATGATCAGCCCCATTCACTCCTTGGTCCAGAAGCAGAAGCCCTGGAATGATAGCGAAGTTAGCATTTAGCTAGCTGTGAAGAGTTAGGTTAAAAGGTTAAGTTGAGGGACATGTTTGGTGTCACTGGCCTAACACGCTGCGTTGTGAGTTTGAATAACTGTCGCGTTGCTGGGTTTGTCTTGTACTGGTGGCAGGCATGGTTTGTAGGGACATGTCCTGTAGGCTTCAAACGCAACATGGCTGCAGCTACACATCTCAAAATTTCTGAGCGCTGTAAGACCTTCACATCCATGTTGGCTTAAAAGCTGATCGCATGATTCAAAGCCTAAAAACAGCTACTACATGGAAATTGTGTTGAGGTTTTTTCTTGACTGCTATATCCAAGGTCTAAGATTGACCTTTAAAATTGATACTCATATACACTGCCCAAAAAAATTAAGCAAACACTTAATCGTCACAGTATAACAACAAGTCAGTTAAACTTTAGAAATATCAATCTATCCATTTAGGGAAGAACAAGTGATTCTGAGTTACTTTCACCTGATTTGGTGCAAATGACAGTGACAACAGGTGCAATGGAGAGGCAAAGACAAGACAACCCCCCCTTGATTCAACTGACTGGCCCTCTCATTTCCCTGACCTAAATCCAATTGAGCACCTATGGGACTTTATCGGTGCATCTGACGCCGCCAAGTACCGCCACAGGCTGTCCAGGAGCTCATTCTGGGAGAAGATCCCCCATGACACCATCAAGAGCACGTCCAGATGTTGCCAGAGTCCACACAGGCACACGGGGGCCACACACACTACTAGTTGCTGTGATAAAATTCACGTAAGTTGGATCAGCCTGGCCTGTGATTTAAATTTTTTACTTGGATTTTCAGTGTGATTTTGAATCCAGCCCTCAGTGGGTTGATGATTTTGGTGTGCAGTGTTCTGTCATTTTGTTCTCAACAACTTATACAATGTGCAAGATTTATGTGCAATTTAAATGTTCCCCAAATGTTTTTGAGCAGTGTATTTGCATTACTTGTTAAGATAGTGAGTATGCAGCCGATTGGAGGGCTGTGGGCATCCTAGCTTCACATATTGAATTTATAAGTGATGAGACGTGAGTAATCGGTGTTCAGACATTATAAAATTGTGTTCACTCAGGGCTGTTTGGATTGGATCATGACCCAGCGTAAACACAGAGACGGTGTAATGGAGCTGTACAGTAACCTGCCTCCGTGAGCTCAGGGCTGAAAGTGTTATCTGGTCTGGAGCAGGTTTACAGAATACTGAATCCAGCTCATTGATCTGATAATTTAAATTTAGCTTCTTTTCTCTTCTACCTCATTGTTATGCACAGACAGTGCACAATTGTTGTTAATTGGCAGCCTACAAGTCCACGGACCAAGAGGTTGTTTGATCATTAACACTCTGTATTAGCTATCTGTCTACAGGGGTGATACTCACCAGACACCCATCCTGAGTCTTCTTATCTTTTGTTTCATTATTACTGAAAACCATCAAGGCCAAAGACAAAGCATTTTCAGGCCTGTTTTGGGTGTTTGTAACCAGAGATGACTGACTGTAAAAGCATCTTCTCAGCACGCCTGTCAGGCTATCAGCTCATTTATGTAACAAAGGAGTGTAAAAACACTTCTCGCTTTCTGTTTAAGAGCACTTGATGGCTGAGCCCAGCAGTAGATGTACATGTCCACACATTAATCAGTCTCTAGTGGTTTTAAAATGCAATGGAAACACCACTCATGTCCCTCACATAACAAGGGCTTCAAGTTTGAGTGTGTACTGAATGTACTGAAGGAAAACACTGGCTCCTGTTGAGACTGGCCCATTGATCAGCTATGCCATCGAGTGCTGAGAAATCAACACAAAAATCACCCATGTGTGCCTGATAGATTCCTAGCCGCAGCGCTCAGAGGTAACACTTCAACATTTACTATGCTGAGTGAAGACTGACTTTTAAAACATGAAAGGTTGTGGGATGTGAGATGTATCACACAGTCTGACCTCTCGATTCATAAAACTGAAAAATTAAACATCATTAACTGTGTGTGGACTTGTGTGTGTGGTGAGTTTCAGCTGTAAACTGAGATCATATTTAATATCAGATTTTATGCTTTATTTTTCTTACAAATCTCTTCTTTGATTTAGCTTTTGAGCTGCATAATGATTTCATTCTCTCACTACAAGGATGCTTGTTGTCTAACACAGTGCATGAAATCAGCCAGTAACACAGGAAGGTTTTGGCGTCTGTAATCAAGGTATGTTAATACTCAGACAGGAAATGTATTCTTATTTGCGGGGAAATCTTGTGCAAATCCTGTTCCACATAAAAAAGAAAAATGACGTCTTTTTGAAATGATTAAATCTATTCTCTGAAGTCTTCCAAGAGTAAAGGTCACCCAGGAAAGGTCAGTATATTATTAACATTTTACATCCTCAACTATCATGCAGTTACTCAACATTCTGTAAAAACAAACTAGTAGCCTTAACTGACCCTCAGAGCAGGAAATTCTACACATAAAGGTCATTCTCAGTGTGTATTTTGACATTTTACATGCATCACACTGACTTCTGTCTTTGTACAAGCCACCAGATATCTTAGCCTGATCTACAACGCTGCATTCGCCTCCTGAACTCTTCCTATCCCTGCATGTGTCCCTCAAGCACGGTTGGCAGATGCTGTACGGCCGAGCTGGCTCAGAGAGGCCGCGGTGCTGTCAGCTCAGATCCGTCTTCGTTTAGGAGGCCCCTTGTTCATTAAGTCCAACACGGCTCAACAGGAGGGAGGCTTCCACAACACGCTCATGTAGGGCATCATAAATCCACATTAGAGAAGCAGAGGCATCTCATGTGGAGGGAGGCTGCAGAGGTGGCGGTTGACAACAAGTAGTCCAGGTCGTCGATGCGCAAGGATCAGGAGCAACGGTGGGTGTGTCAGAGAGGGGATTTCTGTTGCTTTTGTTACCAAATCTTTATCATAATTTCAGTCTACAAAGCATGCCCCATATGACTGCCATTTACATAGCCTGATTTTTTTCTGAGGGAAAGGTCAGCGGCTGGGGCAACTTGCCAGGTGTTTGTGGAGCAGCAGACCAGTGCGGTGCGGTGAATGTAATTACGGCACTCTGGCAATCTGATAACCTGCCAGTCTGTCTCTCAACACTGGGAAAGTGCACTGGCATATTAAACGCGGCTCAACAAACATGGTTGTGAGCAGTGAGAGCAGTGTCTGTGCATGCAGTATCATGGGGTAGGGGTGGTGGGGGTGGACAGAGTTTGACTGATAATCAAGTTTTGAAGGACAGTATGTTTGTCAACTGCAGGTGTTTTACTTGAAAGGGTCAGACCTAGTTTTTTAAGTCTAAATATAACTCTCATTGGCCAATTTCGACATTAAAAAAAAATTCACAGTGATTAGAGCTGGGTTATGACTGTATATACTGTGTGACAATAGAGATTTGGCAAAACTATTTATACTGCAGGAGCTATGTAACGTATCAGGGCTGGATTCTCACATGGGCGCGTGATCTCGCAAATCCAGTGGCCCTGCAACGTAGCCTGATTTGGACAGATTGAGACTGACTGATTGAAACTATTGTTCTCAAGAACCATAACAATTTATTGTAGTAAGAATTTCAGTTTTACTGTTTTAAATCTTTTGCTTTTAACTCAAGTGTTGACAGATGAGCAGTTGTTTTTTTGTGTGTATGGAAGTTCCAAATAAAAGAAGTAAAGAATCAAATGTGATCAAGTTCAAATACAGTATGGTTATTTTTTTAACAATTTCTTCAATGAATTTTCAGAACAACCTCTGTATCATATTATATATACTGTTATCATGGTATAAAATTACATAAACTATGATACAAGATTTTGGACATATCGGCAAAATTGTCAGCTGTGATCATTTCTCCTTTTCATACTGGCTGTTAAGTGATCTCTTTTGCAGCTCTTTGTTCTATGACTGTTATTGGTGTCATATTGCAGTTTTTTTTGCTATTTGACTGAGTTAAATAACATGCTTTCATGTGTGTGCTTCATATATGTAGTTGTGGTACTGTTTAAACTGCACTCTATTTCATCCCCACACAAGGCTTGTGAGTCATGAAACAGCAGCGAGGGATGAGACTTTTGCTTCTTGAGTTTATCCTAAAGACGGCGCTTCCCCCCAGGATGTACGCCCATTGTCACCGCCTTTAATTCTAAAGGCCAGGAACAAAAGTCTCCAAAGTGCAGTTACAGCATGAGTTAAAGCCACAGATTACATGAGAGATTGGAACATAATTGGCTGCAGCCTTGCCTCGCAAGAGATTCATATCTGGCTGGAACGAAAATGAGGCTCCAGAAATGTGAGTTACCGAATCTAAGTTTAAAGGGGTTTTTTTGTACCAAATTTACTTTAAGTCTTTCCATAGACAGTATTTGGCTCCTGAGCTGCAGGGAGGGATAAGACAAGTGTGATTTTTTTTTTTTTTAAAAAAGTCTGTAACTTTGCAAGATACACACCTGGCCTGTCTGACTCAGACTGCTTAAATTAGCAATTTGTGCTGAACGAAGACTGTGGATTTTGTCTCTTACATTGAAGTTGCACAAGGGCTCACTTCACAGCCATCCAATATAAATGTGGGCAAAACTCTGAACTTATCCTTTAAACCTAAAGTAAAAATAAAAAAGTACATTCATGCATATTTGAATATTAGGGCCTCCAACTGACCATCAGTGTAATGTTAATTAGTTCTACAATAAAAGACCTAGAGGTACATGACACTCATTCAACATCTGCTTCAGTAAAAGATCAAGAAATCTGTTCACAGAGGTAACACCACCCACCAAGATGACAGACTGTTGAGGCAAAAATGTAGCCTTGGGATAAAAACAGTGTTTCTGTCTGCAATCATGTCATCGCCAGGGCCTCAGTAGGTCAGATAAACAACAAAGGAGAGGAGACCAAACATGGTTGACTGCAGTGTCTGCAACATGGCCTGTGTTTAGTGACAAGAACAAACAGCAGTCCTATTCCTGCCCTAACAGACAGCTGAGTGAGTCCAGGGAGCTGCCCGAGACACACTGCTGCTTCTCTGGATCTCAGTTGACACCATAAGTCAATGACTGGCTATTTAGACGTCAAAGCTGTTTGGAGACCAGTGTTAACAAGCACAAAGGGGCCACTGAGCGAGCCAGGAGAGGTGTCGCCGCGCTTTTAGAACAAAGAGCACTCTCAACACTCATCTGTTTCACTCTTCTTCCCCTTCAACCATTCACTGTCTCGCTTGCTTGCTTTTTTCTCGCTGTAATTACACCTGCTCTGCCAAGCGTAGCTCGAGGCGTGGCTGGGCAAAATCACTCGTTAATATGAATCTGCAGTGTGTGTGAGGAGGAGGACTGCTCACCAACAGTCTCTGTGGAAACATTAGGTTGTAAGCAGCCTGCACCTGTATGTCCCTCCCGGGACAAAGAGGTAAGGAAGCCTCACTTCGGGGAATTGTGTGTGTGTGTGTGTGTGTGTGTGTGTGTGTGTGTGTGTGTGTGTAGTGAGACCATCCATTTCCAAAATGAACCTGCAACAATTACAAATCTGTACTGAGGAGACAAGCCTGTAACTAACGGCTTTTGAGCTTGGGATTCAAGGCCATAGGTTTCATTTTTTACATTTGGGGGGGCACATGAATCTCGGGGTTTGGGGTCCTCCCCCAGGAAATTTTTAACCCCAAACACTTAATTTCCTGCATTCTGAAGCTTTTTCTGCATCAATTTATGGTGGAAATGTCTTTATTTCTGTTAGGACTGTTTAACTGGCCTAAATCAATCTGCAAAATCATGATTATAGACATAAGAGAAGCAGAAATGAAGGTGTGATCATCAGAATAGAAATCTGAGAAACGCACCTTGAAGCCCATGAGAGTAATAATCCTATTAAAAGAAAACTTGCAGCTACACACTCCCTGTTATCTACAAGATTGGCCATGCTGTTCCTGAACAAAAGTCTCCCAGACAAAAAAGATTTCCAGGCGGGAAGTGTGAAGCCGAAAGTGTGACGACACGTCTCCAGCCCACAGAGACAGTTGGAACGGCTGCTGTGTTTGTCAGGAGACATATAGAGCGGTAACACCAGCCAGAGTACCAGACCAGACAGATAGTATTACACAGGCGCTTCCCTTCCTTGTGTTGAAAGGGTGTAATCAGACACATCCGGAGACAATCACAATTACTGCATTTGCTGATCACAAAAATATTTTTCATAGTGAAACACAAAGATATGACGACACGCTGTGTTGCTGCGAGATGCAGGCTGGGGAATCTGTGCAAGAGCCATGCTGTTATACTGCAAATAATGACATGTAGCTGCAGGCTCTGTAAGGCCCAGTTGTTAGAGTTGTTGTGTGTTTGTGCGCAAATGAAGGAGAGATGGAGGGAGAGGGAAGTTATTATCTATCCAGGTGCTCTTCAAAAGGGCCAAGGAAGGTCATTCCTGTGTGCAGACACAACAAACATCTTCATTAATTTAGACTGCTAGACACCAACATGCATGGTATACCCTACAGAAGACCACAGATTAATTATTCATCCATACTGTACTGGACGGCATATAAAATAGCAATTGACAGTCAAATATAAAACGCTAATGGAGAACGCTTTTTCCGAGGATGCTAGTTTCCTTAAAACAGGGTTAGATGAAAAGCCGCTTGAGCTCATTTCCATAATACCTCTGTGTGCCCCATGAGAATCGCGGGTTCAGTTTGCCTTCATTTGCATGTGCCACGAAACAGCATATAGCATTTCTTCCCAGTTTTTGCAGCTGGGGAACACTGAAACGCTTTCAGTTTACTGGCAGGGGCTATCGGATGTGAAACCTGCCCACTGGCTGCAGCTCACACACGTTATTTTTGGGGAGTTTGCAGCGGAGCCAGGGATCTTTATCAGATTCACAGCAGGAAGCAAATTGGATGGGAGATAAAAAGTCTGCTCCTCTCATCACCTATAGACCTACAGATAGAAGCCCATTTAAATTCAGACAGCATGTGTCCTCTACTTAACTTCTTAATTTGACTTTATTTCCTGCTGCAGCAACTCACTTGTTAACACAATACGCCCTTAAAGGGACAGTTCAGCCCAAAAATCAAAAGCAAATATTTTTCGTCTTACCTTTAATACTATTTATCAGTCTAGATTGTTTCACTGTAAGTTGCAGAGTGTTGGAGATATCGGCCACAGAGATGTCTGCCTTCTCTCTAATATAATAGAACTAGATGGCACTCGTCTCGTGGTGCTCATAGTCTCAAAAAAATATATCTAAAAACAGCAATGTCTCTTTCCAGAATCATGACCCGGATGCTTAAGTTAATCCACAGACCTTGTTGTGAGCAGTTTCATGTGGGAACTAATTTTTCTCTAACTACACCTGCCAACCATATCATCAAGAGGCTCATGCTTGTTACAGCGCGACATATACTGTAAACATGACAGCATCCCTCTCTGCTGAGCTGTAACGTTAGCTAAGCTTAGCACAGTGGTGCTAGAAGAGCTAGCAGTTGATGCACACATCCTTCTGCACAGTGATATGGTTGATGGGTGTAGTGCAGTAGAAAGAAAATAGTTCCTACATGAAACTGCTCATAACAAGGTCTGTGGATCATTGTGAGTCACAGAGTCAGGATTTCTGGAAAGAGACATTTTTCAAATGTAGTTTTCGTGTGCTTTAAGTACCACAAACCAAGTGCCATCTAGTTCCATTATATTTGAGAGTAGGACGCATCTCTACAGCCCATATCGCCAACCCTCGGCAACTCACACCAAACAATCTAGACTGACAAACAGCACTACAGGTAAGAAGAAAAATATTTGTTTTTGATTTTTGGGGTGAACTGTCCCTTTAAACTGATGTAGTAGTGATACTGTAGTATAAATTTACACATTATTGAACTAGCTGACAACTTTCAAGATTTAGTGTTTGTCAAATGGTTCATGCTAGGTGTGGCACTGCCTCAGGAATGTGTGTCTCTCCTGTATCAAAGCCTTTGAATCACATTCCTCAGTCTTAAGATTAAAAGGTCGTCAGTGGAGACAGATACCAGCAATCCAGAGGCGTTTTATTTAGCCGAATATCTTCACAGAAAAAAAGAGCAATTACATCCACCTACTAAAATCCAAAAAAACTATGCAATGTGCACTATAATCATTCAAGAGGCATACTGTATATCACAAAATTCACATATTATAAAGAACAAACTCATAAACAAGCAGCAGAGGCATAATGAGAAGGATGCAATGACCAGCAGTATGTTTTCTTTCGCTTAAAAGTCACGTCGTACGTTTATCCTTTAGGAAAAATAAAAATAGAACATAGCACTCTTTGCAACTCTCCAGGAAAAAAACCTTCGCCATTTCATTGTCCATGCAATGTTACACGGAAGAAACGCAGTTGACATCACAGCTGCCAGGTACTTGTGTAGGACATGCGGCAGTGGTTGAATGGAAGTTGTGAGGGAGGGTAATTAGGAGCCATGACAGATGTAAAATCTGAATAGCATCATGGGGGAGAAGGAGGGAAGGGGAGGAAGACTTTCATGCAAATTTTAACAGTAGAAGTCATTTAATATCTCACTGCGGGATCCCAGACAGTGTCCCTCTTGGCTCACACATCTGAATTGATGCTCAGGTTGGCCAAACGTGGGTCAGAGTTTATCTCGTACCTGTAATGGTACCCCTCCATGTGGTCCCTACAAGCATCCCGGATGTTGTACATCCACCGCTTGATGCCTTTTCTGTTCAGGTAGAGCACCAGCAGGAATATGACGCCAATGAGGGCCAGCACCAGGCCCAGGAAAACATAAGAGGTCTCCAGCACGCCCTCCATGTCGCTTGAACACTTCAGCTGTGACAGCTCTAACTGCAGGAGCGGCTGGCGTCTCAGGGCCTTGGGGTCTGTGCAGGTCAGGTTCTGCATGTCAATGATCTGAGTGGAGTTTTTCAGCCACAGCAGCATGTCGTCGATGAAGCAGTCGCAGCGCCAGGGGTTCCCCGCCAGCCGGATGTGAAGAGCAGGCTTGAGGCTGAACTCTGCCAGCATGGTGGTGGGCAGGCCCCTCAGGCTGTTGTCCCTCAGGTCAAGGTCACGCAGTGGTGGCACCTTCAGCGTCCCGTTAGTAATGGAGACGATGGAACTGTTCTGCAGGCTGAGGTTGACCAGGTTGGAGAGGCTGCCGAAGATGCTGTCTGGGAGAACCACAAGGTCATTGTTGGACAAGTCCAAGGCCGTCAGCTGGAGGAGGTTTCCACTCTGCAGAACGCTTAAGGCCATATCCACAGTGGAGTAATTGTGGAAACACCTACTGAGGTTCAAGAACTGCACTTTATTATCATCAGGGAAAGCTCTTTCACTGAAATTCTGGATGTTGTTGTTGCTCAGGTCCAGCCGCACAAGGTTTGGCAAGTTATCAAATACCATTGCATCCACAGACTCCATCTCATTCCCACTGAGATAGAGATCTGTTAATTGTTCCAAGCGGGTTGGGAAAGAGTCCATACTGATCCGGGAAATGTTGTTTCCAGTGACGAACAGGAATTTGGTATTGGTCGGCAAAGAATGCGGTATCGCGTCCAAGTCCTGGTTTTGGCATTTCACAGTTTGTGAGAAGCACAAGCATTTGTCCGGACAGCCTTGACAGGACAACACGGCCGCGAGGACGAAGAGAAACTGAATCATTCCGGTCATGTGTATTCTCCCTTGGATTTCACCGCGGTCACATCCGCACGACGTGCTCAACAGGCTCATCTTGGACTGTACAAATCTGTCTGCGCAGACCGTGCGTAAAGATTACTTTGCAACAATCCAACCCACTCGCCACCGTGACTCACCAGGGGAAAGTTTTTCGACTGTGTCTCCCGCCTTAATCCTTTCCAAAATCTCACCCAGTTCCAGCTCAGACTCCATAAAACTACCCCCAAACCATCCTTGCGGAGGGGAAGTCTACGTTTCCATGAGGATAAACGTGATGTGGGCGAAGCTCGCAAACTCTTCGTTTGTCTCCCAAACCTCAGGCGTTTACGGTGTTTTTCCAGTCCTTGTAAAACAATACAGTCCACTGTAAAATATCAACTTTGCAAAAAACTTACTCGAGCTGTTGGTTCCGAGACAGACAATGCTCCTTGTCTCCCAAAGGTGGCATGAATTACTACATGCGTACTTCCAGCCTGCCGCTTTCCTAAACGCTGGGAGTCTGGAGGGAAGGACCAAACACAGCAGCACAGTGCAGACCAGTGGAAGGAGAGAGCGTACCATTTCCCAACAAAAGGGGGGTGAACAGAAAACTCTTACAAGTTTCGTTCATATTTTTATTCAGATTTTCCACTTATGACGATGCCACACATGGTTTTTAAACTGATTTTTATTTGACAGCCAAACATGTAGCTATAAAAACCACAGCTAGTTTTCTTAAAATGACCTGTAGCATACTAGTGCTGCTACTGAAATTGAGCCCGGTGTCTTGGGGTCCAGGGACCTCTAGGGGTACCTCAGGGAGCTCCAGTGACGTCCCAAACAATGTGAAGAACAATTTAGCCTCACTGCTTCACTCTTGGAGAAGGCTGCAGTCTATACAATACAGTATAGAGAAATATATAATCTTCTGTTCAGACTTTTAGGCTATACAAAAGTGATGATTTTTGCAATCCCATATTAAATCAGAACCAACCACAAACATCTCTTCAGATGGCATTTCTTGGAGTAAAATATTTTTGCATAATGCTGTTGCATATAAGCAAATGACTTCACATGTAGGGGAATAGGAAATGTTGTGTTTCCCGAGGTAAAGCCAGTTTGATCTATTAGGCGTATCATAATATCTGCTATCTTATCTAGTTCAACAAAAAAACCATTTAGTACGTTATAATCTCAGTGGAAAGCAGCTTAAAGGTATCGAGAAGCAAAAAGAAAACTGGTAAAGGAAACACATTAATCATGCGATCCACTGATAATGTCACTTTGCTGCTATTTTGCAAAGCCAAACCGTTTTAGGATCTGTGAGGATTAGGTCTCTGTAATATATTCTCTCTATAGTCTCTGTAAAAATATTGTCAAGATTTATTGCATGTTTACTTGTATGTTGGCACGATAGAGAACCACATAGATAACAAACTCAAAATAAGAGCAAAGATGGCTTGTAAAGATTCGAATGAAGGTGTCAGGCTTAGATTTTTTTAAGTGTTGAGGTAAAGTTTTATACAAATTTCCCAAAAAGACAAAAAGTCATCATCCTTTAATGCGAACAGTCATTTGAAACACCACATTTTGGTGAAATAAAGTTTTCCATTTTAGGGGGAAAATCGTGAATGTATGAAAATACTACATGTGACCTTGAAAAAACATTCTCTCCACACTGTCATCTCTGCACTTAAAGAAAGTCGTCTCAGCTTTTGGTCCATGGATGGAGCAAAGATTTATGATTTATATTTTACAAGTGTTACTGGTGCAAAGAAATGTTTAGGAACTCTTGGATCTTACCAAAATGAGCGACTGCATCAACGGTATGCAAACATGATATTATTGTAGAAAACAACAGAAAAAGTCAAATTCCTTTATCTATTTTCATGCTCTGTATTTTCAAAGCTCCCTCTGAGAAATTACTTAAGTGGTGACCTTGTCTGCTGGATTGTGCACAACTGTGGATATGTTCATGCATGAAAGGTGAGGGAAGCGAGGGTGAGCTCATCAATATGTCATATTTGGAAGCCCCTGTGTAGATCCTTGTGTAACCCTAGCTTTACCCTCCTTTGACCCCTTCCTATTCTTTGCCTAGGTCAGTGTGACAATCATCTGAGTACTTCAATGACACCTGGATCAAGGCTGTAAGTGATACTCTGCCCAAAGTCTATCTGTTGAATATGAAACTATTGGAACAAAAATGATGCTCTTGTGAAATATCAACAAGCCTTTTTCATTCTTTCATGCGCACACTAGCCTACTGAAGGTGTGGTGTGCTCAACAGATAATGTTTGGGTGGAACAAACTTTATTCTCTATTAGAGGCACAATCCATTATCTTGTGATACTTGTGCAGAAATTACTTTAAAACAACTCTGAAACATTTCCCCTGCTTCTCTTGCTTCTTATTGCATCTAGGGGGAAATGTAGGCCTATTTAGTGAGAATTTCAATGTCTGTTCATTAAAGTAAATGGCATTAACGCTTTGTAAATTAGCTCTAAATAATACAAAAAGTGTTGTATCATTTAAGATTAATTCATAAGGTATACACTATTTTTTGAAGTATAGTTTTTAGTAAGTTATTGTATCACCCTGTTTTCATATATGTTTTATTTCAATAATTATATTTTTAATGTAAACCATAAAATAAAAACAGTAAAGTAAAATTTCCTATGACATCATAGATGCAGCAACAGCACACTCAGAGCACAGCTAACGCCCCCCAAAAATAAACCAATTAAATATCGGGATGTACAAGTTCTGACCAATCAGAAGTCTCGACATTACCGAGTTTTTTCCCTACCCTGCAGGCTTACAAGCGTTCAGTCCTGTCAAAATTTGCACCAGAAAAATACCGCTAGCGTTTTCTGTTTGTAGTAATGACACAGTGGATGTACGTCGTTGATGCTACTTTCTCCATGTCATCTTTTTTCTTTCACTAGCGGAAGGTAAGAGATGCTGCGATGTTAATTTCCCTTCGCAAAACAGCTGGCTAACGCAAAGTTAGCTTTCGGTGATGTGTCAGTCAAGCTAAGTTAGCTGCTAATGTAGCATTAGCTAACGCCAGCTAACAATATTTGACAAACGTATACGTTTATAGGTGTTTTTTCCAGGATACACGTGTAGTTAACTGTCAGAATTGAAAATACATACGAAATTACGATGTGACTTGACATAACGATATCCAGTTTGGGCACTATGAGCTAATATTTGGGTGAAGTAGCGGTTAGTTAGCCGTCAGTGCCTATGTAAAGCTTGCTAGCAAGTTAGTCATCTATGTAGGCAATGGGAGCGAGTTATTTTATTCTACCAAAGACGTAGGTTTCAGTAGCTTCAACCAACTGGTTCTATTACGCAGACCAAAATGGGGGGTTGAATTCTGCAAGCAAAATGGAAAATTAACAAGCTAATGGCTAACTTAGCCTGTTACATAATTCTGCAGTGTAGTCAATATTAAGAACCTCTCTTACCAAGGCTAGAGCACTGTCTTCACTAAAACATTCCCCATAATGCAAACTGTATGTGAAATTTAAATTTGCCTCAATCTTATTTGCACAACGTCGTCAAATAGCTGTCTTGCAAACCTGCCAACTCAGCTGGTCTGTGCTTTGTGAGTCTATAATTAGGTCAAACTTGCCCTGACCTTTGCACTTGCACTTTTGGAACTCACGTCAGTTCTGCGTCCTGTACACAAAGCTGTAGTTGCAGTTTGCAGTTTGCAAGTACTCAAGTGTGACTGTAGGCCATTGTTTTTCCACTGATAACTCTTACATTTTTTCCCTCAGGTGCACTCTACAATTATGGAGTTTTGAAAAGGAAAGTGGGAATTTTGGGGGGAAAGGGGGCCTTTCCCCTCAAGTTTGATGGTTGGACTGCTGAATGAGAAGGTCAGAGGGTGGTTGAAATTTTTTTGCCTTTTGTAAATGATTAAAAGAATATATAAAGGAGAAACTATTTTTGCAAACATTGAAATGTACAATTTTGTATAAAATGCACACAAGGTTTTCTATTTATTGAATTCTTGATACCAGTGTCATGCTGCAAGCACCTTAGTTTGTGTTCAATTCTTGGTTGAAATGGTGGACTGAATCGAGTCGCAGGAAGGCTCTGGGGTTGCTAGGGTGCAGTGGAACCTCAACACAAGCACAATTCTAGCACTCCAAACCATCTCGACCTTTTGTTGACACATTTTTTTTTTCTTTGTTTTTTTTTGGTAGTACTTTACTTTTTTCTTCTTGGAGAGCAGCTCTGTTACAGTGCACAGTTTTCGCGACAGTGTTTTTGATTCGTCACCTTACATTGTATTGTTTTTGAGTTTTTTCTTTTGTGGGTGGTGGGCTGTCACGAAATTTGTTACACACAAGGGAGGTGGGTTCACTGTGAAGATTTGGCTGAGGTCAGGATGAGTCTGGCACTGCCTGACTGCGGCCCCAAATGCCGCTCAGAGCAGCATGCAGACGAGGTGATGGCCGCACTAACAAGTGGCTCTGAGGGGCAGCTGCGGGCGTTCCTGACCTCACACTGTCACAATGCAACCACCTTGCGGGATGCCTATGGTCGCACTGCCCTGCACATGGCATCCTCATTGGGAAAGAAGGCCATTATGGAGTGGCTGTTGGAGCATAAGGGTGCTGACCTGATGGTGAAGGATAAGGAGTCCTGCTGGACCGCTCTGCATCGCAGCGCTTTTTACGGACATATCCACTGTCTCATATCGTTGATCAAGGTATGTATTTAAAGCACATCCCAAAAAATGTGCTGTCCAGATTTGTTGAGTTGTTCAAGGTGTTAAGGATTGCTACTTGCTAATTGTAAAGATTTTGGCTTCGCTTTGAATATCTTTTTTTTTTGTCTTGACTTTGTTGTAGCATGGAGGACTTCTCTCCACTCAGGACAAGGAAGGTCTTTCTGTCCTTGACCTTACAATGAAGGACCGACCAGCACATGTTGTGTTCAAAAACAGCGGTAAGAAAAGCTGATGAGTTCTTGCACTTAAGTTGAGTAGAGATTTCTGGCATTGAGAGGGGGAAAAGTCAAAAGAGGTCAAAACTCCTTTATTTTACTGGGTAATTCCAATGAATGGAAATGAACCTTTTTGCTCACTTGCACTGTGACTGGTGGATTCCAAAACCTACCAGCCACTCAGTAGATTACCACTGGGTTTTTTTGGCTGATGAGTGAGGTAAATTTAACAGCCACCTGCATATTTTACCAGCATTTGGCTGGTGGCTGGCACTAATACCCAACCCTGGTATTTCCAGAGTTTTCGGGAAACTTAAGGCTTGAATTTGAAGCATAGTGTAGAATTATCGAACCTGAAACAACCCAGTCTAAAAAGTTAACTAGAGACCTTTTATGACTGTATAACATTAATGTTTTTATGTTTGTTTTTTGTGTATTATGTGAAGATGAGTTGCTAATAGCATTTCCATGTCATTCACTATGTCTGCATGCTTCCTAGCCTAGGCATCAGGACCACAGTGGAAATAACGACTTTATTGCTATATCCTGAAGAATTTTAGTACAGCACATACATTTGTGTACGGTATTCTAATTTAACAACAACAAGAAATCAGTAAATTAATTGTGAGACCAACAGGTTTGGTCCTGTAGGGTCATCATACACCACTTTACAAAGAACATTGTTCCTTGACATCATCGTGCATCATGACGACATTAATGGTGAGACTATTGACTCTAGTTTTGTTTTTGTCAAGAGTCACAAGGCTTCTTTGCGTCATGGTGACTCATTCTATTTTAATGATGCGTTTCACACTTGCAAATGCATGGGATTTAACGCTCCCTGTGCTACATCACATCTTACGAGCCATTATGATTTGTGATTTTTACATTATATAGAAAAGGATGTAGTGCCCACTGTGGATGAACACGACATCTTATGTTGGATTTGTTTTACTCTATCGTAGCTTATTTTTATCTTCTGTTTTATTTAACCATTATAAATCCTGTCTTAATGTGTCTTTTTATATTGCCTGGTGTTTCTTTTCTTAATGCCTTTCATGTCTTATGCAAAACGCTTTAATTTGCCTTGTTGATAAAAAGTGCTATGCAGAAGACCAGTGGTTAAATCAAGCTTGAGGTAGAAGCAGTCAGTGTTGTGGATGTTTTTGTAATTGTGTTTTCTTCCTCATTACAGACCCAACTGAAGTATACACATGGGGAAACAATACTAATTTCAGTCTCGGGCACGGTAATCAGGAGAGCCGACAGCACCCTGAGCTTGTGGACGTGTTTGCCAGGACTGGGGTTTACATCAAACAGGTAGACTTAACAACATGCTGTTTTTCTTCCAGCTCTCCAGGGACTAAGAACGTGTTTTCCAACAGCATAGGGCTTCCCTACCCCGATACCCCACTCACATGTATCACACCAGTAATGGCCTCATACTTCAACTCTGTGCCAACATGTGTTGCATTAGGAAAAAAGCCAATGCACATGGGTACTCCAGATAAGGCACACCACCTGGGTAAAACAGCAAAACACTCCCTCCCTAGAGTCCTGTATTACCTAACCTTCTCCTCAGGGTAAATCATCTTTTGTAAAAAATGTTTTGTACTCCATGCATTGCTCACACTGGCCCATACTTTCTCAAGGTGATGCCACTGATGTGTAAATGTTGAATATGCTCAAGAGTTATAAATTGTATGTTTGATGAATGAATTAAGTTTGTGGTTATGGCTAGGGCTGCATGATGTGAAAAAAATGCGAAATAACGTTCAACAATATTTCTTGCGATTTATAAACAACAGATATTAATGTGTACTCAGTTCTTGACTCAGACTTACACAGTCTCTTTGCTTGTATATATTCATGTTTATTTGGTTCTTGAGGAGCAGCAGTGTTTATTTAAGGACAAGCTGAAACCTAAGCTGTACATTTCCTACTACTAAACTTGATAAACTTGACTGATAATTTCTTCTCTGTGCCAAGTGCCAATACCTGTCTTTTTGGAGCACTCGTCCAAATGGGCAACTGACTGAATATATTTACTGGCCCAACATAACTTTTTACTGGCGCCCACACCATCAGGGAATCCTTATTGTTGGACGCTACCTAGAGAGATAACAGCATGGCGAGTATCAGACAAAATAGGGCCTGCAGACAGTGTCATTTTATACGTTTTTAGTATATTCAGAGTGCAGTATCACAGTCTGTAACAATGTTCTCACTGCAGAAGTTATAATCATGATGACAATATCTATAGTGCAGCCCTAGTTACAGCCATTATCACAAAAAACAAGAGACTATCAGTAATGTTGTTTG
Source organism: Epinephelus fuscoguttatus (assembly GCF_011397635.1). Classification (NCBI taxonomy): domain Eukaryota; kingdom Metazoa; phylum Chordata; class Actinopteri; order Perciformes; family Serranidae; genus Epinephelus; species Epinephelus fuscoguttatus. The sequence goes on along the minus strand of NC_064759.1, from coordinate 34,195,491 downwards.
AGTCAAATAGAGGGCATAGTTGGTGTGTCAGGTGTGGACTTATAAGCTTTGTCTTCTCCTGTATAGTCTTCATTTGACTTTCGTTAAGCTGGTCTGTGCATGGTTAAACCATCCTGCCACACTGTGCCAGCCTGGCTACAGTTTCATGCATTTGTTGTGTGGATCCTCTTAGTGTGATTAATAGCGCCACTGGCAGCAGTACAACTACCCCCAGTGGTGTGTACGCACACCAGATGCTAGTTATAGTAGATTAAATAATGACTGTGTTAGATATGTTGTCATTATAATCCATTCTTAAGACTTGGTATTTGTGTGCGGTTTGTGTATTTGTTGATAAATGATTAATCTGGGCTTCATGTCACAGTGTTATTGGTGTTAACAGAGGAAACAGTGTTTGAAGTTTTTTTTTCTGACATGCAGGACTTGTCGTGCAGAGTAATTTCATAAAGCCTAGTGGGGGACAGATGGATCTGATTTCATGACCACACAATGACCCAGTTGCACTGTGTATACTCTTTGTCTTCCTGGCCCAAGCCAGCAGGTGCCAGAGGTTAAATATTAATTCCACAATGACATGTTTTTAATTAAATGAACTACACTGGTGTGTATGCATGTGTGTGAATGTCCACATCAATGTGATACTTTGGGGAACATCCCTGTGCTCTATTGAAAGCTTGAGGGTAGCAATGCATTAGTAATGATGTTTGCTTTTCCACTTGTGCCCTGGCCTTTATTGGTATAGTGTTTTACTATCACTACAAGAGGGCTTGGCCGAGGGACATGGAAAGAGATGCATCGCAGCCTCTGCCATGAGGTCAAAATTATAATGACAAGAGCCTCAATCAGCACAAACTTCAGACTTTTTCTTTTAACCTTAAAATAGGTAACACAGTGTATTAAATAGGGCTGGGCGATCAATCAGAAGAAGAAGAAATACTAATATAAAGCAAAAATGGAAAAATGGCAGTCATGTTGATGTTGTTGATGTTGATGATCTTCTTCTTGCAGGTGGTCCTGTGTAAGTTCCACTCTGTGTTCCTGTCTCAGAAAGGCCAGGTCTTCACCTGTGGGCATGGACAGGGAGGACGACTTGGCCACGGAGATGAACAGACTTACCTGGTGAGACTTGTTAAAGGGCATTATATGGGTTTAAAATTTTTGTATGTACAGTTATCTTTTTCAGTGTTAGGAATATGAAACTGATAAAGGATTTGTGAGCTGATGTCTCTGCTTTCATTTTAAAGCAGAGGGTTTGTAAGTTGATTCACTTGAAAAGGCCAATTATCCATCTTGTCAAATTGCAAAAAGGAATTATATTAGAGGGATGTTAAATATAGGCTGTGCTTGTTTGCACATCATGGCTTTAAAGGCCTGTTAGAAGATACTGATTAATCAATTTCAATCAGTCATGTTGTCCACCACTGATAAATGTGTGGGTTCCTCCCAGACCGCAGCCGCATACTGCTAACTCAGACTTTAAATTTCAGTGGATATGTGTTTGTTTTCTGTCTCCATGGTTAAATGCCTGAGGCTGCTGATGCTGGAGACTAACTTCCTAAGATTCAGTGTTTAAATGCTATTTCTAAAGTATCTTCACTCCGAAGAAAAGATACACAGAGTGGCCACTTTATTAGGTGCAACAGTAAAATCTAATACAGTTCAATATAACAACTCAGTCAGTTCTGCCTTTACAAAGATATTAATGTTCAGTTTTTATTGACACTGTCAGAGAGATGTTAATTTAATTACATCTTCATCACTGGGGTTGTACTTGCAGTATTGATGAACTGGATCACATATTATATTGAGAATTGTTTAACAGATCTAAATGGTACTCTAGCTTCATAAAGGAAGAGTATGTGGCACAGTCTTTGTACTGGATTGCATATGATTGTTCAATTGTTTGTAATTAAATACAAAGTAATAATGTATTTTTAAATGTGATTGTTCACTTTTGGAACCTGAAGTCTAAAAAGTACTTCTGCTAAATTGTTTAAGGCATTACATGGTGGGTGGCTCTGAATTGCATGGATTTTGCCTTAATCAGTTAAGGTAGAGCAGTCGCTGCCATCTCCTCTGCAACAGAGTGGTGCAAGGATGATGTTTTATTTTGTAGGCCAGCTCGAAACTCTGTGTCACCCTGGTAACACAGAAAAAAGGCAACAGGATTTTTCCATTTGATTTTGAATTACTGCAGGAGATAACATCTGTGGCACACAAAAGTTTATTATACTTTAGCCGTATAAACTTCACAAATGAACACCACTTTGTGATTTGTGAAGCCTAAATTCAATCACCAGAGGTAAAAAGCTAATGTCAGGCTATAAATGAACTACACTTTAGTTGCATGGCTACAAAGAGGCTGTGTAACCTCGTTGGGCCTTATGACATTCTGTGGTCTCATTTAGCTACTTTAGCCACGTAAAACCTTGAAAATTCACAAGTGGGGTATTAACTGAAGTATTTCATGTTGGAGAACAAAATGTGAAAGTCTATTAATCTCTGTTTACCACAGACTTTATTTTAGGCATCTAACCAAAATCCAATTTAAAAAAAACCCACTGACTTCAAGATGGGGGCTCAGGGAGTGCAAAAATGCTAACTCATTTCCACTGTTTTTGGACTCATTCCTGCAGCACCCTGTACACATTTGATAATTTGTAAAACTTGTAAAAATGAACCACAGCACTTATGTTGATTGTAAAGAAGGAACATGTTTATCAGTGTAGCAGTGGGGGTCACTGGTGTATTTCTAATAATGTTTTAACAACTATGGAGCTCCATGGCACAGAGGAATAAGATATATCAGGGTTTGGATACACCCACAGTACTTGTTAGCAGATCAATTCATTGATTGTTTTGCTCTTTTCATGGGATTTGCTGACAATGAGAAAACAAAGCTATTGCCAGACTTGTCCTTTTAAATTAGTTTTTTCAGCAAATGAATTTGGCATAACAGTAAACAGCAGGGCTCCTGCTGTGACAGTGCCATTTGAGTGGCAGAATAACTGGCAAAAAAGTTATAAATAACGCACTGTTATACACAGGGATGCATTTGTGCCAAAAATTCAGGCACTGGATGCTGTCAGGAGTAAATGCACAGAAAACTCTGCAATCGCTTTATTAGTGAAACACAAACTGATACATTGAGCTTGAACTGTTAAACTGTTTGTACACTCACTCGTTTCTCATGACCTCCTCCTTCTCGCTCCTCTCCCCAGATTCCTCGGATGGTGGAGGGTCTGATGTCCCACCACTGCTCCCAGGTGGCGGCAGCTAAAGACCACACAGTGGTGCTGACAGAAGAAGGTTACGTTTACACTTTTGGCCTCAACACCTTCCACCAGCTCGGCCTGGCTCCTCCTCCAGGCTCAGCTCACGTCCCTAAACAGGTAAGAGGTAGCAGGGATGGAAACGGAAAGGGGCAGATGACGGCTTGCAGTATATGTAACAAGCATTGTTTGTTTGCCAAAAGAGATTTGGTGGTTTTGGTGAATGAGATGATGTGCTTGGAATTCTTCATCTAGAAACTTTTAACTTATGTAAACCAGAGTTTTATTCTCCTTGTGATATGCTGTGTATGTAGGTGTTCTCCAAGACGCTAAAAGGCAGGACAGTGATTGGAGTTGCAGCGGGAAGGTTCCACACAGTGCTGTGGACCAGAGAGGCAGTCTACACAATGGGACTCAATGGAGGCCAGTTGGGTAAGTCTCAACATTGACATGTCAACAAAGCCAGTGTTATGAGAGAAAATAGCACTGCTTTTGAGATACCAAATGTGACCTATAAGCTGTGGTAAATTGGAGCTGATAAAAATGAGACACACGCCCTGTGTACACCAAAGTGTTACCGTGCCAGTGTGAAAATAAAGCTGAAGCTAATATTTTTAGCATGCAAGCATGGCTAATGATCTTGTTGCAATGGTAGTATGGTACAAATGTTTATTTGCTTCTGTAGGAGGTTTGGTGGGGAAGGAAGACCCTCCACCATGTCAGAGGTCAATGACCCAAAAGGCTATTATGTGATTTTATTTTTATAAATGTTACTTGTAAAATAAAAAAAATAAAAACACACACACACACACACACACACACACACACACACACACAAAGACACACCATATATTGGTAACCTGGTATGTTAATGTACGGTGTATTTTGTACTTTATTCGGTGTTGATGTCCAGGTTACTTGCTGGATCCTAATGGAGAGAAGTGCGTGACAGCCCCCCGACAGGTATCAGCCCTGCACCACAAGGATGTCACCATAGCTATGGCAGCAGCTAGTGATGGAGCAACAGTGGTTGTGACCGAGAAGGGGGATGTCTACCTGTTGGCTGACTACCAGTGCAAGAAAATGGCTTCAAGGTGAATGGGACAGTAGAACTTAACACACCTCTCATTACACTGCACCAATAATAAAGACTCAGTTGGCCTTGAATCCTTCTTTTCTTAAATTTTTTTTAATTTTGATTGAAGATCCCACTTCATTAAAAGACAGCATACAAAATGAACATGACCTCAGTTTAGTTTCTTTCTTTTCCATAATAGTATTTCCCACATGTAATCAGAGCAATGAAAGAAACAAACTGATCAATAAAATCACAAGCTGAAGACTGACTCACACACGCAATTATAAAACACACATATTACATTGATTTTGAGCAGGTCTGCCTCTAATATCCAGCATGCCACTAGAGAAATAGTCGGCATATGTCTTATTCAGGTCCATTATTGATTCTTAACCAACAAAGGACTGCATCTTGTGATGTCAGACAAAGCCCAGTAATGCAGGTATTTGTCAGGCATATGTAAAGATGTAGTCTCTGTAAAGAATTAAACGCTGTATGCTGTGCTCATAGATGTTATTGATATGTGCAGCTTTTTCATGCCAACAGAGTCTGTGCTGCATCCCCTCCAGTATTCTAATCAGACCTAATTTAAATGGCAACATGCAGTAAATCACCCACTAAACTGGAAACAGTTATCTCCTTTTTAAATTTGCATAGTGCTGCAGATATCTGTTGGGAAGTCAGGTTCAGTGCAGGCCTGTCTGTTGAAGCGCAATAACATTAGATTTCCTTGAATGCAGAAAAATAAGGACTGGTAATTGAATGAGGATCTTCCACCAAGAAATGAAAATCTTGATCCATAGATAGACAAATGTATTTACTGTATTATACTTATGCTTTCAGTCTGACACTTAGTATTCTTTTTACCTGATTATTTATTTTTGATTGATCTCTCTCAGGCAGCTGAACATAAAGAAGGTTCTGGTCAGCGGTGGTAGTCTGGACCATCGTGTGGTTCCACAGATCCTGAATGAGGGAGGAGGGGAAAAGGTGACCATCTTGGCTTTAGATGAAGCTGGGAGGGTAAGTGCATTTAGAAAGTACAAGAGGAAAGGCTTTTACTCTCATATGTAGACACATGTTGCTGAGAAGCATAATTTGGTCTAAATCAATTGCAATCAGTTAAACTGTACTTAAAGATAAGTTCTGTATTTTTCAACCTGAACACATTTTCACATTTTTTTGTCTATGTGACTAATGGGAACAACAATTTTTAAACTGGCCCCTTATTTAACGAGAATGCTGCAGCCCACAGCAGCAAAACAGGCAGCAATCCGCAAATTTACATCTACTAAAAGTGTTTGTTTTTTCCACTGTTTAGATTATTATTCCAAGTAACAGCATTAGAGAGAGGATCCCTAAAGAGATGGATGTTTTTGTTAAGGAGTAAGTAACTCTTTGTTACCCCAGAAACAGCCCCAAAATTGCTACCTCCACCATACTCCATTAAAAAAACAGTCATATTATCATTGTAAATTACACTACATTCAAAAGTGACATTAAAAAATAGAACTTAAACAATAGTCTTTTCACGGTTTCAACGATAAGAAACTCCATTTTGGTTGAAAAAATAAAAACTCTTACTTCACCCAGTTAGACATGAAAATACATTTGCTCTATACTCACTTAAATTACTGTTTATTTACATATGTCTGGTGGGTTTGGTGATAACAATTTTGGGGCTGTTTCTGGTTAAACAAAAAAACAAAAATCTTACTCTTTAAAAAAGGTCTATTTGTGTAGGGATGCTGTTCATATTGCTGTCAGACAATTGTCGTTACAGTCTCAGCCTGTTAGTGGCAAATACAAGCACTTTTACTGGACATACATTGACGGTCTGAACGTGCCCTGAGTGGTGACCTTGTTTTGCCGCCTCTGGCTGCATTTCCCTCGCTCAATACTGGACCAATTTCAAAACTTGTCGTTCCCATTAGTCACTTAGACACAAAAACATGAGAAATTTGGTCCAGGTTGAAAAATACCAAACTTACCCTTTAAATCTCACTTCTCTTCCTGTATTAACATTTAGAAACTGAAGCAGAGTGTATAACATTGTTATTTTTACTTAGCCCTATTGTTATCTAACCTGTGGTGCTTTGTAGACAGTTATACAATGAATGCTAGCCTATATGGAGTCCTATAGATGAAAATGGTGACTAAGAACTGTCTGTGTAACTTTCCTTAAATTTACTCCCTCCCCCATTTCCATCTCTCTGTCAGGTGTTTTGCTGGCGTTCCTCCGGCAGTTCGGTGAGACAGTGCCGGTGGGCGTACGGACGTCAGGTTTTCATGTCGGACATAGCTCTCAGCAAGAACGACATGATGTTTGTGACTCAGGAGGGGGAGGGCTTCAGTGGCGTGTGGGCTGGAGAATATAAAAAGTATGGGGAGAAGAAAGGTGAGGTATTTAGGAACATGGTATATTGCATAATAAATGTTTAACAATTGTCAATTGCAAATTATTTAAACCATTTTCATTCGAAAAACCTAACCTTAAACTGGTGTAGCCAGTTCTGAAGTTTACCAACTGCTTTAACACATAAAAGGAGTGACCTTTAAGTCTCATTGACATGCCTCTCGTAATCTTAGAGGGCAGTGTGGAGGTGTGTGGCCATTCTGATGCTGTGACAATGTATGAGCGAATCCGCCTGGAGAAACTGCCCTACGTCCACAGAGCTGTCAGCGTCACCATGGACTCAAAAGGCCGAAATTTTGGAGTGCTTCAGTCAGACCCCAAAACAAGGTAGTATATCTCGCGTGAAGCATAAAAACTGCTACGCTCAGTGGTGTGTTTATGTTCTTATGTCTGAAGATATTCTTGAAGCCTTAAAAAGACCCTTTGAGACCAGTTACACAGGTGAAGTGTGACAAAGCTGTTTTGCAGACAGTGTAGATGGCTGCATTGGCAAAAGTTAAAGCATATCCGCTCTGTCAGGCAGACACGAGACAGGCGACTCATAAAAGTTTAAACACATACTGTGTAAACAGTGTAAAAAAACTTATTGAGCTGCAGGAAATAAATCAATAGAATCATCATAACGTGACTTTTAAAGGACAGATATAAGGTATGAAAGCCAAACATCACCAATGAAGTTATGCCAATCAGTGGACAGGGGAGGTTAGAGCATCCTAAATGAAGGATGGATCATCTGATGAGGTGACGGAAAATATTTGGTTAATACAATGTCTGATTACCAGCACTCTTGAGTCTGACTAGCTTTGGTATCCTTGTGGCTTACTGTACTGTATGCTGGTAAAACATCAGGACAGGTTAAACACTTGAATACAAAGTGGGTAAAAAGTATTTAGAGAAATTACAAAGAATGTTTATTAACTATAAAACATACTCCTATCTTACGGTTCATCAGCATTAAGAAGCTGATGGGAAGCAAAAGAAAGATTGACTTTAAAAGCATTATCCCCCCCAAGGGACTCAATAATAATTTGCCACTGAATATTATCTTGGGTGGTTCCGCATAATGCAAAATAGTGGAATATTGATCTCATCTGGTCTGTCTTTATTTTTAGATCTCTTTCCTGCTGATAATACACACTGCTTCATTTGAGCCAGTGATACAGCATGGAGACTTCTTCCCCCTTTTATATGATATTACTGTTCTCTAACGACATATGGCTTGACAGGATGTATGCCCCTGCTGTCTGATAGACATTGTTTTGATGTTATTGAAAAGGTCTGTGCTCTATCTACATTTGTCGTTTCTATTTAAATAGATACCTGGCCTTTTAAAGATGTATTGCCTCCAGTGTAATTACCATGCAGTTGTCACAGTTGGTACTTTTTGTGTTTGTGTTCTTAATGTTTATTATCTTGGTAGAATGATGTCCTTCCTGTGTCTTTGATCCAGCTTGTATGAGATTCCCAGCATCTCTCCATCCTCCTTCTCTCAACATTTTCGGAGCCTTCTGGAAGAGGCAGATGAAATGGACAGCATCCACGATGTGACCCTCCAGGCCGGTGATCGCACCTTTCCAGCTCACAAGTACATTCTGTCCATGAGGTCCGAGTTCTTCCGCAAGCAGTTCATGTCTGAGCATTGCGGGGTTGTTGAGGAGCTCGACGGAGAAGTGAAGAAGAGTGAAGATGCTGTAGGCTGCGATTTGATCATTTTGGAGAGGATCCCAGCAGACATGCTAGAATATGCTTTGCACTTCATCTACACAGACTCCTGCGAGCTGCTGGTGCACGGGGCCCGGCCGAAAGTCTCAGGGGCCTTTATGGGTCAAAACCAGGTGAGGAAATGAAAAGAATCCCTTGTATATTATTCACTTAAGCTCTCAGCAACAAACAGATAATACTAGACTAGTCTAAACAACATATTTGCATTAGCCTTGTAGAGCTGGGCCTCTGACTCAACTTTGGTTATTTCATGAAGACCCACTGTCTCTGTTGCCAGAGCCAGGACTCGGAGCAGGAGAGGCTTATCAGCAGCCTGCAGGACTTGGGCCTGAGAGGTCGCTCAGCCCTTGATGTGTACCGCTCCCTTCCCCCTGCAACCAAAGGCGATGGCGACAAGGCCAAGAGCAAGTGTGCCAAGCCTGGCAAGAAGGGGAAAGGAGGCAAAGGTGACAAGGCTGGGGCCAACGAAGGAGGGGCCAACCCCGTGAAAACCTTACAGGGTGTTGCAAAAAAGCTGGGCCTGGGAAGCCTGTCTGCACGGTGAGAGACAGAGTGGGCCGTAAACCCTCAGGCAAAATCAGACATGATGTCATTTACAGTTAATCATGCTTTCTTTGTTCCTTCAGACTGGATGGAGTCAAATATGAAAGTGGAAAGATCAATGTTATAAACAAGAAACCTGGCAACAAACCCAAATTCTACCAGAAAAAATGGTACGTATGAGTGTATATTTTATATATGTACTGTGTCTATAAAACAGTTCCAGCTATATATTAGATGGAAAACAATATATTTGACATGAAAATGTAGATTTTCTTATACATCTGTCTTTTTTTTGTCTGTACAGCTCCTATCTGTGTGATGTCACTCTGAAATCTGAGGATGGAAAAGAGTTTCCATGTCACAAAAGTGTCCTTTGTGCAAGACTAGGTAAGGTCAACACATCAGCAGAGACCCAAAAACACAGATGTTCTCATTCATTCTGTCTGATAGAGAATGCACTGTTGCTATTTTGCAATATTGAGTGTCATTCATCAGCACGTGTGCCTCATGATGTAGAGCCCAAAATCCCTAGTTGAAATATGATTAGTCCATTTAAATAATAGCCGCATGTAAATATATTTGATGGCTGTTTAATTTTTTGGAGTTATAGAAAGTGAGTCAACATTTTTCTTCATTTTTGTGTCCATCCTTTCTGCAGAATACTTCAACAGTATGCTTGGAAACCCCTGGATTGAGGTATGCCATTTTTTTTTTTATTTCATACTGCCTCATTCATTAACCTGTCCCTCCAGGATGTTGCGATCACAACAATTAATGCAAATTTAGCTAATCCCTGTGCATTCTGCATGTCAACACAACTTTATCTCAAAGTTAAGTATTTAAAACCGTTCAAATTCCATTTCATTAGACCTTTTTAAACAGGAATTGTGCAAATTTGCATGAAAGCCCAATCAGAGCCAGGACTCTTCTTTCAGCATTGGCAGTATAAAAACAAAATGCCACCTACCTACTTTTGTTTATACAGAATGTGCCTTTTTCGGGGCAATGGGGGGCGTGAGCAAGTAACAGAACGTGTAGTTCAGCGTGTGACGTAACCAGTGACATGGGAGGGAAGCCGCAGCTGGTCAGTCCTTCGGCAGTTTTCTCGAAAGTCGGCCTGTTCTTCACCGTTCCTGTCATCTGACGGTTAATGGCCTCTTCGTTTGCGAGGGCAAGGACTGCTTGCAAATTCCTGCTATCAGTTTCCTGTTTATCCACCGCCAGTGGCTCACACATGTGGCGTCATCAACAGCCCCTCCCGTTGCGGAAGGCCGCCTCGGTCTTTTTAAACTAAAAGGGTTCTGCCAATATGATGGAAAAGGTGGAAAATTGCTAAATGCTCGGAGCTTGCTGGCCAAACGGCCCAACATTCGCGGAAAATCTGGCAGTGTAAAAGGGGCTATTGTAGAGCTGTGCGCAGAGACTATAGCTGCAGGAATGTGAGCTCTGTGCCTGGGTGCCAGGTTAAACGACAGAGTCAAGCTGTTTCGGTGTTACTGTAAGATTGTTGGTACTGTTTAACTGCTTGGTGTTGGATGTTAGCTTCTGCTGCTGTGTTAGCTCGTGCTAACTATGCTAACTATGTTATCCTGCACCCCCACAGGCCACATCCTGCACTGCACTGGAGATGCCCACCAGCTCAGAGATTCTGCAGGTCATTCTCGAGTATATTTACACTGATGAGTCTCCCACCATAAAAGGTAGCCTCTCAAGTTTTATGTTGACTAGCAGCACATGTTGACTTTAAAATATGTTGTTTTGCTGAATTTGCAGAAACGGTAAAAGGCAACATATTAAAAGCACCTACTGTTCTCTTTCTTTGCTTGACAGATTCTTTGAATGTAGAGTTTGTCTGCAACGTATTGGTTGTGGCTGACCAGCTGCTGATCACACGACTGAAGGAGATGTGCGAGGTCGTCATCACTGAGAACTGTATGCTGTGTTTGTCTTTTCCTCTGTCATTTACTTTGCCCTTAGCTTTTTCATGCTTCTTTGCTTCAAGCTTTCATCTCAACATAATGCTGCATTCATGATATGAAAATGATAATTTCATGAATGTTAAGGTTAGAAGCAAAGAATAGCTGAAAATACTTTGATCATCATGAATTCTGGGGGTTGTATACTGACTGCTTTCACTTATGTTATTCAGCATTATTATTGAGATATTTGATCAGGTGTTCTTATAAATATCAACCTCAACGTAATTTCAACATAATACGTCACCATCTATATCAATAAATACAGACAGTCATGATTAAAAAACACAGCGGGTTCAGATTTTAGTCATTTTTGACTCTTGATGTTGGATTTTTCCATTTGTAATGGTTGTGACCACACATTTCTTGTGATGTGATGCAGCACAATTTTACAAATGGAATTCATAGAAAGTATATCCAGACACAGTTGCATTTTGAAATGATTTCCATGAATTGTCAGTGAAGCTGCTTGTGTTGTGTTTCTCAGTGACTCTGAAGAACAGTGCAGAGCTGCTGGAGTTTGCCACCATGTACAACGCAGAGCAGCTTAAACTCTCCTGTCTCCAGTTCATTGTACTCAACATGGCTGCCCTGCTGGAGTCAAAGTGAGAATCACAAGAATAACCTCAAATGCCCTTGGACCTTTAATAATTGGTTTAGAGCATTTCAGCATTTTTTCTTTGTGTATCAATTTTAATGCAGTGCTACAATGAATGTCAATAAGTGTTTTTGTACCCTGAGAAGTACACATTGTTTGTTATCTTGAGTATGTGTTCACTGAGGTTGTGGACATTCTGATTTACTGTACACAGCAGGACAAATACTTGCCCCTGCAGGAGGGAGCTAAAAATATCTTTTCTGATCTATATGTGTTTTGTCTGTCTGCCCCTTTGTTTTTTGTGTTGCCCTCAGAGCACTGGATATTCTTAGTGATGAAGTGCTAGTGGAGCTTTCTGCAGCCTACAGGAGGATGGTGAGTCACCTCTCCTCCACCCTGAGAAAAAAAATCCCAGTCTGCATCATCCTTTCCATTACTTCATTGACTGCTTATTGTTTGTCTTTTGGCTTTTTTTCAAGATAGAATAGTAATTAAATACTATGCTGGGAAAAAGCTTTTTGGAAGTCAAAGAGATGACTCAAACACAGCAGTAGTGACTGTCAGACTTTGCACTGACTTAAAAAAAAAAATCCATCTCACCAAGTTGTTTCAGTAGACTGTAGTCAGAGGGGCTGTAAAAATAAAAAGGGGTGAGATGGGAAAAACTTAAGTAACTGTTGTTTTTGTTTCTTCTATGACTTGCAGCTGAATGCAGCAACCTCTGGTACTTTAATACTTCTGTGCAGTATGTGGTGTTTTATATAATATAGTTGAATGCATTATGACTTTAGACTGATTGCAGTAGAATATTTCGGTGCTTGAACTTTTTTACTTATGCACATAGTATTGAATTGATTTCACCATGTCAGTCTCAATTCTCAAATCTTAATGTAAATTTGTGCAGAGTCAGATTTTAATGATCTTTTTTTTTAATTTCAGATCCCAGCCATGCAGAAGAGGATTATCACTCCGTATCGTGGCGCCCCAGATCTCAGTGTGTATGAGGATGAGGATTTGGACTCAGCGTTCAGCCCCAAACCAGAAGCAGAAGTCGATCACTCCTGCAGGTACACCAACAGAAATGTTCAGTATCTCCATATTTACTCTTATGGTTTATCTTTCTTCTGATCTGGCTCCTGCGCAGATGTTTGTATTACTTTTCATTTGGGTACAGACCAGAAGGAGCATTCAGTTGTGACGGCTGAATTTATAGACTTAAATTCAAGAGAAGCGGGAGCTTACTGGACTATCTGCAAGTCCTCGCAATCCCCTTTAAACATCTTAAATGTGGAGCTCCAAATAGATATCTGCTAATGATTGTACTCCATTACCCCCCTCAGGGAAATCCTGTTAAAGAAGGCTAAGGTAAAGGCTAAAAAGAAACCAAGGAGACGCTCTGACAGCTCAGGAGGCTACACTCTCTCTGATATCATTCAAAGCCCCCCTGCTGCAGGTACACTCAAACACACGTTATGTTCTTCATTAAATACCATCATGACATGCTCCACTTCTGCCACTTCTAAGGCTTTTTTTTCCATCAGCTCCTTTCAAAAGCATCAGATTGTTGTTGTATAATATGTACTGATTTTACTACTACAATCTCTCTCCTTTCAGTGGTCTCCCCATGCCTGGTAAAGTCAGGGAGGGCTAACTCAACAGAGTCCCTGCAGGAGCTGCTCACATCCGACTCTGAGGGCAGCTACATGGGGGTGGGAAGTCCCCGAGATATGCAGTCACCTGTCTTCCATGACAGAGCTGAGGTTAATGTCCATCCACTACAGCAATCTTAATAGAACGGATGTTGTGTTTTTTGGACTTTTTACTTTTCTGTCCAGTTAGCACTCTGCTAGTAATTAAGTAGTACTTAACTTATGTTATCACTTTTGATTAAGTTTCCATTTGCCATTATATGGTCATGTTAGATAAGTAAAAGAATGTGGCTGCATGACATGGATGTAAAATTAAAAAAATACATGAGATGATGGATATAATTGTTGTGTATCACTTGTAGGATGAGAAGGCTTTCAGTCAGAGGCTAAAGACCCCACCCAGCACCCCGACCTCGCTGAGGGTCTGCCTCCCAACTCCACCCAACTCTGCCCCACAAACCATCCCCAAGGTTCTTCCCTGGTAAGACAGACTTAATGAAACCATATTTCAAAATGTAGATAGAACAGTTTGAGATTTTAAATAAGGTACCCTGACTTAAACAACAGACTCTCTATTCTCCCACTTCATTTTTAGAAGTAGGTTTGATGAAAGTAGGAAATGCTTTTAAATAAGTAAGTGTTGAAATTTGAGCTGTATGTTCAATGTAGTATGTGTGACTGTGTTATTACAATCTGCAGTCCTGCTCGTCCACCCCCAGTCTTGGATCTGAGAACCATCATGGACATGGAGACCAACTCTCAGCAGACTCTCAGAGCAACTCCTAAAAGTCCTGGAAGGTGGTTATTCTTACTGAGGATATTATATACAAACAAATCATTTACAGAGACCCCTTAGACTTGTTGATCGGAGGTATAAGTGGCGATCAATTAACGATTAATTGCTGTGAATTTACAGATGAGCTGTTGCTTTATTTATTAAATGTGATGCTTCTTTTTGTTCTATACTGCACAATCTGAAGGAAAGCTCGACTGCCACACGACTGAACGTTATTTATTTTTACTGTTATTCCCTCAGCTAACAGTACATATTTTTCCTCCTGCCTGCAGTGTCAGCACCAGTGTTAAGCACTCCCCTGTTCCCACTAAACTGTCCCAAAAGCAGAGGAAGATGTTGGCTATGGCCAATAAGGAGGCCAGTGTGGAGTCCACTGCATCCAAACCAACCCCCACAGTCACCCCATCCAAAAGCAGTGGGAAGGCCTGGTGAGTGAGCCCAAATATCAAGACTGCTACTGCCCACTCCTCACAACTTAAAAGAAATAAGTTCCTCATTCCTGTTGATGGGTTTATAGCTGGTCACTGGTGTGACAGTTAATTTTAAAGGGACTACATTGTGTTTGTTTGTTTGTTTTTTAATTTAAGGGTTAGTTTGGATTCACCAAAGTCACAAAACCAGCAGTCATAGACCAGCAACTTCCATGTTCTTTGAGGTAAAGTTGATGCTTTTCTCAATGGAGTCTGGCTTTGAAGAGAGCATAGATAAGCTTCTGTTCCCTGTCGGAAAGTGCTGTCTGACCGCAGGGTAAAGCAGTAAATATTTTCTAACTTAAACTGATATAGATTGTTTTTTTCCTATGAGACTTTTGTTATGTGTCTAAAATAAGTTTTGCTGCAGACAGCAGCAGTACATTGCTTAGCTTCTGTGGCAGTACTCCTGTCTGTTTCCTCTAACTGGGGGGATGCTGACTGTCATCTACTGTCTTAGAACCCCACTTCAAAAAATCCAAACTATCCCTTTAATAAAAGATGACTTTGTGGATTTGGATGCTTGGAGCAGAGACTGATCACCCAACTGCAGTTGCTGTCACTCTACAGAGAGTTCCGGTGTCTTTGAGCTAATTGTTTCTTTTTTTTTATGGTCGCGAAGTAACTGTTTTTCACTCTCATAGCTCTCCCTAATGTCTTTTTTGTCGCAGCGGGTGGTTGTTTTTTCATAAGCCCATTTTACACCAGCTGCCCAGCACCAAACAGCAAATGACAAAGTTAGCGACTAGCCAGTGAACATAGTGGAGCATGTAGCAGATAGACAGACATTTCAATGAGGAGATGGGGGAGACCGAAACGGAGCTCAAAAGAGAGTAAATGTTGAACTGATTTTCATCGCATGGCCAGAAACACAACTCAAAATGAATGCTAATATTCTGTGTTGGCTAGGTGCATAAGTAGGCAACTGTTAACTAACATGTTGTCCAAACAAAGTTGGTAGTAATCACCATTAGAGAACATACTGACAACACAGTCACCATATAGCATAAACCAGTTAGCTAAAAGTTGAAAGCAGATGGATGCCAAACAGAGAACAAGCCAGAAACCTGTTTTTTTTTTTTTTTTATCCTGAAGTTAATGTAGCCTTAATGTGAAGTCAACATTATTTGACATCACACACACAGATGGGAAACACATTTGAAAACATGCTTTGAGAATGTATACACAGAGCACACACTGCAGGCAGAATGTCATCTGGTCTGCAACAGGATTCCTCATTCAATACATTATTAATGTCAAATTTTTTTGCATGTTCCAAGTAGTCATTGTGTGGTCAGATGCTCTCATTGTGGGTAGAAACATCTGCACATCCACTTAAGAGAGTTATAAAGTATGATCCTCTCCGCAGGAAGCAAAAAGTAAGTTCTGGCTACAGAGTAATGGCTTCTGTTGACAGTAAATCCTCCCTACACACTCACCTGCTTAACATTATAGATTTAAAATAGCGATCTGGACAATATATCAAAATGAAAATGATGAGTTTTCACACTTAGAGTATCTAAGCTTTTTATGCATACTTAGCTGGACAAATAAATTCCTGCACCAACACAGCAGCAAAGAAAGTTCAACCATCTTTTACTTTTATTGTGAATGAATGTGTCATTCATGCCTTTTTTTGTTTGTTTGTTTGCATCTGCAGGGCAACGGCAGTCCAGTCCCCACCTTCCTCTTGCTCATTTCGAGCGCTGCTGGAGGAGGAGGAGAACCGCTTGATCAAAGCAGGACAAACAGGAGCCCAGAGGGGTCAAGTTGCCCAGGTGTCCCCCGTCACCCCTACTCCTGCAGCCAGGAGGGTCACGTTCAAATGTGCCGAAAGCAGCGAGCCAGAGAGACCCACTGGGTGAGCATCTATACATTACACACATTGGGGTACAAGCACACAAGAGAAGAGGTTGCTGTTCTGTACAGCTGTTTTCCACTTGGTGGCACTGTTGAGGTGTCTTCACTGAACTGATGCTAGGTTTTTTTGAATCAGTAGCCCCGCTCCAACACACTCACTCACTCACTCACTCACTCACTCACTCACTCTCTCTCACAATATATACAAGTTACCACATTAATTGAAGAGTCATTCCTGTAACTCTTCAGTACTAACTAACCTCATTACAATGCCTAATATAAGCCTTAATTTAAAAAAACCTAAATTATATCCATGCTAATTCTTTTCTCATCTCATCAGGCTGAGAAAAGTTTTTTATTTTTTTATTTTATGAGGTCACTTAGAGATTTAAAATGGACCTGGCACAAACATATACTGGCTTTGAGATAAAGAAATGAAAGGGGAAGTAATGATGAGTGTTTATCTGAGACTGATTCTCCAGGGAGGGCAATAAAAAAGATAAAATATTGAGTTGTGAGTTTGACAGGACAACTTGTTGAATATCAGTGCTGACTGACAGGATCTCCTCTAGTTAGACAGATTGAGAGAGGCGTGACACTCTGGTCAGAGTGAGGTGAACAGCTCTAAATGACCCGATGCAGCTGGGTTGACCTGCCCGCAGACACTGAGTCACCGTGACCTTTACAACATCCGCCGACAGCTGGACAAACACAACAAACACAAGCACAGCAGTGTGAGCTCCAGTCTGTAAATATGCATTTCTAGTTGAATTACACACCGCTGTTGTCCATCAAGGCAGATTGTCTTTTATTATATTTATTCTGATGCAGGCCTGTGTGTGAGAGAGTTAAAAGAAATTCAACCATGGAAGAGTCAGGCCATTTCAGGTCTTAAAAGTGAACTTCATCCTCCCAGCTTCTTGAAAGCATGTCTCTTTTATCTGATATCATACTTCCTCTTCTGTATCTTTGCAGAATGAAGCGTGGGTAATCTTTAGAGCAGACTTCTAGATATTAAACAGCTGTGTGAGTCACTCTAGTGAAGCCGGTGATGTTAATCAGTGTTGATAAGGGCAGCCCTTATGTCACAACAGATCACACAGAACAGGGAGCAGGTCTCAGGTTCCTCTTGGTATTTGGATGAGCAGAGAGACGGAAGAGTTCAAGGCTCAGGAAGCAGCGGCAACCTCGTATATTCTCATCTCTGCCTTCTGGGACACGTTTTCCATATCCCTAGTCAGAATTAATAGAGATGCCTTTATAATCTTGTCAGACTTTTTTTTTCCCCTCTCTCTTTATGTCTTCTATGAATGTTTCCAGAGGTGTCTCTTGGCCAGATTAGCAAGCACACGCAAGCACAGATTTTCCATATAGCTTTAACATGCATCATAGTGAGTGATTAGGAATGTTTTTGGACGCATTTATAACAAACTATTAATGCAGCATGTCTCCAACCCTCACGTAGCAGCTGTGAAAAAGAGATCACTTTAAGCACACACAAATCAGACTGCAGGGAGCTTGTGTCATCCATATATTTTACATGTCATGTCGAATAGATGTTCAGGATCCTCACGGAATGGGGAAAAACTAAGACAGGTTATGTATTTCAGAGTAGAAGAAGATAAATATTCAGAGGGAAAATAATGTCTTCTTCAATCGTTTTTTTTTTTTTTCCCCCTAGGAAAATGTTCTTAGTTGCGTGTAAAGGCAGATTTATTTATACAACACAAGTCATGCTTCAATGTGCCGTACAAACATTTAAACTTTAAAACAACTTTAAAAGACTGAATTAAAATAAAAGATCTTGTATACAAATTTAGGGACAGTCTTGATGTAAAAATAACGACTAAAAGGAAAAAAGCAGTAAACGCAACATTAGAAGGCAGCGAAATTGTTAGATCATTTCGAGATTTGTTCCACATGTGTGGCACATTGTAACTGAAATAAGTCTCTCGGATCTTTGTTCCAACTCTGCAAACATCAAGCTAATGTTGTGCAGAGGATCTAAGGGGTCTGGATGTTTTCACATTGCACAAGCAGGTCATATTTTGGGCCTAAACCATGTAGTTACTGATGCACAAGCAGTAAGATTTTGGATTCTTTTTTGTGTATGAGACATATTGGGAGGTTAACCAGGACCCAGACTATTACAGTTGCCTAAGTGGTAATAACAGCATGTAGTTTTTTCACGTACACGCACATTTGGTCTCTTTTTGTAGCAATTATAATGACTGTTTTTTGTAATAATAGTGGATCGAATGACTGAGATGTGAACGGAGTCTGTGGTAGGGCTGCACAATATGCAAAAAATGATAGTGAGAATATTAATTGGGAGGGGTAGTTTTTGCATTTTATTCTCACTGGAAAAAAATAGAAAAAATGATGATGGTGAGATTTTTGCTGGGGTCTGTACCAAACAAGAATGTTCCCGTTGTTCTGTATTAGGGGTGGGATGATTCATCGACGTAATCAATGCCATCGATTACAAAAATACATCAATTTGCAAAACATGCGTCGCAATAAAGTAGGCTGCACGAAGTGAAAGCATGGATTCCTCCCGGGAACTAGCTGTAGTCTACGAAGTGAAAATGACATTCACAGTTGTGCAACTGCAGCACACAGACACTCCAAGTGAAAGCATCCCGGAGTGCTTTGAGACGGCAGCAGAAAGCACTGCCCTCTTAACTTTTTGTCCCCACCCAAGCATGATATATCAGGATTACCAACATGCGGATTGTGTTTTCTGTTAGTATTAGTCACTTTAACTTTCTGCACCACCACCAATGATACCGCATATGTCATCTAATGTTGTTATTCGGCTGTTGTATGTTTTCTGTTTAATGAAACAGGCATGCACAAGTGAGAAATTGGCCTAAATGAACATTATAGACCATTGCTACAGTCTGTGACTCATTACAGTTGTTTTCCTCGCCCCACACTGATGCAAAAAATACATTTGCCAGTAATTATCTAAACTGCATATTATGCCAGTGATGAAATAAATCCATGTCATAATCATTTTAAGTTTTAAGTCAAGTACTTAAGAAATAAAAACTGATTCTCATGTTCAGGGTGCAGCCCTAGTCTGTAATATGATGTGTCGGCCGGAATGTCTCTGTTGCACCATAATTATTCATTTTTAATGGTATTTTGTGATTCATTACATTGTGATTACCTGTGATTTGGATATTGCACTTAGCCATATTGCAGTTTCAATAATATTTTGATTATTGTGCAACTCTAGTCTGTGGCAGAGATGGATCCACTGAGAATTGCCACCTAACTCCATCCAGTTTCCATCAGATCTGTGAATCTTTATTACATCTTTTCAGTCATTGTTTTGATTTTCCAGTTGCAACTTTTTTTTTTTTAACAGTTTTGGTTCACTCTCAGCGGTCTTGTAGTGTTTCGTTCACAGCAGGCAGCTGTTTTAAGAGAAAAAGCTAAACGGGCCCAGCATCAATCTGTAGACAAATGTAGCAACAAAGTGGACTTACATAGCTTGGGTGGCCAGAAATGCAACATTTGTGAATGTTAATGTTGCTCGTATCTGCTGGATGAGTAAACACTGCAGTAGGTCCGCACTGGACTCAGAATTATGCCAGTAGAATTGGATTTGGCTGTTCAATACGACTATTTGATTATTCCTTTGTCCTTTTCCATGTACAATTATGGTGAAAGGAATGGAATGCTCACCCTGCAGCTAAATCTGGGGATAGAAACATCTCCAGTAGTACACTGACTGACAAAAAGCAAACAAATAAAGCATAATGTGAAAAGGAGCTTCCTTTTGTTTGTCGGGGGGCTCAAACAAACAGTTGGGGTTCGACTTGAAGGACTCTGAGTTGACTGAGGGGTCTCTGACTGATGATTTAGATCTTCGACTTTCAGGGAGCAGCCCTAATTGGCAGCTGTTTGCTAACATTTTTGACACGTGAACTTTAAAGTTGGTCATATGTCATTGTCTTGTTCACAGCTTGTTTCTGCTGTCCCCAAAATACTGCCAAAGAAAAGTATGCGGATACCCAGATTCCTCATTTATGTTACTCCAGCTTTGTCTCTGTTGAATTAGAGAATGTGCTGGGACATCAGATTATTAATCTGGTCAATGCGCTGCATCAGTTTTGCATTAGGATGGATGTCATTAGAAGCAAGGGATAGGTGTAAATTTAAGTATCTTATGCATAATTATAACCGCAAATATTTTTGTTAATAACATGCTCTACATGTGACTGAAAGCATATGAAGATTGATTATAACAGGACTGAGAATCGTACCCTGTGGAACCCCGCATGAGGTCTTATATTCTTTAGACCTGAACTTTTAATAGACCCCAAAAAGTTTCCGATCTAAGTTAAAACTAGTTTAGATCATATCTGAATCCGATCCCCTTGGCTATATGCGATTTTCCGGTCAACCCACCATATTTTGAGATTCACTGAATCAAAAGTCTTGCTGACATCTGTCCTTATGCAAAAATCATTTAAAACTTTAATAACAGCTGTCTCCATACTTTTATTCTGATGGAATCTGGGCTTCATGATAGAGATTTATTTTAACTTCAGTCTTGTTATGCAGTCATGTAAGAGGTTTGTGAAGTCCAGGTGGCCAGGCGACCGTTCACACACAGAAGCTTGTCAGTAGTAGTTGACTCAACCTTTGCCCATGCACTTCAACTCTTGTTGCTTTCACTATCACAGCAACAGGCACTGATACCTATCCTCTCTCTTGCTCTCTCTCTCTCTCTCTCTCTCTCTCTCTCTCTCTCTCTCTCTCTCTCTCTCTCTCTCTCTCTCTGTGTCACCCGTCTCTCCCCTCAGGCCCTGGGTGCTAGGAGCAGTGGGCAGCCCTCCCCCCTCCTCCCTGGTGACCTTTGCCTCCATCGTGGAGGAGGAGAAGGAGCAGGAAGCTGCACTGATCCGCAGCCGGGAGAAGCCGCTGGCGCTCATCCAGGTAACGCATGTTGTCTGTGTGCATTAGCGCTCGCACACTCACCCACACATGCAGACCACACTCCTGCCACGACTGAATGTATAGCTCATGTTAGCAGCATCCAAGTGGAAAATATAATGGTGGTGTTTTAGGGTGGTTAATGGCCACAGCATGCATATCCTCTATCCCTAGCTGGCAGGCATGTATCTAATGAGCATCACGTTGTGTACGGTGCTGGTTAGAAATGAGGTGCCTCCAGTTTTGTCTTTTGACAGCCCTCTCTGCTCTTCTCCAGCTACTGCCAGGCTTCTGTCAGCTCCTTCTCAAAACACTTTTTCCCCTATGGCTTTCTGGTTGCCATTACATAAAACACTCTTATTATCATTATGCTCTCAGTGTCAGCGTTTTCTCTTTTACCCTCCAATGAATTGTGATTTTGTCACCCACAATATCTCCCAATCTCCTTTTCTTGTCTTTTTCTGTCCTTGTAGATTGAAGAGCGGGCAATCCAAGACCTTTTGTTCCACTATAAAGCGCGGGACAACCCCGACGAGCTGATAGTGGTGGAGAGGTCTTCCAGAGGTCCTATAGCAGCCCCGACCTGGAACAAACACTAATGTTTAACAGCACAGCTGCTACATAGCATCAAAGTGAGAACATCCCCTGCAGTTATCTTTCAGTATCATTGGCAGCGTCCCAGCTGCAGCTTCCCTGGAACATCCTCAGCTCCATCAGTCTGTGTGGAGATGTACCTCAGACTTTAGCCCAGTGTGGGATGAGTCTGATGCAATTATATGCTTGTCTCTGCAGTGTTACTTTTATTTTTATTGCTGCTCAACATTTAGTTTCTATGAGTGAGTGAGACGGAGTGAGTGTATTTCATAACTGAATGTGGTCCTGAAGAGAAGTTTGGGGTCTTTACTTGGCAAAGCAGTGATACCTAAAGTAAGGAACTTTCCCAAATATGTATGTGAAGTTTAAGTTGCCAAAGAAATGGAGATGTTCAAGCCACAAAATGGGTCCAAAAGACATCACCTTGAGGGCTTGTGTTAATACCTGGAAGCTCTCAATGTGATTAAGAAAGTGAGAGTGCCAATTATCAACCGCGGCAGAGCGTCATTTGTACTAAGAGCTATTTACCAAGGCGGCATGCTCAGTTTCTTTTTATGGTCCTTTGTCTTCTTGATACTTTCATTGTTTTGAGTGATTGCTTCAGCTGACATGCAGTGACAGTGCAATCCTGCTGGACTCAGTTAATACATGTATTTTAACTATGAACAAAATATGTTTTTCATATTTAAAATACATTATTTGATGCAGTTATAGTGAATGATTGAGTTGAACTGGCTTTCTAGCCTTTGAAGCTATCACTAGTGTTTTAGAGAAGGTGGTGTGCCTTTGTTAATGCATACAGATACAGCAGCTAAAATACCATTTTCTCTCTTCATTATTTAGTTGTTCTAGTCTCCAGCTTTTCTCCTGGAGCCAGTTTAAGTTTGCTCGGTACCCCAGTTCCGGACCTTGTGATTTAGGTTGCAATTTTTGTGTGTGTGAGATGTATGGATATGAAGAGAAAATGGCATGTAATAAAACATCTCACCTGTGCAATGATCCTGTCTCCTGTCTCTGTTTAAGTTTAGATTGCAGTGGACAGAATGAAAGGTGAGATTACATTTTCTCAATTATCTCCTTGCCTTTTCCTGCCTTTTAATATTGCAGAAACTTGGTGCTTTGGTGAAAAATGCAGCTCTCACTGCATCTAATAAAGATTTAATCAGTCCGTCTCCTGACACTTTAGCTGCCCTGCATGAACAAAGGACCATTATTGAGTCTCAGCCTGTGATTAACTGTGATGACCCTGATGTGAACAGCGAGTGTGGCGATTTAGGGATTTTATTGGCTGTAATTGCAGGTAGAGCATCACATCGCAAGTCAGGGAGAGACAGCTCGTGGGGGAAATATTAATTACACATTAGGACCTATTAGTCAGTGCAGAGATGACACATGAATCAAAAGCGTTGGAGAAAAAGTCTGCCACTTTACATCACTCCACAATGAGCCAGGCTGATACCACAGGCCTGGAAACCAATGTGGGATTTTTCAAAAGGACTGCTCGTTCTGAGCGACTGTGCTCTGAATAAAAATCTAATGCTTCTGGGTGAAGTGCCACATTACATGATTTAAAATTAGACATTGAGGCATAAAAAGCAGCCAACATGATGTACTTGAACATGTGCAATGTCTCTATGAGTGCTAAATATGCATTAAAATCCAGGTTTTGATCTTTTCCTACATATGTTTGCAAGAAACATGACACGAGGAACCTTGCCATTCATATCCCTATATACATCATGTTAATACTACAGGTTTCTCATCTGTGTGCAGCTGTAACTCTTGATAGCTCGCCTCTCCTTCCTCAAATACTCCATCACTGTCGCCTTTCATGTTACAAATGCGTTCATTTGAACTGATTTTGAACTGAACATTATGTAACTATGAATGATATTAAAGCTAATATTAATGACACTATTTCTTCATACAATTAAATATAATATTCAGGTCCCTTTGGTCATTTTTGCATTCATATTACCACTTGGAGCAGAAGCTTGATGTTTTAACAGTTTAACACCATCCATTACTTTTAGCTTCAATCACTATCTATTTATTTTTTTCCATTCCATTTTTCCATTACCAGCTACTCATAGCTATCTGCTAACAGTTTATCCTTTACTTTGGGCTAGAACCATTTAGCCATTAATTTTAATTATTTTAATCATCTATATTTTTATTATTTATCCAGCTGTAACAATTCAGCCATTATTTTGAACCATGGCTGACACAATATCAAATTTTCATAACACGATTGTTGTGGCCAAAACAGCTCACGATAACAAAATTATAATGACATCTGTAGAAAATTTAAAAAATAATATAATAATAATGCTATCCATCAAATTCAGCTTTGTTTATCAGGCATTTCCTCTTTTTTTAACAAATGCGATTTTTTGGTTTTGATGTCATTACTCAGAAACCTCTGGTGTGGTTTGAATACAATTATTATGTAGACAACTTGTATCTGTGCTCTACTTGCTGACAGTCATCAATTGTTTTTACAAGCAATGTTAGAGCAATTAGAGTATTGATTGAAACATTAGAAGTCAAATGCTAAATCTGCCCTCACATGCAGGAGTGATTGTAACAGCACACTAAATACTGTCATATAAATACCAAGAACAACAATAACGTTCAAGGGATACAAATATACTTAAAACAATTCAATATCCATTGAACAATTAATTTCAGTTTATTTAAACAGTATAATTAGTCATATCAAGTATGACACATCAGTCTGTTCACAGGTAGACTGTTTAACCACAGTCGTGGTTGTAAAATATGTGTCAAGAAGGATGCCTCGTCTTTTACAGCAAACCAAATTTACTTAAGGGTAAAAGTAATGTTACCTCACCAGAGAGCACCTGGTTCTGTCTCATCTCTGCTATAGTAAATGTCACAAATGCCCCTTGTAAAAAATGTCTAATGTTTTTAGTTCAGGTCTAAAGAATATAAGACCTCATGCGGGGTTCCACAGGGTACGATTCTCAGTCCTGTTATATTCAATCATCATATGCTTCCAGTCACATGGAATGGCTCAAACCAGGTTTTGAATCTAAGTTTCTTTGCGGAGCTTGCATGTTTTCCCCATGTCAACATGGGTTTTCTCTGGGTACTCCGGCTTCCTCCCACAGTCCAAAGACATGCAGGTTAACTGGTGACTCTAAATTGCCTATAGGTGTGAATGTTAGTATAAATAGGTGTCTGTCTCTATGTGTTAGCCTTTTGATAGTCCAGCGACCTGTCCAGGATGTACCCCGCCTCTCACCCAATGTCAGAGGGGATAGGGTCCAGCCCCCCCGAACAGGATAAGTGATTACGGAAAATGACTGCTTGAACTAGGCTACAAATAAATTGAAAAAAGGGTATATATAGGCACTTAAACTGTGCACAAAAAACTTAGATTATTAGGAAAAAAATCTATTTTGATACTAAACTGGACACCATTTTCGATGACCCCGACCATACCACCCATGACACAAGCTACCCTGCTGGCTAGACACAACAAAGCAAATATTTGACAAAGATATCAAACATCAGACAACAGAGTGGTCTTCAAAACTAGACAGATTAAATTTCATAAGCATTAAAGTTTATGACAGTATGAGGAAAAAATGGTAGATGAAAAAAAAAATGACTTTGATGCCTCAGACATGTGTCTTGCCAGAAAAACTTTAATGAGTATGAGACATGAGTTTGTCCTTTGGCAAGCAGAGAGAGATCAGTACAGATCATGTGCATAATAATTTAATGCTTCTGTCTCATTTCTGATTGATGCATTTTGAGATGTAACAATTGCCCCTGGTCTCCCCTACACTGGAGTGTAAGGAGGTGGAGAGAGTCTGTAACCATAACTGTACAAAACCACACAAAAAAGAGCAATTATATTTAATGGATAGGGAAAGGCAAGATAAGATAAGATAAGATAAGATACACCTTTATTGATCCCATAATTGGGAAATTCCAGTGTTACAGCAGTCAAGGAAAAAGAGTCAGATTAAAGATTTCAAAATTAGACTTAAAAAACTTAAATAACTAGGCATGCAAATAAGTACAAAAATCCAGGAGTCGGTGATAAATAACAATAACAATAATAGTAATAATAATAATAATAATGAAAATAATAGGGAGTGGATAATAATGAGCAGCAGTGAATGAAAATGAGCAGTGGATAAAGGGAGCACATCTAATGCAAGTGATTGTATGTGCAAAACAGCAGACAGCTGTGGTGTCCATAAAGTGTCCATAGTGTCAATAAAGTGTCAATGAAGTGTCCATGGTGCAGTCTACTGTGAGCAGTGCTGGTTATGTAGCCTGACAGCAGCAGGCAGGAAGGACCTGCGATAGCGTTCCTTCACACACTTTGGGTGCTTTTATCTCCTCCTGCAGAGGATGGGAGTCATTAGTCCTCAGAGATGACAGCTTGGCTGTCATCCTCCTGTCTCCCACCACCTGCACAGAGTCCAGAGAGCATCCCACGACAGAGCTGGCCTTCTTGATCAGCTTGTCCAGTCTCTTCCTGTCTGCAGCCGAGACACTGCTGCCCCAGCAGACTACTCCATAAAAGGTGGCTGATGCCACCACAGTGTCAAAGAAGGTCTTCAGGAGCGCCCTCTGCACTCCAAAAGACCTGAGCCGCCTCAGCAGGTAGAGTCTGCTTTGGCCTTTCCTGTACAGTGCTGTTATGTGATTAGTCCAGTCCAGTTTATTGCTAAGATGAACACCCAGGTACTTATAAGATGTCACCATCTCAATGTCCTTTCCCTGGATGTTCACCGGTGTTGGGGGGAGGAGTCTGCGCCTGCGGAAATCCACCATCAGCTCTTTGGTTTTCCCCGCGTTGATCTGAAGGTGGTTCAGAAACAGATGGTGTTGGTGAGGGAGGCAAAGAGAGAATGAAAAGAAACTGAAATGATGTAAGAGGTGCTGGATTACTTGCATGATATTATAATATTATAATTTAGCCTACATTTAGCTATAAATGATTACTTTAAGCTCTGTATTCAGCCTTTAGTTAACTATTTCAACATCTCTGCTCACTAGTTTTCATGCGCTCTATCAAAACACATCTTGGTCAGGTGTTAAAGTTGACTCAGTATGTCAATTTTAGATTTTTTACTCCATCTTACCCCCTGGCAACTGCAGAAGCATCTCCTGGACAAGTAGCCCAGGCTAGTAGTCACTGCTTTAGCCTCAAAGAACACACAGCTTTGCAGAGATGGGTGGGACAGAGCAGTGGAGCATATTTGGGGAAGGTGCACTCTTCCTTTGTAGAGATGGCGGAGAATAGGCCCTGGCCATTGAGCATTCCTGCTGGGCAGATGGGAAAGTCATAGGGCTGTCCTCCAGACGGTGAGGATAACTTCAGGATTAATTTGTTTGTGGAGAAAAAGGTACGTTCAAGACACTCCACGGAATACCTCCAACATTCCCAACCTGCTTTTACTGGATATTGCCAGGTTAAAGCAAAATGAGCAAGGTCGAAACCCACATTTATCAATGTCTGTCATCTATTAGGCTCTAATGATTGTAAATGACTCTTAAGTAGTTCTCCAACTTTTTTACTGTAAATATATATAGCAGTCCAGTGTGCCTGGGAACAACAGAAAGGAAATATTACACTTGTAAGAGCAACTGAAACGGTTCAGATTTTTAGCTTTTTCTGAGGAGATTGGTTTGTCATGTATAACTGGGAATTAGCAAGTTGAAACCTGCTAATTTTGCTTTGTAATTAGGAAAGGTCATATTGTAGGTCACTTTTTTTTAATGAAATAGCGAACACTGCAGCATCGCCTTTCTTTCTTTTACATAGGATGTAGGTATAAGTTGAAGTCATGGTCAAAATAAAAATGATGAGCAAATAGTCCAGGTGTCTCTCTCCCCAGCAGTGTTTTACAGCTCCTCCTGTGGGATCCCAGATGCGTAAAATCAACCCTCCAGCGTGTCCTAGGTCTGCCTTGGGGCCTCCAACCAGGTGGACGTGCCCCAGACACCTCTAATGGGAAACACCCAAGAAGTCTCCTGATCAGATTCCCGAACCACTTCAAAAAACTTAATCTTACTAAAATGTATTTTTTATAATCCCTATATGGGGCCATTAGATGGGACTTAGGGAGGGCATCTATCCAAGTAGTTGAATATATACCAGTATTTCCTATAGCGTGTGTGTGTGTGTTTAACAACCCATTTACACTGCAGTTCAAAGGTTTGAAATCTCCTGCCACAAAAGCTTGATTGGTTTCAGTCAGATGGCTGAGAGGACTATTCAACATCTTTGAATGGTTTTTCATGTTTTTAAGTTGTAGAGAGTCGTCTTTGCAAATGGATGTTATTTTGCATGGAGGGTTTTGTACATGGAGAACAAAACGCTGTACAATGGTTCAACCAGACTGTCAACTGAAAAGGCATAAGGAGACAAAGATCCCTCTGAGAAACAGTTGAAAAGAATAAAAAAAAAAAAAAATCATTAGTCATTAGTAAAAGCATCAAAATCAGTGCAGATTTAAATAGGAACAGGTCCCTGTTTCAGTGTCATGGGCACAATAATGCCGATAACAAGCCATTAAAACTTCACTATTAAAACGGAAGATTTGTGTAGGGTTAGCACTGTTGGAGTTGGATCAGGGAATATCAGCTGAATACACCATCAACCAACAAATCACTCTAAACCTATTTAATCTAACCACTGAGCAGACTGCAGAGGGCCAAAAGAAAATCAGCTTCACAAAATATTAAGAGCCCGATTGCTCTGCTGCGGTTCAGTAATGATCGAGGGTAACTAAAGCGTTTCTGGACTGGAAAACAAATTCAAAATCGAAGGTTATTTTGGGGAAAAATGGTTACAACTGTAGTCTGACTTGTTACTCAACACTGGAGATAGTGACTGAATGGAAGTTTGAATCATTTAATTCTTCTTTTGTTGTAAAAACTATTTTCACATTTTGTGTCTGAATTATACTGTTTTTTATCTACGTCAAAATAATCGTTATTGAAGGCGAAAAGTCCAAGCATTTGTACAGCAGTGTATGTCAGGCTGTAAACACATTCAGAATATTTCTATCTGATGGAATGGTGAAGCCATACAAAGACACCAAAAATATCTTTGGCTTGAATATTACACCTGGTTAAACATCATATAGTTGCGAAGAAGAGCTGGCACAACATGATGCACAATATAATGTATGAACAGACAGAGTTAAATGTATGGAGCCTCAGAAAGAAAACCTTATTCATGTGCACAATTTAATGATTTGTGCACTTAAATGAATAATTTGTGTTCACAGTTTATTCATTTTACCACCTCCTGGGCTCCATGGGAATGAAATGATTTTAAAATTAAAGCTGCTTAAAGTAAAAATAGAAGTTAAAGTATTCGTATACTTTACTCACAGAAGTATAAATTATGTTTCCTTATACTGGAGTGTATGCAAAGTTTTCATATGGAGAAAATAACATCTAGCATGTACCAATAAACCCAAATATCATCAGTCAATGTTACATGCATTTTAACCGCATAGGAATCGGACATATTGTTATGTAATATGAAATTATATCATGTCAAATACCAGCCTGAAAAGTTGCTCAGATTTTATTACCACTTAGCCATATTTAATATGACTGCAGGGGAATATGAAAGCACACCGTTTTTTGTGAGATGATTGAGATAAATTTCAGACATTTTTAGATGACATAAGGGAAGATATGTGGCGGTGCAGAGCTGGAACAGTAGGTCATTAAGGAACTTGACGGCTGGTCCTTCATAATACCTTAAGAGTTACTTAAGAGTTATTCATACTCTTCTTTGGCTTGAATGCTGACCTGTGGCTCAGTCGGAGAGGGGTAAAGGCTCCACTAGCCCTTTCAATCCTATTTAGTGGACATGGAGCCAGTTAGCCCTGGATTACCTGTCCTCTCCACAGCCGTCACTGTGCTGGCAGCTTTACAAAGATCATTAGGGCCTCAGGAAGTGTTTTACTCTGACAGTGTGACCAGAACGTGCCGGCCCTCCTGCCGTCTTGGCTGTCATTCAGCTGACATCCTCTTGGTTTTCTCTCGCTGTCAGTGTGACAGCCTAGGAGCCACGTGTCTCCTGGCGGACAGTGTGGTCTTGTGACTTTGTCAAAGCTTTGTCACAAAGCATGCGCCAAACCAGTGGATGTGATGACAGTTGTTGCAAATGTGCAGGAATGTGAAGGATTTTTTTCTAACGCTTCTCCCATCATTGTCATAACTCACACTTGCATCTGCATTTTTTGTTTAAAACTTCTGCACCTTTGTATACACACACACACACACACACACACACACACACACACACACACACACACACACCCTTTTCCATTTTGACTGATATTTCAAGCGCAATATACTGTATTTGCACACATGGTTGTTCAGAGTTCATGGAAAATTTATTTCTCTCAGGCATGCAGCACCAGGCCTGCATGCTGATTTTGGTATAAATACAACCAGACCATGGTCTTATTCTGGCTTTGCTTGTTCCTTTGTCTTACAAGTTAATCATTTTAAAGTAATAGTTCCACATTTTGGGAAATAAACTTATTAGCTTTCTTGCCAGATGAGAACTTTGATACTACTCATGTCTTCACAGTAAATATTAAGCTGTAGCCAACAGCAAGCAAGCTTAGTTTAGCATAATGACTGGAAACAAGGTAGTGTGACTCACCAGATGCAGACTGTGGCTATAGTCCTGCTATTGATCAACTATTTTCCCTCTCTTCCACTATCTGCGTGTTACCGTTTTCAAAATCCCCTTTGCTACAGCAAACAACAACTTCCACACTTAAATTTGGAAGTTTGGAAGATTTGGATTGTGCAATAAAGCATGCTTTGTTGTTCTGGTAAGTTGTTGTAAAGATCTACAACGAATAAATATCTTGTGGACGCACCTTGGAAAAAAAGCCCTGACTCCATCTTGCAGGACTCCCATGCCTGATGTTGACCTGTTTTCTGACAGGGTCAGAAGGAGTTGATTTGCCACATCTTTTAAACCTGGCTTTGAATTCATCAGTGTACCGATGCATTCCACTTCAGACAAGCTTCTGTGATATCATCGTAATAATGTTCTGCAGAGACACGTGCAGCAAAGCGGCAACCTCCAAGGCTGAAAAATGACGCCAACACTAAGTGCCAATAAATGCAGTACTTCGAACGGCCACTTGAGGCTGGCTCCAAAACAGATTTAATACATTGGCTCTCATGTTAAAAACTTTCCAGCAGAAATAAACATGTTTACAGCCTGGTACAAAAATGGTTTTGGTCTCTATCGCTAACATTCATGATGACTGTATGGGGGGTTGAATTGTTTTCAATCTCACCCATATACATTTAATTAAGGCTTAAAGTCACACATATTTAAGGGCATCTCTTGCACAGATATGATCGTTTCTGTCACTTTCGTCACAAAAAAACAAGCTGGGGACAGCCGAAATGCTGAATTCAACGCTTCAGAATGGCAGTCTGCAAACCCATGGGCAATGTTGCAGTAGCTATATCCATTATTTTATGACGTTTGCTAGGCCTACTTTTGTTTTATGGTGCTTTCTTTTGTGTAGAGTTAGCTATTTTATTTAGAGCGCACACCTCTCCATGTGCACCAAAATAAGTTCCTACTCGACACTATTTTGAAATTGCACCATCGCTACATCCTGGGCTTAGCACTGCCCAAGATGATTGTGATTGGTTTAAAGAAATACAAACAAGCCCAGGCATTTTTCCCTTATAGCAGAATGATAATGCGTGCTTCTTGACTTTTCTTTTGTGAAGGCAACAAAATCCCCCCGCTAGCGCTTCCAAAGCTTACTCATTAACATGGCATATCTTGTTTGTTCAATCTCTTCAAACACTGTGAGTATAATGATACACATGTTTTTTTGTTTTTTTTTTAATTTGTGGTTAAGTGTTGCTGCTGGCAACCTTCACAGTGATGACAAGACTTGCATAAGTTCCTGTGCCTGGCCAAGAAATTGTGCTGCCCATAAAACTTGAATTGTCAGTTTTGTTGCCTTCAGACAGAGCCAGGCTAAATGTTTCTTGTGTTCCCAGCCTTTATGCTAAGTTAAGCTAACCAGCTGCTGGCTGCAGTTTCATATTTGCTGTGCAGATACCAGAAAAATATGGATTTTTCCATCTCACTCTCTGCAAGAGGATAAAAAAAAGAGTTTCCCCAAAATGTCAGACTATTCCTTCAAAAAAGATGAGTGATATGTTTGTCACATGACCCCACTGATCCTCCTGTCTTGTTTCATCCCGCCAGCTTGAATGACTGCTAAGACATGTTGTTACTGTAAATGGACACACCTGTGAAACGCTCAGGGTGCAATTAAGCATGTACTTATAATGACAGATTAGAAAACCACACTTGAGGTGTGGCTGTTTGAGGTGGACGTTTTCCAGCATGCCTTCAGCATGGTTTGGACAGACCGTTAAGGTGGATCTGCTAGAGACAAGTTAGTCAGAGACAGCACGTACAGTACAGAGATCACAGCATGCCTGTAGCATCTATTAGTCTCTCAAGTGCTTCAGCAGCAGCATTCAGCTCCTTTACTGTCCCTGGACCTGCAGGCTGTGAGATCTCAAAGACCCTATAATAAGGCAGATGAGGTGAGATGGGCCTATCTCTCTGTGAAACACAACCCCCTCTGTAACCACCAGCATTAATCTGCCAGTTTAATTTGAAACCAAGCTCATCACACACGCCAGGATCAAAAAGAGCTGAAATAAATGGATCCTCTGTGATTGCTTCTTTTCTCCACAGACTGTGTATAACCCCATGCTACTTCTCCTTGATGGTGGAGCGATTCTCCAGCTTTTTGTCACGGGGGGTCAGAAGCAGTTTGACTGAAAAGGACTGGAAATCCCATTTTTGTCCTCGTGCCTCTGATCCACAACCAAAACTAACTCTGCCGTCAGCAGTGGGAATATCTCCCCGACGGGCGGGACAAACTAATGTGACCCTCCTGGAAATCCAGTTATCTCTGTGAAAGGTTGGTGAGGAGACTCGGAGTGGATGGCAATGACTGCATCTTTGTTTTCTAGTTATGTCGTCGCCTACAGTTTCTCAAGCAACACTGGCTCAGAAGCTGCTCGCCTGTATGTGAGGCCACTGTCACACTGCATAGTTTCTGAGGTCGAGTGTTTCAGATCGAATTGGACACCCTGTTATTCCTTCGTCTTTACGTCTATTGCTCGCACTCGCAGCAGGGAAAGGATTTCCACTTCTGTTGACAGTTTAAAAAATGAAATGTCTATTGGTTGATATGGCATTTCAATCCCTTGCTGTCATCGTAACAGACTGTGCACACGAGCCAACAGCGCTGTTTTTTGCGCCTTGCATATATTGTTTCATCACTCATCACTGCTTACTGGCTCGCACAACATAACCAGCGGCTCTGTTCTCTGTGGGATTGGTAGAAAAAGGTCAGGTTTTACCTGGATTGCTCTTAATGAGACAGACACTCTAATAATTACACTGGTGGAACCTGAACGTCAGCATCTCCTCTGGCTTATACTGTAAACAAACAAAATCCCACACAGCTCATTCCTTAAGAATTGCTGTAATTGGAAAATAGGTTGAACATCAAAGTGCACCAATGGTGATATTTTTTGACAGGCTTTCCTTATTGCAGGCCCATTACAGAAGGTAACCTCTAACCCCAACCCTGCCAATAGGCCCATGGATTTTTGCTGATATGATATCAATAGTATTACTTTTACACTGAAGTCAGTGATGTTATTATTCATATTCAATGTGTCACAATTATGCAGTAATTCAGTGTGTTCTCAAAAATGTTTTATCTTGCAAAAGAGAAGATTATGGAGCCCCAGTGTGTTCAATATTAAAGAAATAGAACATTAGAAAATAAAATAGCCATAGGGAATAAAAAGAACAAGTCAATTCTGAAATAATTTAAAGAGTTATTAAATTCCATTAATTCTTTTTAAATGTTATTTCATCACTCTTGTATCAAAGGAATATGTCACCCACCCCCCAGATGAGCATCTAAATATCACCCTGTTACTTTGAATTGGTGAAGAAAGCTTTGTTTTTCTTGCATGCTTTCACTGCAAACAAATCCCACACAACTTGTGCAGTGAAAACCAAGTCTCATTTATCCAGTTGTATGCTCATTACTTCTCAAACACGTGCAACTATTGAAGGCACTGTTAAAGTGGCCAGGTGCGCTAATCGTCTTGCCTGAAGTGCAGAAATGTTTTAAATCTTAATATTTCAATGAAAATACATGTGACTGGGAAGTACTGAGCACACCACTAGATAAATGAGACCTGGATTAGACTGCACGAGTTGTGTGAGAGTTTTTAAACAGATGTTCTGATATAGTTTTGCTGTTTTAAAAGCAACTCCCCTATGACTTCAGTTCATCAAGAATTTTCTCCTTTTGTTTGGATTCTTCGTTCACCGTGGAGGCATGCGAGGAAAACTCATTTTTCCAGGTGAATAACTGACATGCAAATGATCATTTGGAGGGGTGAAGTATTCCTTTAATAATAACAGTTTCTTTTTATCTCTAATAGCCCTTTTTCAGAAGACTGTTTTTATTCCATAACATCACTTTTCATGACACTAGAGTTTTCAGCCTTAAGCCAATCACATGCACCTTCATCCTCCCAGCAGGCTAACTGCTGGCTAGCAAACTAGCTCCCATTGGCTACAACAACGCAGTGTTGTGTGTCTCTCTGAGGATCAACTAACTTGAGAATGAAAATACTGCAGAGGTAACTCTGAACCAGCCAGTTAGCGGCAGCTGCTAACAGCAGCTCTTCATTATACAGTTACCTTGTTTATTCCACCATCTGCCAGTTTTGCTACTGGGGATAGTAACTGCAAAAAAAATTACATTGATAGTCTTTGGGGATAGCTACTGATAGTTACTGGGGAAATCAGAAGCACTGACCTCTTCCTGTTTTGGTTGCGCAATGGCTGACACGAGCCTTGAGATTGTACCTGATGGCAGACAGAGCTGCACAGTGGAAGCGAGGCTTATGGACAGCCAGTCTAAATGCTGATGGTCTTTACTGTAAAGCCATTACATTATGCAAATAACATTTCATAATAGTAAGTTAAAGCAAAATTTGTCAATTTCCACTTTAACAACTTATGAATGTCAATGCAGAGTTCAACTGAGAGAAATTATTGTGTTTTATCAGTGCTGTCGATACATATCACGTCATCAAAGCTACAAGAGAAGCTTTGATGGTCCATCCCAGCAGACTGTCCTGACCTAAAAGAAAAAGCTCAAAGGCAGTGGGGATGTTACACTTCATGGAAGATAAATCTAACTCATGCAGTCAGATAAACGGCACTGGAAAACAAAACTCTCTTTTTCATTTTATTGGGCTGAACTGTCCAAAAAACAGTTCACAGACCCCAGAGACACACACTGTGCTGGTTAAAGATTGCTTTATGAGGAACAGAAGAAGAAGGAGGAAACGGCGCTCTGTTTTGGAAACATTCTTCCTCACTTTCCATATTTCAAGTTGCTGAAGTTTTTGATGAAAAGAATACAAACTCATCAGATGACAGGGAAAGACATCAACATCACCAGGGGGAAGAGGCGTGTGTTGCATTTGAAATCTTGTTTCCATTTGATTTTCTGACAATATAATCTCATTTGTGTCTTTCAATAACTGCCAGCTAATGAATCATCCATTTCACAGTGAATAATGAGGTGCCAGGTAGTATTTACACAATACAACTCATCAGCAGGGCTGCATGTATACTGTATGCATATACCTGCTGTTAGTCTCTGACAGCCGCTTTGATTTAGCTTTGCACCGTGCATGGCGGAGGGACTCGGCCCAATCCGTAGCAACCATCTCTCCACACCTGGGAAACACATTGACAAGGCAGCTCTCGGTCCATTGTAACTGACTAATAGTTCCATGTACATTTCCAGATGTGGGATTCAATTTCAGAGACCTGCGATCAACCTGTCTGACACGCGCCAAAGCAAAGTAAGAAAACAAAACAAAAGTTATATTTAAAGAATGAACTGAAGGCCCATTCTTCAAAACTATTGCACCATATTAAAAAAAATACACTAAAATGTTCTTTCCTTGCTCTTAATTTGTTATTTTAGGTGATCTAGGAGCTCATTTTCCTGCTGCATTCACCGTAAAAGTTGCAATACGTGACTGTAAACTTGAATAAACTGACTGTGGGTGTCCCATCCTGCAGAGGGAGTGACACTGTGCAGAGGCAGAGCTCCTGTGTGGGAGTTGGAGTTAAGACAATAGAGTAAATGGGATAATCAGGGTTTACAGATCTGGGTGGCTGTAGTGACGCAGGGCTTTACGTTGCCTAATGGGGCATCCGTGACAGCTGCCCCAGCCCTACATGGCTGTCCCTTAACCCTTCCTGGCCTCTGGCCTCGCCTCCACTTTCATCTGACCCCTGACCCCCCTGATTTATGCTGTCTGAACCAGGGCCTATCTGGAGTCTGGAAATGAATAAGAATGAATTGAAAAGGAATGAAAAGAGCAGGGATACAACCTACTGTAAGATCATACCTGTTGCATCAAATATCCTCAACGTCCCATTAAGGATCTATGTGTATATTCAAAGGTGTGTCTAACAGGTGTTTTTACAGTCCAGAAGGCAAAGTGATTGTCCATGCACGTCGACAGAAGCTAAGGCTAACCTGTCAGGGATAGGCTGCAGACCCTGACCTGACGGTGTTGTCTGGGGGTAACAGGCTTACGGGATTACAGAGAAAACATTTCCTGTTTGTTTTAAACGGCAAAAACCCCCATTTCCTTGATGGCTTTTTAAGTTGTTACAAGTCTAATGCATAGTATAGCACTTTAATGTGACACTTAAAGGAAACAGTCCCTGCATAGCACTGAATTACTTTATGTCAAAACCTAAATCAGCCCACAGAGGGCGACATGGCAACACCATGTGAGCTTTATACGCAGATCAGCAGCAGCTAAATCTGACAGTGATAAAAAAAATCATATTTAATTATTTTATTTTTATTTTTTGAATTTATATTTAGAGAAGGATGGTGACACCTTATTGTAATTATGTTGTATTTTATGAATGAATTTAAGTGCGTCAATGATCTTTTGGAGCAGACAATATTTAAGTGAGTAATATGTTGTGGAGGTAAATGAGCACTTTCAGGACTTCAGATTAAAAGCATTATATCGTTAAAGGAGGATGGGGAGCTGGTTCCTAAGTTCTTACAGTGTGATCATGTTGAGCAGGGTTTTCAGTGAGCAGCAGACTGTCAGAGGGGGGCGGGGTGAAGCCCAGCTGACATCTTCAGACTACAGAGCTGACTGTTGCAGAAGGACGCTGCATGGCAAGCGGGCAGGTAACAGTTAACTCCGCCACAAGTGGGAAAAATATGTTGAACTAAACAAGAGTGGATTTCCTGAGCACATTCAAACTGCATTAACGGGATTATTATCTCTTTGGCGGCGAGAGGAGAAATTAAAAAATATGTAGGAGCTGTGCGTAAAAATCCACAAGATTCCTGCGAGGGGTTGACCGTCGGAGGGAGGATTGTGCCAAAGTGCGACTTGAGGAGCAGCTTATTCATGCAAATTCATAAAATCATAGGCGTGCCTTTGGGCGATGGAGTCACAGCCGGAAAAGCAAACCCCCTCCTGGATCATCAGCGACCTTCAAAGACTGTGATGCGCAGCGCTCGGACGCATTGACAGTGGCACCGGGGACAATGTTTTAAAAGCGCAGAGAAAGAGAAGAGAAAGTTAGGTCTTGTTTTCTACACGCTCCTACTGGCTGCACTTCTTCGTCAACACAACCACCAGCTCAGTTGCTGCGCCACTGGATCTCCAGCCACAGACTTTTTGCGCAAACTTCTTCAACTATCACTATTTGCCTTGGGTTTTTTAATTTCTTTTTATTTTATTTCTACATGTTTACAGTCAATTCGGACGACTTCAGATACTAGGAGTCCTGATGCGGATGAAGTTGCTGCCACCCTACTTTAAACAATCCACACAGTAAAGAGATCACTGATTTGTTCCTATTTTCAGAAGACTATTTAATTATTTTTTATTTTATTTTATTTAAATCGCTGAGGACTTTTCACTCTTCGCCATGTCAGAAGACGACAGTAGCTCCACCACCAGCTACATGTCTGACACCGAAGGCAGCAACGTTAGCGTCCTCAACTGGGAGCAAGTGCAGCGGCTGGACGCCATCCTGACGGAGACCATCCC
This sequence comes from Epinephelus fuscoguttatus, assembly GCF_011397635.1. Classification (NCBI taxonomy): domain Eukaryota; kingdom Metazoa; phylum Chordata; class Actinopteri; order Perciformes; family Serranidae; genus Epinephelus; species Epinephelus fuscoguttatus. Next base: position 34,157,337 of record NC_064759.1, on the reverse strand, counting down.
GATCCACGGCCGGGGGAACTTCCCCACTCTGGAGATGCAGCCGCGGCAGATCGTTAAAGTGGTGCGTAGTCGGATGGAGGAGAAACAGATCCACGTCCGGGACGTTCGGTTAAACGGCTCTGCAGCCAGCCACATTCTGCACGGGGATAGCGGACTGGGTTATAAGGACCTTGACCTCATATTTTGCGCAGATATGAAAGGTGAAAGTGATTTCCAGACTGTGAAGGACATAGTTTTGGACTGTCTCCTGGATTTTCTACCCGACTGTGTGAATAAAGAGAAAATAACCCCGTTAACGTTAAAGGTACATTCACTCTGACAACTTTGTGTTGTTGTGTTTTTCTTGCTTCAGTTGTTTACGTTTAGATACCTGATAAGAATTAATGGCGTTTGTGCCTATTTGGCTTCATTGCCATTACGCGCAGCTCAATGTGCAGTTAGATTAGTTTAGTGATAGTAAAATGATGGTTTTCTATAGTTAAGAGGATTGACTTAAACCAATTTGGAAAGGATCCTGAGCTCAGCCACCTAGATCCCATATCCAAGTACATTCTATGGTCTTTAATATTGGGGTCAATAGTAATAACATAAGATTTAAAACTCAAAGTCATGCAGCTATTACTGAAACATACAGAACATAGCTGCACAATGCAAACCTTAATATGCATGCACATCTGCAGGATTCTTTATTATTGTACATTTAAGGTTATCTACCTAATGTGTATGCTCTTTCTCTCTCCCTCACACACACAGGAAGCCTATGTGCAGAAGATGGTGAAGGTGTGTAATGACTCAGACCGCTGGAGTCTCATCTCCCTCTCCAACAACCGAGGAAAGAATGTGGAGCTGAAGTTTGTGGACTCTCTCCGGAGGCAGTTTGAGTTCAGCGTGGACTCCTTTCAGATCAAATTGGACTCCCTGCTGCTGTTCTACGAGTGCTCAGAGAACCCAATGGCCGAGACCTTCCACCCCACCATCATGGGCGAGAGTGTGTATGGGGACTTCAGCGAGGCCCTGGACCACCTACGTCACAAGATCATCTGCACCCGGAACCCGGAGGAGATCCGAGGCGGGGGACTGCTGAAGTACTGTCACCTGCTGGTGAGGGGTTTCCGGGCCGCCTCCGAGTCAGAGATGAAGTCCCTGCAGCGCTACATGTGCTCACGCTTCTTCATTGACTTCCCTGACATCGGCGAGCAGCAGCGCAAGCTGGAGTCCTACCTTCAAAACCACTTTGTGGGCCTGGAGGACCGCAAGTACGACTACCTGATGACCCTCCACGGAGTGGTCAACGAGAGTACAGTGTGCCTGATGGGTCACGAGAGGCGGCAGACCTTAGGGCTCATAGCCATGCTGGCGGTGCGCGTGCTTGCAGAGCAGAATGTCATCCCCAATGTGGCTAATGTTACATGTTACTACCAACCTGCTCCTTATGTGGCAGATGGCAACTTCAGTAACTACTACATAGCACAGGTTCAGCCGGTGTTTGCTTGCCAGCAGCCTGCATACTCCACCTGGCTGCCGTGTAACTGAGTCAGCCCCGAGGAAAAGGTGGAGGGAGAGAGTCTGATTTGTTTAAACAGGAGTGAGCAGCATAGTCGCCGCCTCAAACCTGCCCAGTGTTTGACAGCTGACAGAAAAAAGGAGTCTTCTTTTTAATGTTTTGCATCAAAGCTTGTGTTTTTGTTCATACGTTAAGTATGAGCAGTTGGCTTTGACTTCAAGTACGTATCTCAATGTGAATATCTCACATTTCTTGAAAAGCCAACATCATTCTGATCCTGCCCAGGCCAGCCAGGTTTGGAAAAGACTAATTTGGGTAGCTTGGAATTAAAGGCTAAATGCAAAAGTGCGATGGCCTTGAATGCAAGCAGCAGAACTGTCATCAAAACTGCACAAGACTGATTGAATCTGTCAAGAACTGATTAGCCAGCACGTTCCGGCAGCAGACCAAACGGCTGCATCAGTGCCCTGAAGTTGACAGCTACTCCACACACACACACTTACACACTCAAGGTGAAATCAGAGGTGTGTGTGCAGGGCTCCAAAACGAGCACCCTGGACTCTGCTTTACGTCAGCTCAACTGAGGTGAGATGAAACTAGTTTGGGTATCAAACTGGCATCTCCGCCTTGCATTTGGATATAATTATGGTTGTTTACAGACCAAAGATTTTTTTGATTGTTTCTAACATTAAAACCCGATTTTGATGGGGGAAAACAAACAAAATATGAAGCTATCTCTATTTGTATATGTGAACATCTGTGTGTTTTAAGTGCCTATAAAAGAATGAGCAGGCCATATGATTTTTGTGAATTAGCCCCACTCTTGTTTATAGTCAGGCACACAAGACAATAGCACCCCAGAGGCTCGTGAATGTATAAGTGAAATCATGCAGTCAGTGTTTGCGTATGTTTGGATGAAAAAGAGCACCGTGTGTTAGTGTGGATTTTGCAGTAAAGTAGCAGTCACTTGTGCAGTTGTTGCAAGATTCACATTTTTCACACAGATATTTGGACATTTTTATCCAAACATGCTGTATTGCATGTCCCAAATTAACACAGGCGATGTGCATTTGTTATGAGAACGAATGACAAGCATTTCAGATCATCAGCAACACAGAAATGTTCACACACAATTTCCTGTATATTTTGTACAGTGGTGCTTCTCTTTTTCTCACCCGAGAAAAAAAACAAGTTCACACAAGAAGTAGTTAGGAGACTGAGGGAGAGGAAAGACTGCATTCAGAGAGCTGGTGTCTGTTCCCTACGCTTCCTCCTACAGTAGAAGGATATTTGCAGAGACACCTCAGATGATGAGACACTATTTGCTGTAGCACCCTGGCAGGGAATTCCTCAGCTGCTGCTGAAGAGCTTGAACTTAGCTGGGGTTGGGTCTGCAGACGCTCTGTTCAGGGTTCAGAAAATGTTGTGCCAAACAATTTTTTGGTCCCACTTATAGCCCCTGAAGTTTAATAGAGCCATATGTTGACGTAGAGAAAGATGCTGTGTTGATATAGAGGACGGGTAAACAGACAGGAGAAGGAGAAAAAGGGAGAGAAAGGAAAACGTTAAAAGGCAGGAGGGAGAGTGAGTCGGTCTGGAGAGATGGGTGCAGCTGGTGATGGGGTTTATCTCTCCGGGGCTACCATGCTTTACTGTACAAACTGTCTCTGTTGAGGTCAGACTACAACTTCACGGACAGTGCTGCAGCTCTCCCCTTTTTTCAGGGAGACCAAAACTTTGTGTTATCAGCATTTGCTCTCTGTTTTAATCATGTGATTGTTGTTATAAAACGAGTGAAAGAAAACTGCATTCAAACCAGCTTCAGGAGACTTTAAGTTGCAACCTGTGTTTCATCTGTGAGGTTGCTTAATGACGCTTATTCTTGTTTTTTAAGCTTCATTCCACACCATTTTAAAGAACTGTGTACATATATGATTACATGCTTCAGCTTTGCCAACTCACTTACTCCTTGCAAACTATCCTGCAGCCTTTACTGATGGCAGATAGAGAAAATAAATGGTAATTACAAGCATAAAAAATGGTAGTTTAGGCCCAGAAGACCAGCATCAACTCAATACTGCGTTGAAAAGAGAAGTTCTCTTGCTGAAAAATCATTTCTTTCTCATCTTCTGATTCTGATAATCCATAACTGCTCTGTTCAGCTGTTTCATGTTCTCAGCGACTGTCCACGTCAATGATATCCTTTGGATTGTGCAGGCAATGTATTGTCATTTTATACTCAGTGAAGTCCAGCTGACTAGCTAGCTAGCTCCAGTCTGCCTGTCAGTTAGTGATCGTGCCTGTCAGTTAGAGATCGTGGGTTACTGCATTGTCTTGTATGCGTCGTCTCAAATATCTGTTTCTGTCCATGCAGTCTTTTGCAAATCACACTTTGAAAAAGACAGAAAAAAAGATCTTTGTCTTGTATGTATATTTTTTATGATTGTTATTTTTATAAATGTATCAGACACTGCGGGTGTTGCAGTGCTTTTGAATCTGTGATTGGGCTTCAAAGGATATGTTCTCAATAGCTTTTTTGCTATATTATGTTATGTGTCCAATGGGTCAAAAGGTTAAAGATGTTTTCATCAATAAAATATCTGAAAACCAGATTGGTCACGCCTCTTGTTTTTCTTTTAATTGTCTGATTTTAAATGAAGTTGACTGCGCTGGTTTGGTCCAGAAGGAAACCTGCCAAACATGAGAAAACGCTCATGTGTTGACACACTTCAGATTTCTTTCTTTTTTCAAAGGACAGTGAGAGTGTCTCTTTTCACTGACGTTAGCCATTCAGTGGCTTTCAGATGGGTTTCCCTGCCCACTAACTCAGAGAGGCAAATCCCTGCCATGGCCTAGCGGGCCCAACAGGCCCAGCCAGAAACCCGTCCAGAACTGGCCCGCTGCTGCCAGAAAGAGCTGTTGTTGAATGTGAGGGGATTTGCATCCACCCAAAAAAGAGACTTCGACGCTTTTGTAGAGTGAATATCTTTGCCTGCTCATCAAATTCTCTCTGTTAACAGCCCCCCCATACTCCGACAGCAATGCAGTGACGATCAGCGCTAAGGCCTGCAGAGACCAGAGTCCAAATGTCTCATGGTTGTCAGGCTGAAACAAAACTCTCCACAACAGAGCTGACACTGTCACACAGGTCACATGACAAACTGTCCTAGATACAGAGGGATATAGAGAGGAAAACACAGAATGAGTAAGAGATGCGTTGTATGACACAGTGCTATATATAGCAGACATGATAAGGACATTATCGCTTTCACTTAAGCGCATTTACAGCTCATTAATCTGAGACACTGAAGGAATGATTGACATGTTGAGGCTGAGAGGAATGCACACACAGACATACACATAAACATGTGTATGTTCAGCTGGTCTGGCTGGTAGCATATTTAATGTTGTAATAGCCCTCTTTGAAAAAGGCTAGGATCACATTTTTTCCAAGTCAACCTTAAAACAACACAAGCATGTTCATATGTGCATTAAAAAAGCGAGAATTATCTAATAAATACACTAACTTTGGAGGATAGCAACTTAATTTGACCACAGATTATCATGAACTATGGAATGTAACTTTGCACAGATCGAGAGCTGTGGATTTTCTCCCTGTCACTTACACTGGAATCACATGAAAGGATCTTTTAATGACCAGTATGGACAGGAGGAACAATTACAGCAACCACAAACACTTTCAATCCACACAAGGGTATGCGAGTATTGTTTTAAGACACACTTGAAAAAAAGTGAACATATCCTTTAAAATTTTCACACCATGACCCTGTGTTACATGTTAATGTTATGATGCAGAGAGGTCATACTAATGGAAGGCTACCTGTGTCAGCACCCATTTCTGGCATATAAAGATAGATTTGCTTCTTTGATATTTTACAAATTTGCCCCGACTCCATCAGTCGCTTTTGTTCAACCTTTGACACCCACACACTTTACGACTTTCGAAGTTTTCAGATTGCTTTCCTGATCACATACAACAGTCTGTCTTCAAGTTGTTGTAGTTCACACTTTACATGAGTTGTCAGTGTCAGGGTATCACACATAAGACATTTCACTAGGATTAAACCTTGACCGTTCTGCTTGCTAATGTTCTGTTGCAGGTGTTATGACTCCTACCCCTGATATTTCCTTTGGCCCATATCTTGCGCTATGATTGGCTTTAGAATTGTGGCTGCTTTCATTGCCGGTCAGAGCAAATTTCACACCACAGGATTTGGACTTGCAGACAGGTCCAGACATTTGACCTGCTAATAGCTCTCGGGCATCTGCGACACATTGGTGGATCTCTCAGATTGGGTCTGAGAAAGTGTTGATTTGCCTCTGATCTGAAGCTTTTGTTGGAAATTTCTAAAAACTGTTGAGGAGTAGGAAATCAGCGCTTAAATTGTGTTCCGTACACTTGACATCAGGTGGATTCATATTTTCAGCAATATCACACAAAACATTGCTCTTTAAAACCGCAATAATCAATTCACAATGTTTAATGTGAAGGGTGTCACTTGGAGAGATGAAGACACAAAGAATTACCACCTGATTCTGCAGTCATCCTCCACTGCACAGCTTCTTTCAGCTCATTGTTTTGGTTTAAAGACCCAAAAACTTTACTGTTTTGGTTCACCTTCATGCTCTCATCCACTTAAGCTCTAAAAACCCACTGTACGCCACCCGCTCAGCTCAAAACCACAGACAAAGCTAGCGACTAGCTGGTAAAGATCGTGAAGCATTTAGCTTCCCTCTGTTTATTTCCCTGAGGAGTTGGTAGAGACCAAAAACAGTAAAGTGAATATTGGACACAACTCTGAATGAATGCTGCTGTTGCTCTGTGTCTGCTCAGTGTGCAAATATGCAAACACTTTCTCTACTTTAACTTTATAAGGTAATAATATGTCAATGTTGTGCTTACAGCTTTTACACTGCCCCCAAGTACTGGATATAAATGCCTGAGACCTTGGCTAGAGAATATGAGTGACTAAGACTAGTATCCTCAATACCTGAAAACACTAAAACTATCTAACATCAAAGCGGTGCTGAAGTACACAACATCACACCCATCATCTTTACCTTCAACCAGCAGGAATGCTTTTGCTTAATATGTCTTATACCTTGAGGTGCTTCTAGTCTCAGTCTTAATTTCAAGCATGACTTTAGTTAATCTCTTCTTAAGAACCCTTCTCATTTGTGGTTTGCTGTAAAGAAGTCAGATTGATGCAACAACGGCGCCAAAGGGCCTAAATCTCAGGTCCTTAATTTGAGATGCGGCATCAAACGAAATAGCCCTCTTAATTTAAGAGAGCTTTGATTTTAAAGTTTAAAGAGTGAGTTGTGAAAGACTCTTACCGCAGTAGCCAGCTGGCGGAGGGTGATAGCTAAAGCCGACCACAGAGTGAATCCACACAGTATGTGCCAGTGAATGTCTTTATAATAACCTGTTTACCTTTGAATAAAAGCTTAGACACTTGTCATTCATCCTCCAGCGCCTCGTCCCTCCTGCTTGTCTGAACGCTCAGCTGCTCTCTAATGGCTTTTCCACTGCAAGGTTCGGGATTTCTCTCCTTTTCCCTTCTGTATTGCTGTGAAGAATTTTTTCCAGATGAAAGTTTTTATGGAATAAGCGGGAATCGTTTGGAGGGTGGCTTGACCAAACTTGACCAAATTTCATCATTATATTTTTTCACTTCCTTAAGGAGTGTGGGATAACGCTGAGCAGACAGGATGAGAGCAGAACCCCCCCACACACATCAAGCGGGGCTTGTAAACAAATTCCAGAGGGGTGAGTTTGTACAAACAGTAAGAAATCATTCATCATGCGTGTTAAAAGCCATGTGGGAGATAAAGAGTTCGAGTGAAAGTCAGCTGCAGGTCAGACAGCTGGACCTACAGCACACTACTGTTCTTAGTAAAACATCAGAATGGGTCTGGGCCTCAGCTCTCACCATGCCTCAAAACAACAACCTGCCGCAAACACCGAACACACTTACACCATCAAATACATCACAGGCTCTTCAGGCTGAGCTTTGAGATTACTGGCTGGGTAATACTGGCCTTGCATTGATCATAAGGTTGCACACACAGGAAATGTATGGTTATCATACATGGTTATCAATTTTTACTCACTGTAGCTGTCACCTGCTTCACCACAAAATAGCTAAAACTTTCACTGACGGAAAGTTTGTATTACCATGTTGCAGTTGTATGCCTCATGAACCAGTGAAGGTGCACTTACAGTTTGCATCTATGTCTGTGAAAACATGGATGCTTCACACCTCTGCTCGGCAACACAGATGATCTATACAATTAGCACAGTTTCGAGGTTGGCATCCAAGATAAGTGTCACCAACTCACTGATTCCCCTTCTGTTCCTGAGTTATGGTGGTAAATGATGTTCATAAAAGTGTTTTTGCAGAACATTATGATGACACAGTGAGGCTGACCTTGTGGATATATAATGTCATCATTTTTATCCTTAAGACATTTGTGTGAAATTTTGTCATAATTAGCACATGAATTCTTGAGTTATGACCAAAAACTTGTTTTGTGAGGTCACACTGACCTTGACCTTGACCTTTGACCGTCTGCCACCAAATTCTAAACAGTTCATATATATATATATATATATATATATATATATATATATACATATAGTTCATAATACTGTAGTCCAAGTGGATGTTTGTGCCAAATTTGAAGAAATTCCTCAAGGTGTTCTTGCAATATTGTGTTCACAAGAATGAGACAAACAAGGTCACAGTGACCTTGAACTTTGACCACCAAAATCTAATCAGTTCATTGTTAAGTCCAAGTGGACGTTTATGCCAATTCTGAAGAGACTCTTTCAAGGCATTCCTGAAAATGGTATGTACAGATGGACGAACGGATGGACAACCTGAAACATAATGCATGTGGCCATGGCTATCGCTGCCCTAGAGTTAAAAAAATGTATATAATGTCCTGTTTAACTTAAGGCTCTTTGTGTGAATGATGTATTTCTTTGCCTCTTTGTGTAGCCTGTCCTTTTTTCAGATTACATTGTGGAGAGATGGTCATGTGGCGAAGGCTCTAGCTGTTTGGTGACACCTGGAAGCTACTTAACATGCTCTTGGATCCTTTTTTCCCTATATGTTCACATTCTACATTTTGTTTTAGAGGTTTCTTATATTGTCTTTTTCTTTTCACGGGGTTTCTTCCATTTTTACCTGTTAGACTTTTTTGGGGGAATTGTCCTTACCCAAACAAGGGACTAAGGACAGAGGGTGTCATATGCTGTACAGATTCTAAAGCCCCCTGAGCAAGTATTGATTCGTGATAATGATTTGTTACTAGGTGTCAGGTCTGCAAAGCCTTTAAGTATCTTTCAGCTTGTTTTCGTTTCTGGCCCGCAGTTTTATTATTTTGGTTGAGTCTCACCACTTTCATTAACCTTGTTTACTGTTTTCAGCCACAAAAGTCTCCTCATGTACCAAAGCTGGCAGCTACCTGGTGACGATAGTGGATTATGTAAGTGCATTTAGCAGCTAAAGAGCTGGATGTTTTTCTGAGGAGTTGGTGGAGACCAAAACAGAGTTAAAATTAGACTGAATATTGGACTTCCATGTCAGGTGAACAGAAAAATCAAACCAAATGAATGCTCATGTTTGTCTGTTAGCTGGATGTGCAAATTGCAAATGTTTGCTAACACGTTAGCAGAGACCACTATATATGGTAATCTAGGCATACTGCTATCTCACCCAGCACCACTGAGCTAGCCAACGTTACAGCTCAGCCGAGGAGGATGCCATTAATGTTTATCGCATGCTGACACAAGGAGGAGCCTCTTGTCATTGAGTAGATATACGCTTCCCTCCATGTGGTGATGCGGTTGGCAGGTGTAGTTTGGTAGAAAGAAAATAGTTCCTAATGGACACTGCTCACAACAAGGTCTGTGGATTATCTGAGTAACCAGGTCATGATTTCTGGAAAGAGACATGTATTTTGATTTTGCAGTGAACTGTCCTCCCCACCCCCATATTGATCAAGTTGGACTTTAAGAAATAAATAAAGTTGTACTGAATGAAAATCTTCAAATTACAAAATAAAGTGCATAAGTCAAATTATTTTTCTTTTCTTCACTGAAAGTTCCCTGCGCACACCACCTCAGCTGTCCATTGCGTATAGAGAGCTGTACTTTGTTATTTCAAATGAATGAGAATATAACGTCTTGGAGCAGCAGCAATATTCATTCCTTGAAAACTATTCAAAAGGTCATAAGTACGCTACAAAAAAAAGAAGCTCAACTACAGTTCCAGGAGAAATTGTTGAGTCACTTCCACAGTAAGTATTTAAAATCCGTGAGCAATAATTCAAGTGACAGCATCTGCAGACATTCGTTCTGCTGTAAGATTTCATGTTTGTTGTGGTGACTGGTTGTGTGTTTTCCAGCATATCGGGAGCAAATACAAGCTGACCTGGAAAGGTTTTTGTGGCACAAGGCGTGTAAAACAAATGGTAATGTAAGATAACACTATATGTTACACCAGTTTAGTGTTGACCTGTAGGTAGCCACGTACAGGAAACACAAAGGAAACCAGACACTGGAAGAGATACAAAGACATAGAGGTCAGCAGCAGGTGTCGGTGGGAGTGACGGGGAGCTTGAAGGCTGTTGTTGCTGATGTTTGAAGATTTATCGACTCCTGTTAAAATATATCTCAGCTGACAGAGTCAACAGAGAGGAAATACTGAGCTGAAACAACTGAATGGAGCTGAGTGATTCATGGATCCTGGATGAGGTTATAGGCGTGGTGGGAGTAAGACAGGAGGAACAATGTGGGAAGGGGGGAAAAATAGTGTGTATAGACAAAGAGTAGTGGATCATGAAAGAGACAGAGAGAGAGAGAAGGTGAGGGAGTGTGGGGAGGGAAGGTGATCCTCTCTTCTCAGAGATTAGTGTCATTGAGGTTAGCAGGTTTATCTTATATAAGTCTCAGAACCTGCAGGACAGATGAACGTCCTCTCCCACACAGACAGTCAGAACTGGGGCACAGAGAGAGACAGAGAAAGGGAGTGAGAGCATCCTCGGTCCATCCTAATAAACCATGTGTGGTAAAAATTGCTTTCTACACATTTGATAAGCAATACATTTTTCATACCGTGTACTCAGCCGCAATTGTTTTCTCACAAAATCCTGTCTGTATGCAAATTGGATCTGACAGTGTCACATGTCTGGGAAGCTGGGGATCAGATATAAGAGAGAAAATCATTTCCTATGTGGACATGAACATCATTCAACTGGATGATTACAGTAAGATTGGCAGTGATAGAAACTGTTTTTACCAGAGTTTCTTCTCTGAGTAACTGTGTTCTCTGAAAGACACATATAAAAAGTCAGAGACAATTTTTTGAGCATCAATTTGAAACACTTAAGTCTGAAACAGTTTGAATTGTAGTGAATAGAAATAAGTCTGAGCTTTAAATCTTTTAATCATGGCAATGACAACAGCATAAATGCTTTCAGAGGTAATGTTTCGAATGTTTTCACGGTAAGTTTTGCCTGATAAACATTTAAATTATTATATTTTGTATTATTTTAAGATGTTGGTATCATTATGTACTCTATTGTAGCAGTGCCTGGTTGTGTGCCTGGGAGTGTTGGTATTATGTTCAGAACATATGTTGCCAGTGTATATTGTGGTTGTTTGTTGTTGAGAGCAGGCAGTTGCACTACACAGGTCTCTCTTATGATGCCTGCATGTGTGGGGCAGTCTTTGTCAACCACTGTTGACAAGAGAGTATAAAATGACTCCCTGTCGCACAGCCAGAGTAAACAACATTAACACCCACATCAGCACAATACGTAGTGGGGATGCATGGTCGGGTGTGCATCTGTGTACGACCAGTATGTTTGTGTGGAAGAGAATCAGGGATAAAGAGAAGGGGGGTGTTACAGTGAATCAGGTTTTAGTTTTACTGTGAAAACATGAAGCAGTCGTGGAGATCTGATGAGTGTGCAACCTCATGTGACTTCTCCCTGTCATATCACCAGTTTGATGTCAGTCACAGAGTAAGTTAGTGCAGAGCTAAAACAAAACCAAGGCCGAGGGATCGTGCATCATGATTGGTGGTGTGAGAAGATGTGCTTCTTGTAGGGAGCTGACTTCCTTTTCTGCAAAAATAAGACCTGCAGACATCATGAAGCTTCTTGAATGGGAGGTTTACACTCATTAAAACAGTCTGAAATCCCAATTTGATAGGAAAAGTGAAAAAAAAGACAAAGATTTTACAGCCACACTAACAGCTTTGTGAGGCTTTATTTCGGCAGAGCAGTGCTTTAAGCTAAATGCTAACATCATTAAGCTAACATGATCACATTGACAATGCTAATATGCTGATGTTAGAAGGCAACATTGCAGTTTAGTTACCATACTAACAGTTGTTAAACAATATTTAACATTTGATTAGATTAGAGATATTTGGAAAGTGACTATTTTCAGTCCAACTGAAACTAAATTACATTTTTCACTAATATAGAAAATATAGCCACTCTGTAATCACTTGTACTGTGTTCTCCTTTGTCCTCTGGTTTTGCATTAATTTGATGAAACACTATTGCGGTTTATGTCTACCTAACTTACAAACATGCAAAGCTTTCGGGGGCCCAGCTGCTAAGGGGGCCAGTGGAGGCTAGCAATAATAATTTTTATCCACGAGTAACCATGTTTATTTTCAACTGAAATACTGGCCAAGTTCTGTTGGCTTCATAACACCGTGACCTCCAGCATGCACTGGGGCGGTTTGCAGCCGAGTGTGAAATGGTTGGGATAAGAGGCAGCACCTCCAAATCTCAGGCCATGGTTCTCTGTTGAAAACCAGTAGATTGCCCTCTCCGGGTTGGGGGGGCTACTGCCTCAAGCGAAGGAGTTCAAGTATCTCAAGGTCTTGTTCACAAGTGAGGGTAGAATGGAGTTTGAGAAGGTGAGGGAGTTGAGCTTCCGATTTACTGGTCCATCTACATTCCAATGACCATAAGAATGAGATCACAGGTACAAGCGACCAAAATGAGTTTCCTCCGTGGGGTGGCTGGGCTCAGCCTTAGAGATAGGGTAAGGAGCTTGGACATCCAGAGGGAGCTCGGAGTAGAGCCACTGCTCCTGCGTCGAAAAAGGTCAGTTGAGGTGGTCCGGGCATCTGATCAGGACCATTACTTATTAAAACAACCAACAACAAAACAAGCAAACAAGCAAAACTTTGTATGTATTGCTACTTCAGGAAAACGTAGCCTGTTGCATAATAATACAAAAAACCCCACTCCTGATAAAGAGTCTTATCTATTTATTTATTTGTATGCAAGTATTGTGAGAAAAGAAAACACATGACATGAAAAATGTACTAAACCAGGAGAAAGGAAGCATGTTCATGCATTGATATCAGTAATGCAAGTTTCAGGAGGGCCCATTTACTGGACCTTTTTTGGGATCCGGCCATTTCTATGGGCAGGCCTGAACACACATCTTTCCCTTCCCCTTAGCTTGTATGAGCCACCGAATATACATTCACTGGAGAATATAGACAGCCTCATCTTGGCCTACAGCCATACTTACGGCTCTGTGAGCACAGAGGGCACCTCGTGGTGGTGCTAGAGAAGTCAGTGGATCACCAGAATCAGTAGGCTCTATCCTCTGGGGACCATGAAGGGCTCTACAAATTGTTATGGCAATCCATCCAACAGTTGTCTAGATATTTCAATCTGGACCAAGGTGGTGGAAAGACACAGCAGCATTGCCTTTCATTTAACTGGAAAGAAAAGAAAAAAAATCATTCAAAGCCTTCAGATTGAACTGAAATGACTTCTCAGGTTATTGTCATTGTGCCACAGATGCTGGCAGAGCTGAGATATATAATGTTTATCTTTAGTTATTTTATTCCGTTTTATAAGCATTATACTGACGTGGTTTCTGCGGGCATCTCACATCAAGCCAAGAAAAGCCTTTCTGACTGGCTGTCATGTATCGTCCCGACTGCTGCTGTGGCTCTTTGACCCCCCTTTGTAACTGTCTTTCCCCTGAAACAGATGACATCCTTGGCTCTGATGCAAGCCATTTCTTCAAATAGACCAGCTGCTTTATAGGAATATGCATTCTTCAGACCACTAATAGCAGCCTTAAAACTCTTTATTTATATTCTCAATCGCAAATTCCCAAATACTGTTAAACTATAACATTATGATCCTTAGCAATTGTTGGGGATTTAAAAGGTATTTTAATCTTTGAAAAAAAGTTTTTCAATCAAATTCAGTCTTGTAAACAAAGCAGCAAAGTCTGATTCTTATCTGGATAGAATACCATAATTTCATTATCATTTCTAACGTACATCTTAAAATAGCTTTACATTTACAACAGGAGCAAAACACATCTGAATGGGATCCAAGCAATTTGGAGTATGTTCCAGCTGGCCCCATATAACAAACATAACGTTTGCAGGGTAAACCGCAATATTCTTCTCTCACAAATAAAACCATTTTAGGCTGGCTCATCAGTTGCTGATGTAATAGGACCCAGATGGTAGAGCTGATATAAAAGCAAGGTAATTTCATACAAGGGCATTGTGAAAGGACTAGACACTTCTCCTAAAACCAGACCGAGATAAGGCTATCCTATGTCTCCCCAACGAGATGATCCTTGTAAACTTGTATCACTTCCTTAAAAAGAAATTTCATTACTTTCCAATTAAATCTGATTGGTAGGAGGAGAGTCTTGCGAGCGAGGAGAAATGCAGAGAAACCCCTGGCAGGAGAGATAGATTTTCCTTTGAAAGCTTCACAATGCAACTAGATGAGTTTGCCTGAGATTGAGTGCAGATTTGATTATTATTGTTAAATGCAATTCTTACGTGCAGGCAAATGCACAAATGTTAGAAGGCACACACACAGACGCTTCATACCTTATACTCTAAATGCAGGTTTGTGTAAATACAAAGTATTGGTGGAGTATAATGAATACGCAAACACCATTAAACCTGTTGATTATCAAAAAAAAAGTCTTTAAATCACACTGTCATATTTGCAAAAACACACAGAAGTAGATGGCTTATGTTTGTTTTGGCCCAGATACTGTAAGAAATATAAATTTTGGAAAATAGGCTTATTTGCTTTCTTTTACAGGGGCAGGAAATTCGCATCATTCTCCTGTGTAAGCATTTATAGAGCTGGACTCACAATGTGTTTAGTCTAGTTTAGCATAAAGAGTAACCATCTCTTCACATTAAACTAGAATTACTGCCCCGTGGCTGTTTACCTCCATGAACCAGTCATGTTGCAGTTTCAGTTTACATCAATATCTGTGAAAACACGAATGCTTCACACACATCTTCCCCCGGCAGCACAGAAGATCTGTAAGATCATCGTAGTTTCAAGATAAGTGTCACCAATTCAGGATTTGTCCAAATGTCTCCCCCTCTTGAAACTGAATTTCCCCTTGGAGACTAATATAAGTATATAAAATTAAATTAAATTAATTCTGTTCCTGAGTTATTACGTTGAGTTATGGCCATTCATTAATTCCTTTTCCTTAACCGCTTATCTTGTTAGGAGTCGCAGGAAGGCTGAAGCCTATCCCAGCTCACATTGGGTGAGAGGCGGAGTACACCCTGGAAAGTCACCACACTATCGCAGGGCTAACACATAATGACAGGCAACCATTCATGCTCACATTCACACCTACAGCCAATTTAGAGTCAAAAATTAACTTGCACATCTTTGGACTGTGGGAGGAAGCCGGAGTACCTGGTGAAAACCCATGCTGACAGGGGGAGAGCATACAAACTCCACACAGAGGGGCTCCCCCACCCTCGGGTCAAACCCCGCACCCTGGGTTTGAACCAAGAACCCTCTTGCCGTGAGGTGACAGTGTTAACCACTACACCAGAGTGCCACCTAAAAAGTGGCCAGAAAAGTGTTTTTATCAAAAAAATATGATGTCACAGTGAGGCTGACCTTTGACCTTTTGGATATATAATGTCATCACTTCCTCAATTTATCAAATTTATTAGAAATGTGTGTGAGATTTTGTCATAATTAGCATAATGATTCTTGAGTTATGGCTTAAAACATGCTTCATGAGGTCACAGTGACCTTTGGCCTTAAACTTCCAAATTCTACTCAGTTTATCCTTTAGTCCAAGTGGATGTTAGTGCCACATTTGAGGAGAGCCTCTCAAGCTCTTCTTGAAATATCGCATTCACAAGAATAAGACACACAAAAGATCACAGTGACCTTGACCTTTGACTGCCAAGTTCTAATCAGTTAATCATCAAGTCTAGGTGTACGTAACATGGATGACAACATCCAAGGCTAACAATTTAGCAAGCTAGTAAGCAAGTCATGTAATGCAGGCAATGCAAAGGCATAGTGTCAGAGGAAAAAGATTACGTTGTTGGGAATATCAGCATTTTCCTCAGACATATTGTAAAATTATGAAAAACAACTCTATAAGACTACTATTACAATATTTTAACTAAACATCCGCCAAAAAATTGAGTCCATGGCCTCTGCCATTTCTGGAAAAAGTCAGCAAACAGCAAGTCCCAACCCGTAAACTCAGAGCTATGTATGAGGTCATTAATACCACATGAGGAGGGCGCTGCAATGTCTTCTCGTGATCACAGTAAACACGACCCCATTTGAATGTGGCAATGAAAAAGCACTTCACAACTTCATTCATTCATCCTTCTAACCGCTTCATCCTCTTGAGGGGGGGCTGGAGCCTATCCCAGCTACATCGGGCGAGAGGCAGGGTACACCCTGGACAGGTCGCCAGACTATCGCAGGGCTGACACATAGAGACAGACAACCATTCACGCTCACATTCACACCTACGGACAATTTAGAGTCACCAATTAACCTAGTCCCCAATCTGCATGTCTTTGGACTGTGGGGGGAAGCCGGAGTGCCCGGAGAGAACCCACGCTGACACGGGGAGAACATGCAAACTCCGCACAGAAGGGCTCCCACGCCCGGGATCGAACCGGCAACCCTCTTGCTGTGAGGCGAGAGTGCTAACCACCACACCCGCCCCACTTCACAACTTGAAAACTGATATATACAAATAAAACATAAACATGTGATTTTCCAAGGAGATGCATGTTGTAACTTGACAAACAGCAGTTTATCTGTCTGCTCACTTCTCTGGCTATAGCATATTTAGCCAGTGTGTTAAGTTAGCAAAGATTACAAGCATAAACAGAGCAGTGTTGAAGAGACTGCAATCAAAAGAATATATGGCAAACAACAGATTTAACAGACAGTCATCATCAAGATGTTTCATAAAAACTTGTGATAATGATAGCGTTAGCCTATCTCTAGTAAGTCCATCCAACAAACCAGGCAAACTAAAACGGAAGGTCCAGTGTGTAGGATTTAGTGCATTGAGTGGTGAGGTTGCAGATTGCAACCAGCTGAAACTGAAGAAGAACTATGGTGGCCAATTCAAAAAGGAGATAATGTGAATGGTCCTATCTAGAACCAGTATTTGGTTTGTCTGATCTGGGCTACTGTAGGTATACTTTATTAATCCCTGAGGGGAAATTTTCACTCTGTTGTCACCTGGTCACTATGTCACTATGGACTGAGCTACTGCCGCCCCACTTAGTTTTAGGTGATTATGCACTAATAAAAACTTAGTTATGAATATTGCATTCAATTTCCACTTATATATCCCCCTAAATATTACACACTGGTCCTTTAACACACAGACATGAGACGTAAAGACTTTGATGGAAAACATTTCGACATGCTATGGTTGAAAGAGTAGAGGGATGAATAATAAAATTAATGATGGCTAAATTTGATTTCAGAGTCCTGATATTGTTGTCACACTGTCATGGCTTACTGGGACACTTAATTTGAATGCAGCCATCGTTAATATTATTTGAAACATCTGCGTTTTTCCTTAAATGGTAAGACAAAATGCCTGCAGATTGATTTCCATCTAACCATCATGTGTGAAGCAGATAAATATACATCCTAATACGCTGAACTATGACCTTGACAAAAAAAATACATGCCAAGAATTCAGTGTTTTTGTGTTCTTGCCGCTGAAACGCTTTTGACACATCAGACAGTGTTTTTATTGAAACAGGTTTAAGATAAGACAGTAGAGAGAGAGCTGCTGCAACAGGCTGCCTACCACTCTGCGAACACATCAGTTAATATAGTCTATATTTGTACTGCAAATTTAATGAATTGCAGGGATTCTGAAATGTTCCAGTGGAAAGCCAGCATCATATGGAGTAGTTTTACTGCATGATAACTAGGTCTGGCTGACATTTATGCTCATAGTCCAACAATCTATTAAACTCCATTACACACACATGTATTACACATTGAGCCCTTCAACCGAGCTCCTCTAAGAGCCTCTTCTGTGCCGTGAGACCGTTGAGCCTCACTCCCTCACAGTCATGTGTGAGACTGAGGCGGCATTGAGATCCTCAGGCTCTGGGGTCATTGCGTTGAGCTGCCGGCTCGGTTCACAGGGGTCAGTCTGAGGATGTGCGCTGTTTGCATTGCAAAACCACGCTGCTGCCAAAGTGAGCCGTATAGACTTTTAAGAGCCCTTTCCAAAAAAGAACAACATTTTTGGAAAGTCTGAGATTTTTTTTCACTCGTCCCCTAGGATCTTACTGTAGCATAGAACATGAATGTTTACATACAGTGGGGAATTCTGTCGTGTTTTTGTTGTGTTGGCTCGGGACGTTATGAAGTATTTGACATTGTGAAGAATAAAATATTACCGGTTGCGCAGGTTCAGTCCAAGTAGGGAAAGTGGTTCAATTTGTAATTGAGTTGTTAGTTCTCTATGTGTGTGATCTCATGGGCGCTTGATATGAGCAAGTATGCATACAATATGTGTGTATGTGCACGTGAGAGAGTGTGTATGTGTGATTCTTGACACACTCCCAGCTTCCTCAGAAAGGCACTTGTCTGGTCACAGAACAGTAATTCATTGTCTGACAGCTGTTTTCTTTTCTGTGAGCCGGCCCTGCTTGGATCCTGGGGTGTAATTCCACACACAGGGCCAGCTGGAAGTTTTCCTGACAAAAAAAAAAAAAAAAAAAAAAAAAAAAAGGCCAAGAGCCCAGTGCTGACACATACGCCAGCAAATAGCACCAATAGAGCATCACTGGTCCAGAAATCAACACACGTCTCCTCCAGTTAGTTTGTAGCCACCTGTTTCATTTCCAAAATACATATAACCAAACTCCAGTGGACTCATAATTGAATTGGACTTTTAATTCAATTATCTGCCAGCGGATTTTGTTTGTTTTTACAGTTTTTTGGATGTCTTCATAAACACCTGATCCATTCTTTCAGTTTGTACAACAATTCATGGAGGAATACTGCTAAAGTATTGTCTTTACAGTACAGCTGCTTATGCTAACAAGGGTTGACCTGTACACGCTACATGCACTTGACACTGAGACAAAGATTTAAGATATTGTATATGAGCATAAAGCACAAGTAATCAGATTCAATACACAAACTATAAAAGTACACTCAAAAGAGTCAGAGCTTATCAGTTGATCGCAGCAACTCTAACCAGTTCTTACAAGAATTCAGTGGCTGCAATCAACTGACACGTCACAGCGTGTTTCAGAAGCATCCCAGAAGCTGATAAAAATATCCACTTCATCTATTTTTGACTGAGCCGCAATTGTTGCACAGAGCAGATCGAGTACTCCTGCTAAGAGTCGCTGTGTATGAAATACAGATGACCTACAATGTCATAATGATTTTGAATGTATTTTTAATAATTAAAACACTCCCACAAATTTTTGATCCATGTCGTTCACAGCTGGTCTTTTTACGTGTTAACTTAAACAAAGTAGGAAATAAAACAATAAATGCAGTTGAAACAGACACAAAAAAATCATTTAACTTCATAGCCTGCTTACTTTTGGGAGAAGCACAAATATCAAGGAAAATTTACCAAATCAACAAAATCTCCAAGTTTACAAAATTGGCAGGCAAAACACTTCCGGTGTGGAATGACGCTGTGCAGAGGACGGAATAAAACCAGGTCGCTGCTGGACCATGGAGAGCCATTTATGATACTTACATGTTTACTTCAGCAAAATAATCTTCACAAATGAACATCACTTTCATGATTTTTGAAACACAAAGGCAATTGCTAGAAGTATAAAGCTAACATTAGTCTATAAACCAACTACACCACGAGCGCATGACTTAACATCCCCGCCACAACGAGGCTGTAAATTTGTGTGATGACGTTCTGTAGTCTTATTTAACCTCTTGTTAGCAACCGCCTTTTCAAAGACACATAAAAGCTTCAAAATTCACAAGTGGTGTATTTACTGATGTATTTTATGTTATAGAACAAAATGTGAAAGTCTCTTAAACTTGTGTTAACCACAGACCTTATTCAGGCACCTAACAAAAAACCCATTCAAGAAACCCATTGACTTCAAGACAAGGGAACCAGAAGTGCTAAAATGCTAACTCATTTCCCATTTTTGGGATTCATTCCAAGATCACTCTATTAGTTTAGCACAGTGGCATACTAATATGCTTATTACCACCACACACAAAGTAGCCTACAACTGAGGCCGTTTAGTTTCAAATTCAAATTCTGGGCAGATGATGTAGCTCGATGAAAAATGAAGTGGTAGTGGTAAAATACAAGTCAGGGGATCACTCAAGTCATGGGATTCATCCCACTGGGACCAGTAATGTCTCTTCAAAATTTCATGCCAATGCATCCAATAGTTGTTGAGATATTTATGCCATCATTATGCCTATGTGGCCAAGAACTGATATGAACAAGAATGTAACTGTATCAGAGTTAATGTCATAATTAGGTGTGTTAAATATCTTTTTTTTCTTCACTTATCTTTTATCACTTCTAATGCAGACAGGTTTATAGGTTAACCTCTGACAAAATGACAACAAAACATTTGCCAAGGGGACACAGCCTTTAATAAACAAGGCGGACTTTATAAAATAGACACTCACAAACAATTTCCTGTAACATACCTAAACAAGAAAAAGAGCTGAAGCTATATTAAAGGCTGCATGGAAGCAAACTTGCACAGCGGTCGTTCAGACAAGTTTGTTAGGCTGTTTCTCTATTTTTATTTATTTTTTGTTTGTTTCAAACCTGCCTCTTGACATTAGGGATAGCCAGTGGAAAGCATGCAAAGGTATAAAAGGTATACACATCTCTATTTCTGGCCGTTTACAGTATATCCACCAATTAACTAAAAAAGCCATGGGAATATATAAGTGAGTATACCCACCCCTCCTTAGCAACCTACCAATCTACCCAGTAACACGCCCACCTCAATAATTAGCTAAACAACATTGGATATAGCCAATCAGCTTTACTAATGACAAGGTCCACACAACCCTTTGTTGAAATTTGGAGGGTGTGACTGGTTCGTCTATGAGCCTCTGCAACATTCAGTTACTTGTAAAACTCTTTACCTAGCAAGAGATTTACACGTACCTTTGGAGAACCATATTTCATAGTATTCACATCTAGTATTCACCCTGTTTTGTCACACAATCAAACCCAACTAATAATTTGAACCTTATAAAAGCACATCTTTGACATTTCACACAACAAATGTCTTTTGTTGTGACTAAATCAGAGCAATGACACCACAAAACAGCTCAGGTCAGAACAAGCTGAGGGATGAGCTCCAGGCTGCTCCGCTCTGAGCGCCAGGTCTCTTGATGAGTCATGTGCAGAACCCGTTTTACAAACATTTTCCCTTTCATTTCCTGTCTGACTGACCGAAAACCTCTCTGGAGGGTAGCCTGTAACAGAGCCCCAGTTCAGTTTGGACACCATGTCTGCCCTTCATTTGTCGACAGGATGTTTAACCGGACCGCCTGGAGAGGTCATCGGGGGGAGCCCTAGGGCGATTTTCCCAGATGGTGCAACAAAATCAATGCATTCACCTCGGTGTTGACGTTATGAAAACTGTTCACCGTACATTACAGTATAATGCTTATCACTGATTGTGGGTAAAAACCTCATAAAGCTAACTTAGGTAATTTTTTTCACTGCAGCTGAAGGATTACATGATCCTCTGTGGGTCAAGGAAATGTTCTGGCCTCGTAGCCTGATGAAGCGCTGATCTGATTCACTGGGGCAACAGAAAACATTAAAAACTGATCTCAGCTGCTGAAAAGCTCCTGTCATAACAGTTGCAACAGTGCTTTGGTAATGGGAAGCTTCAATGTTTTTGCACTGATAAACCTTTTCTGTCACAATGTCTCTCAGATCAGTTACCAATGATCCTTCCTTCTCTTTTTAATGGAATTTTGTAATTCAGCAGTGCTTTGTGTGAAGGATACACACTCCAAACATTACAAAACAGCTGATGAAATGTATTAGCATCATTAGCTTTTGCTGCATATTTCCCTCAAGGTGTTGTCAGACAAACCTTTAAAGGTCTCATGTCATGCTCATTTTCAGGTTCATACTAGTATTGTGTGTTTCTGCTGCAACATGTTTACATGCTTTAATGTTCAAAAAATATATTATTTTTCTCATACTGTCAGCCTGAATACACCTGTATTCACCTTCGAAGCATGATGAATACAGCAAACGCGATGGGTAGGATGAACTCAACCGGAGACTCCATTGTAGATGCTGGTTGGAAATGTAGATGGCTCACAGCTTCCTGTTTAAAATAGTTACCTATGCGTGAACGTAACTGATGCGGTGACGTAGTGAGTGGTGTCCCAATTCCTAGAGAAAGATTTCAACCCCTACCCCTTGTTGCTTCATTTCGAGGGCCAAGGGGAAGTGGGCAGTGGCTAGGGGTAGGGCCAAGGGCTAAGGATTAGTGGACAAGGGGGGGGTATTGGGATTGGGCCTTGGTGTCTCTGCACTGTCATTGCAGCTGGGGGAATGAATGTAATGGCACTGTAACGGCGCTTTCTGTCTTTACAGACTGCTTTAATGGAATTGCAGTGGCAACAGCTTGACTCCATGTTTACTTTCTTCAGCTAATGTAATAGACCAACTCACAATATCTGTTTACATTGACATCTGGGTAGAACCCCTCCTCGTGTGATGTACTGAAAATCAAACAGTGCTGAGCAAACATTGCCTGAATTAGTTCATTTTCAGCCACCTAAAAAAATCAAAATCAGTTAAAGTATACGCTAAATTTAGAATCTTTTCACCACCTTATCTTGACATTAGCAGCCTTTTTCGACAGAAAACTGAATCCATCCAGACTCCTTAACAAAATAGCCTGAGTGTCAGACTGAAGCTCCCAGAACCTTCAGTCTGACATGGCCTCCACTGAAGGCGATTTACAAGGGGGAGGGAATTTGATTTTTTTCCCTAACCAATCAGTAGAGATCGACGACTCACCCAGAATCTGACGTCATTAGTATCCATGCCTCGGGGGTGCCGAAAACAAGCGAGCATTGCCCGTTTAAAATGTTTCCGTCCTCGTGCACGCCCAGCTGCATCGCTGTTAAATCCAGTTTAGCAGCTTCCTTAATTTGGTCCTCCATTAACGCGAGTAGTGGCGAAATACCTCGATAGCATCGTTAATGTGGTCTGTAGGATCTGTAGCGGTCGCCATTGTTGCTATCCTCACCAGTTACCCACCGGCGTACACCTTGACATCAGCGTGGCGCTGATTGGCTAATCGCTAGACCCCCGGCGTTCATTGGTCCGTCCATCGTTTGGACGAGATAAATCGCAAATTCACTGAAGTATGCCAGACCAGTGATGCAAGCCTACTCAGTTGAGTGGGCGGGGTCTATGGTCTGGAACCAGGCTATTAACAAAAGCAATCCTTTTACATCACAGAACAGAGCTGGTTTACCTCTGTCTTTACTGGTTGGTGTGTAGAGTAAAGCGAAGAAAATATGCTAAATATAGCGAACACTTAAACTGATGTTGATTTTTAGGTAGGGCTTTTAGTGGACTAAAATAAGTTTTAATTGGGCCTCAGTCTGCAGCAGTATATTGTTTAGCTTCCGTGCCGGTAGATTGGGTTTATGAAAGTTACGAGCAAATCAACACAGTAAATAACAAAAAAAAAAAACACCCAGTGGAAACATCCGACAAGTTGGACCACCATTTTAACCAAATACCTTTAACATATTGTTACGGCTGAAAATGACATCCA
This sequence comes from Epinephelus fuscoguttatus, assembly GCF_011397635.1. Classification (NCBI taxonomy): domain Eukaryota; kingdom Metazoa; phylum Chordata; class Actinopteri; order Perciformes; family Serranidae; genus Epinephelus; species Epinephelus fuscoguttatus. The sequence continues at coordinate 34,133,667 of NC_064759.1, read as the reverse complement.
ACACAACACAGCAAAACACTTCAACAGGATATACAAAGGGACTAACTCTGAATGTTTAAATTTCAAGTTTGAAACTGTCTGTGTAGTTGTGACATCACAACTTCACGTCCTGATGGCTTATTTAAAATTCACAGTTTCTGAATATGTGTGCATATTTTGTGGATTGAGTGTTTTGATACTTTCACAGTATTTATAGAGAAACTATACCTGCTTTCTAATAAAAACGACATGGAAATCAACTTTGTACAATATGGGACCTTCACACTCTTTAAAGATTTATAAATTTATGTTAATTTGCCTGTTTTTAACATATGTTAGTTCCTATGTCTTCATGTCTCTGACCGAATTAAATCATCTTTCAGTTTTTTCACCTCCCACCATCATGTTCTGTAGGTGCTAAATGACACACATATTTGGGAGTGTAAATGCTCGGTTATAGGACAGCGACCACTGAGACCCACAATATAACCGTACATTTGCAGCCACCACAGGGAAGGATTTACACTTGAAAAGTCTACAAGTGGAGCAATGATGGAGACTTTGAGAGATAAGGGCTGCCAGGAGCATCGTTTTAATGTTTTATTGGCACAGAGTGCCAATTTTCAACATACCTCTCTCCTCAAGTGCTCATTAAAGCTAAAATTACACCAGTTAAAGGCTTATAAACCGCCGTATCGCAGCAGCTTCATGGTGAAAGCCATTCCTGTGTCCCTGGACAAGCCTCTATGCTCGGGCGATGGAGCAACACTCTGGAACTGCTGAGCCACAGCTATACTTACCTGGGATAAAGATGACAGTAATTATCAGGTTTTCCATCGTCATACCTGTGCTAGCGGAATCCCTACCACACCGTACACACCTGCCCCAGCACAGGTAAGTACAACCCTCCTGCAGTGCAGCAATTCCTCAAATGACAGATGCTTCCATACTGTGAACGAGTTGTGGAAATAGATGACCACAGGGTAGGAAAATGGTTTTAATTTTGTGGTCCTGGGAGAACTTCCAGGAACTGTACTGGTCCTCCTGTACATGTTAATTACACTTCAAGTATATGGAAAAAACAAACATTCAAGTATTATTAAAGTATCTTCTGAAGTATTATTTTAAGTGAATTAAAAAAAAAAAACGTAGATAAAATAATAGGCTGTTGATTTGGGAAATTTTGCTCGCTTACAAAGAAATGAAAAGAGTGATAACATGCCTGCGTCCATGTGTTAAGTATGGGGCTAAAAAAAAGAGCCAGTCAGCTTAGCTAAGCTTAAAAACTGGAAGCACGGGGAACCTGGACATTTTCGTTTCTACATTTCCACAACGTTAGCGTCAGTAACTCACGGCAATCCCTCATTTTGCAGATCCATCATCGTTTTTCTAAAGAATTAAGCATATTTCTGGGGTTGCTGTCCATACTTGGAGACAAAATCCGACACTTGCTGCTATGAACTTTGTGAATTTAAAGTGTTAGATGTCTTTAAACGGTTCATTTGTTTTACTTTTACCCAATTTGGGCCATGTGGATATTTTAGATGGTAGTGATGGTGGTGTTACTACAAACAGAAACTTCAGCTTCTTGAGCTCTACAGGAGCTGGTGGACGGATTTTTGAACTTTGGACACAGCTAGGCTAGCTGTGTTTCCCATACTTCAAGGAAGTGCACCAGACTTTAAAGCCAATTGGCCAAACCATGTAACTACAACTTTCAGGTCACATGATTCTACTAGGCTCAAAAAGAGTTTTTCCCATAGACATAAACTGAGAAAGAGATGTCTGAAAATCAGTGGATACATTTTTTGAGTGCCACAACACCCAACAAATATCTAATTTAATTGATCCATTTGGTCCGATAACATTTCACAGTCTTGAAGCACAGCTCAACCAGAAGTAGCCCGTTTGATCAGCAAAGTGTCTATTGCGCTTGCTCTATCGACCCAATGGTATGAAAGACACAAGTACCCACTTCTTCTTATACATCCATAGTGTTTTCAGTCCTGCTTCCAGTCTTTATGCTAACCTAACCTAACCTAACTTAACTTAACCACCTGCTAGCGTAAGTACCATTAATGCACAGACATGAGAGGGGTTTTGATCTTCTAAATCGAATAAGCATATTACCCAACATGTCAGGCTATTCCTTTGATCCCTGTTAACAAGCAGACAGTTTTTCAAGGATCCCTTAAATCACATGTTTTCAACACAGTCATTAGAAGGCTGGTGGAAATTTAACAACAATGTCAAGCAACCAGTGTCAGTTCTCCCTTCAGTTTTTAATGCATTTAAAGTTTTTTCAGATGATTACAGTTTCTGCTTCGTCCTGTAAATGGTTTGTTTTGCCTGAGAACAGGCCTGCTCCCCTGTGCTTCATGAGGTCATTGTATCTGAGTTACAGTCCCACTCCGGGTCATGGGCCGGCCCGGTTCACGCTGAGGCCCTCATGTGACTGTTGCTGTTGTTCTGGGATCCAGCCGTGCTGGTCCTCGACTGCTCAAATGTTGACAACTCCAGAGAAAAATCTGGAAAGCAAAACATGGGGAGTGGGAGGGAGAGAGAAAGAGATTACATGACTCTACTCGAAAAGAGAAAAGAGAGAGAACAGAAAGAGAGAGAGCCAGCGGCGTCTAAATCTTGTCCGGTTGCTGTTGCCATGCCAAGAGCTAAACAAGCGTTTTATCAGTTTCTGGGGTTCACATTTATTCTAGTGTCGGGAGTTTCTGCCTCACAAATCAGTGCATGATGATTCGGTCTGTGAGGAGGGCTATAGTTTGTGGAGCATCTGCTGGTTAGCGGGCTTATTGATTCAAATAGACTGACTGAAAGCCATGACTCTGAAAATGATTTCAGTATAAACTCTAATGTTAATAGCATGCGAGGGAACTTCTAAAGAACTGTTGAGCTTAGCTGAACAAAAAAAGAGTTGACAAAAGACAAAATTTGGTCTTCTGAGCTATTAGGCTGTACCTTTTCCTTGGAACAGACTTTCATTTTTCTGCACCATGGCTTTAGTTAACCAACTCACTTCATATGTATTTTGAAATGTTGCCACTGGACAGCAGTCCCTCTGCTCCAACCACAATGGAGTGAGAACAGGCGTCGACTGACTGTCTCCTAGTGCAGTGATAATACCTGCAATAACCACAGTCACATAAAACTGACAGAGGATGGGTGCTACACTGTACTCATCTCTCCTGACATGTGTAACCACGCATACAGTTCTCACCTCTTTTATGATGTGGTGCTATAATTGTAGACACTTAGCCCCACCACAGAGCTTTTGTCTAAAGCTTCCTGGCTGCCGACACTCCTCAGCTGAAACAATAAAGGGATCAATGCCTCTCTTTTCTTCTCCTCTTCATGCCAATATCTGCGGTGACCTGTTTTATTTTACCCTTCCCTCCGTCCTGCTTCTCCTCCCTATGTTGTATGACTCCGTGTGCTCGGTTTCCACATGTGAGGAGTCAAATTCTGCTTCTTATTAGGCGTGACCGCAACGACCCTGTGCTGTGATCGAGCCAGCATGTCCCTTCCCACAACAGGAAACACCATCACCTACAATTAGCCAACCAATACAGAATCTCTGGCTCCAATCACAAACCTTCAGTCTCACAGATCGGATTCTGTTAAACATGGCAGAGGCTTTGCAAATAGGCCCATGGAGACGTAACAAAAAACACAGGGATTGCCTAATACTATGGAGAGTCTTGGTTTCTAAGTTTGTAACATTGTGTACCCCAGTGGCCAGACGGATCCGACAGCAAGACCCTGCCAACAGGACACTTCCAAACCAAGGAACATTAGTGCTCACAATCAGCCAATCAAGACAGCTTCTTGGTTTTCTGTCAGGTACTTTCAGACTGTAATATTGTGCAATACGAATCCTGGCACTGAAAACAGAAGCTTTCAAATGGAACTTAGAATATCGGAGTACTGTAGGGATTTGGGGTTTCATGGGAAAGCCAACCATGTCTGTGGCCTTTAAGTATGACAAATTCACGCCGACAGAATTCAGTTCTTACGATCCATCCACTTTGTCATCAGTTGTTTGGATTTACTTTTTGGTTCTGTCCACATTTTTCTCAACTTGCATCATCATCCCCAGGAGAAGTGATACCATTTAATCTGTAAGCACTTATTCTAAGTCTAAGTGCATTGTGTTCTGGTCTGTTGAGGCTACTGTAAAAAAAAGTTCTGGCCTGTTCATGCTGTATGGCTGTTCAAGTGCAAAATGTCAACTGTAGAGAGAAGGTTTCCCTCTTTGAGACACAGCAAAGCCTGGTGATTACACAACAATATAAAACAACCACACCGTATACCTCTTTTTAATAAAGCACTATTTAAAAAGGATCTTTAAAGCTGCACTAATTAATATTTTTACATGAACAATCACAATGTACAATATGAAAGGTATTGCCTGTACTGACAAACCAACAAAGACTACACCCATCTGAATACACTGAACATCTTTTACCTCATTGTTTTGGTTTTATGGCCTACAACTTTACTATTTTTGCTTCAGTTTCACTGCTCTTGTTCACCTGTTTTCAATAACCAAGATCTGATGCGCTAACTGTAACAGCTCAGTGCCAAACAGTAACTAGTTTGTGAACACGCAGGAGCCTTTAGCAGCTAAAGAGGCAGATGATTTCCTCAGGAGTTGGAGGAGACCAAAGCAGAGCTAAAATGAGATTAAATATTGTTCTGTGCGGAAACACAGATCCATATGTGTGCTGTTGTTGCTGTGTCTGTTGGGTGGTTAAATGGATGAATGCATTGAGGAGTAAAGGATACTGTGTCCAAAGATGGCACCCCAGTCAGTTGCTCACTGGGTGCATACATCATTAAAGTGTCTGAAGGTTTCTCATGTTCTTCTGTTTTAGGGTCCGTTGACTTGAGCTTGTTGACTTTCAGCTCCCTGCATGCATGTGTTGATAGACTTTCCAAATTCAACCGGATGTCTGATAAAAAAAAAAAAAAAATATTTCAGGGGATTTGCTATGCTCAGACAAAAATGTAAGCAATGATTGATAATTACGGTAGTTTTCTATAAGAAAAATGTTTTGGCCAGTGTGCTTCACATGATGATCCATGAAGTTGCAATACCTTGTGTAGCCTCTACAACAAGATTGCCTTACAGATTGCTTAACAGCGCGATGCTGTTCCATCCCCCCAAAAAATCTATCAATAATGCTTTAAAAAGAGTCATGCAATAATGTGCTCTGTTTAATAAAATGATAACTTGGCAGCATATTACTGTTTGATAGTAATGCAGTTACAAATGTTGATGAATACTTAACAAATAGCCACGGGTATTTTACTTTTTAATGGGCCATCATATTTGCACTCATAAACCTTATCAAGTCATTAAGAAAAGCTTTTCACAACAACCCAGCAGGCCTGCAGTTGTATATTGGCAGGATTTCGTAAAAGAATAGTAGTCCAGATGCCCTGCAGCCCAGTGTCACACCAGAAAGGAATTAATGACTGGCAAAAGGCCATTTCTCCTAGCCTAGCAAACCAAAACATGATTGTATCAAGGCCTTATAACTAATTTATATAGCTTTTGTAAATGTGTTAACCATTAATATAGCTGCCCTTAGACTGGCGTGGTGTCACAGGGTTAGGATGGTTGGTTGTGCCTCTCTCTGCGGGTTCTTTGGGTTTTACAAATTCAGTTCACGAATCACTGATAGCACATGTCCACACTCACATGCAGCAATACATGCCTGTGCGCATACTGTATTATATCACTGGTGTGCACATGCCCACATACGCATGAATGCACTTAGTACACACACACACTCCCATACAGTTCATATATTACACTCTTGTTCAAGTAGATACCTGTCCTGCCTGTGGTACAAATATTTGATATCAGGACAGGTAATATACTGTAAATTAAATTATACTTATTTAAACCAATATGACAGATGGGTTGGGCACACTACTTTATATGCTGACTAATCTGATTTGAAAAAGCTTGCATTCCCTGTGCAGTGGTCTTATATCATCAGTCAGAGAAAATATTGGACTGTGACAGAAAGGCGAGTAAAAGTGAAAAAAAAAATGCTGTTTCAGATGTGCACAGTTGCTGTGTAAAAGTGTTTGGATCCTGTAAACATTACAGCTTAGTGAAAACCTCCCTTACACATTTTGATGTTTGAGCTGCACTCCTATTCATGCCTTCTTCCTCAGATCACAATATTTACATGTTCCTGCACACAGTACAACAGCTTGTATTTGGATGGTGACCACGCAACACATGGTGCATGTGGTGGCTGTGAGTCTCCTCGAGTGAACCTTAATTCTTTCAGCGATAACATGACATCTCCCAGTAGCACTGGTAAAAGTAAACACATGCAACAGGATGAATAAGCTCATTTTTTCCATAGTGTAATCACACTTAACCTTTGCAGTGCTGTGCTGAGATGATAGAGTGGGTGAGGGGAGAAAAACATTTCCACACATGAACCCAGCAGCCTGTGGACACCAGGAAAGCACAGCAACATGAATACCATCTTACTAAAGTCACTGTCTTTACCACAGTATTCAAGTGGGATGCAGGGACACCCCCCCCTCAACATTTAGAGACATGTGCATTGCCACCCCTCCTAAAGTAAAGACATTTATACAATTTATTAATGCAGAAAAGGCACAAATTGGTGCATAGAATTAAAAAAATCAGATAGAGGAATCCCAAAGACCCCCCCAATATTGAAACAAATCCTATGCCCTTGGGGAAGAACTACTGGTGCAGACATAGTATACTAGTTTTCCAAGTGGCTGCTGCCAGAGAGCAAGATGGATGAGGAAGGTTATTCTGGCCAAAGGTGTTCAACTAGCAGTGCTCAACCGGGACACAGAAGGAAAAGCTTTCATTTACTTTCTTTTGGTGCATCATGAAAAACGCCAGTCCAAAACATCACTTTAGAAACAAAACTTGCTTCCAGCCAATAAAGTATAAATCTTTCTGAAAGCAGCACCTGCTTTTGTCTGAGTTAGAATGAGTCAGTCACAGCTTGCATGGACCTGCTCTGGAAACCCATGGAAGTCTCTCAGTGACACTGTAACTCAAACCTGTTTCCACGGTCAGGGAAAGGCCCCTCTGTAGGCTGTAGCTGAAAGAAGGGTAAAGATAGTGGTGTCAATTGTTAAAAGAAGGGAGCACTCAGCAGGTTAAAAAGACCATTCTCGTGCTTGAGCTTAAACCCTGAGGTACTGAAGTGCAGCTGTCTGTCTGCATTTTAAAAGCAGGCGAGCAGGAAGAAAAATGGGGGAACGAGACTCTTTTCCATCACACAGTAAATACATGGGCGAGCTATGTGGCATGTAGAGACAAGGTAGAGAGTCACAGAAAAAATGAATTCATGAACAGAACAGACAGACTGATCATGCAGAGGTCACTTTGCACAAACGCTCTCATTTTCTTTTCCCTGTTGGCCTGGTTGGTGTCTTGGTACTCACTCAGCCACCTGTCTGCTTTGTGCCATTTGCATTGTTGTCATGAAAGGTCACTACTTGTACTGTGACATTGTGTTACACAAAAGTTCCCTCCATTAATTTGCCCTGCACACAATACCAGTTTCAGCCCAGACTGAAATTGGTTGATTATTCCTCTTTTTATTGAAGGATACCAGTCTTCTTCTGTTTTATTTCCCACATAATAGAACAAGACATAGCGCTGTGTTTGCCAACAATGAAAACTGCAGCATGTTATTACATTTTAGACATGTCATTATAAAGATACATGATTTTGTGTTTGTCTGCCAAGGGAATATTCTGACCCCTTAACTGCAAAAGGTCAGAGTTTGCGTAAAACACATACTTGATATGTCCCCTTTTCAAAGGAGAGAAGCAGACAACAGCATCAAAGGTTTTCATAAGAAGAGAAATTATTTGCTATTAGACAAATAGCTGGCACACAACAGTGAGAGAGAGCAGGCCTGCTATGGGAGAGCTGTGGGAATGGAAGAGCAAGCGGCTGTCCAGGAAAGATGTAATAGGTGGTGCTCTGAACCATTCTTACAATATGTTATCACATGACAAACATCTCTGAAACGAAAGGTTGAAATTTTACAGATGTACTGTGGGTTACTTGGGTCAGAGAAGCGTCAAATAGACAAAACAAATAGTACTTCAGTATTGATAATATATATAATTTATACGATAAATGAAAGACTACCCATGTGCAGATGGGTCCGATTCAACATGGGCATTGTTCCACAGCCATTCAAGCATTAAATAAATAACTTCCTCTTGATCCGAAATTCAGTCTGTTTTGTCAAATGCCAATCCATGTCTTTTTCCCTTCTGTATAAATTCTGCATTTCATATGTGTCTTTTTATGTATGCGCCATGTATAATTAAAAAAAAAAAAGTAGAAAGAAATCAGAATATTACAGTGTAAGGATAAATGGCTCGCTGTCATTTAGTGGTTCCAGTAGGCTAATACTGATGACCTGGTCAGATTTTTAGCCACTCAGGCTGTGTGGCAGGCTCCTCTCATGCACTGTTTGTATGTTTACCTACAAAAAGTAATGAACCACAACTTGTACATAACACATGTTATCATGAGTCAGTATTTTATGAATAATCCACATAATCAGGGAGGCTGTGATCTTGTGACCAGTGCTCTGTTACGGTTACGGTAAGAAGGTAAGTCTGAGTAAGGAGGCAGGTTGGGGTGGTGCCGTGGTGTAGGGGTAGTTGACAAGGTGGGTCTACTACTCGGTAGATGGGTAGGTTGCCAAGGAGGAAGTGGTTATACTTTCCTCTATATTCCAATGGCTATTTGGCTGATAGTTGGATATACTTTACCTGTGTACACCCTAACTAGACCACTGGGATGGTGGATGGATGGATTTACCCCCAGGAGGCCAGTGTTTGGGACTATGTTTAGGACTGTGTGATAGCAAGTGAACTTTGAGCTACTTTAAGGTACATTGTCACCATCTTTCTTTTTCTAAACCTAACCTCCATAACTTTACTTGCCTAAACCTAACCTAAGAACTTTACACTAAGTATGTATTAAGTAGACTTTGTAAGTCAACATTATACGTAATGCGATGACACCATGTGTAGGGCGCTAATCCATGAAATATCATACTAGCAGTTGTATGAAGATACAGTGTGTAGGGAAGGCAACACTTGTCAGTCCACCACCTTGACCGAGGCTGTCTTAACAACTATTGAATAAATAATGATGTAATTTTGTACGCATTTGTGGTCCTGAGAGTATGAAACCTACCAACTACGGTGATTACTTGACTTTTTACCTGGCGCCATCAGGTTCGACATGTTGGTTTTGTATGAAATTACTCCACATATATTGGCCATAAAATTTTGGACAGACATCCAACAACCCTCTGACACCACCATCTAGTCAAAATTTTACTGTGTTATATACCTGCAAAACTAATGACACTCCCATCAGTCTCACCTGGACATTGTGTTTAGTGCTAATCAATTAGCAAATGTTAGCATGCTAACATGCTAACTAAATATGGTTAACATTTTGTCTGCTAAACATCAGTATATCAGTGTTGTCATTCTGTACATGTCAGCATGCTGAAGTTAGCATTTAACTCAAAGCCCCAGAGTCCAGCCTCACAGAGCTGCTAGCATGGCTGTATGTTCTGCTGCAGCAATTGTCAGCAGCAGAACATACATGATATGATTATTGTTAGGGTGGAAAATATACTCTTCACAGGGATTTCACATCCATTTTTTCTAACCATGCTGTCCCAGAAGCTGAGTTATGAGGTGATGGTAGGAATGGGACCCATTAGCGGCTCAGCTGACTGGCTCTCTGGACTCTGAGGACCCAGCATTAAGAGTCCAGCTGAGGACTGCTGACTGCTCCACTGACAGACAGATATGCCTCTGCAGTGCTGTAGCCAGGCCAAAGTTTAGACTAAATACTCAAACCCTTAGCAACAAACCTGGGAGTCATCCCCTGCCAGATAGATCTTGGTCATTTAAAAGCAATTGCTCAATAGATGTACATAATTTATTTCTGAGGCTTGAAAAATGAGTTGTTCCAGTGACTGCTTTTTTATGAGCAAGAATCCTAAAATCTGTGGCTGACTTTGATTTACTTGTTTGATTTGCTTTGAAGTTGCTTTTAGGAGGTCTAGTGAGGATCTCATTTGAATTGTGCATTACGCAGTAAAAAAGTAAACTCATGAAAACAGCCCCCCACCTCTCCTCAAGTTGTCAGAGAATCAGAAGAACTGATCCAGTTCATATTTAGATATGAATCCACAGACACCTGTGGGAGCCCAGAAATACAAAATTCTCTAGCTCAACATTAGCTTTCTACATTCAACATTAGCCTGACTAACATCTGAGAAGCTCAATGCTTTATTGAGTGTAGGTGTCGTTACTGTAGATTATTAAAAAAATGTCCAGGTGTAGACCACGCTGTCCTCATATGTGACTACCCAGAGTTGTCCCTCAGCCATCACAGCAAGATGGAAACCCCTCTGGGCACAGCGCCCGACAACAGGAAGAGAGAGTTTCCCAGGTTTCCTCATACTCTCCAAACTCTGTGTGTGTGTGTTTAGTCTGGGTAATGTGTGGAGTGTGAAGTAAGGATCACTCATGAGTCATTGGTGAACTTCAGCAGTTACCTATGTCTGATTTGCGACAATTTAACCACTCTGAGGTTGTGATTCATCAGTCTCTGTGAGACTACAAACACAACTCGGTTCTTAAAAAAATGATTAATGGTAAACACTGGGAGACGTGCCCTGCCCTGGACAGACCGAGGGAGTTGGAGGGAGGTACAGGGAGGTAAAATTAAATAAAGGAAGGGAAAGTAAAGGAAACTTCTGATTGTTATAGGTATAAATACACTGGACAGTAAATCTCTCAACTGCTGTCACAACACTGGATTTGTTTAATGTGATGAGGGCTCAAGTCACAAAATGAATTTAATGTTGAGACCACAAACGCTGACTGAAAGACTGATTAATGTCCAAACAGGTGGTTCTAAATTATTATCAGGCCGGTTATTTTTTTCATTTTCATAGCATGCTATTGGTTGTTAGGTTAATTTCCGATCATTAAAACAACCACTGATTTCCATTAATTTGATTTTTTTCTTTACTTGTTGCTAGTTACTACTAAGTTTTTAAAAAGTCTTACTGATAATTTGAACATGATATGGAAGTTTGAGGGGACACAGCATACAAAACACGATCAAACCTGAAGATCTGATAATATAATACATTTTAATTAAATTTCTGAGAACTATAACATCACAGACTGATGCAAGGGTGGAATTTTTCTCTCAAGACATCCAAAATTGAATACCATAAAAAGATCACAGTAAGGCAAAAAAGACTTTACATGAATCATGGTGTTTCTCTCGTGCAGAGACTTTCGCCAGTGATGCATTCGCTGCATGCCGACAGAAAGTGGATAAAATTAGAAGGGCCAGAGAGTTCAGTATCCCCAGAATTTCAGCTCTGTATGAATTCAGTAAAACCACCAGCCATATGACCAGAAACTACCACAGCAAACCCCAAACCTCCTTTTATAAGACTCTAGATTCTTTTAAACTGGGAAACCTTCTTACTATCCTTACTGTGTCTTTTCTTAATCAGCATTTCAGATTGTAGAGAAGAGGTAGATAAGCTCACAGCAATACACTGTCGTGTGTGTAGGACAGAAAGTGAAGATGTGAAATAACATTAAAGGATAGAGTCACAGTTTTTCAATTCTGCCTTTGGGCCGGTGTCCACACAGTGTTTATTTTCTGAGCACCAGCATTTCCATTTCTAATTGTTCCCAATGAGGGGAGAGGGTGTACAGCCACATAGACAAAAAGGGCCCCACCAAGCGTCTTTTTTCTCTAGCTTTTTTGTCTGTTTCGAGCACTTCCAGTTGAAAATCAACATTTCAGAAAGGTACTGGTGACATCACTGCCACTCCTGTAGCTACTGCCTGTCCCAAGGTTTATGTGTCAGGCAGAAACTAGAACAACAAAGACAGGAAAGCCTATGTGTGGGAGCACATCGGCTCTCACTGAATGCTGCTGGTGAGTGTTGTCCATTTATCACCATACACATTGTAAGCTTGTTGTTAATGTGTCATAATGTGACACAGGTATGCCACATAACATCATGTAAGTATGTCACATTTAGGTACCTATATATCACTGACATACTTGCCCACGCTACGTGATGTAAGTGTGTAAAATACATACGAACATGAAGTTAAAAAAGTCAACACTGACTATTGGTTTTACACTGGACATAAACAGCGATGTCTGAGTGAAAGTCCTGTGTTTGTTTGACCCATCCACCACCACGATCATCTGCCTACATGGACTTCCTTGTTCTCTGAATTGCTAACAGGGTTGTAACATGAACCACCATCCATTGAGTGATACTGTTAAACCAGGAAATTCCACCACAACAGAGGAATTGATTCCCCATTGGTATCATTTCTGAGGTGCCGGCGCGCAATTTTTAACACATCATGTGCCACTACCACATAATGTGGTGTTAAGAGGTCATGGTAATTCTATGTATTTATGTAGGAGCAAGCTGTCTTGTTCATACTGGACAATAAGAAATCCCAATTTAAGTGATGGGAGACAAAAAGTTATTTTTGGCAAAACTACAGTCCGAACTTTAGCTAAAGTTAACGTGAGGCTTCAGCAGTCTTAGTTAGACAATCTGTCCATGCTGAGCCACAGTGGGCGGATGGAAACAAAATATGGAGTTCTGTATTTGAGACTGTACTAGCTACTGCTGTTAAATCAGCCAGCAGTTTGTGAATGGCTGCCTGTCTCTATGTGTTAGCTCTGCTATAATCTGGCAAACTGTCCAGAGTGTACCCTGCCTCGTCAGCTGGGATAGGCTCCAGCCCCCCTGCAACCTCTGACAGGATAAAGGGTTACAGATAATGAATTGGTTAAAAAAAAATCACCTTCCTGTCTTAGGTGCCCTAAAACCATTTTCAAACCCATTGGATCCTCTCAAATGTATCCTGTCATCAAGCTTAAAAGATGGCTACTGCCGTAGAAAAGCTCATATCTTTGAAAAGCATTCTTTTCACTAGAATAGTAGCCACAGGTGGGCCCTCAGTCTGCCTCTCAAGACATGAATATCACAAGTTTTACCAACTTAACAACGTGATATTGCATTTTAAAGTGTTTCTGTTGTTTTGTTTACCCCCAACAGAAAAAAGAGCTGTCACCTTCAGTAACTTGACAATTGATGCAATCTCTCGAGTAATGTCACCTGAAGGAGCTACAGTAAACAGCAACAGAGCAGGAGATCTACAATATGACACAACAGCATAAGAAAATATCAACAAAATAAAGTTACAAAAACCCCACTGGCTTTCCCCACCACCCAGCGAGTCATCAATAATGTAACACTACAGAGACTTTCAGCAGGAAGGGAAGAATTCTCTCTCCTAATAATCAACAGATAAACAAAACCACAGTGGTAATTGGATGTTTATGACTGTGTGTCTAGCACTCCAGCTGAAAGTGTGAAATATGAAAGTGTGTGCGTGTGTAGGAAGCTTTGTGTGCTTCTATTTCTGTCCGCTCGTATGCAGGCGTCAGTGTAACACCCTACAAGGCTGGTGGCAGTGTGTGCTGTGCTCGCTTGGCGTGTCGGCACGGCCTCACACACATACACCAGCGTTTTCCAGACTCATGGGCTGCATCACCGTTGGCCAGAACAGACACTTTACACAGCAGTAAACACATCCAGACCCAAGGTCAGTTGCTTGACGTCAGCCTCTGCTTCGCTTCTCGGCTGCTTGGAAACACAGGCGCACGCACGCACTCATACATAGTAATCGCTTGGGTATATACAGTATGTGTGCACACACCATACACTGTAAAGATGCTCTTTAATGCTTTCTCCCTCCCTGTGTCTTCCTGTCTCACGCTCTCTTTCACATAAACACATTATCCCCCCATCATTATACATGTGATGAATGTCATTGTTCTGTCTGTTGTCAGTGGTTGATGTGAGCGAGCAGGTTGCCATAGAAATCAATAGACAGCTTTCATAGATTGAGCAGAGTAACAGGCTAGAAATCAAAGCCATCCATTTACTGCGAAACTGCAGCCAGTCAGAAAAAGGAACTGATTCCACTGATAGGAAATGGCTTTTGCTCTGAACTGGATTGAATGATATTAGGGGAATGCTACATTAAATTTAAGATTTATTGCCAGTTCCAGATTTGATTGTTGCTTGAGTCCAGATGTTGATGCTTCACATTGAGCAGGCCATGGTGCCTATAAATTCTTACTCCACTCCAAGTTATATCCTTAAGATTCTCATTATATCAAACTCTTTATGGCCATCATTTTTTCCATTAAAGACAGCTGTCTCTGTGCGTGGTATGTTTTATAGCTTTTGAAACCCCCATGAAGGATCCCTTCAATGTAAGTTAATTTCATATATCTATATTAGGCTACATATTGCTGTATCACATAATCTACCCACATATTCTTTCATGAGAAGGTCTGTTGCTAAGCAAAATACTTTCACTAATTCTGTTCAGAGTCCCTGACTCCAGAATTATAAGGTAAAGTAGTGTGAATAGTTCAATGCCATTGTTGTAAAGACATCAGTGCCAATACATCCTACTTAACAGTATCCCTTGAAACTATTTTCTTTGTAAAAATTCATACAAGAACTTTGTTAAGATTACAGCCAGTGTAGCTGATAAGACAATGGACATTGTCAGACCAAACAGTTTTTATGGACTCCCTGAGAGGAACCACTGGGAAGCTCCCCCAAGATCTACTAACTTCAAGGGCTTGTAAGAGCTTTTTTTTTGGCCAGCCCAGAAGTTTGCATCACCCTGGTTACCCAACAAAAAGCCACTGATATTTTCCCATTGGATTGTGGATTATTGCCAAAAAAAAGCTCTGTGGCTAAGAAAAGTTAATGATACTTACACATTTAGTTCAGCAAGATAATCTTCACAAATGAAAGCCACTTTTTAAGATTTTTGAGCTACAATTAGGCCATAAATGAACTACACCACAGTCGCATGACTTCAGTGCCAACACCACTAATCCTGTTGTTCAGCACAATGATGTTTAATGCCCTGGCAAACTCTGTAGTCTCATGAAGCCACTTGTTAGCAGCCACCATGTTTTAGACACTTAAAAACTTAAAAAATTCAAGAGTGGGACATTTATTGATGTATTTTATATCATTGAACAAAACCTAGACATCTGTTAAGCTTGTGTTAACCATTTCAGGCATCTCACCAAAAACCCATTCAAAAAACCCAATGACTTCAAGACAAGGGAAGTGGAAGAGCAAAAGTGCAGACTCATTTCTAGGTTATAGGACTCATTCCTGCAGCACTCTACAGGAACATCTATTGTTTTTTTAGTACAGTATAGCAACATAACTTCCAGGTGACATACCTTACTTGTGTCATTTTACGGTTTACCATTTTTCCCTGTTTTCTTCCATTTTTGTGTTAAGAGCTTTTTATGTGTTTTGTGTTGTCTTTTGTTCATATCACTTAGGGGTTTTTACAAAAACTGTGGTTGCGGTACTGCAATGGCTCATGTGTTCAACCAATCAAGGTACACTTGGGTCACTCAAGGTTCCTTTTGTGCTGGCACTATTTATTTTGAAATATGAACCAAGGAAGTCCCTCAAAACATTCTTAGTTCATGTTGTGCGGACGCAATAAAAAGGGGGGTTCTTAGAGCTATGAAAAAGCGCCTCTGGTCCCCAAAATGCCTACTGAGATAATGGCTCACACAGTCAATAGTCAATAGTTGTCAGTAAACAGATTAGCTTTGCGCTAGCCCAGCTACCCTCATCGGTTACGTGAAGACTTGCGAATCGTCTTCTGCTGAATTTCTGACAGAATAGCCACTCAATACATGTTTGCTGCCCCTTGTATGCATCTGACTCATTACAATGTAATGGCCATTATCACTAGTGACCTTAGATGTTGCCAAATCGAACAGAACTGAAATCCTTAGGATTATAACTTTAAAGTATGAAAAGCTAAGCCCCGTGTAAACTTGAAAGGTGGCTTTAAAATGTTTATGGCGGCGAGCTCAGACTGTGTCAGCTTGAATTCATAGCAGTAACAATGTATTGACCCAGTTTCATTGTGAAAAAAAGGCATAATAATATCCAAAGAAGCTTCTCAAGCTTCTCCTTCAGCATTATACACGTCTGCTGTCCATCCATACGCTCAGTATGGTCCAGACGCTCATTCAAGGCTTTTACTCAGATCCTCAAGCATGACCTCCGTGTTGCGTAGAGCTAATACAATGAGAAAAATAAGAAGGACAAGATCACATGTGAAGAGAATTCATTGTGTGATGAGACAAGAAAACACTTTTTGTAATACAGCTAATGGTGGCAAAGTTCAAATAATCATGTTCACATTTTGGATCAAAACTTTAACACTGTTATAAACTCAGAACTTATTCTCCAGTGTAGGCTGCTAATGTGACCTGGCTGACCCAGCTGGGCCGGACAGTTCTGGCTCTACAAACCATTTCAAATTTCACACCCTCCCAGGGAATAATATCAAATCTGTGCAAAATATCTGGGTCTCGGTATGGCTTCGTGCTGACAGGAGGAAACTGGCAGAGGCAGAAATACTTATCTGTACTCACAAAAATGGAGATACAACAATATGAAATTATTATGAAATTTAGGGATGGTCATTTTAAGTAATTTCCATATTTGAGTACTCACACTGGATTCTGGTCAAGCATTCAAGTACTTGCATCAAAAAAAGAAAGTGAACACCCAAGTTGGGGTTTCTATAAACCTACCTTTCTGCACTCTACAAACTGTATTATATATTACTATATTATTTGGGTTGGGTACTGAAAGCCATTGCCAATATGACAAGTCCTATACCACTTGTACCCACCTGACCAAATCATAACACAGATTTCGTTGCCACGTTTCAGTGCCAGATTGTGTGTGTAGTGAGAAAGAAAGAGAGAGAGCATGCGTGTGTCTGCCACTGACAGTGACAGTGAAGCTACTTTGACCAGAACAGAAAGTATGATGTTAAACATAGCAGTGCAGTGTTTACACTACAGTTTAGACTATTAGTCAGAACCAAGCCAAGGTCCCATTGTTTTCTTGTTACCTGCCCCAATGTTTGTGGGCAATGTTAGCCTCATATCGGAAACTGACCAGGCCCCCTTAAAGTGGACTGTTAAGGTGGACCAGGTGTTCTTACTGTAGTGACAACTTAAGCTGTTTCAAAACAGATGATGGTGAAATGTCTGGCTGAGGAGTCATTCCTGAGTTAGGGAGGCAATTAGTGATCATAACACAAAATTTATGTTGCTGTTGTTATTAATGTGTAATAAAAAAAAAAAAAAGAAGACAAAAACAACATAAGTTTCAGTTCAGACTCCATTTAGGCACCAGTAGCATTTTAAAAATATCATTTTGGCACCATATTTGGAAAAAAAACAAACAAACAATACCCAACCTGAAGTATTATACACAAGTTTACATAGCTTACGCTTAATATTCATTTAATTTATTTTGTCAGATGCTTCCAAATGTGACTCTTACGCCTGGTCACTATTCTGCCTGTAAGAAGTGATGGCCGACTGAAAAGGTTGAACATTTTCCTCAGCTGCAAAGAGCTCTCATTTTTGCTCTATGGATCTGTGCAGATATTCAGTTATAGCACTTACATCACTGTGATCTCTCCAAAATATGTGAACTTTTAATATAGAACAGGGTAAATTTACATTTATATATATTATATATACGTTTTACGAAAATGAACAAAAAAAGATTACTCTATATGTTGAATACTGATGTCCAGAGTGCTTGAGTAGTCAAGCCTACTCCTAATAAAATCATATGCATATGAATTTAGTTTCACTATATTCACTCCATACAAATGTTTAAATCCTCCTCCATTTACAGCACGGTGGTTATGATGACTATCCACAGATTTGTATAGATACTCTATATTTAGAGATTTATATCCAGAGATTCACAGCCTGCCATCACAGAAGCTTTGTCAGAGTGTGCAGCGAGCCTTGATGTTAAATTACTTGTTTCATTGTGCACAAACACATCATCTCCCGTAAGAGCCCTGTTAAAGAGAAGAACTTTGGAGCTGCCTGGAAACAGGCTTTATAAAGTTACAGTAATAATGAACACTGGTGAAAGCTGTAATTGTTTCCTATCATCTGGCGTTCCCTCCCTCGCCGTCATCTGCTCACCAGGTTGAGTAACAAACAACTATAAACATGCACCAACTTAATGTATGAGCATTTCTATTTACTTGAAAATGTTCTGAAACTGCGAGAGCGAGCCAAACTACTTAGTGATACTTGCATGGTAAATAAACCCAAGATTTAAGATTGCAGGCTTGCTGAGCATTTTTAATCATTTTCAGATTTTGTCAGATGTTATGTAAATGATCTTAGCAGCAAAATCATTCAGTGGTTTCTCTGCAATACTGAGAGAATGCCTCTTCCTGAGGTCTGTTATTTGTTGGCCTTACCATTTGGCTGATATGGTGTGGAAAAAATGCAAAGTGGTAATAAGCAAAAAATAGAATTTGTAGTGGCAAAGAACATCATCCAAGTCCATAGCAGTAATTGGCGGAGACAGTTCAAAGTCATTGTGCTTGCTGACAAACTTGCCCTTGTTTCTTTACTGGCTCTCCAAGAGACATGGGAACCAGATGAGTGGCTACGCTGCTGCCATTAAATCCCAGAATTCATCTGTGTGGCATCCATGCCCACTGGTTCACCCTTGCTCACTGCTCTATATTTAAAAACACAGATGCATATGCACCACACATTCAGGCAGTGAATCATGGGCTTTTTGTTGTACAGATTCTAGTCAGGATTTATCTCTTACAGTATCAGATATGCTCGTCATCTCCCCTCCAATCACAGCGGCTTTCATAATCCTCAATGCTTATGAAATGCAAGCCTTTGTTGAGCGAGATCATGATCCCTGTGGCTCATTGGTGTTACTTTTATGTCCTTGCTGAGAGTATTGATGAGATCTGGCAGCGTCCAACCCACCAAGACACAAACATTTCTTCCATCAGGCTTTACCAAATAAAACAGTTATAAACAAGACCCCAGCTCTCCTATCATTCCAGCATCCCAAAACAAAACAAGATGCTGAAGCTGCAGAAACACTTCCCAGATGTTTGTCATGAAGTGTAAGAGACTGGCTATATGATCGCTCTGCTGTCGAGCACAAGGGCTGTAAAAACTTGTATGAAGACTCACTGGCTTCTGATGACTCATGACTTTGAATGTCTCGTGTTCGAAACAGAATAATTACATACTAATCATGGCATCTGTTGGGTTCCACTGCTCTGAGTGCATGCACGGGTTACCAGAATGTACCCAACACATGCTAAATTACTTAGCCATGACAAATACTTCCATGTGAACACAATTTTCACTTAAGCAACACTTTCTCATTTTTCAGTATTTGTGTTTGTACGTATTTGGGGGGCAATAGTTCGTTTATTGTTTTGCAGCCTCCTTTGACTTTTCATAGCTGCAAAACAAAAACTGGTGTGCAACAGTAACAGATGGAAGGTTTTTTTTCTGTCTTGTACACAGCGTCCTGGAACCTAGCAGGAGCACTGGGAGTCATACTGGTTTCCAGTCTCCTTCCCTGCAAGTACCTCTAATCATTTCTGTCTGTCAGGAAGTACAGCACATCATGTAGCACTGTCCCAGGTAGGGAATGCTCAGACTATCACTCTCTCACGGCCATTTGCTGATGATCAACAGGGTCTTGGACGTCACGAGATATCTGTGAAACCTTGAGGGATTTCACTATATTGGCCTCACTGCTGTGTACTGGCTGTGCGAGGAAGAAACCAAATCCTGTGAGACAAATTAATATTAAGGCACACAGGGGTGTGAGGACAGCTGCTGAAAAGCCGCTTTGACTGTCGGGCCTGCCAAAGAAAACAAAACAACACAATGCAGTGTCCCATATGTAGGAAGAGGAGAGAGTAGAGTCAGATGTTGCTCTTAAGAGCTTTCATGAAATATGATCAGCTGACCATTATCCTATTTTCTATCAATGCCATGTGGGTGAAGAAAATGAAAACCGCTATGTTCATTTCTTTGCTGAGGCGGTGATTGAGGCCGCTTAGTTCATAGGTGATTCCCAACCTTTTTTCATATACTTATTAGATAAGATCAAGCACCTCTTCATCAACCCTGCCTGCCAAGTGTTCTTTGCAGATTTTAGTGGATTTGAAGTGATTCCAGAAAAAGTGGATATTGTCATAATTAGGAATGTCCCCATCTGACCTCAAAGATTGGGATCAGGATACAGGATATCTTTATTATCCCAGAGGAACAATTTGTCGTGCAGTCAGCAGTCTCACACACACATAAACAGATAAAAAATGTATAATTAATACATAAATAGATACACAAAAGACATCACAATGTGTTAGTTACAAAAAACAATAAAAAGTCTCACATGAAAGGGTCAAGTGAGATTATTTCAGAAGCCAGTGGCTTTTGGGAGATATTTTCCTGCAAGCTGGCATTTTATGTCTTTGGCCAGGTGGAAGCTACCTGAATGCACTAAATCAGGGGTGACTGGGATCAGCCAGGACTGACTGGGCCTTCTTCAGCATTCTTATCATGTAAACATCAAACATCTTGGTTTTAGATACATTCATGTCAAGGACGGAAGACTTGCACCACTCTTGAATGACTTAAATTTTCTCACTTCTGGGCCGTGATCAGGGTCATCGTTTCTGAGGACTGACACGATCACCTAGTCATCAACCAACTTCATGATGTGACGTCTTGATTCTAGCACTCATCTGTGTGCAACACAAATAAAGGTTATGGGAGGACACACCCCAGAGGCAGCACTGTAGAGGAGAACCGTTAACTCTTTTTCAGTTAAAAAGTCCTTCAGCCAGCATTTCCTGCCAGGATCAATGTGCTGATTGTTCTTTACTCTTTCTACCAGAAAATGTGGCTGGATAAAATTAAAAGCAGAGGAGAAATAAATAAAAAATAACCTCACAAATGTTTTAGCACCCTCCAGATGTGATTAGGGCCGATTAAGGCATTTTAAAGCTCATCAGGATCGGGTATATTGAGCTATATAGAGGAGCTGATCCTTTGTTTAATGTCAGCTTTCACACAGGTGTTTTTACTCACCAAACTTGAATGCAGAGACATGCAGAGTCTCCAGCTCTCTGCTGTCCTATTCTCCTCCACTCAGCTGAGCTCCTGTATGTGTGTAAAACAGGGGCTGAGCCTCACCCGCAGTGAAACACAACATGGTGTAACCAACAGCAAAAATATAGTAAGACTGTTCATTTATGTTATAACCAAAATAGTGAGCACTCACTTCAATTCAGCTCAGTGCAGGGGCGATGCTAGGATCAGCTGCCCGGCGAGGCAAGATAAATTTCACTGTTTTGTACATTTTAACACAATTTCATTACCACATATGTGAAAGAAAAGCACAACACTTTTTGGGGCAAAAAAGGCAAATAACCAAACAGTGCGTTTTATATCTAATAAGAGATATAAACTGATACATTGATCCAACTTAAAACATCATTCTAGATAGACAGACCATTTGATCTTACACTCTTACCTGATGAGTCTGTCTGTACACACACACACACACACACACACACACAATGGGCCCTAGGCCTTTTGGGGGGTATTTTTACTGCCTTTACTTTTAAGCTCACAGTCATTATAAAGGCTGCATACACATGCTATACCTTGTTTTGTTTTTTCAGGACAATCTGGGCTATCCAGATTTGCCATCATTTCGTGTCCTTCTATGTGTCTGTATTTTATATTAATTTTTATACCAATGATAAAAACAAATCCATGTGACTAAATTCTTACATTTTTACATGTATCTCACCATAGCAAGTTGGAAAATGACATATTCTTCCATATATGAAGAGGGGAGACTCTCTGGAATCTGGCAATATAAGAACCATGATGGTGGGACATTCTGTCACTTCACAGCTGTCCAAACATGTGGTTTGTGCCAGGTGGACATGATTGCCAGTATTTTTTCATTATTGCAAGAAATTCCATTGACTCATTCACAAGTCAAAAATGTGTTTTATCTGAAAGAAACATGCAATATTTATATATAAGATCATAGAAAAATAGTCAACCAAGTGCAATGATGTCCTCCAAGATAATATTTGCCACTTTGTTTGCAGTTAAAAAAAAAATGTGGGCATGGTGACTACGGCCCTGTCAGCATGCATAATTAGGCTGCAGTTGTCTGGGTGCGCAAAGGTGAAGTGGCTGGTCTTGTCATACAAAGTTTGACGAGTGTCAACTGGACAATATGGAGATATTTGCATCTTGAAAGCCAGACTACAAATGTGGATAGACAGGGAGAAACACACGCAAGCCTAAGACGTGGTAAGATACAATAATCCTAATAAGTGACTGATAACAAGGTCTGTATAATGGGTTGTAAAGAAATTCGTCAGGTTTTTATTTTGTAGACAATTAATCTGGATTTATAGCGTAATGGGATGACAGCACAATGCATTTGCGAGTAATCCATCCAAGAGTAATGTGTGTGCAATGCTGCATGAAAGCTCTGTTAACATAATTTTAGTGTAACTTTATCATTCTTTTTCGCTGCTGTATTTTTGTATTTTTGTTGTTAAAATATTACGTTTCAACCAAGTACTGTATGGTTTTGACACTTTTCTAGCTTGTTAAAAAATGACATACAGTAAGAAAAAATAAAAATCTCTCAAACTTTGGGGGTGGTGGGATTCAATTTAGGGGTGCTTCAGCGCCCCCAAAAATGGGCTAGAAATGCCTATGGCTCAGTGTAAGGGTCTTGTGCATTTATGCCGCCTGGTGTTTGTTCGCAGGAGGAGAGAGAGATGTGCAAAGAGCAAAACAATCCACAAGAGCAATCTCACAAGAGTGAATTCCACCAGAAATAAAAACTCACAATTATACTATTCTCATATGGTTCTAAGAAAACTCCAACCAAACATTGCATTCAGACCGAATGCAACAATTGGCCGAGCGTCCTGTCTGTCTTCCCCACGTGGAGGCCTCCGACTGATGTAACTGCTCGCATAACATCCACTCTAGGCTAAGAGCTAACCCCATCAACCAAATCCTTCTGGTGAACATCCGCTCGCTGGACACAAAAATGGATTAGGCTATCTAACGTTACCTTGCTAATGCCTACGTCTATCATAGACGTAATGAGGACGTAATGGAGGAGGGGGGAGTAGGCCTTTGGAGGGAGGTGGAGTTGCAGGAGGAGGGGGATGGGACTTTGGAGGGAGGCGGGAGTTGTGGATGTTCAGATTTTTTCTAAGTGCTGTGTGAAATGCAAGAACGGTAAGAGTAGCTTTAAATCGGTTTTGGAGCCAGCCTCAAGTGGCCGTTCAATGAACTGCAGTGCTGTGTGAAATGCAAGAAAGGTAAGAGTTGCTTTAATGTAGCCTAATCCGTGCAAAAGATGCACAGACAATGCAAAAAATAAAAAAAAATATGGGCCAAACTAAAAGCTCAAAGAATCTATACTGCAGAGATCAGTAGTCCACAGACTCTGGCTCCAAGTGACATCGCCGGTGCTGATTATGTGGACTGTCGAACCAAAGTCATGAACAGAGTGAACACTGGAAAAAAACTCTCATGTAAACTCTAAAGACCAACAGTTGGGATCGATGACTGTTTTTTAGGTATGCACATGCTTTGGCTGCTGATTGTTTAACTGAACACGCTGCTTGTATGCTTGTAAAACCACACCGTCAGTACAGAGAGCCACAGCCACATGAGAGCACATTCACAGAGAATGTTGTCATCAAGAAAGAAGTGCTAAGGTCGCCCAAAATTTAAATGTGTAGCTAGGGAAAAATGTTAAAGTGTTCTTAAAAGTCACCAAATCTAGCAAGAATGTCACTAAGTTGACAACACTGGCAAAGTGGTTTTAAGGTGTTACAACTGACTGAGGTTGGTGGAATTTGTGTCCTGTGCTGTTAGCCTTTTGTAGCCAGGAGCATACCATCATTTTAGATGCTGGCTACTTGAATAGTTGTTTTCTTATATGTGGATATTAAAAAATAATCGAATCAGAATTTCCACATTTTTTAAATATTAGTTGAATTACTCCACCGTGGCAACTGCAGAAGTACCGTCTGGGGTACAAGTACCCCTGCTTGGGAATAACCGGAGACAGAGGGAAATTTTTACAGGGCTCAATGGCCAAAATGTGGCCATAACTAAAAGCATATTCTACTTTAGACCCAGCACAGCATGTCATCCTTTGAAGCGCAGCTGTGAAGCAAGGGAGGCTCGCCCCGAGCCATGAGGTCCATCTTGGGGTTCCATATTTACTGTGAAGGAAACGTCCACTGCCAGAGCCGACAGTATGTTTACCCTGTAATAAGCATGCTAAGTGACTGTATCATTCTCTTTATGTGGACATTTGGGAAATTCTTCTGACAATTTACACATACACACAGAGGAGCAGGTGCGTGCAGACTCGCAGACACTCGTGTACACACGTGCTCGCCGATAAACCAACATTTTGGTCTAAAAGAAACAAATGGGTCTCTGTATTTAGGTGTGAGGTTAACAGATTGCTCCTTGTGGACCCGCACATCAAACATTCCCATAAAGGCAGAATCTGGGGAATGCTCCATGGAGCATCGATGGCACGTTTTCAAGTCTGTTTGAGCCTGCCTGCGGTGGGGAGAGGATGACAGGATGAGGGCTTAGCAGGGCTGGCTTGAGGCTGAGGTTTACTGTAAAGTTTATGTGAGTGTGTGAGCATGTGTGTGTGTGAATGTTGCAAGGTGTGGGACACTAATATGTACCTTTGCTGAGTGTAAATGTTTTAGAGGCATCTTGTGAAGCAGGCTGAAAGAATCTTTGACATAATTACACAGTCTGTCAGAGCTTAAGAGGAGGTTCCCTATGAAAGGACTGGCAGGTCAGTGTGAAGACTGGAAACCAGACTGCCAAAAATGGGAAGTTGTTGACTAAACATCTGTGAGTGTGAGTTTGAGTGTGTGTGTCTGTGTGTGTGCTGGCATATTTGCATGTGTTGGGAAGTGTTTTCTACAATAAGCAGGCAGTGGGGCTCATCAGTGGCATTGTTGGTTGATGATTAATGACCTGATGGAATTTGTTGAAAATTGAAGTGCGAATTTGAACTCCTAGCTCAGAATCAAACACATGTACTGTATTTCAGCTATCACTGAACTCTTTGTGCCTTTCTTTCATGATATGTAAAAAAAAAAATCCAACAGCTGTGCTCTTTGCTGTCATTTTGATGTTAGCCAGATAACAATGGCATTTACAATTAGCTGCTGTGTGTGGACAAATACATCACATAGGCTACTTGAATATGGCAGCCATATTTTTGTCTGGTCTGGTCCTTTTGTAAAGATGTATGATCATTTATTTATTTATTTTTAGCATTATTAGTGTGTTAGCATTAGCATTTAGCTCACAGTACTGCTACATTTAGACACTGTCTTACAGAGTCAACAGCAAAAGTGCAGACGAGTCACAAATTTGAAGACATTAGACTCATTTTGACAAAACAAACAAATAAAAAAATTGCAGCTCAGCTTGGACTTAAACAACAATGACTTGTGACTTCACTTGAACTTGAGCCTTTTGTCTTTGAAATACTCGATATCTTCCTGTAAGCACAACAATTTAAAACTATCCACAAATCAATTAATTTCCTGAATCTACTAATGCTAACCCAGCAAGCTGATGCTTAATTTCCCCAATCATCGTGTTTGGACCAAAAACTTAAGTTATGTTATCGAGCAACAGCTGGAAAAGATGTAACCAAATACAGTTTTTTTTGCATCCAAAAGCTACATAGTGGCCAAAAAAAAAACCTTTTGCAAAATGTGAGTGGAAAAATCACAAACGAACACATATCTTCCAACTTCGTCTGACATAAGTCAAGGCTTATATTAATGTCTGTAGCTAGCAAATGTGGGTGCTATTGGCTAATAACAATGCACTATCAAATGCAATGTCATCAGTATTTTTCATGATATAGTTCAGTCACACTTGTGTTAACAAATAAATACACATTTCAAAAAGCACTCATGATTATTGTGAATTTAATATATCTTTACTCTGTTATTAAAATGGCGTTACATTTGGTGAGGAGCGCATAATGATTTGTTTCGGACTCAAAACTTAAAGTTTAGAACTTGGGACTTGGTTTGAAACTTTTTAGTCTTGACTTGGGACCTGCAAAACAGTGACTTTGTCCCACCTTTGGCTGCTAGCATGTCTGCAGACTCTAAGTCTCCATGACATATTAGGGCCATATGTAAATCAAATGAAAACATTTCCACAACTGCAACTGCAAATGTAACAACAAAAAGCCTCGTATAGTTAATTTTACTCATCAGCAGTCTAAGTTAAGGAATTTTTCTTATTAGTGTTATATTTTATTTTTAGTATTTGTATGATGAGGTTATTGTTCTACTATTCATACCCTTTTTCTGTTATTGTTGGCCATTACATAAATGTCAAAGCAGCCAGTCATATCACTGTGGGCTATCATGTTATACATGTCATAAGGAAAGTGCCAGTCTCAGTGTCAGACTCAACTCACACCTTCATTGGAGCCGCCTTTGGGGACGGGCGGGCAAATCAATTTCAATCCCAAATGTTGCTCTGTGAGCTTGGGCAACAGTCCATGAGCCCTGAGGTGATGTTTAATGAAATGTCTGCTGAGAGCAGCCTCTGAGATGATCCTGCAGTTCAACAGGGCAGATCAGGGTATTAAAACTGTCAAGGTTGCAAAACACATCCATCATATGAATAATGCAGGCATTATTATAGACATTTACAAGTTTTGTGCAAATTTGAAGTGTTTAAGTTCCCCCTCAAAGACCTGACACGGAACGTGTGCTGTGAAGGAGTTTCTTGCGTTTCTACATCCTGTCAACAAAACATCACAGTACATCAGAACCAGCAGCGTTCTGAGGGCTCTCAGCTCAACTACATCATAATTATTCCTTCATCCAACGCCAAACTGAGGGGCAACTCAATAATTGTTTCCTTTTTGTAAAACCTCCACCACATTGTTGTGATGTGTAAGAAATTTGCGGTTTCATGCTCTGCTGGTGTGTTCTTGATGGGGCATATGAGGATATGGGAAACAGCATCAATGTTTTATTTCAGCTGCAGCGTTGTGAGCAAGGCCTTGGCACTGACTGTGTTCTGATTGTGTGCAAACATGTCATGTGAGAACGATCACTATATGCCTATAGGCTCTTTGATTTGGCTTTGTATTCAGCAGTTTATTTTCTTGTACATTGCGCTAACTAATATTCCGGAGCAGAGTTGTAATTTAACTCTTTAGTTACAAATGATAAGATTAGGAGGGGAGAGACTCGTTGGCCCATTATTGTTTTTAGATCATAACTTCATACCTGGAAGCTCCTTCCTGTTCACACACATACTGGAGTACACACATAAGGAATCTGCATAGATGCACACATACCATGACATACCACCTTTGTATAAACACGTTTGCCTCATTCATCACTTTTTGCAACATCCTTTCTATTTTTTACTGGTCACAATCAATGCATCTGCATTAACAATCAAACAGCAGACAAAATTACCAACTAGCTGGTTGACATAGTGGAGCATTTAGCAGCTAAAGGGATACATATTTCCCACAGGAGCTGGTGGGGACCAAAAGCAGAGCTAAAAGGAGAGTGAATACTGAACAATTGCGTTTATTGGCTCTCTTGCATGACATACACTTTAGTGATGATGCATTTCAACCAGTTTATGCAAACTGAGAACATTCTGTTTCCTCACTTGGAGAAAAAATAGTGGCAGAGTGTCCTTCCTATGCACTTCGGCAGCAGTGCACCCCTACTCTGCCCTTAACACTTCAGTCTATTCTCTTTTGATCTGAAAATGTTGTGCAACCCTGTCTTGGTAACGATCAGTAAGGTGCACATGTCCCTCTGCATCATCAGTGAAGAGGAAATGCAACAAGAGCTGGATGGAGCCGTTACTTTTACCATCTGGTAACAACCCTGCCTACATTAAGAGTACCGTCTGCGGCGGTAACAAAAAACAGATCTACGATTTAGGTATTTGTCCATGTGGGTGCCATATGGTTCTAAGGATACTGTGCTGAAAAGTTTTAGTGTGAACGCAGCTTTAGGTGACCAGAAACATGACGTGCTAATGCTAGTGTTTTCCTGTGTGTCTGCTGGATGTGTGAGTAGGTTACTGTTTGCCAATACATTCACCGTTGGCTTTAATAGTGATAGTGATAAAATCTTTATGTTGAGTTTACAGTTTATGCTTCCCCTCAAGTGGCTGAAAAAATCAATGAATGCAGTTTTTAAGAAGTACACTACATAAACAGGCAATAAAAGGAAAAATATGAAACAGAAACTAAGATAAACAAGCTTTTGAAGTCACTTTTTGCACATTTATGTTACATGTACATGAAAAAAATGGAAACAACACATGATGACAGTATCCTGTAACTGCATGATATTAGCCTGAACAACTGGAAATCAACCGCCACACATCCAGTCAGGATTTGTTTGAACGGTGATGTTGCTAGCATACTAGCAATTCAGCAGTCACTTTCACTGAATTAATTAGACTTTTTTTTTTTATTAACAGTGATGGTTAATAGCAGAGGGGATGTGGAGCTTTTAATCAGGTGCGAGGAGGATGCAGTAATCAATGGAGGAACGTTTGGCATGTGGATGGAGAGTTTAGAGGACTGTAATTATCCAGATATAGCTGACTCGCACTGGCTGATGCAGCCACACACACACACACACACACACAGTGAAAAAAACCTTGTAGCTAATAGTGGTGTAAAAAACATAAAGACTCTTGAGCAGAAAACCAACATATATTAAACAAGGACTTGAACCAGTAATATCACAGTGGAGGTGAACATTGTTATGATTGTCCTGATGTTGGCTGACGACATTGATCCCCTATGAATAACCAGGTTGGAACAGTCCATGATGTGTTTTAGGAAATATAGTAGTTTATCACAGATGTCCAAACCCAGGCCCCAGGCCCCAGGCAAGTAATGAGTGTGGACGCCTTTTGATCAGATGGTCCTTGCCATGGAGCTTCCAAGAGGTGTTAGGGACGAGGCAGAGAAGGGGATTTTGGCGATGGTATCAGCAGATCTAACTGGGGACACACTTGGTGGTCCAATTATTTTGCCTAAAGAGGTGAGACCAGCAATTCCCAGGCCATGATGTGGAAGAGGAGCCTGTGGAGGTGACTGTTGGGGGCGCTGTTTTCATTCTAACAAGCGGTGGATTAAGCACAAGCAGCCGTTGGCACAATTCTTCCAGAAAACAGAGCATGAGTCGATGGCTGCATCCACGAATGCTCGCGTCCCCTGACCATTACCTTGGCCCAGGTGATTGGCGGTGTTAGTAAATCTGGACAAAAGACTACCTTTCTTTTTCAGTTCATCTGAGAGTCTGTGGATGTCCTCCTTGAGGTTGAGCTTCTGTTTGCCTTCTGGAGCAGCTGGCAGCCTTCACAGGGCACTGTGTCTGATCCAGCTATACGGTAAGTGCTAGCTAGACGTTGTTGTTGCTATTATAGCTACTATCCCACATAATTTTAATACGGCTTTCCAAATGATGTCCAGCAGCCTGTGCTGATGATCTCTTCCTCATATCGGATGACAGTTTGTTTAAAAAAAAAAACAACCCAACTCAGATTACCTCAAACAGCACCAGAACGTGCACAGCAGAGAGAGACTGTACGGCTGCGAGCTCTGTGGAAAAAACTGCTCACTCTTCCAGCATTTCCGCATTTGCAACAAACAGCATCAGTAGTATGTAGTAGGTGCTGACATGAGTGAGCTGATTGAAGGGTAACATAACTTTCAGTTGGCTATCCTTCATGTTTATTGGTAGGAATGGATTCAGGATTAATGTAGGCTGTCAACCATCTAAATCCTTCCTTTAATGTTTGCCAACATTTTAGGTGAGTGAATACAGCTGTAAATGAGTGACATGCTGTGTGTGTGTGTGTGTGTGTGTGTGAACTATAACAGTCTGATGTAAAAAAGTAAACAGTGCCTTTCTAAAACTAAAATGATTTTTCTCAATTGGTGTTAGCTAACTGTACAAATTAAACCGACTACTTAGTATATGCACATTATGCATAATACTTTATGTCATGTACCAAAATTGGCAAATGCAGGAAAACATACATGCCCTATGGCAATCTATGCATTGTTGCTGCCTTTATAGAATAAACCTTTGTCTTTCAGGCTGACTTTAACACACATCATTGTTGAACTGAAATGAAACTGACAGTAGTTTCACAGCCGTGATGTTCGCAATTGACTTCCACATTGTTGATTGCCCTAAAGGAAGCCCTCGTCCCATCCAAGGTCTTAACAGAATGTTTTAATATCTGCTCAGAGAACAGATAGCATCTTTGCCAAGAAAACGTGAGCCAACATGGAGGGAGAATTATTTGCTCTCTGCCTATAAAATATGTATGATTGATATGGTGTTTGATCTGCCAACAAGAAGCCTGTCTCTCCCACACTCCGCCTCCCTCTCCTCACAGCAGACTTTAGCTGACATGACTTATAAGGTGGCGGCCTGCGTGACATGACACTGCTTGGGTCTTGCAGCTATTGTGCACCTATTCTATATTAGACCACACTACCAGAAATACAACACATTGCCAAAAGTGACAACTTTATTGTCCAATTACTCAGCCAGACGGGTGAAGATTTTACAGACAGGAACGTCTGCACTGTAGTCAAGATGATGGCGTTTAAGTCTGGTATGAGGTGTGACGGGTGAAGTACAGTGGGTGTTGGTAGAAATAAAGAAGCTAGCAAACTACGAGAACTTACATTATCGTGATCAGAAAAAAAACAATCAATCAATCAATCAATCAATCAATCATTTGTCACATGGAATTATTCAGTGTACAACTCCAGCGAAGTGTGATCCCATCAGCTCCTTTAACTTCTGCTCTCTAGTCCATCTTTGCGTCTTCTTACACTGATGGCTGCTGCTTTGTGATTGTCCATGTTTCTGGATTGTTTTGATAATCTGGTTTCTGGTTGTGGAATGACTTAAGTGTCCATACATCCCAACCCCAGCAAGACAGCTACATGATCGCTCCTCCTGAACACAGTTAGCCGCCTCTGAATGGTGTACAGCAGTGATCTACAGCAGGAACGGGACAGCACCTCACAATCCCATCCACACACCAGTCTTTATTCACCATAAAGCACACGCCTTCTCTCCTTCTCTCACCAGAGTCCTTTGCTCTATCAATACATATATATATTGAAAAAAATACCTAGTTTTACGGTGCTATCCAGGATTTAGCCAAGTTTGGTAAGTCGAGGGATATTACAGTTCCTGATTTCCCATCGGAAACTGATGCAGCATGGAGGTCTGGCTAGCAGGATTGTAGTTTCGCTGGTTCTTATCTTCCCTGTCTTTCCTCAACGTTTAGATTGAAAACTTTGGATTGAAAACTTTAACCTGGCTAGCTAGCAGAAGTAGCAGGAGGGCTGTTTACAAACTGGTGAGTTGATTTCCTCATCCCGACAAGCAGCCACACACCACCATCCTACCCAGCCTACCTACCTGAATTTCTATTAATGTCTTCCAGGATCACGTTGCCTACATCCATAGGACAGGAGGTGTCACTGATGATGTGGTAGAGGGCATTCAGACTGACAACAGGCCTACAGACAACAACAACAAAAAGTAAAGTGCTTCACTGGCGTGTGCTGCTGCAAGTACCATTGAGACAATGAAATACAAATCCAGGAATTCAAAATGGGTAATGAGTTTTAAGACATAACAGATGCCCAAACACTGCACAGGGGTTTATAATACTCTAAGACAGAATCTAAAAACTCTGGGCAGTTACCTTCACCGCAATCATTTTATCTTTCAGCACAACGATATAAACGATATAAATATACAACCCCCTGCCTACAAAGGTCCATGCTAAGCCCCAAATATTCTAAAATTCTATAAACACCCCTGGATGAACCTCCAACTTACATCACTCCTGAACATGTCTGAGTTTAATTTGAGTTTATAGGGCCATCTTCTACCCATACAGAAACGGTTTCAGTATCTCAAATGGATGCCAGATGATAGGCCTATACGGTACGAATTCCTCACCTCAATGTTCCTCACAAAACTTGAATTTTCCAATCCTCCTGTCCAACAGGTATCCCATAGCATGTGCTGGACTCTTGATCTCATGTCAGCCTCTAACTTTAATAAAAAGTGCACGTGATTCAGCTTCAGTCTGATATTTATGTGGGGTGATGTATTGTGTTATTTTTTGAACAGTAACTATAGCATTGTGTGATTGTCTGGATCTTGATCTGGGGATTTTAGCAAATCCGGCATAGTACTTGGAAAGACAAAAACACACTTAATTACATGTCTGTAGCATGTTCGGTAAACGCTATATGGTTTATGGCTTCGAAAGGCTGTATGTCTTGAAACCATTAACACAGTGTGCAGGGATGGTTGGGTGAGAATAAAGATCTGCATTTTGGATCAAAATGGCATTTTTGTGGTTTTAAGTCTCGAGTCAATATGTGATCCATATGGTGAAACGTCTGTTCTGCTTTTATTTAAATCATGTGTGTGAGACGTTCAAGATACACAAAAAAGCATGCTGTCTCTGTCATGTCCTAAAGTGACTGTTACTGATCTGCTGTCAGGGGACAATGCCAACAAACATTTTAGATAACAAAACAAAACTGTTGTCTCCTTTTCACCGTGCCCTGCTGTTGTCTGCTTTGTTGTTCAGCTCTGTCCATGCTTGCTGTTGTAAACTGTTGCGCCTCTGAGCTTGATTATCACTTTGGAGCCTGGAGACAGAGTAGATAGATGAGGTATTTTATTGTCATATTGCGAGCGGTGCGACTGCTGTCGACTCTTCGCGGCTCTGGCTTCAATGGGGGACACACACCGGTCAGCATCTAACCAGTGCAAGCTGTTTTCCATCGCCTCTGCTCAGGCCAGCACATCATTATTTTGTTTGGATGCAGGCCCTGTCACATGTGTGTCACACGCTCTGGATGTTTCATCTCCACTGTAGCCGCTGGTGAACTTTCTTCCACTGCCTAGAGAGTTCGTTATTTGTGATTAAGTGCTCCCATTACACAAAGGGGTCATTAGGTGTATGAATAATGAAATATTACACAGGTTTCCATGAGTCCTTGAAAACCTTGACAGTTTGTGAATATGAGGGAAAAAATAGGGCATTAAAAGTTTTTGAAAAAAGACATAAATAGATAGTGTTTAAATTTATACATTTTATACAAAAATAGGAATTGTCTGTCTCAGTCGCTCAACTTGTGTTTGAGAACTGTAAAGGCCCTGACACACCAAGCTGTTTGTGGTGTGTCCTGAATCATTGGCACTTGTCGGCAGTTGTTGGCTTTATTTCAGCTGATCCAGCATGTTGTATCAGTTTCGGATATGGCGGAGCCTGTCGGTGAATAAAATGACACTGATTTCAGTTCAGCGTGGTGCATGAGAAGAGAAACAGAAGTGAGGAAAGAAAACAAACAACCAGAGTCAAGAAGGCATGAGATCGAAACAAACTTGTTATATTAAGTAAGATTGTTATATTTTTTTAGCCATTGAGCTCCTGAGCAGAAATGGTTTGTATTTGTTGATGTCATTGTTTGCTAGCGCACGGTAAATATACTTTGTTCTTAGAATGTTGGGTTGCTACAGCGCTAACAGACTAATAATGTCTTAAATCCAAAATGTACAGCACAATTAGAAAGCTCACTTTCTATTCAATTGTTGTCTCTTAGCTCCTGTAAAGCCTGCTAGATCTGATTATACGTAAGAATTCTCAATGTTGTAACCAAGCGGCAACCTATGACGCTGAATGAAGCTCAACCTGGTGTCACTCTGAAGTCGTCGAAATCCAGCAGTTGGTCAGTGACTTATGCTATCAGACACAGATGAAAAAAGTCAGCATAACACGCCACTGAGTGCCGTTATAGATAAACGGCATCAGGGAGAAACGCAGCGGGACAAGAACAAAAGTTGAGGTGGCAAAAGTCCAACTGGGGCGCATGGGAGGGATGGTGGATAGGTCCAAGAAACACCGACTTTCACGCAGGAGGGCAGTGTTTGTGTCCCCTGAGATTATAAAGCCAAACCCTGTTCTTTTTTCCTAAATCCAACCACGTGCTTATGTTGCCTGAATCCAGCTAAGTGTGTTAGTAGTTGAAGGAAAAAAAAACATCAGTTTGTGGTGATTTACAGGTGTAGTGCATTTATTTTGAAAGAGACTGTATGTAAACGTTAAATTTCCTGTGAAAACAGAAGTGCATTTTGAAGGAAGACAATACATGTTACAGGCAGAGCTTGAATGTCAACAACCAACGTACCCAGGGTACCTTGCACGTCATATCTGGATGTGGAAAGTCCATGACCAAATGTCGATTTGAGGTCGAAGTGTTAATGTGTTGAACACGGAAGTGCAAAAAAACTGCAGTTCTTTGAATGGCCACCCCCATGTTAAAATGCCCAACTTCAGCCTACAGCACAAACAAACATGTTTACAGCCTGGTACAATAAAGCGGGTTTCCCTCCTCACAACAACTATATGGGGGATTTAACTTCTGTATAGTTCAGCAATTATACTTCATTAAGGCTTAAAGTTAAGCATAATAATGGACAAACTGCTTTGAGTGACTGGCTGATAGTGTCCTTGGATTCTCAGACAGATTCACCCCTCACTCTTCCACAGCGCCAACCTCCCACTTAAATGTGGTCACTTCTAGCTCCAAAGAACCACAATGATTCATGAGGCTGAACTCCAGGCTTCAAAATGGGAGTCCACAAACATGCTAGATTCCTCCATAGGTTTTACAGTTTAGAACAATACTTAACCTTGATCCGTACCTTGTTGGGTCCTTGGATTTGAGGGAACAGAGCCTGGAAAGTCCTTGAAAAGTCAATGTAGAAGAAATTGTGGTAACTGATTTCAAATGTCACCACCAGCAAACATGTATTTGTATTCAGACTACCTGCAAATACCTCATTTGATCTGATTAACAGGGGCTCAGTGAGTGTGATAGTGAAGTCTTATCTGGGCTGAATCAATCAAGTGCTTATATGACTCAAAAACAGAAGTTCTGAAAGGCCTGTGTCACCTGACATCAGGCTGAAGAGTTTGAATAGTCAGAACTCAATAACATCACACTGTAGGAGCATCACTATTCACTCCACATGAAATATCAACATCAAAGAGCAGACGAGACAGTAAGAAACACTATTTAACCTTGAAGCCATAAAGACGGCATATTGGTTTGTGCCAGAGGAAAGTTTTTCCCACCGAGGAACAGAGTGAAGTGGTTACAACAACAGAGAGGCATAAGGATAAGAGGTCTGTTTCATACAGCTTGGAGTATGAGATCCATGTGGACAAAACCAAGACCATGTGAAAACATATGGATCATGAGATTTTATGTTTTCTCAGCCAGGCAATGTGCTAATGTAATGTTTTCACCCAAGAACAATTACAGAATCATGTTTTACCATTTTATGGTTAGTAGTGAAGAAATGACATGTAGTAAAAAGAAATGACAGGACAAGGATTAAAAAGAAAAAGATCAATCAATCCTGATAAAAAAAAAAGTATGTAAACAATCTGTTTTCCTCTTCACCATAAAACTGAAATTAATGAATGAACAAAAGGTTAGAGGATCAATTTTAACATCAAAATCATTTAATCTTAATCATTATATGAATAATAAATAATCCTCCACTCTGCCCTCAGCATGACAGCATCTGATTATCTGCATTCAGAGTCCTCGACTGTGCATGCGAGGGGCTAAATGTCCCCGCTCCAGTGACTCACTTCGTCACAAATTCATGACATTGAATCAGTCAACACCGGAGCACTGCCGGGGACACAAGACGTCACTCAGAGAGTCAAAGATCAAGGGACAGGAATTAATAAGTGCCGGCTTGTATCAGAAGCATGTAACCCATGGCTCGACAGCATCAGGCAAAGATCAGCCCTTATGACGTCTATTCATGGGCATGAATCATAGCACAGTGGCATATCATACACTAGAAAGTACGCCCTCTGGAGAGCCTGATGTCGTCTTGAACTCTGGGAACAGAGGAGAACACATCAGTCATCTGAATGTGTTTGTGTAAGAGCTGCAATAAGCAACTGTGAGAAGATGAGAGAGGAAAAACACTGGGGAATCTACCTTTGTTCCAGTGTGTTCACAGTCTGCTGAGGGACATTTTTGTCTATCAGACAGTGTTTCCCTTCAGGGCATGTCTCGCAAGCTTGACCAATCAAATGGTTAAGGTTAAAGGTGAGTTTCAAGTCAGTGGGTGGTGTTGGAATATGGTGAAGATCTTGACCATGTATATGGGAGTCGCATAAGTCCTGATTACAACTGGTATTAACATGTGTCTTGGGTAATCGGATCACAAGTGAACAGCTGCAAGCACAGGTGTGAATGCACCCAGTGCTTCCTCAATGCATCTTGAGATTCGATAGCTTAAGCCCCATTCCCACCAAGCAGTCGGGTACGGTTCAGTTTGGTTGACTACATATTCTTTTCTGTTTCCACTATGAAAAGTTGTGGATGGTACCAATGTAACCGTTCCTTACCATCCCCATTTTTGGTCACCCCTCTGTTGGGGTACCTAGCACACAGATCTGGTACTAAAAGGTGGAGCTGTGAACACCACCGTCCATTGATTGATCAATAGAG
Organism: Epinephelus fuscoguttatus; assembly: GCF_011397635.1. Lineage (NCBI taxonomy): Eukaryota > Metazoa > Chordata > Actinopteri > Perciformes > Serranidae > Epinephelus > Epinephelus fuscoguttatus. The sequence continues at coordinate 34,096,873 of NC_064759.1, read as the reverse complement.
AACGTTACTCTGCTCAGGGCCGAGTTGTGGCTGGTTTTGAGTCTTTTGTAACCAATGTTCATGCTGTGGTGAGTTTTATATACATTGTTAAACTACAACTATAAAATGAAAGAATGTTTTGCTCTCTTGCAGCAGCTGTACATTGAAAAAAAAATAATTATATTTACTGGGCCAACTGCCGGCAACTTTTAAGGTGTTACTCAATGCATGAGCTGACGATGTGAATCCATCAGCACACTTTTTGAATGACATACACTTTTAGTAATAAGTGATTCTTCAAATTCTTTAAAAATATAAACTAATTTCAGCTGGATTGTGTAAAATGCATATATTCTAATCCTCGCTTGGAGAAAATAAAGCGGTGTGGAGCATCATTCTTGTGGGCTCTGGCAACACTAACCCCCTGCACTTACCAGAGGACTGAATGCACAAACCTGCTATTTTTGAATATCCAATGGAGAGGGACTCTCACTCCAGCTTGTCCTTTTTTGTTTTAAAATGTGGGCATACAACCTGCTCCTGTGGACGATAAATGAGGTGCAGACTTCCCTCTAAGTCACAAGTAAAATAGGAAATAGGAGGAAATACAGCGAGTGCTGGACAGAGCAGTGAGTGACAACAACACCATCCATGTTCAAGAGTACTGTTTGAGATGGAAACACTTAATGCAGGTACCATGTCTGAAGGGTTAGTTTTGAATCCAAAGGTACCATACTGAAACCGTTTGGTGGAAACAGGGCTTAAGTCAACATCTGAAGGTGGTCTGGGCCGCATATGGTCATACTCTTTGAGCTGCGTGGATGCTAGAAATTGTCCTGGGCCACACCGAAGGAACGCCTTCTCAGCTGACATCCTTGCTGCTTTGACTCAAAACTGTCTGTTGCTGCTGTTACACAGTTTAACACACAGTGCTGACGGATCGTCTCTGAAGCCACTCTCCTCCCAGACTGGCAAACCACCAGTTAAATGTGCGCTCGGTTAGGACGTGCTGACAAAGCCACAACTGTGAAATGGCTAACAAGTTCACCGTGACACCTTAATGGTTCCACTTGTTAATAACGGTTAGGTAACTTAAGCCATGGGATGCTAAGAGTTAGCTCTGTCACTGCGTTTGTGTGTGTGTGTGTGTGTGTGTGTGTGTGTGTGTGTGTAGACTCTCACCAACTGTCCACGGGTTGAGCAAGTCAATGCGCTGTGCACAACTCCACAATAAAACTAATAATCTAAACTAATATCTACTCATTTTAAATACTAACAGCTATAAGTGTGCATCTGGCTCAACAAACCTCCAGCAGGTTAAAAACAACTGCGTATTTGTTTTTTGCAAACAGAAAAAATGTACATGTTTATCTGCAGTTAGCGTGAGGAAGTGTCATCCAATCACAAGTGGTCACTTGAGACACATGGAGATGCATTATAATGGCAAGTGTGAACAGACAGAGTTAGAGCTGTCCACTTGTGATCAGGTCAACCAAGACCCATAATAATTCCAGGCCTGGACAAGCTCATAGCCAAAGAAAGTCTAATTGGGAGGTTTAGCTAAAGGCTAAAATGATCTCAGGCTCTGATTTGGTTGTGTAATACATCGTATTTTTCACTGTCGTTTTTACTGTTGCAATTTGTTTTGCTGTTTTAGATGGAGAAAAAGATCTCTAAAGTAAGGATGTGATTTTTATTCCAGTCAAATGGAACTTTGTGGTTAGCACTAGGTTTAAACCTTCACACAAACCACAGTCTATTCAATTTGGTAAGCATTTTTTTTTTGACGGAAAGAAATAGATTTGGGCTTCTCTTGAGAATCATTGAATTAGCTGCAAGCAGCATTAAAGGATTTTTTTTTCATCTCTCATGGGCAGTGGACGAAACTGTAAACACATCATCGATGTATTGTCACCTTATAATGTTGTTAAAGCAAACAGTTGTTTATTTGAAGCAGACACAGAGCAGCATTTGCATTTAGTTAGAGTTATGTTTCTGACCTCTCAATGGTTTTAAGTCATCTCAGTCAGCAGGAGATAATGTTGGCAGCGTATATTTCTGCAACCACAAATACGGCACACTGGCACATTTCATGCATATCAATGTTTCTAAAGTGATGTAGTGTATGAGCTGACTTTGTCATCTGGGGTTGGAAGGGATGGCTGATGGCATGACACCAAGGCCAGATGTCCGCCAAGCTGCAGACCACTTTACAAGGCCAATAAACAACAAAACCAGTTGTGTTTTAGCGAGTCATTGCTGTGTCCTCCTGCAGCTTTTTAGCCACCAAATGTGGGTGTTTTTTAGCTAACTGTCATTCTTTTTCTACCGGGGCTAGTCCCACAAAAAGCATTTTTTTATTGAGACATCACTGCGTTTCCAGCCAGGATAGTGCCATGAAAACTGAGTATTTTAAACCAAAATATGATATTTTCCCAACCACAACCACGTGCTTTGTGCCTGAACCAACCATGTCAACCTTTGTGTTGTTGAAATGTAAAGAAACATAAAGTTTCAACATATCCGCTACATACAGTGGCATGGAAAAGTTTGGGCACCCTGGTCAAAATTTCTGCTACCGTGAATAATTAACTGAGTAGAAGATAAACTGATCTCCAAAAGGCATTAAAGATGGAGATGCTCTTCAACATTTTCAGCAAGACTACTGTATTCATTTTTGTTTTGTACAATTCTCGAGTGAAAAAAGGAAAGGAGCACCATGCAAGAAGTTTGGGTACCCCAAGACATTTGAGTTCTCAGACAACTTTTACCAGGGTCTCAGTTCCATAATTAGCTTGTTAAGGCTTGTTCACAATCATCTTTAGGAAAGGCCAGGTGATGCAAATTTCAAAGCTTTATAAATACTCTGACTCTTAAAACCTTATCCCACCAATCAGCAGCTATGGGCTCCTCTAAATAGCACTCTGAAAACTAAAATAACTGATGCCCACAGAACGGGACAGGACATAAGAAAATAGCAAAGCATTTTCAGGTAGCTGTTTCCTTAGTTTGTAATGTAATTAAGAAATGGCAGGTAACAGGAACTGTTGAGGTGAAGTTGAGGTCTGGACAACCAAGAAAACTTTTCTTCGTAGGATTGTTGGAAAGGCAAATCAAAACTCCTGTTTGACTGCAGAAGACCTACAGGAAGACCTGCAGACTCTGTAGTGGTGTAGCACTGTTCTACCATGCAGTGACACCTGTACAAGTAGGACCTTCATGGAAGAGTCACCAGAACAAAACCTTTCCTGTTTAGAAGCTGTGATACTTGCCAAAGGGGGTGCTACTAAGTACTGAGCATGCAGGGTGCCCAAACTGTTGCTTCAGGCCCTATTACCTTTTTGTTATTTTAAAACTCTAAAAGACTGAAATAAAAAAGTAACCTTGCTCAAAATATTGGAGAAATGTGTTATCTTTAACTTACTGCCTTTTGCACAAACTTACAATGCCAACACTTATTCTAGTGATTGGGTTGTTTAAGTCCGATATTTACCCTCCTTTTAGCTCTGTTTTGGTCTTTACCAACTCCAGAAAAAAAATCTTGGCCTCCTTAACTGCTAAATGCTCCATTGTGTTTACCAGCTAGTTGTTAATCCTGTCTGTGTGTTGTTTGGTAATGGACAGGTAAAGTACAGGAGGTTTCTTTTTATGACAACGTCTGCCAACTGAAACAAGAATTGAATTGAAACAAGATTGATAAGAGCTGTGAAAGAGAGCCAAAAAAAAAGCTGCAGGCCGTAAAACCAAAACATATAGCTGAACGACACTAAATTGCCTGGTAGAGCTGAGGTGTGCTACAGAGTGAGGCAATAATTCTCTTTGGTTTTATCACTACAGGCGACTCTTTTTCCATTACTCACAATCATTTGATCCATAGTTTATATAAAAGTCTGACTAGGGCAGCTTTAAAAAGATAACAAAGATTAAAATGTGACATAAACGCTGAATTACTGCATAATAAATTATAAACTAAAAAAAAAAAAACTCAGACTGTTTTTCAAATTGAAGTTGTTAATGACTTTACCCTTTGTAACTTCCCTTAGTTTTATGGAGTAGACAGCGTTGAGGAAGACAAGTCAGATAATGTTAAAACACAGACTGATCAGAAGGATAGGTTCACATTAAAATCAAGTCTGGTACAACACCAACGACAATTATAAGCAATCAGACTCATATCATCTGCTGGGGCTGCATTTGTCTTTAAAATCCCATTAGGAGCTTGGAGTACATTTGCGGCGAGCAAGATTGTCATTGCCTTCCACATACTGTCCATCTGTAAAGTCTGCAGTGCAACATTTTGGTCAGAATCCATGGAAAAACATCAATTGTAATTAGGGGTTACATCAGCACAGGGTGGATGTCGTTTTCCTTCACATGGGAACCCAATTTATGGTTGAATTCTGAGGTTGAAATCACAGAGAAAGTGAAGGCGCAGCTGTCAGTCTGCTTCAGACGGGACAACATGGATGGAACGAGGAACACACAGGGTGGTACGGCACTTGAGGTTTCGCTATAGCGTTGTCTTAGGCTGCTGCCTGCATACTTGATCATACCCGGAGGGCTGGGCAGTTCGAGGTCCATTTGGAACACTGTGTGTGGGAAAGGCTACTGTAGGCTGGTCAGTTTGAGACAGGTTATTACAACAAAGCGAGGGCTTTCTTCTTGTTAGGACCTGCATGCCTCGTAACACAAGTATAATATACAGAGGATGTAGCACACAGTTGTTGCATATAGCACAATGCAAAACAGGAAAGGGACCTATATACAGTTTCATATGATATAATCTTGGGGACCTTGGAAATGGGGTTAAATGATAGGGTGCACTTCAGTATAGAGAATAGGAACATGACACCAAAACCTCTCACGGTATAACGCTGCACAGTTTCCACTCATCCAAACATCACGGAAACCTGATGAGCCAAAGACGACACACACATGTCTTTACTGCATCTTTAGAGGAAAATAATATGCTGAACTAGGAACGTGGTGAGCTGTGTGTAGGTCAGTGTCCACACCAGCGACACTGTGATTATGACTGACCTGAGTAAATATTTTACATGGCAGGAATGGGGATCAAGAATGAAAGGAGGATAAAAAACCGACGGACGTGTAATTACGTCAATGTCATGCTCTTTGAAGCCGTATCGCCCGGTACTGCGGAGGACACATGAGGCACAAGCACTGGCACAGCATGGTGCTACTCAAGGTCACATAAACACACAATAATTTAACAGACATGAGCAATCCACAGAGTCCACAGTGGTAGAGATGGCTCAGAACATCTCTGAATTACCAGCCAGGACCTGCAGCACAATTTCCAGTAAAAAAACAGCAAAATGAAATACCGTCTTCATATCTTTCTTCAATTGATCTCAAGGCGAAAAACTGCCTTTGGGATGGGAAAGTGGAAAGCGATGCCGTGTCTCACAGGCCGTCTGGTGAGTAATAGGAATGAATGATACAGAGTGAGTCAGGATACCTGCAGCAGCTGTATTAGCTTCCTGATATCCTGTGTTAATTCCCTAACATACCGTCAGGGTTCAAAAAAAGGTTTTGGTTCTAAAAACATGGCTGTCATAAAACACTGCTGTCCACAAGAGACTGATTTTGACAGGTTTGCCAATTTATGAGCGTAATTATGCTAATTTGATAATAATGAATCATGCTGCAATTTAGCCTGTTTGAGCCCAAAGCGAGCCCGTTTATAAGTCAGGGATTTGGCATCTGCGGTTTCAAGTTTTCCTCTGTTTCTGTCTTTAATTTGTGACCTCACAGGTTAAGCACCTTGCCAAGATTTTATGTTGAATTGTAAGTTTATCTGAGTGAGTTTGTCTTCAGCTGATACTGAACGTTCCTCTGCACCTCCAGCTGGAGGGATCAGCATGCGGATCCAAATCTTTAACTACAAATTCTCACAATCCTACAGCGCTGAATTATTTCCTGGATCTCACCTGCACTCTTAATCAGGTCGGCTGCCTGGCACGCAGATCGATGGAATGCAGTGAGAATCAATTAAGGGGAAACTTGGGAGACTTTTCTGTGAGGGAGGCACACACAAATCTATGGGAAGGTCAGGGAAAAAAACTATAAAGCTAAATCATAAAGTATGTTAAAAAACAGTTGCACATTATCCTCTCAGTTGGTGGTAAAGACTGAGCTCTGAGAATATTTGAAGGCTGTATTTTTCTTTCCCTGCTTTAATGAATAAAGTGTTTTAGGATATCAGGTTCTGTGAAGAGGCTCTAGATTACTGCTGAGAAAGTGCTGATGTCACCACAAAATCAGACTGCACATACACATTCAATTTGAGTGTGTGTGGTCCGTGCTGATGCAGAGTATAAATGTGTGTCTGTGAGACAGAGTGAGTGTAGAAGTGGGACCTATCTTTTAAGATTCAAATTTAAGAAAAAAACTTGATCAAAACAACTTGCATTTTCATGTAAATCCTGTAAACGATAAGAGGGAGTCAGAATAAGTTTGAAGACATTCAAAGGACAGAGGAGAGCGTGGATAGACAAAGTGTTGGGTTATAAATGCAGAGTGGCTCAGCTGTATTTAGCCATGTGTCAAACAGGGCATGTGGAGATGAGAAACAGCTTTCAGTGCAAGTAAGTAACCCTGATGAGTGGGCGGGTGAACAAACAAACACAAAGACAAACATGAATAAATTAAAAGTCCGACACAGGGGACTGGTGGGCGTTACAAAGAAGACAGAAATCAATGGGTTTCATTCATGACAAATAGTAAACGTGTGCGTATATTTGGATGGGACCTTAATTACTGTGAGAAAACAGAATGGCACCACTAGATAAACCAAAGGGGGAAATGTATTGAAGACCAAACCGATGATGGATAGAGGTGAAAAAGAGCAAGTGATGCTAAATATGAGGTAATTGTGCGTGCCAGTAGAAACAGCCTTTTCTTCACTAGTGGCTTTATAGCCTCTCAGAAAGATGACATACTGCATGGAAGGAGATCATGCAGTGAGTGAATGCCAATGAAGCCCAGATACAGCATCAGGCTCCAGAAGCAACAATACCAATCATGATTTAATTGACTGTGACAGTGTTTCACTTAGATTTCTTGATAAAATCTGACTGTCCAGCTGAGAGAGGAGAGGAGTTGATCAACATGTTATGCTCATCTGGGTAACTTTCAATTACCGCAACGCACTCACAGAAATTAAGCTTTATGAGCTGCAACAAGTGGTTTCCTAATTATATTAGCCATGATTTTTGCCTGTCAGAAAACATAGAGGCAACTATCCTAGCCTCTAGTTGGTAGAGGTTGGACAAGCAGCCCAAAAAATGGACATTACTCAGGACTGACAAAAAAAAAAAGATTTGATTTACATTTTCATTTATAGTGTATATTCTTCTAAAGGTAACTGACCATCAATCAAAGTTGGAAGTGCGGAACAGACTATAAGGTTTCTATTAACGAAATCTAAATGTGATTTTATACCGCAATTACATTCAGTAGCAGTTCTACTTCTTTTCTTAGTCTACCATTATTTATAAAGCCTGATAACCACTTTCATAATTATTTGGTAATTCCTGTGTTAATATACTAAAAGGGGAAACAGCATTCACATATTTTTCTTTTTATAAATTATTTCATTTTGGTTAAAGAAGTCTTTGTGTCACTCCCACCTCTGAAATCAAACCTTCTCATTGACCCTGAAACTTGAAGCCACAAAATGGAATTTAGCCATCATTCATTTTATTATTTACACATGTGCTTCTCCTACTGTGACAGGCCAAGATGTCTCTCATGAAAAATGCTTATAAACCTGTCTCATAACAGACAGTTTGACAAACACAGGTGTAATTAATGAAGCTTAGTTTAATCAGGGCGACTATTGTCATGGTTACTCTATTTATTTAGAATTAAATTTTTCCCTTTCCTGCTTCCATCCAGGCCCCCAGGTACACTGCTCAGTCTTGCTTTCTTGTTTTATATTTGTGAAATTTTCCTTGTGCAGAGAAAATTCTGTGATGTCATCATGATGTGAAGTGTATGAGCCTGTGGGAAAAACACAACTGTGCATAATATTTAGAAGGCTGCATACTGTGGAAGCTTGAAACCTTTATTGGTGTATGCACTAGGTGAGCAACTACATTGTACTGAATAGGCGCCATCTTGGGGTCTGGTATCAAGGTATTACTAGATACTCACCAGCTACTTTATTAGGTACACCTTGCTAGTACTGGGTTGGACTCCCTTTGGCCTTTTGAACTGCCTTAATTCTTCGTGGCATAGATTAAACAAGGTGCTGGAAACATTCCTCAGAGATTTTGGTCCATATTGACATGATAGCATCACACAGTTGCTGCAGATTTGTCAGCTGCACATCCATGATGCAAATCTCCCGTTCCACCACATCCCAAAGGTGCTCTACTGGATTGATGTCTGGTGACTGTGGAGGCCATTGGAGTACAGTAACCTCACTGTCATGTTCAGGAAACCAGTTTGAGATGATTTGAGCTTTGTGACCTGACATGTTATCCTGCTGGAAGTAGCCATCAGAAGATGGGTACACTGTGGTCATAAAGGGATGGACACGGTCAGCAACAATACTCCGGTAGGCTGTGGTGTTTAAACCATGCTCAGTTGGTACTAAGGGGCCCAAAGTGTGCCAAGAAAATATCCCTGACACCATTACACCACCACCGCCTGCTGCTGTAGCCCATCTGCTTCAAGGTTTGATGTGTTGTCCATTCAGAGATGGTCTTTTGCATAACCTGTGGTTATTTGAGTTGCTGTTGCCTTTCTATCATCTTAAACCCATCTCCTCTGACCTCTGGCATCAACAAGGCATTTTTGCCCAGTGAACTGCCGCTCACTGGATATTTTCTCTTCTGTAGACCATCCTCTGTAAACCCTAGATGGCTGTGTGTGAAAGTCCCAGTAGATCAGCACTCAGACCAGCTCGTCTGGCACCAACAACCATGCCACGTTCAAAGTCACTTCAATCATCTTTCTTCCCCATTCTGATGCTCGCTTTGAACTTCAGCGGGTTGCCTTGACCATGTCTACATGCCTAAATGTACCAAGTTGCTGCCACCTGATTGGCTGATTAGCTATTTGCGTTAACGAGCAGCTGAACAGATGTACGTAATAAAGTGGCCGATGTAAATCTATGCTTCCAACTCAATCAGCCACACTTTTCAGTTCAGCCAGTCAGATTTTGCCACAATCTCTATGAGCCAATCATCCGCTGCTGCCAAACTTCTAAAATAGTTCTTTTCTCTGCTGCTGTCAGCTGTCATTTCATCAGTCAAACCCACCTCCAGTTTCATGAGAAGCAGCTGTCCAGTGGGTCCTGCCAGCGAGCTCATCAGAGGTCCAGATCTTCAGCTACACTCATCTGTTCCTTCATCAGTGTCTAGACTCCAACAGAGGGATATTCTTGTGCAGCTCATGGCAGGAGACCATGGCTGGATCACGTAACGAGCCTACCTGGCACATGCACCCAGGGGCCCAAAGTGTTAGGGGCCTCCCTGGCCTTCATGTCACTCAAATTGACAACCAGGAAAAGACTGAAAATGACCACAAAGGGACACAAAATTACCAAAAAAGACAGAATCACATCAAAGAGGCACAACCAACCCAAAATCTGTGTGAAGACTAAATATAAGTGCAAAACAACAACAAATAAAGAGGTGAAACCATTATACAGTCTGTGTGTCTTGCTTCTGTGTAGAGGAGGTGGTGGGAGCTTTTGCATAACTGTGCCCAGTGGCCCATCATCTCATAATCCACCCACGGGGACTACTCATGTAAAATGATGTCACAATGGGGTCTAATTGCCAGTGGCCTCTCACATATCTCTCCAACTCCTCCTGTTATAAAATCCTTTAATTACTCCCATTCTTTCAATTAGTCTCTCCTGATTGAATTAAATCTTTGTTTTTCCTGCTCTGACTGTCAATAAATCAGATTCCTTTTATGAGCCGTAAAGAAACCTGAGTGCTCTGGCCGTTGGGATTCAGTTGGATTTAGAGAGCAAAATAACATGATGAGATGGACAGATTTTTGACACAGAAGGGGAGTAAGTGATGCTTATCAAGGCATTTTTTTGGCTTCAAAAATAAAGTCTGGGAACCACACTTCTAAGCAAACTGTACGAAAGCAACAATTCCTGTACACCAGCTGATTATTGTCCTGGAACAATCCCAATGCCAAGTGTTTACAAGAGCAAATTATATATATTTAAAATGCACGAGATAAAAGACATACACCTTAGAGTCTGCACACAAGGGACTTAATTAAACATTTCCAACTTGAATGCATCCTTGTCATGTCAAAGATAGACAGCATCAAAATGGATATTTAAAAATGTCACACATCATTAATTAAAAGTAAAAGAATTGGCACGTGTGAGAAGTCTGAGCTAAAATTCTTCCTGACACATGAATTAAACAATATAATTCTTAAGATCTCAGCCAGTCCAGCCAGCATTTGTCAGCATAACCCGCTCTTCAAAAGCTGGAAACCTGAGGACTTCAAATCAGTGATGTCATGACAAAACTAAACAGAAGATGTTTGAGATTTAATGACTACAAATGAGCTTTGTTTGATTGTGGTGTGTGTGCCCGTTCAGATCAGGACTGTCTTTCAGCAGGGATTTGTTGCTGATGTGATGACGAGACTTGGCTCTCTGGCTTCTGCTTTGGAGGAAACAGTAACAGCAGATCCCACAAAGCGCTGGAAGGTATCGTAGGCACATTATATGTATTATCACATTGCTTTATGTAACTAAACATGCAAAACGTTTTCATTTCTGCATGGGACAAGTGATTAATAGCTTGAATTTATTTTCAATTTTTCATGGTAATTTGATGATACATCATAAGAAAAGTCATTCCAACTTTAAAAGCATATCTGTCATGAATGGACCCCTGTGATTTGCTGTAATAATGTATTAGTTTCCAGGGACAAGTATACAAATAAATATTATATAAGCAAAACAATGCAAAAGATGGATTGAGCATCTGGCTGAAACTAATATGCAGAGCCCAGTCCCTGGTTAGGCTTTGAAATTCACATTCACAAATCTCATCTGCTTCTACTTTCATTCTTTCAGCACCTAGAGCTTTAAACTGCTGAGCTTTGCTTTGCCCAATTCAGCTCATTTCTCATTGTCCATGTAGGATCCCAAACAGGCTGTCCTCATTCAAGTGGTATTATTACCAAACAGTCCAACTGGCAAGCATCTCCGGAGACACTAAACCTATGGTGGTGTCTTTGTTTGGGGAAACACCCCAAGGCTTCACTGAATTCCATGAATAATTCCTGACAGCGAGGACCTGTTCGAATGGATAAACTTGTTCAGGCAGAATGGCTGAGTCCAAATGTCCGGACTTAACTGCACTTGCAGACTTGCGGACTTTGCGGGCATGTACCCGGAGGAGTGCTGAGGACTGTCCAAATACACAGTTCATCTAGTCCACAAGCGGCCTCAAGTGGACTTTGTGCAGACCTCAGAGAGTCCGCTTGAGGTGCAGACTTCACCAGACCTCGCTGATTTAATGACTCACAACTCATTGCAATATGGACAAATTGCAAAGTAGGCCAATGTTCAGTTCTAACAGTCAAGCTAAGTGCATTCCTTTGCTCTCCTCTTCTTGATTTGCTCTCCTCCTGTCCTCATTGTCTTCTCCTCTTTCTTCATTTAAATAGTTGTGTACTAATTCTTATAATTATTTTCTAAATAAGCTTTAAATATTCTTAAAGAATGTCAGAGAACAGACACACGCAGAAGCTGAAGGTCCGCGCAATTCCTTTTCTCCTCCGCGCTCTTTGCGCACAGCATGTTAGAGCAGAACTGCATGTCAGATTTGTTTAAATGATTTATTATTGCCATGGTGTGGGAGATGTAAACATTATTTCCAGTTGAGTTTTGGTTTGTAAAGACACACAGAAGTGGGAAAGCAATTCGGCATCTGTCTTGGCTCACACCAGGCAGTTGGTGAACCTGACTCTTCCAGAGAGTTGGAGGGAGATGGTGTAACTTTACGCCACACTAGCTGGCTTGTTGTAAAGTTTAAGAGTGGTCTACTGCCTACATTCGGCTGGCTGTGCTGAGATTTTTTAATAGTGGTTTAATTTCACAACACTGAACAACAATGGTGAGGCTTGGGGCAAACACTTGGCTGTCCATGAAGGCCGGTCAGGGAGACAAGACATGAGCCCCTTTTACACTGCCAGATTTTCTGCAAATGTTGGGCTGTGTTGCCGGCAAGCTGCGAGCGTTTAGACACACAGAGCCGGATTGGTGAGTTGATCTGAGGTGCCCAATTTTCCGCCTCGTAGGGTAGACATATTGGCAGAACCCTTTTAGTTTAAACAGACCGAGGCGCCCTTCCACAAAGGAGGGGCTGCTGATGACTTGTGGGAGGAGCTGTTGATGACGCCGCATGTGCAAGCCACTGGCGGTGGATAAACAGGAAACAGCTGATAGCAGGAATTAGTGAGCAGCTAGTAGCAAGAGGGAAACACAAACCTGACAGACACTGTAAAGATGAGCAACTGGGGAGACAAGGAATTGCGCGCCCTCCTTGCCCTCGCAAATGAAGAGGCCATTAACCATCAGATGACGGGAACGGTGAGGAACGGGCCTACTTACAAGAGAATTGCCAAAGGACTGACTAGCCGTGGCTTCCCTCCCATGTCACTGTTCACATCATACGTTGAGCTACATGTTGTGTTACTTTCTCATGCTCCCCATTGCCCTGAAAAAGGCACATTCTGTATAAACAAAAGTAGGCAGGCAGCATTTTGCCACACTCCCCGATTTTGTTTTTATACTGCCAATGCTGAAAAAAGACTGATTGGGCTTTCCTGCAAATTTGCACAGTTCCTATCTAAAAAGGGCTATGGATGCTGCTCCACAGAGTGCTTGATTTGTGTGTGTTAGCTGTGGTGGCTGTGAAAAGTGAGGGTGAAAAGGGAGGTGCATCTGCATTCAGATGCATTTGTCAGGCACAGAACATGCTTCTAACTGAAAATAGATGCCACGGGCCAAATTTAAAAACTAAATAAAAAATTATTGAAAGAAAGAGGAAAAAAAGTTTTGTAAAAAGGGCATTTATGTGGTCAGAGGCCAGAAGAGCACGTGCTTGAGCACCACCTGGGGTCTATTTGTGCATGCGCCTGAAGACGTGACATTTTTGACCTATTACTGGAAAAATGGATACCATATTGCTAACTTTGATATTTCTGGTAACAAACATACAAAGAACAAAGACAAAAGTAAAGTCTCAGGCTGTTCATTGTTACCTGTTGTAATTTGAATCAGCTGTTCTACGTCAGCTTTGCTTTGAGCTCATTGCAAGCATTAGCATAGTAATACAGTGTACGTGTGTGCGCATACATGCTTAAAAAGTCAGGTAATCACCAAAATCATTTTGGGTCTGACCAAACCTGAGAAAAACAGGCCAACATTTCCATCCGTAGAGCCAATATGTTTCTGAACTGATACTGGTTAACATTATGCACAAAAATTTGGTTGTTAGATTCTCCAAATCAGTTTTTTTCATTTTCACTTCTAATTAAGCGCACACAGTTTCTTATGAGTCATTTTATTAATATAGTAATGGTTTATATAACTAGGAGGCTACTGTTTGAATTATTTTAGAGTCTGAGATGGACTGATCCACAGAGGGTTCTCACAAGTGCAGTAATACAAACGCAAGCATGTGTGTGTATATTTGTGTGTTTATAACACAGGGTTCATTGCTATTTCCCCAAATATTTGCCTTGGGTGTAGGGCTGGTCAGTGGCTGGGTGTTGGGGTCGTGGAGAGAGAGGGTGTCTGTAGCGAGTCAATGCCTTTGAAAGAAGATCAGAGCAAGTTCTGGCCTAATTACCAGCATGTTTACACCTACACATCTGGGCCGCGCCGCCGTCTGCTGAGTGACGGGGAACAAGGAAAGATTATAATGGGAGCAGGTCCATACGGACACATTCGTTCAGTCAGGGATGAAAACACATGTAGACCATGAGGTTCAGTGGCAGCCAGTAAAAACTGAAGTTATTTAAAGAAACATTAGTTTGAATAAAGTGTACTGTTTCAATTTGAATAATATGAGACTTATTTATCGAGGAAATGCCACAGCTTTTGTTTTAAAAACCATCCACTCTTGAATGAAAGATGAATGATCCAAATGATGATTGACTCCATCCTGTGTGGATGAAAAGTTCAGGAAAGTAGAGTTTCTCCAAGTGAGAGTATTAACCTGTTCTATGATTGTATCATACAGGATTTTATTCCCTTGGTCTTTCAAGATTTTTGAGGGTGCTGGTTTTCATCGATAGGACTGAACATCAGCTAGTACCTACTTGAGCCATCAGAACATTTATTTTGGAGCATTTCCTTTGGTATATCAGTCCACAGACACACACGCAACACATATTTTAGCCAAAACTGACCTGAAATCTGGCTCTGGGGGGATACAAATCATACTCAGTCAGACCCAGAGTGTCTATGAGTAAATATCTGACTGCTAATTAATTGATGGCGCATCGTGTTGCCGCCGGTGTTGGTGTTCTCTCACAATTTGGCTCTGTTGGGGTTGACCGTATTTTGGGTTAGGTCTTATTATCCTCAAGTCTACTCTGACCAAGTCTGACTGACCTCAGGTCCCTTTTGGATTGGGTCTCCAGCCCTAGGAATGGCAATGACAATGATAGTCTACCACTTTCATCCAAACTGAAATATCTCAGCAACTCTTGAGCTGGACGGACTTTTGCCACGAAATTTAGTAGATATTCATGGTCCCCAAAGGATCAATCTCAATGACTTCGGTGGTCCTTTGACTTTTCCTCTAGTGCCACCACGAGCTTCATGGATGAATGGATACATTGCCATGCAATCTGACATCCATGTCCTCCTCAGGATGAACTGTCATAACTTTGGTCATCCCTTAACTTTTAATTTAGAACCATCTTCAGGTCTAAATTTTTAAGATTTACATGATGGATTGGCACAATATTTGTTACAGACATTTATGGCTCCCAGAGAATGAATCTTAACAACTTTAATGATCCCCTGACTTTTCTCAGGTGCCACGATGAGTTTGTATCTCAACAATTGTTGGAAGGACTGCCATAAAATTTGACACAGATATCCATGGTGCCCAGAGGATGAATGTTAATCATTTATGTATCACTTTACTTTATCTCAAGTGTCATTATCAGGTCAAGATTTAAATTTGCCAAAAACATTAGTATATGACCAATATCTGCAAAACTAAACACATTCCCATCTGCTTAACCTATATTTTGTGTTTACTTTTAATTATCAGCTGTTAGCATACTAATGCAATAAATGAGATGATGAGCAAAGTAAACATTAAACCCACTTAGCATCAAAATGTTGGCCTTGTCATTGTGAGTATGTTAGCTTACTGATATTAGCGTTAAGCTCAAAGCTTCCCTGTGCCTTGTGCCTGTGCCAAGAGCTTTTAAAAATGTATGCACATGGGGTTTGGGAAGCCTATCCAAAGACCCATTTCCGTGAGGAACTCCATCACCAACTACCTTTCCAAGTACTTATTAATCAATGATTACTCACCTTACTCAGTCTATCGCTTTAAGGTCAGGCATCTAGGCAATTCTCAGGCAACCTGATGAAATAACTGAGAGGGACCAACCCGTGTTGACTCTGATAAATCTCTTGTGCAGATTTCTTAGGAATGCTTGTTTAGCAACCATTGCTTTATTATGTCATTTGCCACATCCAGAGAGCACATCATTATTTTCCATGTCTTTTAAGAACCAGTACACACTTTTCTTAATGGTGTTATTTTCCAGCAGGAGCACTAAAAAGTAAAATGAGTATGGAGTGATATGAAACTCTGATATGAAAATGAGACTGCTCGATGAAAAATTGCGCTGTCATGGAGCCACCTAAACATGGTGTTGTTATTTTGATACCCTTTTATTTCAGGGTGAAATCTAAGCTCTTATTTGGGGTATCATTTACTGCACAGTTGCCATACACAAAAATTAAGATTCATGTGAATTAATTCCAAAATTATAGTGCAGTAGAAGTGGAGTCCCCCTCTGCTTACTCATTTGCTCATTTGTGAACCGCAGACTAGTGACTGTGTGGAGGCGTTGATTTAAGTTTCACTTTTAAAGGAGCTTCAGCGGGGAGCCAAGGGAAATGTCTGCCAGCCGCACCCACACTTCCTGTACAAGCCTGCCTCCGTGTAGGACACAAACCCAAAACAGCTATTGGTATTAAGACACAACTTCCTCTTATCAACACTGCCACAGGGCGATTAAAACAGTTTGTTCCCAAAATGTCTATTATTATGCCTTAAATCACCCATGTCACCCATGATTAGGGGAACAAACACTTGTCTTAATTACAAGCAGCAACCACAATATTCATCACTTAAGCTATGATTCATTATTATTTATGCAACAAATGTGCCAAAAAACATTAGCTTAAACTAAATCCTTACCAGACATGGTACCACAGCTATTCATATAATGTGTAAAACCCTGCAGTACAACAATTAACTCGCTGTCACTGAAGAAAATAAACTAGTTTTTTCTCCGCAGTGAGTGGGTTGTTTTATAGTATCTCAATTTGAACCGGACTGTCATATTGAAAAGATCTGCACTGAGTCAGTGATGTGAAGACCATGCCTGCTGCAGGCAGCCATTGTTTCCTCCATTGTTCTCCCTGGTGACTTAAATAAAGAGAGTCTCCAAAGCCACATGGCTCCAAATATGTATTTCTGCTGTGCTAATTAGAGACTGTCTGTCAAGCGGGCACTGAGCCCAGGACGAGGAATGGCTAAATATACCAAAACAAAAACAAAACTTCCAAACGGAAAATTATAAACATTTAGACAGAAAGTCATGGAAAAAGATGCAAATATAACTGGTAAGGTGACTTTTTGTGTGTGTGTTTGTTTTAGTGAATGGAGAGCGTGGCGGTGACAGGAGTCAGAGGTTTGGGCTCAAGCTTTGAGAATGTGGAGCGGGAGCTATTAGTGATTTTAAATTGTCACACTGTCAGTGAAGCACAGTAAGTAAGTAAATTTTATTTCTATAGCACTTTTCACAGATAAAATCACAAAGTGCTTTACAGCAAGAATAAAAAGCAATAAAATACAGAGTCAACACAGAAAAACACACAACGGCACAGAAAACAGATAAAGTCACAGAGGCCTCAAAACATCAACATCAGTAAAAAGCCTGTCTAAAAAGATAAGTTTTAAGTTCTCTCTTAAAACCTTCAGTGGACTCTATGCTACGCAGAGTCAGGGGTAGTGCATTCCAAAGGCGTGAAGCACTGGCCTGGAAAGAGCAATCTCCTCGTGTTTTGAAATGGGTGCGGGGGACCATCAGGAGTTTCTAATCTTTTTTTTTTTTTTAAGGATATTTTTTGGGCATTTTTAAGCCTTTAATTGATAGGACAGCAAGTGTGAAGGGGGGAGAGAGAGAGGGAATGACATGCAGCAAAGGGCCACAGGCTGGAGTCGAACCCGGGCCGCTGCGGCAACAGCCTTGTACATAGGGCCAAGAACTGATCCCTGTGGGACCCTGCAGGCTAGCTCTGTTGTGTCTGATGTAAACTGATTGACATGGACCAAAAAACACAGGAAGCAGCTCAGAGAAATTACACACATTCCTCTTGTTTTACAATGGCTCAATTTAGATGGCAGATTTTAGCCACACTGCAACAATGTGACCTGCAGCTCACATGCTAACTTTTTACATCTTTTGATTACACTGATGAAGTGTGAGAAATAGGCTATTTAATCCTGTCTGTAAATTTTGATATTTTGCATTTTAAAGCAATATTGATCTTTTTTTTGACACTTGGAGACAGCAGATCAAGCTATAAACACAACTACAACAACATAATATCTATTGCTAGAGCAGAGGTCTATCAATCTAAAGGGCTATTGGTCTGGTGAATATAAACCACCCCTTGGGCTGATCCAGTGTAGCCAGCAGATATCCAAGCCAAGACTGCATATGAAGTCAGATAAATTTTCAAAAAGCTAGTATAAAGCAAAACTGTCATAAGATGATAGCCAAAGCGTTCTGCGACTGCATTTCGGCCAATACGTTCCTCTTCTCAGGATTCGTAAAAATAATAGCAAATAGAAAATAGCAATTTCCAGGCCTTTGAAAAAATAAATAAACCCCTAAAGTTTTGGAAAAGTCACAGAAATCAAATGTTTGATATAGATTTTGAACAAAGGAGAGGCCATGCTAGCTACCCATGCTAAAGGAGCTAATGTTAAGCTAACCAGGCTGCTGCTGCTGCTGCTCAAATGAATTCCCATCACTAGCGTTTTTACACTGGTAACCAACATGACACCCCCTGTCACAAAGAAAGTGACACTTTCAAAGTTTGACGTGAATTATTTTTTATTTGTATTCTTTTTTTTCATATATGCACAAACGTGGCAGAGAATGTATGGTCATGGCGATTTCCCTTTAGGGCATGGGGAAGAAAAGAAAATGTATTGGTAAAATTGTGTATGAACCCTGGCCTCTCCACATGGCCTATTTACCTGCCATTTAACATAATTGGTGGATATTATTTGGACAACAAAAATAAAACCAGAATGCTTCATCCATCAGACACTGAGACCAGGATTCCCTGAAAGAAGAAATCTTCTATCTCAATTAGACCTTCATGACTAAATAAAGGATAACTTAAAAAATAGAACAACATTTATTTCTGATGAATGTCCAGGCCAGAAAATCCAAAATGCGCTCTGATTTTAGCACTGTTTTGGTCTCCACCACCTCCTGATTGAGATGTCTGTCTCTTTAGTTGTGAGATGTTTTACTTTCTTGACAAGCTAGATGCTTACTTAATCTGTCTGCCATCTGGTGCCGGGCAGCTTGTGCACAGCTGCCTACTACTGCTGGAAACAAGTTGATTAGTGTGGTGGGAGTAACCCGAACAGTTAAGCTTCAGGTCCTGAAACTAAAACAGTGAAGGGCACTAAGCACTATGTAGAGCTGAGGGGAAATGCAGACTTGGATGACAATTATCTGTCAGTTCATTGCTATAAGTAACCAATCCATTCTCATGCCCAGGGGGATTAATTACAGCAGCTAGGTCAGTGGCACTTAGTTTCTGTTACTGATGTACAAGGCACCTTACAGCATCTGATTGAGATACACCAGTCTTCTAACTAACTCCAATGCAATCCTGGCAATAGGTAGGTACTGTAGGTAAGGGAGGTGGAAGGGTCAAACACACCACCAGATTTTCACCCAGGAGACTGGTGTTCATGATCTGTGTAAAACCAAATAAAACCTAACCCAGCCTGAGTTTTTTTAACCATGTAACATAGTTATGGCGTAAATCAAGTGACATACTCTTTAAGTTACCATAACAAATGTAGTTATTTTTAGCTAGACAATGCCAGTTCTTCTAAACCTAACCAAGTAGTTTTGCTGCCCAAAACTAAGGTAGTTTGGTGGCAAAACCTATATTTCCTGTGGTACATAGAATGTCATAATTTGATGCGTAGGGTCACTGACCAAGCTGCTGTATTTGACAAGTTGGGAGTGAGAACATGTTGGAGCAGCACCCTTTTACATTTCATATAGTCATTTGATCCATTGTCTATATAAAAACATTGATTAGTACACCTTTAAAGGACCACTTATCAAAATAGCACTACTAAATGAAATTAGTTTAAGATCCATATTTTTGGCAGTGTATTAATACATGACATGTGTGACACATTCACCTAACAAAAAAGAAATCATTCTTTGCCATCATATATTATGAGATATCACCTACATAAATTATAAAGAATTTACTTTAAAGTGTGTCTGTGAAATTGTAATTGTATTCCCTGCAAACTGGTGCCAGATTCAAATTCATTGGACATACCTCTGAGGAAAGTTGGCGCTGCATGATAAAGGAGTTCTTAGCAGGCACATAGCAAAGTGTGTCTGGGGTCTACAATTTTGTTCAACTAAACTTATCAACTATTTCCGAACTAACAAATGATTCAAGTCAAACTGTAAACCCCAGGGATGCATCAAATTTCTGACTAAAATATCTTTGCAAACATTCAGATGTCTTCTCACCCAAACAGCAGCTATATATGGATTTCCCTGCTACACCCAAAATCCTGCAGTAATCCTGGCATTTCAGACAGTAAAGGCATGCACGTCTCCAGTTTTTCTCCCAGAGAATCTCGTGCACAGTTTTGTCTGTGTGTAGCACCAGAAGGGTAATAGTCTAATTTACTCCTCCAGTGCGAGCTCAGCAGTGCCACGGGTCAGTCGATTGCCATCACTTTCACAGTCATTTCACCAGCCCCCCCACTCACTCCTACCTCTCTCCCAGCTCTTATAGAAGTGCTCTGACTCAGCCTCCAGGAAGGTGAAATGTTTTACTGTTCACACATTTCCCCCTCGCTGAACTCAAATGACTCCTCTCTTCCCTCCCTGCAAAATAGCGTTCCTTGAGATCCTTCAGCACCGCCGCTCAACTGCACATCTGACACATCTGGGAACCAAGAGTGGATTAAGTGCTCTGTGTCTACAAGTGTTTCTAAAAAATGAGAGTGTGTCAAGGGCTGAAGAATGGAAGCCATGCCACAAGCCTGGACTGGCATGTTCAAAGTGTAGAAATATGTGACCAGCAACAATTTCAAAGCATACCAGCATATTTTTTTATGAAGTTGACTCGAAAGCTAAGCAAGTGTCATGCGTTTATATCTAGTTGTGTTATTGGATTGGTAAACCTGTCATTACAAACTACGGATTCATATTATAGCAAACAGTTGCTATAATAAATTCTCTGTAGTGATGAGTTCTGGGCATTGTTAAATGTTCTCATAAAAATTTACATTGTGACAACGCTGATGTCTGGAGCTACTACTGCACATGAATGACTCTGATGGTTTGCATCCTGATGTTAATTGAACTTTCCCACTCTGCCTTTCCCCTTTTTGGTAGATAATGTCTGAACTGATTAACTACACACTCCAAAATGAGTCACTTTCTCCGAGGAAGCTCTTTATCTTCTGGAACGCTCCAGGGGAGAAAAAAAAGATGCAGCTCTGTTCATCTGCAAATATAAATCTTGGACATGCAGCTGCAATCAAAACATCATTTTGTGAAGAGTGATACGAGTGGTTTACACTTGTCCCTCTCTGTGTGAGCCTTACCACAGATGGACATCAAAGTGTTGGATGGAGATGAAGCACAGTGGACCCAGTTGATCCAGCGCATCCACGCTCTTTTTTACCTATGCTGAACTTCCCTCTGACCAGCTGCTGAGCAGAGTCTGCACCAGCTGACCACACACAGCAGATACTGAACTGGGGCTGTATACACACATAAAAGATAATATACTTAAAACCTGGCAGTGCTTCATCTGCAGACACTACATTCATTCGCTTGCTATCACATAACTCCCGACTGAAACTCCAGACGTAAGCATAAACTATATTTAATAGTTCACTCCCCAAAGAGATCTCACATACTGTAGCACTGGATCCCCCCCCCCACTCCATCATTTCAGTTCAGTGCATCAATCACACAGCTGAGACGTCTGCACTGTATGTTCTGTTGGAACCATCGTGTGACTAATAAAACAGTGGAAGAAGCCAAGAGGAAGGATGAAAAAAAAAAAGCAGGAAAATGGATTGTGACAGTATCAGATTTAAAGCCACTATGTGGAGAATTTGAAAAATTCCAACTCTGGCTCCACCCATAGGAAGTATCGTGAAAGGTGAGTGTGCTGAACACATACAGACTGTGCTGGTTTATAGGTGTGTATTTAAGTTATGTTTGTTACTTTGTCTTATTTTGTGGCACCCTCAAGATAGGAATGATTTGGTAAGCTCCAGTCATGTCAAGTGTCTGTTTTTAAAGGGCCAGTGTGTAATATTTGGCATGGTTTATTGTCAATCTGAATCTGAATCTGAATATTCTACCCATTAATATGTTTATGTAAGTGTATAATCGCTATAAAATAAAATTCGTTTGGTTTTCGTAGCCTTATAATTATGCTTTTATATTTACATTATATATATATATATATATATACATATATCAAGGGCCTTGCTTTAGAGAGGTCGCCATCTTGTGCCGCCATGTATGTAAGGCAGCCCGAGCGAACAATCCAGCCAGCCAAAGAACGCGTTTCGCGTGTACCAACGAAGACAGCGGAAGGAAGGAAGAAGGAGGAGGAAACAGCAGAGAGTCTTAGTAGTTCGTCGATAGAGAGTAGTGAAAAGTTTTTTAGTTATAAAGTTTGGGAATGGACCACACTTACCACGCGACAGGAGAGAATGAACCCGAACCGTCATCTGTGAGGAAAAGAAGACGCAACTTCATTCCTTGTGATCCACTCTCTGTGGCGCTTTTCCTCCTGATGATATATCTCCCCAACGATGGTAGCAGTAGCACCGAATCCCATTCTGTGCATTCAGCCTCTCTTCTCGCCCGCTCAGCATGCTCCGGCTCAAACAGGTATGGCTCTGGGTCTGTGTCCGCTACAAGAAACTCTTCAAAATTGCGTTCAAAGTCGTCCATTGCAGCTACTATAGTCCGGAGATATTGCTAGGCTAAATAAACAGCTGAGCTCTGTTTACAGGCTACGCTGTCAGTCAGTGTGCGGGCTGGAGATTGGTGGAGCAGAGAGGGGAGGGGGTCCCCACTCAGTATGGTAAACGAGTATGTGTGTATGAAGTGTGTGTGTTACGCTAGAAGAGTCAGAGTTTGGGACGGAGTCTTTTACCCCCTGGAGTGTTACCGGAGTTTCTGGAGTGCTCAAATAAACTGGCCTTTTTCCCAAACGCTCCTCTGGTCTCCTGCTCATGAGGGATTCATTACAATATCGTAACATGGTTTAGATTTCTAAATAAATATTCACCTCGTTGCTAGATAGACCTACTCCTGAAAAACTCGTGCGCAAGGCTTTTTGTCCCTACAAGGCCACCGTCATTTACCCGACGGGAGGGGTGAGCGAGTGAGCCCTGCAGTCTAGAATTTGACCACTGATGTCACTGTTTTCAACCCATTTTACACACTGGCCCTTTAAATGTTGTTTTGTAATTATATATATTAGAGTTTGGTAGTGTTATGTGTCTCACCAGCTGTTCTGTTTTACTAATAGGATTTCCCATTCACTAATAGTTGAAATCGTGCTTATTAGTGTTACTCTAAACATGGATTTATGTCCTATCAGCCAGTCTACCTGGAAACCTGTTTGCAACTAATACAGTTATTAAAGCTGAAAGCAGCGGGCCAAATATATTTGGATAGAATAAGAGAATTTCTGTTCATTTTTATATGAAAAGTTAACAAAACACATGGATTACTGAAACGATTAGGCTATTTTTATTTGGGAACCTGAACTCTGATATGTTGTGATTATGCAACCTGGTAATTATGGTTCATGAGGAGAAATGTTAAGTGAAAAATTCAGTTAAATTACATACATGTGTATCAATAAAGTCAGTGATGGAAGGAAGCACACTGCCTGTTGCCTGTCTCATTATTTCCCTGTTTACAGAACAAAGGAACAATCTGACCAAAGGCCTCACGTCCAGGGCCTGTTACAAATCCAGTCTGAATTCTTCAAATCAGAAAATCAGAATGTTTTCCAATCCCTTATCAGATCTAGTTACGATTAGTTTTTAACTTTTGCAAATAACCAAATCTTGAATATTCTCTGTGTGTGTGTGTGTGTGTGTGTGTGTGTGTGTGTGTGTGTGTGTTTCTGTGTGTGTGGACGGCCATTTGTTGACATTGTTTGCCTCCTCATTTCTGTTTCTTTTCTTGTGCACTCAGCTGAACAGCTAATCAGAGTGATCTCTCACACTGACGGACTTTGCTTGCTCCGCTGCTGATTTAACATGTTTAATCGACTAAAACACAGCCGACTAGTGCCAATGTTGTGAAACACAAGGCAAAAACTAGGGCGACAGACCCTCACTGACAGCCTGATGCCCAGCCATTGGCTTGGTGTGTCAGGGCCCTAAAAGACACGATCAGTGAGGTAGTTCCAGGTCTAACAACTCATTTCTTTGTTGGAATCCAAACTCAAAAGCCCAAACTGTATTTGTCGTACTGTAATATGGTGCTTTTCTCCTTGTGCTATCCTTGGATGAGTAAATCGCCGGCATGCAGAGAGCAGATCAATGAGACAACTGCCAAAGTTTAATTCTGGCCATTATGGAGTTAACATTAGCTTGCTACAGTTGAACTGCCATGAGGCTGTTTGACATTACAATCTGTTAAAGTGGTGTTCTGCTCAATGTACAAATGAGAAGCTGCTAGCATTACCACAGTGCTGTGTATAAAGTTTTTTGCTAATCAAAGGAGAGATAAAAGGTTCGAGATATGAGATTTGTTAGCATTGGAGCTTAGTGAATTTGGGCATTTTACCAACCAAGAATCAGATCCGGCAAAGTGGAATTAGCTATCAAATCAAATCCTACTTGTTTTAACCAGTTAAACATGGCAGCTCTGTTTACATATTTAAAGTTTGTGATGTGATATTTTTCATGTTATATATCGGGCAGAAAGCTGTGCAGTGCCAAGTGGAAAATAGCATCCAAACTTTGTGTAAAGAGTCATTGACTTAACCCCAACTTTGAACTGAAACCAAAGTTTTAATCCTGACTTAGTCATCCACCTTCTTGCTCACATTTTTCTAATCTTTCCAACATTATGATGACTTTTTCTCCACACAACCCCTACTAACCAGAGTGATAACTGTTTTCTCCATTCTCTAAGGAAACCATTTAAAAGAGATAAAGTTAAAAAGCTGGCGAGAGGAAATTGTATTAAGGCTGAAACTAAATCTAAAAAGCTTTGCCTGAAAAGCTGGCTTTCAAACAGCGGACAGCCAGAGGCTCTGCATGTTTTCCTTTATAGGTACAGTACACAAGTAGTACTTTGGCAAGTCATCTATCAGCATTTTAATTATCCCTCCCAAAAAAACCTAGTTCAAAAATAAAACCAAACCTGTTTCTATTGCAACCGATGATGACATAATCTCACCAATAACTATGATGTTTCCCTCACCAAAAGCCTTTCGGGTCTACAAAAGTCAATCGCGAGCTGGAGCTTTACAAACATCATGTTCCCTTCACAGTCAAACTTGGACAGATGGTACGCATTTGTGTCGTATCAGCTTTCATAGACAATAACGTGTTGCTCCCACTGAGCTGGAGAATGGAAATGCTGCCCATGTTGAGTGGGGAACAAAGTATCATCCCTGAGTTAGAAACTGACTCCCTGTTTGCCATGGAGGGTGAAAGCGTGCGAGCCTGACATGCAACGCTCCTTCAATTAGGGCTGGAAATTATTTCTTTGCCACACGAATTAGCACCATTTACGTCAGATGAGACTGAACTACCCTCTGTGTCTAACAGGATGTCATTGGTACACAAACACCCCGTCAAGCCGACAGCCAGGCAAAATTACCTCCGTTGGACCAAGAGTGTTTTTGTCTCTCCCCCCACCCTCTCTCCTTAGCAACCATTTGTCGGCCCCAACAGTCAGAATTAAAACCACTCCTCGCCTGATTTTTTTTTTTCTTAAAGAAACGGATGCTGATTTTGAAAGAAGAGAAATTCATAATATCCAGCTCATTTGTGTGTGAGGGAAAGGTCTGATAGACAGACAGGCAGATGTACATATGTTTTGTGTTTTTGTGCTGTTGTGAGTGCTCTGTTTGGGCTTAAAGAGGCAGTGGATCACAGCTTGGAAACCCAAATAGTATATGCTGTGCAGTGAACTCTTTCAGTCTTATGGCATCAGTGACCTAATGTACAGCGCATACTTTATGCGTGCGTATGTGTGTGTGAACTCATGAAAGCACACTGCGTGCAGGTAAATGTTTGATGGGGTAATGAAGCTTTGGGTAAATGGAACAAAAACAGCCGGTGCTCTCCATCCGTCCCTTGTGATTCTGGTAGGCAAACACTGGAGTCTGTGTTTTTAAAGGCAAATACACATATCACATAAAAGCAGTAGTTTATAGACAGTAAAGTGGATATATGCCCAAAGATTCAACATGATATAAAACACAATGTGAGGAATTGACTGCAGCACAAGGAACTGAACTCAGATGTCTTTTTTCAAAGTCCAACAAAGGCTTAGCATCATATCTCCCCATCACAAGGAAGTAATAAAGCATACATCCTGTTTAGCATTAGCACATCCCAACTCTGAGTTCCACAAACCTCCAAACAGTGATGCTGTTTAGATCGGAACTGGAATAGGAGCGACGGGAACCCAGACATGGCGGCCACAAGTCTCTCTGGTTGGGTTTCGGTTTGAGAAGAGGAGAAATTGTATATTGAGACCAGTGATTGTCAACTGGCAGCCAGCAAAAGCTATCCATCTGGCCTGCAGAATTTAATGAATTCAGACAATGTGGAGGGGTGTGTGTTCCGGTAGTAAGGATATCTAGTATTTTTTCCTCCTATTTTGAAGCAACCCCGAAAGCAGTTGAGATAACAACAATTTTATTAGGAAGGATTTACCACCCGAACATGTTTGCATGTTCTCCCCGTGTCAGTGTGGGTTTTCTCCGGGTACTCCAGCTTCCTCCCACAGTCCAAAGACATGCAGGTTAATTGGTGACTGAATTGCCCAGAGGTGTGAATGTGAGTGTCAATGGCTGTCTGTCTCTATGTTTCAGCCCTGTGATAGTCACCCTGGCGACCTGTCCAGGGTGTACCCTGCCTCTCACCCAATGTCAGCTGGGATGGGTTCCAGCCCCCCTGCGACCCTCAAGAGGATAAGCGGTTACGAAAATGGATGGATGGATGGATTTACCACCCCCAAATATGTGTGTCCTCCTGTGGTACTAAAGAGGTTATAAATCCATCCGTCATTTATTATTGGGGAACAGTAGTGATGCATGGGTTGACCCACAGCCCATGGGGCGAGTTCGGGTAAGCTTATTGGGACATATTCTAATATTCTGAGTATGTTAATAAATTAAAGAAACATTGTGTGCAATAGTCCACCTTCCACCCCCTCTCTTAAACACACAAATACACACATGTAGCGGTGCTCAGTCTGTGTCTCTGTGCATGTCTCAGTCCTTGGTCCTGACAGTTGTGCTACTGCAATGCATAAAGTTGGTGGTTTGCAGGTTTGAGTTGTTGATTAATGCATTATTTAACATATCAGTTTTTTTTATTATTATTACAATAACTTTATTATATTATTAAACAATTATTTAAAAATAATTAAACAATGATACACTTACTAGGTCTAAATAAATCAAAATATATATATTTGCAAGTCCAGCCCCCACAGTGTCTGCTTTAAAAAAAAAAATTCTGGCCCTTGGACAGATGTAGTTTATGACCCTTGATTTAGAGTGACAAGAAGGTTATGTGTGCTCACTGTAAGGCTGCATCAGTGTTTTCTAAATCTATTACTAAGTTTGTGCAGTCCTAAAATCTTAAAACTATAAAAACTATACTAGCTAGTTTGAAACTAGTGACTTACTGGCTGGTAAAGTCTTAAGTAATGTGTAAATTAGTTGTGAGGAAACATCTTCAGGGATGTCTGATCAAGCAACCAACTATGTAAAGAAGAAGACACTGTGGCATCCAAAACTGTGGCAAACTTCCAAAACTTACAGCTTTATAGATTGCTCCAGGGATGACATTGTTTTGTAGGCTAAGGTGGAGTTAGCATCACCCTGGTTCCCTCATTAAAAAGCCTGTGGGATTTTTCCATTGGCTTATTGTAGAAAATAAGCTCTAAACAAACGTTTATGATAGCCTACTTACATGATTTGTTCAGCCAGATAATCTTCACCAATGAACACCACTTTCATGATTTTTGAAGCCTAAATGCAATCGCCAGAAGTAAAAAGCTAATGATATGCTACAGTACAAACGAACTTCTGTAGTCTGATTTAGCCCCTTGTTAGCAACCACCTTTTTTTAAAAACATACAAAAGCTTCAAAACTCACAAGCTGGGTATTTACCGATATATTTTATGTTGTAGAACAAAACTTAAATCAGACATTATTTCAGGTATCTAACCAAAAACCCATTCAAAAAAACCTACTGACTTTGAGACAAGGGAACCAAGAGTGCAAAGATGTTAACCATTTCCGGCTTTGAAGACTCATTCCTCGAGCACTCTATGGGGGAAACAATCCTTTGGAAATGTAGGTATGACTTTTTATGTGTGCATTTCAGAGCTAGTCATGATGCAGTTTAGAATTAATTGGACGTATCTGATTATGCTAACCCAGCTAAGGTTATTAGGCTATTTAGCAAAAACATAATTGGTATAACATTTCTAGTGTGGTTATGTCATGTTATTTTTGTGAAATGTGATTTAAAACCTTCAATCAGTTTACATCATTGTTAAATAATTAAATAGCATTGTATCAAGGCTGGGTCAGCTGTCTCAACAATATTTCATAGCTTACTACCTCTTTTTGCTTCATGCTAAAACCATGGATGTATAAAGAGCATAGGACAGCATTGGAGGCAGGGCCTAGATAATTTGTATGAAAGTTGCTCAGTGGCGTATGAAGCCAAAAAATTGATTTCCCGGGTGTAAAATTATCCATATCTTCCGCATTATTGAGTCCATAAAGCAAAAGCAATAGAAACTTTGCTGGTGAGCAGCTAACTTCCGCCAGCTGAGGTGTCTACTTACAGTTCAGCCCTCCATTAACATGAATTGGGTTAAAAGTAGTTAATCATGCAGCTCTCCTAAACTTTGGAAATGTTATTGAACCGAATGGATCAAATCCTGACAGCAAAACAAATCATTTTGCAGGGGATGTGGCACTCAAAAACAAAATGTATCCACTGATTTAAAAACATCTCTTTCACAATGTAAGTCATGGGGAAGTCTTTTTAGGGCCGATGGCATCACCTGACAGACCAGGAAGTTATAGCCTACAGTAGCTACACCATTTGGCCAGTATATCAAACTGGCTAGAACTAGTTTGTTTGGTATTTAGACCCTGTTTTAATATTGTGATGCATTACCATTTAGAAATCGTGGACAAATAAGCTAAGTTTCAAGTTATAAAAAGCTGGGGCAGCTGGCTACTAAAGTATTACTTTGGAGCTAACACAAATTAACCTTTGATTTAAATTGACACAGCCAGTGCCAGCAGTCATTACTGCAGGTATGTTGAACACAAATATGATAATGTATATCTAAACTGTCAAAAGCTGTGGGTGTGATACGGTGTACTGCTCATTTGCTATTTTCAATAAACCTGGTAGTGTTTTTCTTATCAGGGAAAATGAACATGTTTTTCAGGAATGAGTTCCTAATTCAATTATTGCAACAATGTAAGAAAAGTGCAAAGAACCCTCAGTAAGTCTGGACTGAAATGAACTCATTTGGTATCAAACTAGCATTTTCTGTCCACCACACATCATTTATTTTACCATCATCATAACATTCCACTTTTACCACAGGATAAACTCTCCAAGGCTGTACCTATTATAATTGACTATCAAAATAAAACATGCAATGGACGTTGGATAAATGCAATCATAGCAATCCTATGAATGTGTAATGATGCTGTAAAACATGCCTCGACAAGCATTTAAATGCACAACAGGCCACATTACAGGCTAAGCGGTTCTATAATCTCCAGTAATCTCTGGTTGTACGGTTCGACATGCACCAGAGCATCTTCACCCCCCGTCGTGACCTACCACCCCTGGTTTTTTGCGTTTCATGTAAATATAGTGTGTAATAACACACTGTCAGAGCACAGATGCTATTATGGCCTTCCTACCAAGCAGAGGTCATCTTTGCCACCCCGCCCAAAAGAGGGGCCGCCTCACCACCGTGGTTAAAGGCCCTGCTTTCACCCAGACCAAAATGACAGACATGATTTTATCTTTACATTTTGACCAGGGTTTGTGGTGGAGTGCGCTGAGAATCCTATCTGAAACTTTACAAGGATTTAGCAAATTCGCACTGATTTGTGGAATTGTTTCAATTTTTTTTTTAACACTGGATAAACCACTTAAATCTTTGCTCTCTTTTGCCTGTGACTGCAGACTCTGGGTGCTGCAAACTGCCAAAAAGTTATGATAGGTGTCACACTGGCAAGGTGAGAGGGAGTCGAACATATCTCAGCGATTATGAGAAACAGGAAGAGAGCGTTTGGCGCAGAGGCACGCATACATTCCAGCTTTGAGCCAATCCAAGAAGACATTTACAAATGTCTCCCTTTGAAAGTTCAGATGGTGATAGGCTGTGTATGCACTGCAGAAAAGGTCTGGTCATTGTTACCGTGAAATACAACAGTTCATTTCTATCACAACCATTCCAGATGTATTTATTCTTACAAGCCACAATTCAAAATACATGCTGCCAACTGGTTCTGCTTAGCAGCACTGCACATTACTTGGATACCCAACAAAACATGAATGATGCAGTTTTCTTCTACTGCACACAAAGCTGGTCCCATCACTTTCACAAATTGTTTACAAAGTGACATATTGAAAGCAGTTGCTCCAAAAAGAATGAGCGAGTCAGGCACACTGCTGCACACATCTTGATCTCTATACTCTAAAAATATTTCCAAATAACACACAAGAAATGGCCAAAAGTACAAACTGAGTAATGTTTGTGATTTTATCAGAAGATTTTCCAGATGGCTGTGCTACATAGGACTCTCTCTGGTGTCCAGATCTAAATTTAAGCCATCCTGTCAGGACTTTTGCACTGTAGACCCCGACTCTTAAAAAGCCCAGTCTGTGCCATGGGAAAACATTGCTCTGTTTATTCATTAGTCGCACTTTGAAGTCGTTCTCACCTTTCTCCTAAACTCCACTGATGAGTTGAGTTCAGCACTTGAGACGCAAATTAAAAGCAAAGACCTCGAGGCACGGGGCCATCTGGTCTGTCTTGTGCCTCCACTGTAAATGTTTCATTAGCAGGCTGATTATTCTTTCCCCACAGGCTTAAGACTCCTTGAGGAATAAATGACCATAAGGCAGCAATACTGTACACAGTAATAAAACAACATCAACAACCTAGCATGCTTTGGCAAAAATTTACATATAAAATGTGTAATACCACAATAATGAATAAATGAGTTCTTTTAGGGTTACATTTCACAAACAGCTGTTTCCACATGTTTATGTTTTCTTGTATGAAGTCAGTGTGTGGTTGAAAAAGCACAGGAGACCACAGAAGAATGACATAACTGCAGTATTTTGTGGTGGAGGTGCTGGATCTTAACATGCTTCTGGAATAAGAAGAACAGGCACAAATAGAAAATAAGACTTGCATAAGAGTGCGCTGAAGTGCCAGTACGTGCAGGTTTGCGTGCATGAAAGAGTGTGACAAAAGGTCCTCAAGTAGTAATTACTTCTAACAATTACTTTTATTATATAGCTATTTATAAAATGCTATGAGGAAAAGAAAGGTTAGAGGGTAGGGCTCATTTTAGGCAGTCAACAGGAAATCCCCTTGGAAAATCGATAAAATTGTTTCAGCATTGAACGGCTTAATTCAATTAGTCATTTTGGAGTCTCTTCTTAAGCTTAGGACACATTGTAGTCATGATCTAATCCAGAGAGAAATGCAGCCGCTCTGTGGACAGTGAATAATTGTACAACACCTGGGACACACTGACAGAACCAAGGGAAAATTTTCTGGTACACAGGTGTAACATTCGAATAAAACTTCTAAACTTATCATTTAACATGTGTTAAAGCTGCACTAATTAATGTTTACATAAAAATAACAATGGATCAAAGGACTATGTGTAATTTGAAAGGAGTCTTGAAGTGGCTGCAGTTCCTCCTAGCTCTATGAAGCGTTTTAGCATCTTTCAGCTCAGTGTTTTGGTTTTATGGCCTGTAACTTCACGGTTTTTGGTTCATTTTCATTAACACCATTTCCAGCAGCAGGCAGTTGTTTTCAACAAAAAAGATCCACTGTTTGCTACCTTCCCAGCACCAAATGGCAGACGGACAAACTTAAAAACTAGCTGGTAAAGCTGGTGGAGCGTTTCAAAGATAAAGACCCAAACAGTTCTTAATCTCTCTGAACTGGAGTTAAAACACAACTCCGAATAAATGCTACCATTGCTTTGCATCTGCTGGATATTTAATAAAGCAACAGTCTGCTAAATTTAGCCATGAGAACTAGGGATGTCCCAATCAGATCTCAAAGATAGAGGCATAGAGGCAGATCAGGGCATTTTTTTAACTGATCACGATCGGTTATATTGAGCTATATACAGAGTCCAATCCTTTGTTTAATGTCAGCTGTCACACGTGTTTTTACTTACATAGCTTTCATGCAGAGACACGCAGAGTGCAGCCGTTCCCAACTCTGCACTCTCCTTTTCTCCTCCACTCAGCTGAGTGCCCATGTGTGTGTTTAAGAGCTGAGGGCTGAGCACTGTGTGTGGCAAAACACTACACGGCATAACTGACAGCAAAATGCAGTATGAGCATGTTCATTTATTTGTTTGTTTTTTCATTTTTATTTTATTTTTTTAGGGCATTTTTACCTTTAATTGATAGGATAGTAAAGTGTGAAAGGGGGAGAGAGAGAAAGGAAGAGACATGCAGCAAAGGGCCACAGGCTGGAGTCGAGCCCGGGCTGCTGCGGCAACAGCCTTGTACATGGGGTGCCTGCTCTATCCACTAAGCCACTGACGCCCTGTTTGTTTGTTTTTTAACTAAAATTATAAATACTCACTTCATTAAAGCTCAGTGTGAGAGTATGTTGCGTTTCAGGCCCATGGCGTTTATCTACAGGCAGAGGACAGACAGACAGCAGTGCCACTGCAAAGCGCAACAAGTTCAAAAGATGTACAGACGACAAAAATAAACGCTGACTGAAAAACCATTCATTCATGTAACTCAGGCAAAGGCTGCATCGAAAGCAACAAACACCAGAGAACAAGCTACTCCCTTAAAGGGAGTAGCCTGTTCCCTCCAAACAGCTACAAGGCCAAAAAGAATTACAGAGAGGGTTTGTTATTGTGGACCTCTTTCCCTATCTAAAGAAAAGAAAAAAAAAAAAAACTCACAGCTTGGATACAAGTATTTTTTTTTCGTAATGTGTTGCAGAGCGTTTCAGTCGTCAACCATATACATTGGATTGATTTCAATAACTTCAATATACTTGAAGTGCACACTGAAGAAAACAGAAGTATCGGATCAGACCTTGGTATCTGCAAGCACATTGAGTTTACGCCTGGCGTATGAAATGTGAAATCAAACCCAGCTCTAACCAGCTTTTAGCCTCTTTTAGCTGGTTGTTTTGAGCTTTTCTCTTGCACCATCTAGAGGGGAAATTGTCAACTTTATACACAAAATATATGGTTTTGTAAAACTATTTTGTGAGCATTTATGGACCCCAGAGGATAAACACTTATGAACCTGACCTAAAAATCTGCTTGTACATGGTTGTCAGCATTCCTAAAAAAATATTGGGCAGATTACAAACAAGTTTAACTTTACACTTGTCATGCTCCCCAGAGGAACTCTACACCAAGCAGGTTATTGGTGTATGGCTGTTTTTTACTGGTTGATAAGCTTCAGTTTTGTTGCAAATAGCCATCATTCAAAAAGAATGAACCGATCTGAATTTCGGCATTTTGGATCATATTGAGAGCAAAACTTCTGCTTGTACACAAAGAACTGTCTAATGTTACAGGGTTGCCAAGTACTGAGAGCCCCTGTGATTTTTTGGGATTCTGTGACCTGCTCTTTAATACCGTCCAGAGGTCAGACCTTACATTTTTAGGCCCCCTCTTTGAATACCATATCTGTCAGAAATAGTCACTCCATCTAATTCTGTCACAGTGTGGTGAACTCCGCAGCATGAGGTCAGCATGTTTTACACATGATTTCACTCATGACACTTGTGTTTTCCCTGCACACAGGAGCTGTCAGGGTGGTAGAGTGACTGAGGACGCTATCGTTTCTTGCCAGTGTGTCCTAATGGAGGCATGGACAGAATTCCAACCTCTGACAGGCAGTTTTCATCGTTGTTTAGGTAACAGTTTACTTATGACTCAAGATTTCTCAGACACATGCATTACAAGGAGACAGGGGTCCAACAATGGCCCTGATTGATACCATGAATCTCCATATCAAACTTTTGGATGACATGAGATGGACAAGACGCTTAACAAAAAAAGGCATTTTCCTCACAGAAGCACTGATGAAATGGAAACGTCTTAAAACTTTACAGCGGGATAAAGGTTTGTGGCCATAATGTAACGTTCTATGACTTATCCATAGTTTTACAATTGTATTTTTTTTAAATAAAAGTGCTACTGTGACTGAAAAAATGTTAGTACTTCTTGAGTTTTTCCTACAAAACATAAATTTAATGCAATAAATGTGCTCAACAAGTTGTAAAATATGTTCTGGTGTTGCAAAATTCCCAGACTTCATAAGATTTATCAAATTTGCAGACTTTGCTTGCTATATATTTTTCTTAATCCCACAGCCAGTGTGGCAATCCCATAGGAGAGGTAACTTCTTTACTTTTTGTTGCCAGAAGGACACTGTGAAATCCCAGCAATTTCAAAGCAATGCAAATCGCCAAACCAAATGTTTTCACCAATTCAAATTACTTTATTTTCCTTAAAAACCACAGATCCACTATATTAGTACAATAAGGTTCAGTTCATGTCAAACTAGATAAAGATTAAAGCAGAGCTGGACACATTCAATCAAAAGGTAACAGCACAGAAAGGCAGACAGTCGTGAATTCAAAATACTATGGAAGTTTTCCCCAGTATACAACTCTTATTTAGGAGGAAATCAAATTATGTGCATAATATTGACGCCAAAGTAGAGTTTCACCATATAGAGTGGATCAAGTCATTTTTTCCCTTGCAACAAAATGAAGTTTCCCAATGCAGAGGTGCTGTAACAGTCTGTCAGCTGGAAGACACAGGGGGACATGGAGCCCATCTGGATGCTGCTTCCTGATTGGATGGTCAACAAAGTGTCTTTTCCTGGCCGCTCTCCACTGATTGATGAATGAAGGGGAAAAGGAGAGAACGTGGAGTTCAGGGCTACCAGAAGTTGGCTCTGGAAGAGGAGAGAGGTTCAGTAAGTTAGAGGGAATAACTTGGCGGTCCACAGTGGATGGCAGATGAGGAGGAAAAGTAGAGCTGGATGGAGATGGAGAACAGTGAGGATGAGAGGTGACGTGTTGGATTCAATTAAATATTTTATTAATGGTTCCTTTCGTCTTATTAATCAAGACCAACGTTTTAATGGCTTTAACTCTGACTTAGATGACACTGACAATTAAAAAGGGATTACGATAGAGTCTGGCAGGCGGTCCGTCCCATCTCAAAAGATTATTCAACACTTATGCAACCAATGAAAGACAATAACATACCTACAGAATGAGAGCGCAGTATGAGGTTACACAAGTAAATTGGGCACATCGATGACACGTAAGCCCTGTTAACACTTGGATTTAAATCAGTCTTGGGTGGTCTGATTACAAGTCGGCAGCTCTAAATACAGGTGTGAATACACCCAAAACAGATGCTTTACAAACCTTAAAACAGTCAACCTTCACATTGGGTGCCAGAGTGGTCCCAGTTGTGCTTATTAGGAGACAGGTCCCTCCTACCACTAGATATATCCAAACTAAAATTTACACTTGCATTGGCAGGCTTCATTGGCACTTCAAGGACTGTTCTCTGCCATTGGAAGAGTCAGACAATGCCTTGCTTTGATGAATGGTTAAAATTAATGACAACATTTCTTCTTTTAAACCTTTACTCACACGGACTAATAATTACCAGGAAAGTTTTGTGAAGTCTGGTCTCACTTTTTAATGTGCATAAAGAATGAAAGAGAATGGAATGAAAATATTCCTAACTTCCTAACTAAGATAAAGGAAACCTAAAATGTTGTCAATTCATTTTCCCCTCCATCAACTCATCACTTCATCAGCTAATTGTTTAAGCTTGACCAATTCTCCCTCAACAGTCACACCTGAGTAGAATTGGTAAGATTTAATACAGCCTGACTTTAGGTAG
Source organism: Epinephelus fuscoguttatus (assembly GCF_011397635.1). Lineage (NCBI taxonomy): Eukaryota > Metazoa > Chordata > Actinopteri > Perciformes > Serranidae > Epinephelus > Epinephelus fuscoguttatus. The sequence continues at coordinate 34,060,865 of NC_064759.1, read as the reverse complement.
CATGCTAGCTATGCTAAGCTTCATATGATATGGAGAAGAGATGGAAAAGTATGTTAGATGGATGTGTACTGTAATTTTGAATGCCTCGGTGAAAATAATAATACCAGTGTTGTTTGTAACTGAGAAATTGTCAGTGGTAGTTTTAAAAAGTGCAACAGCGGTTCCATAAAAGTTGGGATGCTGAGTATTAAATGTAAATAAAAACAGAATGCAGTGATGTACAAACCCTTGTTGACCTTAAGTAAATTGAATACAGTCCAAAGACAAGAAATTTAATGTTCAAACTGATAAAGTAATTTTGACTATGATACCTGCAACATTTTCCAATAACATTGGGACAGGGGCATGTTCACCAGTTTAACCAGTTTAGTTTTGAAAGTGAAATTCTTCCAATTGTCACCTGATATTCAAGCAGTCTGGGGTCTTTGTTGTCCTATTTAGCGTTTCATAATGCACCACACATGTTCAATGGGAGTCGGGTCTGGACTACAGGCAGGCCAGACTACCTGTGCTCTTGCAGGTATTCATGCTGTTGTAACGTGGAGAATGTGGCTTGACGTTGTCTTGCAGGAATAAGTAGGGACTGTAAATTACATCTTGTGGATGACAGCATATATTGCTCCAATATCTGTTTGTACCTTTCAGCATCGACAGAGCCTTAACAGATGTGCAAGTTACCCATGATAATAAGGGCACTAACATACCCCATACCATCACATATGCTGGCGTTAAACTTTGCACTGTTATCAATCTAGATGGTTCTTTTCCTCTTTAGCCCAGAGGAAATGACGTCCTTGATTTCCAAAAAACAATGAAATGTGGACTCGTCAGAACACAGCACACTTTTCCACTTTGTTTTCGACCATCTCAGATGAACTTTGGCCCAGAGGAGTCGGCAGCATTTCTTGATGTTGCTGATAAATGGCATGTCCCCCCCCAAATTCTGAAAAACACAAATTGTCCCCCCCAATTCTAAATAGCTTAAATGATTGAAACTGAACAAATGTATACAGTAATCCTATATACTGAGAGAAAGGGAAGATGATGAGGAGAAATGGGAATCCGTGAGAGGCGAGAGATGAAAACGTGAGTGGACATAACATGCCTGAGACCCTGAAACTGGAAGTAGCATTAACTAACAGCGAAGCAGTGAAAAGGAGGGTGATGGCTGGTTCCATGTACTACTGGCTGTTTAAGAGAAATAAATAGTAAAGGTAAGCATATGATTCTCTTTGTAGTGCTTTTTGAATGACTTGGTGATGGTGATGAGCCTCTATGAAATTGTGAAATATGCTGGCAATCTCAAGCGCTCTGTGGGCATGATTTGCACGCGTGCAATTAAAAAAAAAATCACAACTGATTGTGTCCCCCCCAAACTTGTCATCAGATCTGCACCCATGACTATGGGTCACAGGCATTCAATAATGGTTTCTGACCCAGCCACTTAGGTGCAGAGATTTCTCCGGATTCTCTGAATCTTTTGATAAAATTATGGTTTGTAGATGGTAAAATCCCTAAATTCTTTGCAATTGTTCATTGAGAAAGGTTGTTCTAAAATTGTCTGACTATTTGCCCACAGTTTTTCATAAAAGTGGTGAACCTTGCACCATCCTTGCTTGAGAACAACTGAGCCTTCTGAGGATGCCCCTCTCAGACCCAATCACAATACTTTAATCTGTTACCAGTTAACCTGTTTACCTGAGGAATGTTCCAAACAGGTGTTTTTTGAGCATTCTACAAATTTCTCAGACTTTTGTTGCCCCCGTCAGTTTGAACATCTTATCTCTGGACTGTATTCAACACAGGTCAAATGGGACTTGCAAATAATTGCATTTTGTTTTTATCTATGATTCACACAGTGTCCCAACTTTTTGGGAATTGGCGTTATATTCTTCAGTACAGAAACTATGTTGATCCCCTCTTGTTTTCTGTCATCTTAATTTTTTGCTTAATTTCACGACTGTATTTGGTTTTTCCTTCTTGGATGAATCATGTTGGCCTCTGGACATCATGTTATTTGACTCCCAGACACTAATATTATTATTATATTATTTACCACAGGTGGCTAAACAGAAAGCCAGTGTTAGTTGTCCAAGATAGTGACAGCGCCCCATAGCCATGAGGCAAATTTGTAGAACGCATTATGTTTTGAAGCACCCGCACAGTTTTCTGTGTAGTTTGAGCCTCTTTACAAATTGCTACTGTAATCTTCTTAAGCTATATGGACATCTTGGCCAAGTGCAAATGTAGATCTTTCCACAGATAAAATTCAATGCAAGCTGGGAGATATGATACAATCTCCCTGTTCTCCCTCCTTGTTACACCAGAGCTGCAATTCAGATGTACATGATACTATATCTGAACAGGGCCCTGGAATATGCATTAGCCTGTGGTGTCTGGATAACAATAAAATATATATGTCCAGTGAAAAATTATATCAGACAGCTAAGTAAAAGAGTGTGTAGGAAAAAAAAATGGCAGATCATAGTTAGATATCGTGTCTTCCTAACTACATTATGGGAATATATAATGCAGATTATAGGGCAATGGTTGACAGGCACTAATATACACTAAGTGTTTGAAAATGACATAATGCCTCTTTGTCACTTTCCATCAAAGGGAGCTGTCAGATCTTTCCTACCTGATGAGGGTTCAGTAGTTGATCATCCTCTTAATTGCTTCGAAGCACTTCCACTTGTCTGGGATGTAGAAGGGTTCAAAGATGTGAGGGAAGGGGGTGTCATAACCACAGACCCTACTGATGGGAGCCTCCAGGTTGAGAAAGCACTCCTCCTGCAAAGAAAAAAACACAAAGGTGAGGGGGAAAAAAATACTCTCATTATTGGGTGAAAGCTGTCAGTGCTCAAACATAATTCATTCAGGCAGGGAAACCAAGTCAACATGTTCAGACGGCAAAGGCTCCGATCCTTCAGTGTTTGAGGGAAAGATGAGGGTTCATATAGGCTGCTGCATGTCACGAGTATGTTCGATCTGGTTTACCACTTCTCAAAGCTTTGGCATATCCAACACTATCAAAAGGGGATATGTGATACTGACTCGAACGGGCAAGTATAACATGGGTATTTCAAACAGCTTGACAACTTAATTTCATTTTTATTGCCATATCTGATTCATATGCTACAAGTCAAAATGGTTTATTCAGGCTCCTTCAGGGCAGGCAAGTGCTCAGGCAATTTGGCCAGAGTGCAAAACAAGCCATGACTCGTGTCTCTATACTGGCTTCTGACCTCTTCCCATGGAGACAAAGCAGAATGAAGTTGGCCAAAACACTCCAAATGGGACAAACCCCCTGATGAGTTAAACGAACACACTTGGACGTGTGCTCACAGATTTTTAGAAAAAGACCTGAAGTACCCTTTTGCAGCTGAAACTGCAAACCTGCAAACAACTCAAGCAACCAAAATAAAAGCATACGAGTTGACTTTGAGGAAGCTGCACAGCACCGTCTTTGCGTAACACCTGTTTGTGCGCAGTCTGTCTCCGACAGAGATGCAGAACGGATTTTAACCTGTTTCTTGTGACACTGACAGCATCACAAACTCAGCCATCCATTTAATCCCACATTACAAACCCACCAATTGGCTGCCATGGATCAGCCTGGCATTTGGCAGGGCAGGACTTGTATGTTTCACACTATGTTTTTCATTTCTTATAAAACATCTGGCAGAGTCCAGGGGAAAGTCAGTCTTCATGACGAGCCCTTTGTGTTTTGGTACTTTTACAGCCTGTAAAAATATAGCACAACAAGAGAAAAAGAAGGAGAGAGACTGCAGCAGAAGTCTGTTGCTCTGTGTGCCTGTGGAGATGACATGGTACAGTGAGAGCTTTCCCGCCTGCAGGACATGTCTTGGGTTGTATTGTTAAATTCAAAGGATTGCCAAGTAGGACTACAAATCCAGAATGATCAAGTCTGGATGCAGGAAACAATAAATGAAACAGGAACGAGACCAAGAGTCTGCAGCCATGCTAGCTGCTCCACAAGGCTGCATTTAGGCACAGTGATGCTTTGAGCAAAATGCTTAAAACTCACCATACTAACATACTCACAATGACAACAGTAAAATGTTGATGTTTAGCAGGTATAATGTTTACTATGTTCACTGTCATAGTTCTGTGTGTTAGCATGCTAACATTTGCTTATTAACAATAAACACGAAGTACAGTTGAGGCAGGTGGTACTGCCTTTAGCTTTATTTATGCGAGAGTACAGAGTACAGGACAAATGAAAAGTTATGGGATCATCAAAGATAAAAGCTCATCCTGTGGGGAACATGAATGTAAGTACTGAATTTCCTGGGAATCCTTTCAGTGGTTGTTGGGACATTTCACTCAAAACCATAAATATCAACCTTACGGGACTGCAGAAGGAAAAGAGTCTGTAGGATTCATTATCTAGGAACCATGAATATCTGTACCCAGTTTTGTGATAATGCATCTTATAGATGTTGAGATAATTCACTAGAAAGTGAAACATTTGACCTTCTGCTGGTGCAACATAAAAAGTGAGAGAACCAAAAAAAGTCATCAAGATTCATCCTCTGGGCACCATGATGCAAAGTGGACGAAAAAATCTGAAGGACATTTGAGGAGTATGGATGGTGATATATTAAGTTACCTGCAATTATTGGTTTAAAGTGGAAACAGACAACTTTTCAGCTTACAGTAACTGCAAAGAACTTACATCGATACTCTTTGGTAATTGCGGCTAGCGACCAATAGCTACCGGGGAAAACAAAAATGATATCTGCAGTCTGTTTGGTTGCACGATGGCTGATGCATGTCATTTTGAGCTGTAAATTGAACCTTCATTTCATGGGGAGATGGTACCCGGTGATGGAATTAATTGCATTGTAAATGCAGGCCTATAGGGAACCAATCTAAACACCAAGGTGTCATTATTCTATAGTCATTATATTGTGCAATCAACATTTACTTCATAATGATAAGTAAAAGATCTTTTTCCACATTAAAGATATACTATGCAGGATTAAAAAACAAAACAAACAAACAAAAAAAAACAATGCACAGACTCATACAGGAGTAATCCCTCTCGTCATCATTTAGGACCCACGAGAATGTGTGGTGGTATTTTTTTCTGCAGACACTCTGCCCACTGCCCGTATTTTCTTATTTTCCTCTTATTGTCTGTGTTTGGGACATTCCTATGCATGTACCACCACAGTGCTCAGATGACGTTGGGGCTTTATAAAAAGGTTGCGACCAGATGCCAGAACGTAAGCAGCAGGCATCCAAAAGATAAGCACTGAAAAACACAAATACAGTGAGGCGAAATGCCTAACGAGTGTGAATCTGGGGTTGGCTTTTACTTGTACTTTGACTGGTAAGCTTGCTCACAAACCGTCATTGACACTCCTTCATAGTATGGCTTTAAAATTGTCTTCCAATTGATTCTTTGACATAAAAAGCCCATCGACAGAGGCCAGCCCAGTGGTCATGAGGTCTTTCCTTTTGGTGACTGAAGAATGAACTCCCCAGACTAAGTGGAGCTCCACCTGATCTGCTATGCAGGGCTCTATACTGCCGACTCTGCTATCTGCCTGGCAGCTGGGCTCCTGCACACTTGGACTTGATCGGTCTGCTCCACCCAGTTAATTAACTGTGATTAGCTGTAATGAACGTACACTGAGTGGAGACAACTAGTTTAACAAACCCGCCTTTCCTTTTCACTGCTCTGTTTCCTCCTTCCTCGTGGACTGCAGAATAACCTGAGACAGGCCCAGACAACAGCCACTGTACCCTTGGTGACATGAAAACACAATCTCTGCATTTTCCAATATTTTCTTCTTTAATGCATTTCTTTCATGTGCTGACAAATGCCCATGGCCCTGGGGTCTTTGAAGTGCAGTGAGAGTCAGATGTGTATTACAAATGAATGAGAATAGAGAGAAAAAAAAGCCAGGGGTTCTGGATTGTGGCTTTTGTCGCAGAATGATGCTATGTTATGTTTCAGATTACGTAACAATCAGTAAGCTAAACCTTGACCTCGTCATAGGTTTCTTTGGGTCTTGATCTAAAGAAATGGAAATTAAATATATCAAAAAGTCTGATCTATACCCATGAAGTCAATGAAACAGTTCAGTGTTGTTATAAGGATCATTTAAACATGATATATGCATGTCATAACTGGCACCAAGCTAAAAAAGCTAACAGGTTATTTCTTGGGCAAAGGTCAGTCTCATTTATTGGAAACCTACAGACTTGGGAATGTTTAAGCTGAACAGGAGTGTACTTGAATAGACTGAGCCTGGAGCAAAGCTGGATGTCAACGTCTTTGAATTATTGACAGACAGGGGGAAGGTCCAAACAACATTAGGCTCATATTAGGGTTTCGTCTTTTCAGGTCTAGATCAATCCATATTTTCATATTTCATTTTGCCTCTGTGCAGACTTGACTTAAAAGCTCCATTTCCTGACAGTATTTTTTTGAAAGCTTGACATGCAGTGAATGAACTTTTGTCCATGGTATATATGAAATGGTGGACACAGTGTAAATTTTGTTAAGGAAAAAACTATGTCCAAAAATGTTTATATGTTTGATAATAAAAACAATGACAAAATGTATGTTTTGTTCTCAGAAACCAGACAAGGCTGAACTCAAATGTTAGTGGAGGGCTATCATTTACAATTTGACAATGACATTTACAATGAGAGGAAATGAGAAAAGTGATTAATTATTTTTTAAAATGTATAAGAAAAATGTTTTTAAATAGGAAGCCTTGGGTTGTGCTTGCAATTATTTTCCAATGCTAAATGAGCGGTTTGAGATTGGGGTGCCAACAGGTTGATAAACACCAGTAAGTAGTCAGTGCCATGATGTCTCACTATTCTCCAAATCACTCACATCGGAGCAGAATTAGCCATCAGCGCGAATCATAACTGGCCAGTAAATAAGCAGCTGTGTTTGTCTGACTGTGGATGGTGGAGCTCTCAAATAGATTTGTGGAGTTTGTTGGTTGCAGCACTGGCTGTTTGCAGCTAGCTCTGCTTGTTAGCCCCTAAAGTGCAGCAAAGCAAGCAGCCACCAGCTGCCGAACAAGGTCCAGTTTAATCACCAATCCTATGAGAAGACATGAGTTTAAATCTCCAGACCAACATGTTGCATATTTATAAAGAATTCATCTGAAATAAAATTATTTTTCTGCTTCTTTATAGTGAGATCGATAAGTCAGATTTTACAGTGAACCTGAGTACAAATCCTAGTTGTCTCAAATTAGTTTAAAATTAAAAGTTTTATAAATGATGATCACTGAGTGTGTGCTCGTAAATTATTGTTGAAACCCGTCAAAAAATCTGGTGAAAAATAGGTTTCTAAATGTGTAGAAATTATTTGTAGTTCTAGAAAAAAATACATCTAAATCAAATTTAAACACAAATACAGAGAAAACACATTTTGACAAAAAGACAAAAATAATTAACATTGACAATATTGTAATGACTTTTTGTCCACTAAAAGGTTCTGAGTTGTTGTCGGCTAAAACTGAACCAAAGCTAAAGGAAGCTAACGGATAAGAATTAGTAAAATGTGAAAAGCTATTCATAATTTTTAGTCTGAAGACTAAATAAAAAAAAGAAAAGTCAAAATTAACATTTCTGATGAACCCTGAAGAGGAAAATACAAACCTTTCCTACCACCGACTCAAAATAACACAAGGTACTTTTCTTTCCTCTCATTGATGAAAAGTGACAATTAGATTATCCGTGACCATCGAGATTACAGCCTCAAGATCTATTCTCTGCCCGACTTCAGACAACCAGTCAGACAGTGCCAGGGAGTTTGCTCTTTTGTCTGGATCACATCTGTAATCTCCTCTAAATACATTTACTGGAAGTGGGAGAAAAGCACAGTAGTCTGCCTGCCACCACAGCTGGACAGAGAATGGCCACACAACTCAGATTTCATTCAAATCAGTGTTTATCTTTTGGGAAGTGCATCATTATATGTAATATACTTAAATGCCAGAATAAAAATATGTCATCCTGGCAGTGCCAAAACACTTGCACCCTGCAGTGGTGCTGGATTTAAAAATACTTCACAGCGGGGGCTTAGACTTTCAGTGATGATATTGTGTCTCCTGTCACACAAAAATCAGAGTTTGTCAGAAACACCCACAGATTGGGGGTTGCAGTCAGACACGAGTAGGAAAGTGCCAGTATCACTTGCTATTACCAGCAAGGAAAGACAATGCCAGGGCCACAAACCAGCTTGATTTCAAGTAAGAACAGGCCAAGACTAGTTATAATTCTTTGATGTGTTTCTAAACTTGTAATGGCTGTTGGGCTCGTCTGACTGAGTAGCCATGAGGCCTGGGGGAGTCATGCCCACCATCTCGTTCTCTATCAGTGGATACCCGAAAGTGCCTTCAAAGGACTATTTACACTCATCACTTAGGCCATCGGAATGGTCAGCTAATATATCTTTTCTTATCTTCATAAAACCTGCACCAACATGCTAACAGTAAAATGTTATATGCCCATGTATGTCAGTAAAGCTGAAGCCAACAGAGTGCAGCTTAGATGGCTCATCTTTGATGTCTGTTGGGTCTGACAATGTTCTTCGGAGTCTGACTATATAGGGCTAACCTAGCAGAGTCTGAATTGTCATAAAAACTACAGTATAATGTACAGTGAAACCTACAGAGGATACCATAAAACAGGTCTCAGATGGGGGTGTAATAGCTTGGAGTGTTGCCTCTATGACCAACAGGGTTCCTACACAATATGGGAAACTATGGAATTTGATTTTAGTAATTTCCAGGTTTGGATAAATATGGAAAAAGGAAAAGAGAATATGGAAAATTATTTGTGTTTCCAGATTACTTCCCCCTGTTCTGTTTTCTAAAATATGAAATCTCGAAAAATAAACTGCTGTTTCAAGCAGAGTGTTTTACATAATGTTTGGAGCAGGCAGCCAATGCAGCAAAAATGTTTACCGCTGTGTGAGAGAATGCTGGCAAGAGCAAGCTTTATGCTGTCAAAAGCAAGGCAAGAAATACGGAATGCAACTGAACCCGCACTCCCACAAAGAACTACTTCTTTGACTGTACGTCATAGCCTTTAAAACAGCTCTGCCCGAATGGCCTTACAACTGTAGGCTACCAAATCCATACATCTGTGTACAAATCAGTTTGAAAGAAAATGCAGCAATATCTTTAAACTATATTATGTCTCATTTATAAATAAGAACCTAAAATGAGTTGAAAAAAGTTCAATAATATAATCTTCACAGCGTTTGTGTAGCCTTGTTCATTTACTGTGTCCATGGAAATAACAACCATAAAGGTATGGTTTCCTTATACGGAAAAATTTGACTACTTATCTGATGACTACATCAGTGCATCACTCATTCAGAGAGAATTTGGCTTTCCCCTGCCTGGCTTAACAGTGCTGCCTATGGCCATGTGTGAACCTGTCCTAAAACCACCCGAAACGTTCGTTTTCAAAGCCATGAAACTCACCGAGTGGTCAGTGGTGTTCGTTGATGTTTTGACATAAAAACTGTAGCAAAATGTGGTTTCCATCCGTGTTTTCGCTATTCATCTCGATTTTGGAACTATTTTTTCAGCTGCCTCACACCCGTGTGTAAACTTCCACTTGATCGTTCGTTTGACCCTGAAGCGTTATACACTCCAGCCCACTTGATGGCGATAATGCTCCTTTACGTGGGTGTTGCCAACCGGCAGGAAACCATTGCAATGTAACAGGACAGCAGAAGAAGAAGGTTGGCATTGTGTTTAAAGGCATCGTACTGCAAAGGTCGTTTACAAGCGAGTAGTCCATTGTGCAGTTGTTTAAACTTATTACAAAACTTTTTCGTTCGTTCTCCTTCTTCCTCCAGGAGCGCACACAGCACTGTTGAGCCGGCACTTTCACTGAGCCAAAAGACCACAATGACTACAACCTTGTCGTAAACAACCCCCTTTCCGTCTCCGGTGGTCGATTACTACCAACGGACAATGAGGCTTCTACAGAAAACCAATGGGGTAGACTTTTTTCCCCGTCTCTTGCTTGGTGGTAGCCATGGCAACATCTACCCCTCGCTGGCAAGTCAGCATCTGAAATCCCTCGCTCCGAGGGGCTAGTTTCATACTCACTACCCCTCGTTATGCCCCCTACCCCTACATGCAAAAAGGAATTGGGACACCACTACCCCTCGCGGGAACGCGCAAATGTAGGGGAAGAGCCAAGGGGTACGGCGAAGGGGGGGTATTGGGACGGGCCCCAAATGTCAAGTAAATCATCACGGAAATCACAGTTTGCTACGATTTTTATGTCAGAACGTCAACAAACACCACTGACCACTTGGTGAGTTTCAAGGCTTTGAAAACAAATGTTTAGGGTGGATTTAAGACAGGTTCACACATGGTCATAGGCACCAATGTTAAGCCAGGCAGGTGAAAGCCAAATTCTCCGAAAATGAGCAATCATCACTATTTTGGTCTTAGCCACTCTATTTCATAATAAACAACATACATGTAAAACCATGTATGCACATAATAAACATGTTGTGATTTGTTCTCAGATGTCAAATATGATCTGAAAGTCTAAAGCGGGTGCTTGACTGTCATGACATGTCAGCTTCATTAAAAGTATAGCTGCAAATTAAAAGTACCAATATATGTAAAAACACACTGAGACAATACATCTGTGATCAGTTCCCTAATTTAATTTTAATAATTTGAATGATCAATGTAAGTGCACTTGTCCTAGAACCTATGACTTTTCCTAAAAATGTGTCTTGTATGTTTTCTGAAGCCTTTAAGTTACAAAAATGAAACACACTAGACTTCTGAGCATTTATACCTCCGACCACGGCAGCGTCTGAAAATTATACACTTTGATACATACAGGTAGGCTATACATATTGCAAAACTCTGAAAATGAAACCATTCATACGGTCAATAAAAATCTATTTTGTTAATAATAAAAAACGAATGTAATCTCAACAGTGACCGTGCCAGCCAGCGGGACTGCGTCTGAGTGTGTGTGTGTGTTGTCAGTATGTCAGAGAGGAGGAGTATCAATAAAAAAAAGTTAATCTAATTTATTATTGACTGACAAATAGTGTTAATTAATTGACATGAGACACTGGAGAGGTTGTCAGTTCTATTCTATAGTCTGTGATATTTTTTTTATTTTATCATAACGGGCAGCATAAACAATGAAGTTACATATGATGGTCTGGCAGATCGCTGCTGCGCTTGGAAGCAGCTGACAGTGACAGTTTTTTAAGCAGCCATTTTTCTTCCTACCAATAACCTACGGTTGAGGCAGCTCCAGCTCCAACTCCGCTCACATGCTCTGACTCAGGCATCAGAGCCTCTGAGCTACAGCGATAGATGCATTGGCGCTGTCTGTGGTGCTTTACACTAGGACCGCCAGGATTACAGTGCCCCTCCAAGCGCCGCAGTCCTGCTGGCTGGCACGGTCACTGTTGAGATTACATTCGTTTTTTATTATTAACAAAATGGTTTTTTATTGACCGTATGAATGGTTTTGTTTTCAAATAAATATTTGGAAACGAAAATGTATGCTTTGGTGTACTTTTACAGAGTTTTGCAATATGTATAGCCTACCTGTATGTATCAAAATGTATAATTTCAGTCAGAGGTCTAGTCTAGTGTGTAGTGTAGAGTCTAGTGTGTTTCATTTTTGTAACTTAAAGGCTTCAGAAAACATACAAGACACATTTTTAGGAACAGTCAAAGGAAGAGAAGCTTGTAGGTTTTATCTAAACAGAGTTATTTGCATTATAAAAACCGTTGTGGCGGTTCTAGGACAAGTGCACTTACACTGATCACTTCCATAAAATAAAACGAGAAATTGGAGAAGATTGAAAAAAATGTTAAAATTAAATTAGGGAACTGATCACAGATGCATTGTGTCTGTGTGTTTTTACATCTATTGTTGCTTTTAATTTGCAGCTATACTTTTAATGAAGCTGACATGTCATGGCAGTCAGGCACCCCCCCTCATTATTTGAGTACCAGCTTGGATTCCAGAATTTATTGTACATTAACATAAAAACACAACAACACCATACTCACCACTCTGAGTTTCTTTTCTTCACAGAAAAGCTGTTGTGTGATACTGTTTTCTACTAGTATTAATATTCTTCAAACCTTTTCACAGAAAAAAAACCCAATATATCTGACTGTATCTTAGTCAGATGCCCCATCTTACAACCAGATGTATTTACATTACAAATAACTTTGTATTGTGGTGTTACCTTTCAAAAGAGACCAAAAACATGCATGTCATCCAAATGGTTCAAGAACAGATTTCAATTTACTTTGGGTATGTCTTAGGTTATGAATGCAAATACATTGGATGGCTAAAACTAAAAAAATGCCAACCATAAATAAATAAATAAATAAATAGTCCTAAAAGTGGTGGTTTATTCATGAAAATCTTAAATCCTAAGTCTTTCAAGGTTTGTGAAGTTTTCTCTCCATTTCTCATCTATGCAATATTTTTTTCTGGCGTGTGATGAGCCCCCACTGTGCTTCAATGTAGTTAGATATCGAGTCTTGTTTTAAAATTCAGATGCACCTCAAGGCCATTTCTGCAGAACATGAAATCCAGATAAAACATTTGCATTCCTTTATTTCAGTATCACCACGAAAACTTGTATAGAATAAAATCAGCATTAATTCAAAAGATTAAATACCATCGACTTGCATCAGTGATTTTAGTTCAGAAGTTTGCACAACACGTTGCAGTTATATGAAGGTTAAATGAGTGAATTGGGCTTTAGGCTATTGGGCAACTGATGGGATTGAGCAGCAGCAGACCACTGTTATATAACCTCCTTACCCAACATGGTGGTACCTGTATCCAATTCTCAAGTCTCTTATAAGAGCCCCCTTGTATAAACACAGGCCTTTGAAGGCACTTTAGTGTAACCCCTGATGGGGAAAACATGGGAAAGGTCTGCCATGACTTTTACAGTTGTGCATGACGCCCCAGGCCTCTTGGCTTCTCTGCTTCACATTCAGATAACCCCAACAGGCAACCAGAAGTCTGATTCTAATTCAGAAAGCATTTACAGCAGAAAACGTGCAAGCCTTTATCTTCAGCTAACACCAACTGGGTCAGAGTGGAGTCAGTAGTCTTTGAACCATGTCCCGGAACAGTACCATATCTCAGCGGGGCGTGGTGGGTTGGATGTTGGACTCTGTTGGTTTAAATTACACACAAATAATGGAAAGCACTACCAGTGGAACTAGAACCAGGCAATCCAAGGGCCCCACTCTGAGACCCCCTGGGTGACAATGCCATATGATTAAATGCAGTGTTAAATACGGTTGTGTGGAAACTAAACTATAGTTAAGAAAACTTTAGCTTCCAAATACCATCTTTAGTACTGTACTGTACACTTGGTGTGTCATCTGCACTTTTTTCTTATTGTTCTAAGAAGCCGAGAGCTCTTGTAATACGCAGTGGTTACAGTTTTATAGCATTTTATAATGTCTTTAACAACCAATGGAAAAATCATCAAATCTAAATCCACATGATCAGCCAAAATGTGTACTTGTTGAAATCTGAATCAACTATAGTCAAGTCTGTCGTGGTTTGGAGAGTTAAGGGAAGGAGGATGATTCACCACTTCTCTCTGTGCATCCCTGAGGTCCATGAAAGCATCGTCTTTAGCCACATCTCATTCTGCCCTACTCTGTCCTGTCCAGTCATCAGCTAAACACTCAGGAAAGGGCCAACCAATGACACATTATTAAATCACTAGTGCTGAAGCCAAAGCTTGATAAAGGAAAATTTCCAAGCCCTACTAAACTCCCCACTGATTTTTAGACAAAAGGAAATCATCCATAAATGGATCTGTAAGGAAGGCCTGACAGAGATAGGTAGTAGCCGAAGCCACTCTCTCCAGAAATAATAGAGTAAAGCACTCCCAGACAACAGTGCCCAGACTATACAGGCTTTACTGACAACCAGTTTCTCTTTTTCTCCCTTGATTTTGAGCCTGGGAGGGGTACTATAATGGCCACACTAGTAAACAAGAAGGTGTGGTACAAGTTGGAACCTTTAACATCAACACTGCTGTTGATCTGAATTAGTCTCAGACTAAGAAACCTCCTGTTAAAAGCTGTTTTTTTTTTACTAGCTTTCCAGTAGGATTGCATTATCAAATGAAAACTGCCATTTTCTTTTACGCCACAAAGCAATCTCACTCAGACATGACATTTCTGCTGCACAGTGTCCAGGAATTGAGTTAACTCATTAAACCAAACACTTATGACTTCACCTTAAGCTGCATCAACAAATGAGAAGGCTGTGTTATACCAATGGTTCCCAAAGTGGGTGCCAGGTAACCCTGAGGTGCCTTTAGGAAGTGTCAAAGAGTGCTGCAAGATTTAGCGTATCATTGTTTATTTATTGTATATTTCATCACATAAAAAGGTGGGGTAGGGTGAGGCCAGCCACCCTACCAAGGAAACTCATTTCGGCTGCTTGATTTTGCAATCTCATTCTTTTGGTCACTACCCAAAGCTCATGACCATCGGTAAGGGTTGATACATAGACAGACCTGTAAATTGAAAGCTTTGTCTTCTGGATCAGTAAAACTCCAGGGTTGCATTTTAGTCTGGACGGGCGGAAAAGGAGACTTGAAAACGGTGTAGACACCCATGTTTGCTTTCCAATTGGGTCTTATCGATGCGTCAAGCCAAAACATATCCCTTTTCACTGCCTTGACCTCCTTATACTCATGTTACTTTCAGTTACAGTTTCACGACATTATTGGTACAAACAAAGAATTCTTTGGTCTCATTGTTCCTCTGTAGAATTTTCTCTAACTAAGCGACCAACTGCAGAGTAGACAATCTGCATCTTGTTTCCACTGCCATGTGCATGCCCAGTGTACCAAGTGGTCATGTGATATGCTTTTTCAGCTGTGTTAGTATGGATTATAATTATCTCTGAAACTGTACTATAATGCTTGTGTGTATGGAGATCATTTTAATATCAAAACACTGTTTGAATGAAAAAGAATCAGTGTGGATGCAGCCTGAGGTTGTGACCTCACGCTGCTATCTGAAAAAAAAGTTAAAACAATGCTCTACAATGAATCTTTTCTCCCTGAGCATCCTTGTGTTTCTTAAATGCCTGATTTATCTTGGACCTTTCCAAATGATGGTGGCTGTAGTCAGCTTGGATTCAATGTGGTTACAGTAGATTCCTATGGTGACCCAGTTTCATGGCGAAGGGAAAACAAAACGACCACAAAATCCTCTCAAACCACTCATGCAGCATAATCCACTTCGCTTCTGTCCATCCATATTCTTGTTGTATACCAAGGAGTTGTATTTTAGCCAAAATATGGATGAACTTCAATTTTAATCCTCATTCATTATCCTCTCCTGCAAGATGCATACAAGATGGCTTTTGGGTTAAACTGTGAAGTTCAGTTGAGAAGGAGGCTCTGAGATTATCAGGTACTTTCATATATTCAGTACTGGCACAAGGCAAGCTCGATATCGACCACTAGATAAAGCTGATGTAATGGCACTAAACACATCACTTAAGACAAATGGCTTATTGGGTATTTTCGGCTACTGTGGGCAATCATACCTTTAATTTGTGGTAAAGCCATAACAAGCGTATCCTTTTCTCTTTGAAGAAGGAATATCTGATATACAGCGTAATGTTAACAGTGTGACAGGGCCCTGTGGGTCAAGCTGCATCCTGTGAAAACACAACTATCAACTAGTCTAGGGTTTTCTTTCCAGAGAGTATATCCAAATCGCCTTGAGGCCATGTGAAAACTGCACATCAAGGCAATCAGGGAACACACCAACAACTTACATCACCCGTACACCATGTGAAAACATGGAAACATGGAAATGAGGAGGATGAGTCACTGGCTGTTACGGCTCTCGTTGAAAGGGGAGAGCAACGTCTGACTGGCAGTCAATGAGGAGGGGATCGATTGATTTTATGGCTTCAGCTCTGAGTACAAGCACATTATAAGGAAACAGCTCCATGTAGCACATACAGTGCAGTGAATACAATTAGTCTGATGAACTGTGAGGAGGCGGGCATAAAAGGGAGAGGTGGAGAGTGGTACTCAGTACTGAGAGCCTCACAGGGGGAAAAAACACCCAACATACTTAAGATAATTACCTCACCATGCAAAAATAAGTTATAATTAGGATGATGGGAAGGGGAAGACTTTTCATTTAGTCATGCATCACACTTAGCTCAGAATTTGTCATCAGCTGTCTCTGGCATGTCTTGGTTACAGTGTCCAGGCCTTTTGTGTTGCCAGCAACAAGCGATATTTCGTAAACCTTATATGGATAGTTAGAGCCACTGTATCAACAATATCAGATGAGTAGTATAAACTTACAAAACACCCTCTGTGCACCTTTGTAGACAACTGTTATTAATAGAGTTGCTCTTCTCAAGAATTGTATTACTCCTCTAGTAGTCATTCATCTTATGAATAATTCCCTTTTTTGTTTTGTTTTCTCTCTCTTTTGTTTCAAGGCTTTTAGCAAAGTTGCTATTACTTTTCAGAATAAGTTGCTGTTGACGAGAAATTCTGAGCTTTAGTACTGGTCAGAAAAATGCATTTAGTCCAAAACAAACAAACAAACAAACAAACAAACAAACAAAGATCTAATACTTATGGATTATGTCCACCCTATTTTTTTTTATTTCTATTTGAGAAAATAATGCTCTAAGTTGTGGTACTATAGTTACTATAATAGTCTGGGGGGGATACAAGTAGTAAGTGTAATGTCAAAGAGACAGTGAGGTTGCTATGGGCTACATTTTCAGCCTCATAGTTATTACTTTATTTTTGATCATATTTTAGCAAACCTGCACCATAAAAAAAAAAAAAAAAAAAAATCAGAAAAACCACATACTTTTAATACATAAGAAAAGTTGAGGCAAGACGATGAGGCAAGATCTGAAGCCATAAGTGCCCTTTTTCTAAAAATTTCTATGAATGATCATATCTCTCTGGAAGGTATAGGTGAGGCTGAATCAAAGTGTTGAATTATTCATGGGGAATAATGGTAATCAAAGTCAATGTTAGGACAAGAGTACTTCTTGTTCCCCTCTGTCTGAGTAATATATGGGAAATTAAATGATAGCATTGTTGCTCATTTTTCTGGGGACCATGTGGAACCCCCAACAGCTGGGTCCCATGAATGCTAACATTTTACCTTGACAACCACTATTGTAGATGGCTAAACACTGGCAGGCAGTCATGCCTCTGTTGACCTGATACATCCCTCGGGGGATGCGTACCTCACAGTTTTAAAACCACTGCTCTGGGGCACTCAGTGAAAGGCTATTTTCGCTTTATTAGAAACTGGGACTTTTATTGGCGAAACCATTGCAAGCCATTAAGGCCGATAGCTTTGAAGACCACCTCCTACCCCCTGGAGCTACAGATCCCAATAAATGCTCATGAAACGGAATGTTCTGATACACAGACGGTACACACTCACCTGTACTGTAGAGCTGATTTCAGCAGCGAAGCCTCCGGTTAATGGTGCCTCATGACTGATGAGCAAACGTCCGGTTTTCACCACTGACTGAAAAACAAAGACACATACAGATGATTACAGAAGGTTCACCGGTCCCCTTTTTTGTGGTTTCGAAGCAGCAGTGTCTCTAAATGATGCGGTTGGCATCATCTGCAAAATTAAAACAGGGCAAGTTGCCAAATTCATGCACATCAGAGTTTAGATCTAATGCTGTTCGTAGTGCCCGAGCTGCTAAGCTGAACGGGTGAAATATCTCTCAAATCAAATAAACCTTTTTAAGATATTCACACAGGTACATGTTACCAGCAGCACAGTCAGTCTGTGCTATGTGGCAGCTCCATCACAAATGCATGTCAATAGGTCCTGAGTGTGCACACATGTGCGTGGATATCAGACCCGTGTGTGTGTGTAAAAGAAAATAACAGATTGAAAAAAGGTAAATTTCCCAAAGGCGATTATTTAAGTACTACTTCTTCTTTTGCAACATGCAAAAAGATTTCACTGTGCACCCCAGCAAAGTCATCACTGCTTACTCATATAAGTGCTCTTAAACACAAAAGTCTGTGGGAATTTGAGTGCACACACACACACTGCGCGAGATGCATTGCAAGAGGTGCCATGTTGAGGCTGTATGTGGGCTGGGAGACGGGTGTTAGCAAGTAAGAGTGGTTCACATACTGCCTGCTGTGGTATGCTATATCTGCTTGCTACCCTCAGGCTGCATGTGTCTGGCTGTGTCGCTGTGTGTGCATGTATAAAATGGATATGACACAAGACTATGAGCTGGAGGGCTGATTTAGGCTGGTATACAGGGCCAACGGGACAATCATGGACATTAGAGGTCTCAGCCTCCCAGGCATTTGCATTTGGCTTTTCTGCAACCTGACATTACTGCAGAAGGATGCCTCTGCTCCACCCGTTATCTACCACAGCATAAAACCAATACTATACTATAATCTCATCCACTTGCCACTGGTCCAGACCAAAGCTATGTCTGTTCTATGCAACTTCAGCAAACCTTTCCTCTCCTCTACACAGTTGCTGTATTTCTATTTATTTCCAGCAATAAATTGGGTAAACACCTCTGAAACTCAATTCAGAATCATTACCAAGGGCAATGTGCATGTTTTTTATACATTATTTTGAGAATGCCTTCCTTTAAACATGATTAAAAATACATGTGTAGACAGTAATATGTGTGAGTGGAATCCCTGGTCCATGTTTAGAACTGTGCACTGAAGTAACAGCACTAAACAATACACTCTTCATTTGAACACAGCGGGGTAAATATCAGACCTCTCCCTTCCCTCAAAGCCACAAACCAAGCCAAACAGCCGTCGTAACTAAATAACCCACTGAAAATAAGCATCACATGTCCATATGGCACTGTAAATTAGGCATGACATTTTTTCCCTTCAACAGGACCACATAGTACCGAACACAGGGGCATTCTGGGGCTTCATGCTGAATCTAAACAGGCAAATGTTTACATTGCTGAGGTTCCCGGTTTGGCTGTGAGGCACTAAATGACTGTGGCAAACTGGACCACTATCACAAAGTAGTACTGGGAGCTGAATGAGTCAGCACTGTGTCACTCTAGGGCACTAATATTTGATGGAATGCCAACATGCCTCTCCCTGGTAGGGCACGTTGGATTTGTATTTACAAGCAGTAATTCACAAAATATTAAAGGTTTAACACCATTGTAGAAAAGCTTAATTCCAGTGCTCATGTCCGTTTAGAGAGGCAACATGTTCAGCAATCTTTAGCCAGTTGAGGTAAATGAGTTCAGTGTGCAAAAATCACTGATTATATGACACTATCTTCAGGAATGTGGAAGTTCATAACAACACTGGAAGACAATAACAACAGTTGGCAATCAGCACAGTGAGGAGGAATCAAGCGAGGGGTTGAGAGGAGGGCGATGTCTTGATGTGACATGTTGCTGTTAGGTTCGTCTTCGTACAATGACTCATACAGGTGCGGTGCTGCCCAATCCTTTACCCCGCCCTTCTGCTGAACTCAGTCCTCATCTATCACACACTCTACACACAGAGACGTTAACGTAACTTTCAATTTATACTTTGACACCAGCATCACCCTGATATCCCTGCTGGTCATCTCCCTGAGGGGAGATCCATCATAGTACTCGCTGCATCAGGAGGAGTACATTCTTCAGATGCTTTTGACACAAAAGGAGCCTGCCACTGTTTTTACAATATCGTGGGATAGAACAGACTCTGGGGCCTGGGGAAAACTCCTGACCCAGTTAATAGACTTGACCCAAAACCCTGCTGCTTAAACAAAAGTGACAGGCACTGGCAAAATGCTTACAAGCTGGCACTAGCCAAGTAGGCTTTTCTAAGTGGTGCTGCATGCCAGTTCATAATATGACAAAATGCTCAAAAAATGGCAAAATGTGGTAATGTCTGGGACAGCAGTGTGGCACCAGGTGCACTGGTACAGTAGGTAATGCAGTTCATTGGGTGAGCTGAAGTCACTGCATTCCCGCCACAGTGGAAAATAAAATATAAACTGTTACATTAAATCAATGACATTTCCTCACTGTACATCCTCACTAATCAAGTAATCTGTAGGCAATGCATTGAATTAAATGCTGACGTTTCAGTGCTCATACTAATAATGTAAACATACATATGTTAATGAGGTAATGTTTACAATCTTTACAGTCTTAGTTTGGCGTGTTAGCATGCAAATAGTTGCAAATTTGCACTTAACACAAAGTACAGCTGAGACTAATGAGAATGTCATGGATTTTGCAGATATTTAGTCAGGAACCGAACCGTATTGGACACAAAGATTTTGACGATGGCACTGACTGAAAAGCCAGAGGACCACCTATATTATATGATTGAATCATGGATATCTGGTCCAAGTCTCATGGCAATCCAGCCAACAGGTGTCGAAACACTTGAATCCACAAATGTTAACCTCATGGTGGCACTACAGGAAAAGTCAGGTGACCACCAAAGTTGTTAGGATTTCTCCTCTGGGCCACTAAAGAACAAATGTAATGGCCTCTATGATCAGATTGCAACCTACTAATGAGCGGCCTTACATCTCTTCCTAACATGTAGCAAGCCAGCAAACTCTGGCTGTTGGAGCAAGAAAAACTGACCAGATATACTACAAGCGATGAGGAAGCGGAAGGAGCGGATGAGATTTTTCTTGCCATTGTTGAGATTGCTCCCTCTAATGAGTAAGGATCTTTAGTTATTCATTCATAACAAATGTAATTTTCTTGAAAGTGCTGTATGTAAGTCTGGAAGTAGAGTAGTTGACTGTTGAGTCGCATTCCCAGGTTATCATCAACAATATTGGTGCTTTGGGGCTGGTGGTTCCGTTCAGACTACCAACCCAAAGTGTCAGTATTTGACGACTTGAGAATGAGACTTAACAATCGAGTACGAGTACGACTTTATGAGTTTTAAAAATGTCCTTGATCTCGTCAGTGAGTTTCTCTTCATCCATGCTGACAGCTGACTGGAGGGAAAACAACAAAAAACAAGGACATCAGCATTGATTTTGACGTATATAAAGACTGTGTATCTTGTATATAACTATGTATCTTTATATACAGTCTATAATTTGTACCAATGAAAATATATCCGACGTGGAAAAAACTGTGCAAAACTTCGCAAAAACAGAGCCAGGGCAAGCGGTTTCTCAAACAAGCGACACGTCACTTCGCCTGCTTGCTGATGTACCAAGCAAGTTAGGACATCTTAATTGGGAAAAACCCAAACAATCTGATGTTTGCTCATTCACATCATGTCCTGTTAGCAAGAGGTGTTACACCTCAACCGTTCAGCTCACCTCACTGCCTGAGGTCCACTTACACACAGTTTGAAGAGAGAAAGAAACGACACTTGTGCTGAGCCGTTTTTGCATCCCTGACAGGAGAGTAACTTCTACATAGTAATTGTGGCTGTAGCCTTTAACCCAGTTGCTTCCGGCTGCTGGATGGGTTTTCAGGAGACAGAACCATCAGCTCTCATCGTGTGGTTTGACCCTTTTCTCAAAAGTCATCCAGTCATCCTTATTTGCCCGTGACAGCCACCTTTCATGTCCGTAAAACTGGGACTCAGAACAGGGGCAAAGACGTTATTTTTACAGCAGCGGTGAAGCCACAGGAAGTACACTGGACACTGTAAGAAGATGATCAGTTAGATGCATCCAAGGGGAGAAATTATATATCCTGAGTGAGGACAGGATAGTTAAACATGTCATGAATCTTTCAATATATGGGGATCTCTTTGTTTTAGTTGTACACCGTGGCCTTGTGCCTGACGAGTTTATCACCGAGTGGCTCCTGTCCTGTGATTCAAAGAGCATTGCCGCCCCACAGTAAGAGCAGTGACAAGAGTACTTAAAGGAAATAGCAGACTGTGTGCTGACACTAAAGTAGATTGTGACAATGGAAATGTGTAGACAATCTCAGAGTGAAGATGAGTGAAGAAGGATGCTGGAACTGAGTGTAAGGCTGAACAGGTAAATAATGAAGGCTGTGTTTCACACACACCTTGTAAAAGACAAAGATTAACCAAAGCCAAATTTTAGTGTTAAACAATGGCTGTGACACTGAATGGTGACAAATGGATATGCATGAAAATACTGGAACTAGGAAACTGATAAATTAAGAGCGCAAATGAGAAATTGGTGTATTGTGCAATTCCAGCAAGAAGGAAACTGATTCATCTTGTTACAAAGGATTAAGTTTGTTGGAGGATCAATGGTTTATTTAATTCCATTTTCTTTCTTTTTTTCTTCAGATTTTGATTTGCTCTATGAATAATCTGCTGCAGTGCACAATACTCTTGGACTGAGTCTAGCATCCATTTCCAAAGTTTCCTAACACCGTCTAGCTTCTGAGAAAAGCCAACAATCTCCAAGGAAGTCAGGCTATAAATTAGTCAACTTGTCATTTACTACTCAAATTTTCCTAGGCAATAATTACATGACAAAACAAGAATACACACCCAAGGCCGTGCTTGATTTAAGTGCCAGCTAGGACACTGTGGCATCACCTCAATCACACCAGTTTCATTTCAGTGCAGGGTGGACACTTGCCAATGTCAGTCTGAGTAGATAAACTTGTAATTGCTTCATGAAGCATCTGACTTTGTATCTGGAAAAAAACCCCAAAACAAAACAAACCTGATTTTGCACCTCTTGCAGTACTCTCTCACCAGAGACTCACTCTAGTAAGAAAACACACTATTTGGGGCCAAACTTCAGTAGTTCACATCCACATCAGATTGTACCCTTTTCCTAGTTGGTGGAATGTTTGAGGTCAATTACGGTTCTGCATGTACAGTTCTGTAAGTTGCAGGCTTCAGACATCCCCCCCCCCGCCCCGGCCCAGGCTCCAAGTCAAAACGTGGGCTCCTGGTTGGTGGCGGCTGGTGGTAGTTGGGCTGGGCAACAGCTCTGGTGGCTGCAGCTTTACTACTCATTGTGCTGCAGGGCTGTCATTAGATGCCGGAGTCGTTCCGCTGGCTGCAGGGGAAATGTCATGTTTACTGCCATTCCCATACACACCCAAACCTAATGAGCAACATAGAGCTCGTCCTCCTGCGTTCACTCCGTTCTCACTTTGTTAGTCTGTCTCTTCCTTCATCAGGCTCCCTCCATCCTGTTCTTCCTGACTCTTTCCTCTATGCTGTGGTTTGACTCATCCTCGTCATCAGTTTTTCTCTTTGCTCCTCCCTCCATCCATCCATCCATCCATCCCTCAAACCATCCACTTATCCTACTCTGCTTTCATGAAGCCTATGCTCCCGGTCTCAGCGCTCCCCACTCTGCGTCCTCACCACTCACAGGCTGGCGGCCAATGACCTGGCATAGCCTCAGAGGCTAAAGTCAAATCTGTCAGTCTCCCATGGCATATATACTCTCTCTTACACACACATAAGCACACATGAAGCCCCACAATGGCATGTGCACACAGACCACACAGCCACATATGCACACATGCATAGTATGTTCAAGTCCATATTCACACATGCAGTTTATTTAGGATTGATTGATTTATATTTTCTGATAGTGACAGTGAGTTACTTTCACAGGTTGCCTCCTGCTGCTGATGTTTTCATGGTATTTTGGCATTGAAGTGTCATCTTAGCGACAAGGAGATGCATACATATAGTGCCAAAAAACAGTGGCATTTTTCTACAGTATACAGAGCACTAATTCTTTTTACAGTGTACAGACTATGGGGATGAGAAGTGAATAAAAACAGTCCGTACTTGAAGTTAAACTGGGCTGCGGTTTGACTGGTCCAGAATCACATAATGTGCTTTCAAAGTTTTCAAAACACATGTGAGAGTCTTTCCAGAAGAAGTTGCCAACACTTATTTGTTGGATCTGTATTTTTACGCCACTAAATTGGTCGGGAATAATTTAAAAAAAGTGGTGATGACAAAATCTGCTGTGCTTGTACTGTATGCACACACACACACACACACACACACACACACACACACACACACACTAGACTGTAAGTGACACCCCTCCTTCACATATAGTATGCCTCCTCTTCCCTCAGGCCGTCCATCAAAAGGCGACAGGAAGAGAAAGTTTAGCTCTGTGCCGCCACCGAGGAGTCGTCCTTGCCACTGGATCCACTGGCTTCGCTGGCTTTGCTCCCTTCCGCCGACCCTGTAATTGCGCGGTCACCACAGGGTCCTTACTCATGCACCACCATGTGATCTCCGTGACAAATGAGAGTCGGGACGAGGCTCGACTACTTGCTGGGGCCTTTAAAGTGGCACTCTGCGATTAGCGGAGAGGGGTGAGTGCTCGGCGAACCGGAGGCCCTGTTAAATCACAGCGCTGGGAGCGAAGCAGGGCGGTAGGAAACACAAACACTCACTCACTCACTCACTCACTCTGTGCCATACAATCACTCGCTCTCTCTCACGACAGAGAGAGGGAAAGTGAGAACCAGTGAGAGAGGGAGGGTGAGAGAGCACGAGAATGAAAGAGCATAGGAGAGAGTGTAGAACAGCCTCGGTGCTGGGCGGAGGGCCAAGCCATCCTCCAGAGGAGCCAGGACGCCAGAGGAGACCTCAGACAGAAATAACTCCAAACATCCCATAAAGTCCCATTAAAACCAATTCATCTCAATTACTCCCTGACATACACACACACACACACACACACTCTCGCTCTACCTTTATGCCCTGTAACCACACTGTACCTCCAACTGCATCAGTATGTACACACAGACACACGACTACTACTGTACACACTCAAACTTGGTGACAGCTACTTGTGAGCATCCCAAAGGCTGTTGCGTGTATGTGCAGATGGAAAGGTAGTAAAAATCAATCAGTGACTTTTAAAGGCTCTATAAAATGCTTTACACCATAACAAAGGGTGTTTTCTGTGGATGTAACATTCCAGCCAGGGGGGTTAAGTTATTTCTTGTGTACTTTTTGAGTACTTTAAAGACATCTGTGACTTTACATTAACAAGTTAGCTAAAATGTTCATGGTAGATCCTCCAGGTGTGACTTACATATTCACCTTTATCACCAACATTAGTGCATATATGCGTTGTTCTTTTTTTAAATGCAGGACAACCTGCTGAAAACAGGTAAAAGACCACTTTCCCATTGCCAGAGGACAAGTATGCATTTCTGTTTTTTTTCTTCTGTTGTGTTCCATTCAATGTCAAAGATGCCTCGGAAAACAGGTTAGCAAGCAGTACAAAGCAGCATGGAAGCAAATGAATTATGACGTTTAATACTTTTTTTTATTAAACCTTTCAAACTCAGTGCTAATTTGGAAAAATGTTTGAGCGCTGCTTGGATAGACACAGATGAAACTTGTGGCTGAGATGCCAAAGAGTCACAGAAGTTACTGAAGGTTGCTCCTGAAAAGGAGCGAAAATGCACCTACCAACCAATAAGTCTTGTTTCCATTATTGCCCATCAGAGCTGGAGCTGATAAATACCCGTGACTACTGCAGAGTCACTTGTCATGGGAATGAATGCTGATTACAACCTTTCCCACGAAAGACAAAAGCCTGATGTTAGTGGGTGTTAGTCGGTTGCTGTTTTTGATCAGCAGGATAGGGGCTTTGGAAACGTCTATCTTCCATGACGTGTTACTGTTTGTGAAAAGTTGTGACTGCTGAGGGCTAATCCTACTAAAAATGTTTGGAAACTCTGAGGAGCGCAGTTGTGTAACAGAGTGTCTGTGTAGACTGGTTATATTATGCATTAAAAAAAGAATGAGTAATGAAGTTGTAAAGTAAAGTAAAAACTGTGCAGCCTGCACAATTGTCAGCTGCAGTTACTGTAATGCTTTATTCTGCGGTTATTTCTATTCAAAGTGCCAGGCTGTTTATTTCTTTAGAATAATGCTTGTTGTAACCACTATAGTGACCAGAGACTTTTATTTACTGTTGTTTAATGTTTAATTGTATGAATTTTGTCCCCTTTATGGTTAACTTTAGTAAGGCTACACTGAGGAAGGCTGTTCAAGAATGCTAATCTGGTATCTGCTGGGGTGCAGAGTGCTGTCTACAGAATTTAGTTTTGGTTTGGGCAACAGGCCTCTGTGGCGTGATTTTGCTCTGCTAGTGTATGAGCTGATGTGTTAATGTTGCTAATTTTGTAGCTCAACGGTGTTCTTGAAGTTAACTGCTCTATCACATACCATTTGTTTTTTACTCAGCCTCAACCCCCCTTAAAAATGTGACGCAGTAATGTTTCCTCTTAGTGCTTTTGTCAGAGTCATGTGACAGTGTTGATTTGTTTCTACAAAAGATAGAGAATTAAGTGTCTTGATCAATTTTTTTGAGCAAAAATGCAAATGTTCTATAATTCCAGTTTGTCAAATTTGAGGATATGCTGCTTCTCTCATTTTCACATCAATGTTAATTAAATATTTTGGGTTTTGTACTGTTGGTCAGACAAAACAAGCAACATGAAGGAATCACCTTGGCTTCTGGATAAAAATTTGTTGACTTTTTTTTTTTTTTTTTTTTTACTGTTCTCTTAAATTTTATAGACTACGTGATTAATTGAAAATATAATCACTCTTGTAGCCTCTATAGGTAGTTATTAGGTCTATGTAGCCTCTTGTTTCAAATTTGTTTCTCAGAACTATAAAACTGTGTTTGACAAGGTTTTATCTTTTCCATTCTGTGTTTCAAACTTTTTTTCTGTGTAAAGTATGAAAATCTATGAGTAAAGCCAACTTTCTTTGCCTAGGGGAAATCTAACAAGTTGATGACTGTTTTTAGCAGTGTTGTCACATTAGTATAACACTTCTACTATGACAACAAGCCTAAAGTACAGTTTATTGTACGGTTTTCACATGATAAACTTGTTTTTGCAGCATTTGCATTTCTTGGCTCCTAAACAAGGACAGATGACAAAATTACATTGTGCAGAGAACATGAGTCTACTGTTAATATTCTGCTGATGTTGCTACATTAAAATAGTCAAACCTTCCAAGCAACTACGAGGAAAGACACGTCTCATGCCCATGTAAACACAACAGTGTTGGATCATTAAAAAAAAGGGTTCATTCCTTCATGCTGAGGTTTTATGGAAATAAAGACAATCATCAAAAGCAACAACAGCTTTATCACGGTAGTAACATCCCAAGACAACACCACAATTTCATTAAACCACCTTAAAAGTCATCACAACATACAATACAATATAGGAGGCTATGAACACAACCCCCCTGCTGCAGCACTTCACAAACCTCCAGCACAGGAAGCTTATTTAATGCGTCCCAGGACCAGTGACATTCCTACAGAAGCACTGGGACATCACAGAGGCGACTGCATCTGGCTCCTTTCATTACTGTGCAAAATGTGGTTTTGGAAAAAAAAAGCTGTGTCACCAGATCTATTTGTCTCTTTCATAAACAGTGACTAACCCATTTTGTTGTAATAGTCGACATAATTTACCATGACATTTTTGGAATAAATTCAATTCTATTGCGCATAGACAGTATGTTAAAAAAAGGGGGGAAGAACATATGTTTAAGTGTACATATCCCAAGTGTTTTGACAGTATGGCTGTTTACTGTCATTGCAGCTGGATCCATTAAAGAGAGACAGCTAACGCTAGCTAGATCCCCCTCTTTTGTATAATGTGGGACAAACACAGTATTCAGTTGTGCTAAAAACTCTGCTGAGTCATCAGGTGATGAATTAACATGGATAAATAGTAACATGTGGTGGGAATCAGTGCTAGGTTGACTAGCTTGAACTTGGATGCTAGTTAGCCTAGCTGGCTAGCTTCCACTGTCTGAGTGAAAAACAAATTCATCCGTACAACAGATCTTTTCACAGAAGACATTTTGACTTATCGTAAGAAAATCAGGGGTGCAACTGATAACATTAAGGACTAAGTGTCCCAGTAAGTTATTCCAGTGAGCCAGCATGCACAATACCAGCAGCTCCCCTAAATGCAACGCAGCCATTATTAATGTAATTAAAGAGACCTGTGCTTTTCCCACAAAGACAAGTCAAAATATCTACTGTGAAAAAGATCTATGGGTCCAAGTGCTGAATGTTGTAAATGTCATATATCCAACAGCATAGCATGCGGGTTACTTGAGAAAGGTGGGAAAACTTCTTGTTTCAATGTCTGTGGGCTGTACAGGGACCTGCCGTGTTCCAGTCAGTAGCACACCACAAAGGTTGACACGGCATCTCCTAGAAACACTGGCTCTAAAATGTCAGTTACCAGATGCCACGGGAAACACCCACCCAGAGGAATTAAGTTTAGTCACTGTTTACACTAATATGTCCAAACACAGTATTTTCCTTTTTTTGAAAAATGGAAAAATGAGCTTTAACTTCAAGACAACTCCAACTCCAGCAGCTTCAGTATAAAAGATATCAGAGTGCTGCCAAACTGAGAACTCTGTGATGTGCAGTCAAAAAAGTCAAAACTGAACACAGCCAATGAAAGTTCAGAAACACTAAATGGAAATTAATAATTGAGAGATTAAATAATTGTTAGCAATTCCTAATTGATAATTTTAAAAGGAAATTTCAAAAATACTGCAAGAAAAATAAGCATGACACATTACTCAATGTGTTTTTGATTAATCTTAAGAGCTGCTGTGAAAAAGGAAAACATAAAAACCTCTGTTTAAGATTGATGAAAATGTTTTATTACTTTTTGGTTTGGTTTCAGGTTATGTAACGGATTTCATGATTTATAACTGACTTTTAAAGGATCTGGAGGATCCTTGGGCAACAAACTATCTGCTGGTGTGTGCTGTATGTGAGGGGACCTCTTGGATGTCTGTGCGTCCTTGTGACTTCAGACACTCTGCCTTTTCCACTCCGTCCTGCTATCGGCCTACAGGCTGACCTCGATGATCTCAATCTGCCCACACCTCTGGCCAAGCCCTCTTAACTAAACCGTCCTCTCCAGTGGAAAACTGACGACCTGGCCCAAAAACGCAACAAGCGGTCCAATCTAAAGTGCCTTTTGCTTTTAGAGGGCTCGCTTCATAACAAAAATTGTCACTGCCATCATCATCATTATCATTATCATGTGGTACCAAAATCGTGTTTAGCCAACAATCACTGCGTGACAGAAAATGGAAGAGAAGCGCAATTTCCCTGCCTCATTTTGATGTTTCCGCCCATTTTCAACAGTGTCTGGTAATTAATCTCATCTGTCTGATCTATATGGGAGACTTCCTGGGGTGAGTGCACACTGAGCTGTGGTAATCACTGGCTACTCTGTCTCTGTGAAAAACAACAACCATAGCTAATATTCACAATGCATCTCATTTCTCTATTTGTCTATCAGAGCTATGAGCCTATATGATTTTTCAATGCGTCCAAGTGTGGATTTGGCCACATTTCTCCAGTGAGTGACACTGGGAAGAATTTGAGAAATCTCCAGTGCCTAGCTGTGGAATGTGAGTGTGAGCTGCTGCCAGGAGGAAGAATGGAAAAGAAGTCAGTAGCAGACAGTCAAGTGGGGGGTGGGGGAGATTGAAGGAGACACAGAGGGGAGATTACTCTACCTTAAAAATCTTTGGTAAACCACAAATGGGGTTCTCCAACCACACATTTTGTGATGTACACATCTAATCTAGATTAATTACCCAAATGGGGGAAAAAGAAGTGCTGGTCAAGGATTTATTCTTTTAGCAGTGTTGCATTACGCCATACTTTTCACTAGTGACACCAGGAGAGAGAGAAAGAGGAGTTGGACCCATCACAGAAAAACAACCATGAGTAATTTTCCACTGATATAACCACCAAAACACTGCTGCGGCACGACACATGACAGAGTCATGACACATGCACACATTTGCCAAAAGGCACGTATGGCCCCCCCTCGCCCTAAAATCCCCTTTCCTGACTCCAATTTTTATCCAGTGCTCTCTTGCGCTGCATTTTCTTTCTTTCTCTCCACAGAGTCCTGCTGGTTCGGTCCACAGAGCCCAGTGTTAACACTGTAATTACAGACGTGGGCTACAATAATAAGAATGCAGGGAGTGGGGCCCAAACCTCTGGCCACTTTCTTCCTGTGCCATTTTCTTCTACTTTGATTGTTTCCAGTGTGTGTTTGTGACAGTGGGCCAAAGATATTAGGAGCGTTGTGGTGGGCCAGTGAGCAGATACTGGCTGAGACCCCACCACTGAAAGGGAAACACAGGCATGAGCCCGGTCTGTCTGAGTGCTAATCGCTAGCAGGCTGCCTGTCCCCATCCCTGGCCCGGCTCCAGACCACAGACTCAGATAAAGGAAGAGTCTGCTCACCACTGCGCTGGGTGTCAAATCTGGCCAGGTATCACCGAGGCAAGGGAATCTTAAAAATATGTAGGTTCACGATAATAATCAATGACATTTTTGTTACAATAAAACCCCATTTTAGATTCACCCACCAATTGATAAAAAACAACTACTTAAATGTAGAGCCAGTTAATCAACAGGTTTTACACCCACTGTCTGGTATGTTTTTCCTGGAAAACAATTTCCATCATTTCAAAAAATATTTTTCCTGCAAATTGCCAACATCCTACAGACCAGTAATGTTCTCTGTGTGGAATTCTCGTTTGTTGAAATTGTGAACATTTGACGTTTTA
The DNA here is from genome assembly GCF_011397635.1 of Epinephelus fuscoguttatus. Lineage (NCBI taxonomy): Eukaryota > Metazoa > Chordata > Actinopteri > Perciformes > Serranidae > Epinephelus > Epinephelus fuscoguttatus. Next base: position 34,030,198 of record NC_064759.1, on the reverse strand, counting down.
ATAGCTGTTAATAGCTAACTTTGAGAACACTCATTCCACCAATGGACATCATAACACCTTAGACATGCACACTGTATGAGTGTGTTTGCAGAGAGTTAATTCTTAACTTTATGGCACTCCTTTACTTGTCCCTCTTTCTCTTCTCCGCCTTCTGTCTCTTATTAGCTGCTTTTACACCCACACAGATCATTCAGTGGTTGAATTGATTAGGGATCAGCTCAACTCTACAGCAGTTCACAGCTCCTTGTATTTGATGGTACGTGTAGAAATCACTGGAGCCATTATTCTTTGTTGCTTTAATGAGGTGGACAACAATGGCTGATTTCAGTGTCATTTTAGTATAACTGTAGCTGCTGTTACCACACTGACAGAGGAGACAGACCATGCATATATTAAGAAAATCAGACAGTGAGTGGCTATTTCCACAGACTGCTTACTGTCTTTTTTTTTTTTTTTTTTTTTTAAAATCAGACAGCTCTCTGAACCTCCTGAGACACATGGAGTAACTAAGTGCAAATGGAGTCTTTGTCTGATGTACCCTCACGGTCCTATCAAGTACCCCTTCACTGACACCTACCACAGTGTTTTTTATGGATTTTAACTGGAGAATATTTATTTTATAAAGCTAATATTGTTACTATTACTTTTTCAGACAAGACACAGAAAGTTGTTGGTGTTCATGTTTGGTCTCATTGTTTCTGCTCTGTTGTTTTGGTCAGGTTTGCATTGGTGCTATTTAGGTTTGGGCGATATGATGGCATATACCGTACGACAATAGAAATATGTCCACCGGTAGAGATTGGCAATATAATTTCTACCATTGGAGCTATCTGGGGCAGGCTATGTAGGGCTGGATTCTCATGTGATCTCTTGATTCTTGTGTCATAGCAATTCCAGCTACCTTGCAAGGTAAAGTCATTTGGGCAGACATGTAGGAGAAGACAAGCTGTAACTATAGAAACCTGTGAAATTTATATTTTCAGACACCTTAAAGCTTCCATTTTGTGTTACTGTTTTGAGCCTTTTTTTTAAGTCACAATCATTGTCTCATGAAGCAATTGCTTTTTTTTGTTTGTATGGAAGTTCCAAATAAAAGGAACATAAAAGGAGGCATGACAATAAACACTCTGAAAATCAGCCTCACACCATATATACATTTCTTTTTTTTACCAAATTATTTTTTTTAATATTAGCGGAGGGACATCTCAGTCTTTCTGAATACTCCCTGGCAACTGTAGAATACATGAACCACTGCTTGGAAATTATTCTATAAATCATTTCTGTAATTTTAGTGATTTTTGGTTCAGTAACAACTGTTGCAGAACCAAAGTAGTAGAGTGTTAATAGAATATTTATTTCTGCAACAACCACAGAAGCTTAACAAAACCCTCTACTAATCTAATCTTAAATCTGGTGCTATCATTGAGGGTAAGATAAGAAAAAACAAAAGCAAAGGAAAATAGTAACATTATGAATTTTGTTCTTGGGCTTTTTTCATATTGAGATTCAGATGTTACTTTAAAAAGACTACTAAAATAATGATAACTTTACCTGCAGTGTTATTGGACATTAACGGGTTTTATTGAACCTTTTTAATAGATTCACATTAAAGCAATGATTTATTTTGTTATTTGTGGTTTTATTGTTTTAATATTACTTCTTTTTATTGTTCATGGAAGTCATTTGAGAGGTCTATTATCATTTTATCAAATCAAGCAATTATTGCAAGAAAAAATCATCAAGACTAAATAAAATTAGTGTCAGAAACTCAACTCATACGGTTACAATTTCACTGACGCTCTCTCACCCTGTCATTACTACTGTCCAGACAGTTTTGCAGTTAATTTTTCCTGTAGTCTTGCTCTTATTTAAATAACACTAGTCTAAAATACAGTGGAAACAAGCTGTTCTTCTTCTTCACAGCAGCAACAGGCAGGTCCTGGGCCCTCATCTGGAGGCCACCTGTTGGTAGCTGTGATTTGCTGTTCTAAATCATTATCATAATGACAAGCTCAAGGTTCATCTTTCTCATTGGGAAATGAAGCGAAAAGGATTGGCCAGCGTTTCTACTGTACGTTCTTCGGTTGGCGTTCATGGAAATGCATGGGTCATAGGAAGCTGCGGCTGGAACAAGGATGTGAAGTGATGTCGTCGGGTTCGGATTATGTCATGAGACACCGCAATATACTAAGTGAAGAGGAGGGATGGATCTCTGCTGGTGAAGTACAATCAGTGAACAAGTTTATAGGTTGGGTTGCAGCATCACCAGTGTGGTGACAAGTTAAATAAAACCTGCTGCTCCATGTTCACATGCAACATGCAAAATAGGATCATGGAAGCGTGCTCTGAAGCGGTGTTTGCCAGCAGACTCATTTCAACAAATTTCCATGTGGCCGTTCAGAAACCTGGCTTCGTTGGAAAAGCTCCACACATTTTCATAACTCAACATTATTGTAGCTGAAACACAAGGATAATGAGGCTACTATGAGTGGTACATGTGAAAGCTGACTTCTTAAGTGGTGGGATAGGGAAAGCATCCAGTCCTTGTAAAATATAAATTTGTCACTTTTCTCTGGCTTCTTCACAAGCAACATTTAAAAAAAAAAACAAGAAAATATCAGTTTATTTTTTTCCACTTGACCACCTGACAAAAAATAAATGCTTCAAGTTGTGGAATCATTATTAAGCTGACATCATCATTATTTACTCTGTAACTGAGCTCAGGGTCTCTTGTGAACTGCGCAAAGCTCATGATGTTTACTATGGAGTTATTAAAAATGCTCCCGCCAGATGTGGCAGAACAATCCAGTGTCAAAACTGGAGAAACAGAAAAACCCCTGGCAAATTCTTTCCACAAAGAGCACTGATCATGAAATTAAAAGCTCACTTAACCACAATAATTCTGACACTCGGACATTTCGATGTTACATCAAGTTTTCCAAAACATGTTCAGAGGACATTGAGAAGAGTGAGGTTGGGGATAGAAACTCATTGATATTGCTTATTTGATTTTCCCACTGGAAGAAACAGCCAGACTTCTTTATTGGTCATAAATATTTAAATGATGGTTTCGATGTTTAAAGCAAAGGGACGGCTTCAGAGTCCGTTTTTATTCATTATCAAACGATCTTTTCCATCTGAGGAAGCCAGGATCAGTTTTGCATAAATACAGACAATCACATTTGTTTTAAAGTACCATCTTTTTTAATGAATATGTTCCATATTAATGTGTGGTTGCAATTTTGGAATATTTTCCATCAGTCCATGGTCTACTGCTCTGTTAAAATCTCCCTATGCCAACATCAAATGACAGATTATTCCCTCCATATAATTATGGTAGGTGGTATTAAAAACAATAACAACCACAGCCGTCAAAATAGAACAACATGTTGAGCTCGACATTGAGTACAAAGCACTGGTGGCTCCCTGAGTCAATTTGCTTTCCTGTCTTTTTCCACCTCAGTGCATGACAAACAAACATATCCGAGCGTCCTGTGTCCTGCCTGACTCCCGCCTGCTCCCATACACTGTATTTACCAGCTTTCTTTGGCTCTGGACACACATTACAGCTTGAAACCATTAAGAGAAAGTGAGGGGGCAAGCAGAGCCTTGATAAGGAGGTCTTATCGGTACAGTGAGTCAACAGACTGCAAAGCACTCAGAACACGCAGGCACTGCAACCTGCATCACTTCCAAGAATCAGAACAGATGCTGCTGCACACTCCTCCATAAGCACCCCCCTACATCTCTTCCTCCTCAATTAACCATCCATTTCACTATGCCTTTGTCGGTGACTTGGACAGAAACGTTTTTATGTGCTGTGACTTGACGTATTGGTGCACTTGTGCACTGCAAGTCCTTAAGTGACTCCTCCTGCATGTGTTTTTGGAGGGTTGAACAGGTTCAGCCAAATTTGTTGCATCACTGCGAGGGCTCAGATCCAGGCAGCGCTGCAGTCACAGAGACTTCAGCTGGAGAGCAGGCCAAGAGACACATCTATTGAGGGAGAAAGTTTACACACATTTAAGAGAAGACAATGAGCTGGAGAAAACTGTTACCAGGGACACCTACAGGCCAGCCCAAGTCTCGATAGAATAGCATTGGAACCGGCATTGCACCCAAATATACATATACGGTAGTTGGTTCAGCAAATCAAGATGTCCCAGTGTCAAAGGTTTCGTGATAAGCATTTTTGTCACGGTCTCACACAACTGACTGATGAGATCAACAATGGCTTTGATGTGTCAGAAATCTCATAGGTTTAAACAACAGCTGCAACTCACAAGCAAAGCAGCTGTTGTTTAAAATATTAGGTTTGATAATGTGTGTGAATATGGTGCTTTGTAAATTTAAAATTACTGTCTTCACAGGACTTAAGTTTCTGTTTGTGTTTGCAGACCACGTGTTCAGCTGTGCTGTGGTTAGGCTACAACCCACCCCATTCATCATCCACCTTTCTAGCCTGCAGGGGGCGAGTGTTTGGTACCGAAAACACAGATTTTGGATGGATTATGACTTAAGGTCTTTTATGGGAGCAGATGGGACTTGCAAACTCACAGGCTAGCACAGACCTGCTAAGAGGACATGCCCCGACTAACTCACTCCCTATGGTTGAAATGAACAAAAATCTGTGGGCTGACTCCAATAATATTAAGCGAGTGAGAAAAGCAGAGATAACAGGAAGACAAGGAGGAAAAATGACAGGCTGAGCTTTGTGCTCAGCGAGTAACTAAGAGATACCAACACAACAGAGGCTATAAAAAAACAGCTTTTTCCTAGAAGATACCAGCACTCCTTACAGAGAAATCCTCTTGGCCCACTTCATCTTGTGCAGTTACCTTTTAGTAAAAGTATTAGGGATATGCAGTTGACCCTTTGAATACATCAGTCATAAAAAGATGGAAAAAAAGCACGCTTTCAACTCTCAGTTGTAAGGTTAAAGGCCATTTCTACAAATACACTATCAGCTTGACCGACTGAACTATCATTAAATTAAGCTTATAAATAAAAATGGAGGAGGTCACTTACAAGCAAAGCCGTACTATTAAGTTAATCCTGACACCAACGCATCTGAGAAACAGTGTGTGAAAGTATTTTGGTTCTATGAAAGTATTTCGGTTCTACATGAAGGTGGCAAAATTACTGATAAAAACGAGGCTTTCTGCTGACTTTATAAAAAGCAGCTGACTTCCTCTTCAACAGGAGTATTCCATTTAAATTCAGAGAGGGCCAATTACTAAAAATTTCTTCTCAGCAAAGGTCAAAACCTCAAAATGGCTACACTGCATCCTGCAGTCTAACCCTACATCTAACACACAAAACCAAACACATACATTTCCATATCATTTCAACAAAATGTATAGTCAATTATTTAATGTAGGCTACTTTACCATACAGACACATTGATCTTGTATAGAAAACAAATAGTTATCTTTAGCACAAATAAAACTAGTTCTAGCACATTAACTTAGGGTCTACATTTCAAGAAAAGGAAAAGACAGGGCTTTGAGCAGCCCCTTTTCTCTTGTTTTTCTACTGTAATTCGTAGTGAGAGAACTGAGACTGCCCTGCCAGTAGTATGAATCTCAACTTGAATGAAGTTGGTGCCATTCTCACGAACACATGCTGGTACTCATTGGTGAGCCTGGACTGGTACTTGGTTTTAATAATGTTCATAGCAGCATAGAAAGCTGACTCACAGCTGTAAGTCGATCTTAACATGGTCAAGATGTGTCATGTTACTTTGGTAAGAGCAGAGAAAACAGTCTCTGACTCAGTCTGTAACCAGAAAGTAACAGGGTCAAGCTGCTTCATGCTGCCATCTCTCACACATCTCTCTTATGCTCTACTCAATTGTTGACAAACTGTAAACAACTGCTTTGATTTGCTCAGTTGACTGAAGCTATTGCTGCATTCACTAGATTAGTTGTAACTGCAGTGAGGCAGAGGAGGAACCAGAAATGAGCTTAGCGACCTGAACTGTACAAACTCGACTGTCTGTCCACTTTGCCACACTCATCCTATGACCCTTGTCAGAGGCTTGTAAGAAGCATTACGTTATATGGGTTGAATTCAAAGTGATCTGAACAAATTATGTGTTATTTTAAATTCGTTCAAACTTGACTTTTTGAAAAAATGACAGCCCAATGAGGGAAAAAGGTGGGAAACAATCAAAGTTGTCCAAAAGACTCTGGAAAAATAAAAAAAAGTTTGACATGATTTACTTTTATTGATGAAACGCATACAAGAACTCTGGAGCCATTCTGTGGGGCCTTCCCAAGTTTAGTTCAGCAACTTCACCCTGGCCACATCAGCCAACTGATGCCAGCGGGTTTGTCTTGGACAGGCCTGTTTAAAAGGACAGATGTGCTCGACGGTAGACAGAGCTGTCACGTAGTCCATTAGTAACAGTAAGCGGAGAACCACTGAAGGGGAAAATAAGAGGCTTTTTGTCGAGGTCCACTAGCTGCTGCCCAACAGGACCTGTGTATGGTGCTGTGGGAAGCGCCGTCTCCAATCATGGTTACAGAACCGATGACTGTATTATGGACCGGCCCTGGCGAGCCACTCTGATACTTCACTGGCCGGATCTGGAAAACCTGAGAATGAGGCTGAATCAGCAACGATGGACTAATACAATAATAAGGGCAGAGATTTTTTATGCTGCTGACTCGCTAATTTAGAGCCAAGTCAAACAAACGCGGATCCATGTGAGAATGGACACAATATGTTAGCTAACTGGCCATCTATACTTTAAAGAAGCCATTAAACAATAGGGATGAGTGGACCACTCAGTGAGGAATAAAAAGGTCTTATGCAGCATGTGCTCCTATAAGCATCTTTACACAACTACATCTCCACACGCAGACTCTCCAAGCACGACAGGAAGACTTTCCACAGCATATCATCTGAGCCATTGGTCTGGCAGAGGTAAACCAGCCATTTTGTTCATCCCATAAAGAACAACTATTACATTTACTGGACCGCTGTAGACAGCGGGTCAAAATAAAATACACTCACTTCTCTACGTTTTCAGCAATTTCTGCCCATGATTCCCTTTGTCAATGGGAGGGCTGAATATATTTAGATCCAAGTATAGCTGGTGGCTGCCAGAATGGATCCCTCAGAACAGAAAGATGGCATGTTCCTCCAGAGCGTTGCCTTAATGATCTCTCATGCTGAAAGACACATCACTCTTCATTTATTTTATACATCCACACTAAAATGCAACACTCTAGCTTCATATAAATCAGCTCACCACACAGCACATACACATGTGCACACACACCCTTGACTGAAAGATATGCAAGGTAAATGTGACTCACAGGAAATTTTAATTGGCTGCCAGTAGCCGGATATGTGTCTGCAGCCTATCTCACCGTCTGCACATTCACCGCATCTGACGGCCAGTTAATAAGCAGTACAAAAGGCCAGCTTTACAGAGATGTGTGCATGTCGGAAAAGCTTGACACCAGGTGTACTATCTTTTGAATTAAGAAGTTGACACAATGTTTTGGCTACTCCCTCTCTACATCTTAGAAAAGTCCCAAAAATCTATTTCTCAGAGGATAAGAACCTTTACAAAAGGCTCCACAAAACAGTACACATTTTTTACTAAGACAAAAGGCATGTCAGCTTCTGAGAGGTTTTAACACCACAACAGGCCCCAGGACTACACAGTGATATAAAAAGTAGCGATGAAAATTTAATGTTAATCTATAATCGAATGTAATATTTAATTTCATCTCCACCAAGGAGATTATGTTTTTGATTTGGTTTGTTTTTCTGTCAGCAGGATTACGGAGAACTTACTGGCTCGATTTTCATGAAACTTGGTGGAAGAGGGTAGCATGAGCCCAGGAAAATCCCGTCACATTTTGGAGCGGATCAGTATTATGGGACTGATACACAAGTGATTTTTCACTTTCTTTAACATTGCCTTGGCAGAGATCCGCACTCTTTGGCTGCCCTTCTACTTTTGGTCTGCTATCATCAGTTATGACAACTATGTGTTAGGAGCCCATGTGGAGCTACTACATGCCCAACAAAGAATAAAATTCCTAAACGCTGAAAACTGATGTCTTGTTGCAATACACAAACTCTTTAGGATTGAAGCTATTAGTCAATACATGGAAAATTGTCAGCCATTTTGGTAATCAATTAATTACTACAGTTATTTAAGGGGGAAAAATGCTAAACATTAGCCAGTGGTGGGTACAAGATTATCAGACGTGTACCCCACTAATCCTTTTTTCAACCCCATTCGACCTTTTTTTCCTTCAGTGTCTATAGACTATGAGCATGAAAAAAAGGCCATGACGACATTCAAAAAATACTGGATTTGCACAAATATAAGAAGGTTGTTTTTTTTTTTTTTTTTTTGAAAATTACATGTGAATAAGCAGGGCTTGCACTGTATTCGAGGACCAGACAACAATTTATTATTTACAACACAAGATATTCTCTTTGAATGCAAAGAGTGTATCCTACAGAAAGTCTTGCCTTATGGGTTATTTGTAACCTTAATGCTGCTAGGCTAGTGAGTATCTACAGGTTAGTTTATAGTGTTTATTATAGTAAGCCCTAAAGATGTTTTGTCCGTACAGTTCACTCAACAGGAGTTTCTCAAGGCTGGTGTGGTGTGTTTTGCTGCCAAAGAGGAAATACACTCATGATGACAAGTAAAAACAAGTCGAAAGTGTCCCTCAATGACTCCAAACATCATTTTTCTGGAAATTCACCGGTTGTTGAATCTGTCAAACGGCCAAGGATTAAGGTTAATGCAGATCAAAGAGCCTGACAGGAGACTGTGTGAAAATACAGACTGATAACAGCTACACAAATATGGGTCCTGCTTTTTTGGTATTATTTTAGGTTTGCTTATCGTTTCATAATCAGGGTAATCTAGTATCAGGGAGAATCAACATTCCACATAAACTTTTTTTCTTGCTTCTGTGAGGATTTGCTGCATTTCTCTTTTACATCACTGTAAATTAAATATATTTAGGTTTTGAACTGCTATCAGACAAAACAAGCAACACTTTGACCTTGTGATGCAGCTTTTTCACTAGTTTCTAACTTTTTTTTGGACTGAAAAATTAATTTACTCATCATAAAAATAAATTACAGGTTGATCCATAATGAAACCATAACCTGTTGGCCTAAAAAAAAAAGTGCTATATAGATATTCTCTTTAACCTAGTTCTGCATGGGTGGGTTGCTGTGTAATGAAACTCTTAATGTCTGAGCCTCAGCAGAGCTGCAGCCACAGAACCATCGAGACGTCATGCCAACCCAGTGCAGCTGTGCAGCACCCAGTAGTTAGGGCACCACTGTGCGAGGTTATTGAGGACACAAAGGGCTGTTTCTCATTTTATGCATTATACATTTGGCATGCGCTCGGCTGAAGAGAACTGTATGCACAGGCAAATGTGAGCACACGTGCCTATGCAGACACTAGACACAAGAAGTCACCATTGTACAAACAAAATCAGGTTCATTTGCTATTTTGGTCTGTTTTGAAGTATATCCTTGAGACATGGGCTGATACAGTAATTATTATTCCAATAGAATTTCTATAAATAACAATATAATAAGCTTGATAATTTTTCAGTTAAGTATACAGCAGTATATGTCAGAATTGCTCAGTATAAATGAAGCTGACTGTACTCACTCCACGCCTGCAAATAATTATTATATCTTCCAATTATTTTCCTCATTTTCCCAAACAAAAGTTAAAAATTTAAAAGGTATTTAATTTACAGTGATAGAAAATAGTGAAAGCCGGCTGATTAAACTTCTGTTAATTGACAAGTCAATTAATGTATTAACTGTTTCAGATCTAATTCATTCCATCACCTGCTAAATTACTAAATATAAAGATACAAAGAGAGCACAAACAACCTGTCCTTCACAAGTCAAAAAGCATTTAGTGAATTCCTAAGAGGTGGCAGCACAGACAAATTTCATGACAAGACAATGGCAGTCATGTCTACCTTTGGACACAAGAGCTTATCTCAGCGTTATGCCACCAGCATGTTTTATGCATCAAAGGAACAGGAAGAGATATTGTATTAATGCTTTGTGCAACAAACCAGTGTTGATTCCACCACCTTTTATTTGTGTTGACAAGTCTAATGTTGTAAGCAGGGGGGTGTTTAGGGTTAGGGTGTGTTCAGGCATTTGTTTCATTCTGACTAATGCACATCTGGATATTCGCCCGTGCGCTTCAGATTAATTAAAAGATAAAATAAAGGCCCTAAATGTCTACTCCTATGCATTAGTCTGGGTGATAACGATCACAATTTAGCCTAGAATTAATTCTGTGCCTTCACTGTGATTTGATAAAAGCCTGATGAAAAAAAAAAGCTCTTTCTGTGCTCAGCCTGCAGAACACGCCAGGAAAAAAAGGATCTCAATGGAGAGAAAAAAAACTCAGGGGATACCAGTGTATCAGTGTAATGCAACAGTGACTTAACTGCCAAATATGAAAGAGAGAACAGGATCTGTGTTATGTGTGTGTGTGTGTTTGTGTGTAGTAGGGTTGTGGGGAAATTGGTTTATGTGTTCGACATCGACAGACATTCAAAGAGGGCATTTGGTTGGAGGAAATGACAAGGAGAGTTGTTGTTGACAAGCCCGAGGTGGCAGGCCTGGCATTAGGCCCACTAAACAGCACATAAACACTCTATTCAATTTCATGGCAGTGGTTTTAATGGTGCACAACTTTTTTTTTTTTTTTTTTAAACCACATTCACTTGAGAAGTCCCCTCTTTGAGCAAACAATCTGTAACTGACTACTGCTCACTTCGAGTCGCAAGTCCTTCAGTGGCAGCACAATACTACAGTCTCTGCCATCAGTTCCAATTGACTCCCTGTTAAATTACTACCCTCCTACCGCAATTTCATCCTGTGCTTTAACTGTTAGTTATAAGATTTGCTTGGCAGCAGGAGAGGCAGAGCGCTCACTGACAGAGTTGTATGTTTCTCCAAGGGAGCATGAAAATTGGATGATAAATAGCAAAATTAAAATGGATCTGGTGATTAATCTGCAAAAAGCAGCCATGTTGACATAAGAGGACAGCATGTGACATATTCAAGGGCCACTAAAAAAGCAGCATCCTGAGAGTGAAGAGGATGTATATACACTGTGAAGCTCCTTAAGGTCCACCTAAACACACACACCTTGGGTTTCATCTCCAAAGAGCTTTTCAAAACATCAGACTCTCTCCTCCTGATTTAGTCTACTGAGACTTGAAAATGGTGACCAGGAAAGATGCCACTATTCCCCAAACTGTCTTGCGTCGTGCTCCTTCCCCACATTTCAAAATAAATAAAGACTGAATACTCGCTGGAACGCATCTTAGAGGCCTCCCAAATAAAATATTTTGTTTTGGTGAGAGCCATAGCCTGCATAAAGCTGAGGCAACATAAACTAGTAGTCAAGTCTTACCAGCTGTGGAAGGAATCCTGTTTACCAAGCACCAAAGAGAACCACACAGTCCAGAGGAACACTGCCTCTGCACCACAATAAACACATCTTCTGTAAGAAGATGAATCCAATGAACAACAGCTCTTCAACGGCAACATTATTTATGCCAAATGATGATCTAAATGATCTATTGTAGCGTAATCACTTAGGGATGCAGAACATGGCTGCGAGTCTGTGGCCAAAGATGAAAATAGAGATAAAATATTTTTAGAACACTGGTTTAATAGGCAACAGAAAGAGATGCCACGATGAAACAGTTTGTCAGCAGAAAATGAGAACTGAGATGCATCTTTGCTCAGGCTGCTGTGTTTGACATTGTATGCTTGTGTCTCTGTTACCTTACAAACGGTTTCAGTGTCCCAGGGCAGGATGGTCTGTAGATCAATGAGCTCGCACGACACTCCCAGTTTCTCTTGAGCCATATTGGCCACCTCCCTCATCACATGGATCTAAGTGGAAAAAGAAAAGGAAGAATGCCTTTAAATCTAATGAGCTAATGCAGTTTACAGCTTGGCTGAGATATCACGCCTGCAACAACAGAAACTCTGTCCTACATTTGTTCTGCATTTTATGTCTGTCAATTATAGGCTTACACAAAAATATCTATCGTGAAGAGCCATAAACATATACATTCTCATATGACTTCCAGATGCTGCAGAGCTGTAAAATTTATTAGAACTCCAGAGACTTGGGTCTGATTCAAAAAGCGTTTGCAAAATCCCCCAAAAACAAACAAGCAATGATGCAGCTGGACAATATTGGATCACGTAAATGCTCCAGTGACAGAAATGCTGCAACACTGGGCTAAATATCCACGATGCAGTATTGGCATCAGGGCTGGGTTTCTTTAAAAACTGAAGATACCAATACCAATTCCAGTACCCTTAAAGTGATAAAGATGTCAGTAGAGTTTTTCATTCAATACCCATAATTTGAATGGAGTGGGGTGAAGTGTAACCATCATTTTGAACATTTAGTTTAGAACTCGGCACACCCAATGGGTCTAACAACAGAGTCAAGCTGTGTCTGTGTGAATTTGTTGGGACAGTTCAACAGTGTGGCATTGTTAGCTAGTGCTGCTGTGTTATCTTGTGCTAACAGGGCAGATGTTGAACTGACCATTCACCAGAAGCAGAGCCCTAACTGGCACTGCATTACAATTAAACATACTGAGATACAGATATTGCAATTAGGCTTGGGTGGTATCATGGTATTACCGTATACCAGGGTGATTGAAAATCCTGAGGGTTTGATTTTCAGTACTGTCAAAAATACAGTCGCTCCTCTTTCTATTAAACTCATTGTATGTAGTGCACAGCACGTGACAGCAGAGGTCAGTCTGTACTAGTCGAACAGGCAGCTGGTACTGGTGGGGATAACGTTACAGGACTATAAAAAGCCAGCCAGCAACAGCAGCAGAGACAAACAGTGGAGAAAACCGCATGTTTTTGCATCTAACTCAGTGAATTTAATATATATTTTGACCACACCAGAGTTGGTGATTGTTGAAACAGCGGACTAACTATTTAAACAATAACAAGACTAACCAAGATGGTTTTGGCGAGATGAATTTTGTTTTTATCGAGTTTGCACGAAGTGTGTTTACCATGAGTTAATGAGGCAATAAAGCTAGTCGTATTTCGGTGGGAGATAGAAACTTGAATTCAAACAGTGTACGGTTATATTTCTCTGTTTAATAAGGAAAACAGGTGTAAAAACATATCTTTCTTAACATTTTGTTAATTTCTACTGTGTATTTATTATACTGTAAAAACTAAGAGAGGTTGGGGAAAGAAGCGAAGTTGCCAGTAGTGGGGGGATTGGGTAGTGCTGCACACTAATAGCGTCATATAAAAAATATACTCCGATGAATCTTCAGGAAGGTATGAAGGTATTAAAAATATAAAAACCTCCCCAGTTTAATTGCAATTAAAACATAAGCTGCAATACATGTTTCTCCTCCTCCACAATGTGTAACTGATAAGAATTGGTTCACAGCCCAACAATGAATATCTTTAAATGTAAAAATGTAAAACAAACAAAACAAACAACAACAACAAAAAAAAAAAAAATCAAAAATCAAAACTGACTGTTCAAACTAAAACTTTATAACTTAACATTCACATCAGCTGCAAATGCTCTGCTGGTACACTGGAGATAAATAAAAAAGGATAATAAGAACAATAATAAAACATTGTTTTTTACTGTGCTTGCTGCTGAGGAATGCACAGCCTCTCGCAGATCACTGCCTAATAAACAGAAAGTTGAAAATAGCCATTTAAAACTCAAAACATGTTATTCTTACTAATTCATCATTCGTGTAATAAAGTACTTGAGTTCACGGAGTCCGTGTTTACTGGCAGGCGTCACTGGCTGCCTCCAAATAAAAATGGCTGTGATAAATCTGAATCATCGCAACTAGAAGAGTTGTCAACAATCACGCCAGTTTAAAAGATACAGGCCCTGGCCTCAAGCTAACAAATAATCTCAGTAACTGTAAGGAATTATTACAGAACGATGTTGCCATTACTTTCTTTGTGCGGGAGAAATCATTAATAGAGGGGCTGTTCAGACTAGGGGAAAAACATGCTCTGTTTGGGTGATCAGAAACTGAGGACTGGGCATTCATCCTTTCACTCCACTCTGTGAAAGTTGTTTTCTTTACTCTCATCTGCACAGGCCTGACGGACGAGGGGAGTAATGAGGTGGGAAAGAAGAGTGGCATTTCAGAAAGGAGAGCCATGCTTTCCACTACTTCACTGGATCCCCGCTCTTCTCTGTCCACCCTTCAACAATAATACTGGCTTTGATGGAGAAGATTTCCTTCAATGCCCTCCGACCCCCCTCCCGAGCTCCAGGTACATTACGACCTGGATAAGCCTGTTTAAGTGGCTGAGGACAATCAAAGTCGGGGATGATGCCTGGTGAGTTACAGGCACCTTGATACGGAGCTGCACAAAATAAAATCTCTCGGATAAAAGGAGAGGCAACAATGGAAAGTGTGTGGCAGACGTGTGGTGGTAACACATGGAGAGCCTTGATGATGTGGAGATGTCTGGGCAGATACAGCCGCAGACTGCTGGCTGAGAGACCCCGCTGGGACAGAGGAGGCTTGTGATAGACTTAAAGTTAATCCACTGCTTGCCTCTCTGGCTTTAAACTTCATTTAGCGGTGATGAGATTGGACTCCTTTTTTTCCCTGTGGCCATGGAAAATGATCCAAAGATAGATGAAAACTTAAAACTGCTCAGGTCACCCACTGAGTCTGTCAGTGATGCGCAGGAACGCCTACCTGTGTCCCCCAGGCAACCAGAGTGACATCACTTCCTTCCTGTAAGACCTCGGCCTGCGAGAGTGGGATGGTGTACGGCTCCACAGGAACCTGCTCCACTGAGGAAACACACACACACACACATTCAATGACAGATTATTATTCCATCAGTGCTTATGTGCAAACACATTACATGCAAGCTCACACGCAAAATAAACGAGGGTCGATTCTGAACACACTTATTAACCGCTTCACTATGCACCCTGTGGTTTTCATATAAAATATTCAGATGCTGACCGGACCCTAAATGATAGACTACATGACAAACTGGTGAAATGACAGACAGTCAAAGAACACAGTTCCTACTCTAGAACATTTTATCTGGCCCATTTCAAATGCTTTTTCATGCTTTTTTCCAGAACCTCATCTCTCACCAGAGACAGAGTGTGCTTTTATCAGCACAATCTGACGCATGACCTAATGATGTCTTTTGCCAGCTACAGGCACATAACCCTGATTAATCCTGACAACAAAACATTGGTGGGATGGGATATCAATCAGAAAAGAGGCCACATAAACGAGGCATTGGTCCAAAAAGGGGGGCCTCGCAGCCAGCCTCTCTTTGAACCCAAGTCCAAGACAAAGTGCATGTAAGTATATGGTTTGAATAATAGTTAATAATGTCTTGGAGAGCTGAAGCATGGTCATGGAAATCATTACAATGCAAAAAACTTAGCATAAACTCAAACTGCCATCACTTTTAAACATGCGGATTATTAGCAATATTTATACTACCCAGACACAACATTATTATCACTAAATGCTGTTTTTTAACTACGGTATCTCTGAATCTCATTCGCAGCCATGACTTTGGCTGAAATCACACAGAGCACAGGATTTTAAAGCGTGAGTGGACTCTGAACCAGACTGCTGAAATCAGTCCTACATGGCAAAGCAAGAAGTCATATTTACAATTAGACGGAGTAATTATACCCTGGGGAGACGCTGGGTTGAGACCTTTCTGGAAACCTTGAATGACTTCCATGATCCTTTCAAGCCTTTGGGAAGCCGTAAAGGAAAGAAAAATTGCCCATCCTGACGACTCACTATATTAAAACAACATAAAGGGCTTGAGTGAATCATATGCAACTCCTGATTTAGGCTTCCAGACGAGACAGAAAATAGGCCCTTGGTGTGGAATAATAGCATTTTGCAGAACGTTAAAATTGAATTATGAAAACTAGGTTATGGTTTAATAAGTGAAATCTCAGGCTCCATGAAACAGTACGGCCTCGATGAGACAAATGTGTGGTTTATATCCTCTTCTGCACGAAGAAAAGAGAGACCGCTGCAATTAAAAACACGACTCCATAATCCAGGCAGAGGTCATTAGAGGCATGTGGACCTGGCACGAGAGCTGGCTCGCTCTGCCCCCTTAAGAAATCAAAATAAGCCCTGAAACGCTACCAGTAATAAACCTCCTGTGTGAAATGGACGAGTGATTTGTCATACAGCTTTAAAAACATAAAGAATCTGACTAACCAGAAACAAAAAGGAGGCCGTGTGTTAATGTGGCTGAAACCATTAAGTGATGCGTTCATTATAGCTCAACAAAAGCAGCTGGTCAGTAAGCACATCCTCTTTCAAACATGTCTCCAAACTCATGTTGGCTCAATTGACTGACCCCATCAAGGGCTTTTAAAAATGTATCTATTATATTTGGCATCAGTCAGCATGGCAGGCAAGACCTCTCTTACATGCAGCACATTACTGATGCTCACGTCATCAGTTTCTAAAAGACAAATAAACTATGATTCATATCAACTTAGCAACAATGCAAACAAGCACACTGCCAAGAATTCAGACACCTGCTCTTGGCTGCCCTGTTGAACCATCAATCTGAGACATCATTCCTGTATTATATTATCATACCCAAAACCTTGCTCTGACACAGTGCTTTACATTTTCCAACACACATGAACATAATTGGACTAGTCAGTTCTTCCACAGACGCTGAATCCTACACGACTTTGACCGATTTTTAGTCCATCACAGCTGTAAGGCATTAGGGGCATGAATAATACACTGGTATCAAGTACTGTCATGTTTTCTTATATTCTTTGGCTAAACTTTGTGCTTCATAGCAACAGAAAAGGGCAACACATTATATATTTACTGACTATACACTAACACATCAATCATTATCAGTAGTCAAGAGATCTAAAATTTTGCAGCAAAATTAATTCATTCAAATGGGTTCACAGCATTCAGTGACTTCGCTCGCTGGTGGAAAGTAAATCCTTGCAAAATTTCTTGCATCCAGTTAAACAATGGTGAACTCTGACTCACAAATTTGTGCCACTGACCAATAGCAAGCTGTCATGACAGTGCTGACCTTTGAGAGAATGGGGAGCAGGACAGTTAAAAAAGTGGAGGTTATTGTAGCTCATGATCTCTTTTGCACAGAATGGACTGAAGACAGTTATGACCGTTGATGTTAGCGGTTGCTAACTGACCGGTAGCAAGGAGTTTACATGCTTTTTAGCTTGAAAAGCTTTTTTTTCCCTTTTTAATAATACTCTTCACTAATTAATATTGGACCCTGACCACAAAATGCCAGAAGGAGTTAACAGCTCAGTACAGAAACAAGAGAAACAAGCTTAAGAAGCTATTATCAATGGCAATACTGTGGAACTTCGGCTGTGGAACCAAATATATAAGATGTTAAATGAATTTTGCTGCAAGTGCATCTTTTTTTTTTTTTTTTAAGATTTTTTTTGGGGGGGCTTTTTAGCCTTTAATGGATAGGACAGACAAGCGTGAAAGGGGGAGAGAGAGAGGGAGTGACATGCAGCAAAGGGCCACAGGCTGGAGTCGAACCCGGGCCACTGCGGCAACAGCCTTGTACATGGGACGCCTGCTCTACCACTAAGCCACTGACGCCCCGCTGCAAGTGCATCTTGAAAGTTACATATTTTATTGCTCTTTAATGTTAACCAGAATTACTGTCTTGTGGTTGTACGCCTCAGCCAATCTGTCAGGGTGCAGTTTACATCCATGTCCGTCCAGACTCAAATAATATAAGACTTTAAAGAAATTTAATAATAACTAAATTTTTTGACAAAATGGAAATTATAACTATCATTGTATTGACATGTATGATTCTACTGAATAATTTCCAGTGACAAACATGCTGTCTTCACTTAGCGCCTGTTTTTGCAGAGGTGTACGGAGGACTGATAGAGCTTGGTCATATGGTGCAACGACAATCACCTGAAGCTCAATATCAGCAAAACCAAATATGATCACAATCTCCCCTCCTGAGAAATAGTGTTGAAAAATGTCCAGAAAAGTCTTTTTGCAGAACACTATGATGTCAAAGTGAAGATGGCTTTTGATGTTTTGGATATAAAATGTCATCATTTTATCATTTTATCCTATTGGACATTTTTGTTAAACTGTCATAATTAGCATGTGGATTTGTGGATTATGGTCAAAAACATGTTTGTGAGGTCACAGGGACCTCTGATCATCAAAATCTAATTGGGTCATTGTTGAGTCCAAGTGGGCATTTGTGCCAGATGTAACGCAATTCCCTCCTGACATTCCTGAGATATCACATTCATGAGGGGGAAGGACAGACGGATGGACGGACAGCCGGGAAGCATAATACCTCTGGCTGCGACTGCTGCCAGCATGGAGGCATAAAAACTCGAAAAACATTGAGGGAGGTGTGATGATTACAGTCACTCCCTTTGTGCTGAGGAATGGTTTTTAAATCAGACCGCACAGAAACATAAGAAATGTTTTGGACAATGATCACTTACTTGGTGCCATAATTGAAACAATCACAGCAGACAGCTGTAATATTTCACAATCTCATCTGGCTCTTATCAAAGTGGGAAACAAAACTTGTGAAAATCAGAGGTTTCGCTTTGAGGCTGGTAGTACCAATCTGTTCTGGTTCTGCCTTTCATTACTGTAATGAGCTCAGCAATCATCTTCAAGCCTCCAACTCTGTCTAATCATGTATATTAAATTATTATCATGTAGCCTTGGCAGCACTGTTTTGCAACAGCTGCCAACAACTGTTAAGAGTTTATTACCACTTTGCTGGACACCTTTTGCACGGCAGTCTGCCCAAAGCCATGCTGGTGTTAACACTGACGTTCCCTCAAAATAGGGAGAGGAGGGAGAGAGGATTCAGCTGGGCACTGTCACAGCCCATTTAAACGGTCTGCTTCACACTTGTGGTCCTGCTGAACTAACTTACATTGTTTGCAGTCAGTCACATTGTTTGTTTGCTTTGCCTCACACCCCTAAACAGGAGGACATTTGCTTTCAATAAGGTGCCCACGCAAACAGATTGAGGGACACAGGCACAAAGCTGAACATCAGGGGGGCAAATGAACACAACTAACAATGCAATTCACAGTCGAGCTTACCTGCTGCTCTGTACAAGATCTTGGGCTCAAAGAATATACAGGGGTTTTGGTCAGCGATGCAGGAGAGGAGGAGCCCCTTGGCCTGCACTGGACTACGAGGTATTACAACCTGAGGAACATATGATGCACATTATTAGACTCAGTAATGATGCTAAGACAATTTCACCTTCACTGCCACGTCTGAAAAATATCCAACTTTGATTTTTATATTTGAACTTGTGTTCACATTTTACAGTGTGTAAAGTAGAATGGCTCCAAAAGAAGAACGTAAAATCATCAGACAGGCCAATGCGGCTTAAACTGGACTCAGTCCAACTAACTGTTTGTTAGGACTCTGACACAAAACTGCTCAATATACAGAGCAGACTAAGACACAAACAATATTACAAACTCTTAATATCAAGTGTCGTCTCTCTGGCATTGCAATTGTGTCAGATGTTAAATCTCTTAATGGTATTTAGGTCAGTATTGGGGTATCAGAGCAACACTGGGCTGAAGCTGAAAAAAAGCCTGTCAGACTGTGTGGTGGGACTGATTCTCAGGCGGAGCTCACAGAGCTGATAGTATGCACAAAGATTAACATTTATCAGCCTGACCTTTGCTGGGAGACAACATGTTTATTGCTCTCAGTGATGGTTACTCAGCGTGGATAAACTGTAGCTGTAAACCATACAGTCATCCACTGTCTGTGGCGTATGAGATACTGATGATAATTATATACAGTATGTATGCTCATTAGAAAAAGCAGGGTGGGATGTTATAGCCTGACATTTTAACTTGTTTACTTTGAACACATGCTGTTGATTCCATTTCAGTGATGCTATCAGGGAATACTGTATCCTGCATCACATCTCTATGAGAAGTTTCTGTTTCTCTCCTCAGTCTGTTCACATATACAAACTCAAAAACCCGGGCTGTCTCTTGCTTTTATAAAAGCCTAAAGCTTGCAGTTGTGTTTAGAGGTGAGCATGAAGTTAACATACCACTAAATGTATATGACCAGACAGTTATTTCCTCCAGGTGCCACTACAATAGTGCACAACAAAGCTGTTCCAGAGTTATCTGTTTCTTATTCAAGTCCCTGCATCTTTTTAAAGTTGTATCATACTGACAAAGAAGCTGTTTGCCTCAACAATCAACACTGCTTTCAGTTTTCTTTAAGTTTCTTTACTTGGTTGAGCTGGAGTAGAAAACAGCTGTACTGCCACTTTTGGATGAAATCAAACAACTCCAAAATGTTGCTCCAATGCGTGAGAGAAAGTGTGCATAAAGCTGAACCTGGAAGCGATGGGCTTCTTTTCAGTTCCAGTGGGAGTTGCCAAGTTATTCTTGAAATGTTTAATTACTAACAATTAACACCCTGTGTCAATATTTGAAAGAGGATAGTTGAGTTGTCATTGCTAACAAGAAATTGTAGTGAAAAGTGCTGTACTACCTTCGCCACGATACCATCACCCAAAAGTCAGAAATGTTGGTTTTCTGTTCATACAGAGCAAGAGCACCGTATCTTCAGAGTGAATGTAAGGCAGGACTGGATTGTAATTTAACCCTTGGTTTCCTTCTAACCCTCTTTACCTTCTCATCATCTCATCTCCTCCAGCAGCACTCCAGTTCTCACTGACTAAAATTTCCCCACCATGTTATCCTTCTAGATTTTGGCTGGTGCTATTTTATTTAAAGGAATACTTCACCCCTCATATGGCATTTTGTCTATCAATTATTCACCCTGTGTTGCATTCTTG
This sequence comes from Epinephelus fuscoguttatus, assembly GCF_011397635.1. NCBI lineage: Eukaryota > Metazoa > Chordata > Actinopteri > Perciformes > Serranidae > Epinephelus > Epinephelus fuscoguttatus. Next base: position 34,009,249 of record NC_064759.1, on the reverse strand, counting down.
GGATGAAAACAGATATCCCACATGTCTCCATGGTAAACACAGTACTCAAAGAAGGAGATGAACTGAAATCAATGGGGTCCACTTTAAACAACAGCAAAGCTATATCAAAACATCTGTTGGCAAACTCTCACACATACTTGCACTATAATCCAAGTCTCTTTTATCCAACTGTATGCTCGGTACTTCCCAAACACATGCATTAAAAACTATTTAAAACCCTTCCGTGCAACCAGTCTCATGAACAGACCAGTTGTGCGTCTATGCTGTTTTCTCTGAAGCATTCTGATATTGTTTTACTGTTGTTTCAGGACTCCTAGGCTTCATCAAGAATTTTCTCAGTTTTTGCATTTTTAATTCACCATGATGACATGTCAGAAAATTCTAGTTTTCTTCCCAAATTAAACATAAGACGGGGTGAGTAATTGATACACAAATGATCATTTGGGGTGTGAAGTATCTATAAGATGTTTTAAGTGGCCCTAGTTTCACTGTTGTTGAGTCTAAACAACAGACTTGTAAAGAGAATTTACAGAGAATAAAAAAAGCTATTTAATACACTTGGGGCCTTGTAACATATACAATTCATCAAATTTAAGGGGTCAGCCTCAGCTTTGACTGAATAAAATCTTTCAGTCAGTTGAAACAGCTTTCCTTTTTGCATGCTGACTATACTCAAGTGCTTCTGGGATAAACCAGGATTTTGTTTTTTTCAGCATCTTTCATTCATTTTTCATTTACTTTACTTGTTGAAACACTGGCCCTAAAAATCACTTGTATGTCTTGTCCTTATTTCTCTCACTCTGTATTTTCTCTCTAGATTTACTTTGAGTATTAACATAACAACAACAATTGCAACAATGCAATTAAACCACCCTATACACCTTGATGTTCTGCTAGAGAACTTTTGAATATGTTTTTGTGGCAAGATGTGACATTGTGAAAATTGCACAAACAGAAGCAATATAAAATGGAAAGAAATACAAGTCAGTGTCTGTAATAATTCATATGGCTGACCTTAATGCCAGGGCAGTGGGCGAAGAAGGCCTCGGGGCTTTGAGAGTGGTAAAGTGACCCGTGGCCAACACATCCCCATGGAGCCCGAATGGTGAGGTTGCCACAGTCAAACAAGTTGCCAGAACGGTAGCGGTACTTGGCAGCTTCATTGACTATCTGGAAAGAGATCAATATAATTCAGATTAACACAACCGCACATATGAAAATTAAATGTTACTGATCCTAATGGGATACCTGGGTTGTTGCAACACCAAAAGCAACAAAGCTCAGTCTGTAAAAAGATAATAACAATGATGTATTGGAAACATTATGAGGGTATAATGAAGTGCATGCTGGTTTGATAGGTGATAACTTGAAAATAGAATGCTTTCTTTTGTTTTTATGAATAAAGACCACACCAGTGGAAACTGGACTAAGACTTCATGTGCCGAGCCATTCTCTCTGTTATTCCTCTTAAAGCTTTAAAAAACCTCATTTTATTTTTAACGATCACCTCAAGTGTCTGGTTCCCTTTACCGATTCCTACAGTTTCTGATACTGGGCTTCCTCCAGAGAGGTGTCCCAAGTTTTTCTCCCTGAAGCTCAGGTGGGCTGTTAATTCAGCTTTTATGTCTCTCTAAGGTCAGTTTGGACTGCATTATTTTAAGCGAGAGCACAGAAGGAGAGAGAAGGAGCCCACTCAAGGACACCAGATTTGTACCACTGTTTTTCTGCACTGCAGCCGGAGCCTTTTAGAAACGGGCACCATTATTACCTTTACTGTTTTATGTTGCCTTGACATAGCAGGGACTCACATTTATCTTGTGGAGGGCGAGAATAAACACAATGACACAAGTGTCACCATGTATGCATAGTAAAACAGAAACCTGTTAATGCTACATTACTCTTCCTCAGAATAAACTCAGAGTAGGACAACATGGGAAAGGGCTCACTTTGTTGAACACATTCTCTGAGCTTGATTGAAGAATATGCATTAATAGAGAATTTGAGGTCTGTTTATCAAACACCTGCACGCAACAAGGAATAAAATATACAAACCAGACAGAAGGCCATTCAGATGAATAAATAAAATCACTGACATTAGTGGCTGCTAGGCTTGCACACAGACTTTTTTCCATTCGTTCCTGAAAGTACTGAATTTTGCATCTTTTGCTACGAGGCCCCATCACTCCTACGCATATACATAGTACTGGGAGAGTCGCATGGATACAAACCACATACATATTGCACAACCATATTCTCAACTGCATGGGTATTCAAATAAAATATAAACAGGTCCAGACCAGTTCCTATAATTTCCTCCTGGCAAAGGTCTGAACCTCATAACATCTAAATTGTGTCCTGTAGCCTACCCCTATGTCTATCAAATAAAACCAATAACATACATTTCCATATGATCAACAATACTTAATGTCTCTCAAAAGTGTATGGCACTTGTAAGGATAACAAATGGCTATCTTTAACACAAATAATTGCAGACTTTTTCTTTTTGCTTAAAGGGCCAGTGTGTAAAATGGGTTGAAAACAGTGACATCAGTGGTCAAATTCTAGATTGCAGGGCTCACTCGCTCACCCCTCCCGTGGCCTCGTAGGGACAAAAAGCCTTGCGCACAAGTTTTTCAGGAGTAGGTCTATCTAGTGACGAGGCGAATGTTTATTTAGAAATCTAAACCATGTTACGATATTGCAATGAATCCCTCACTTTTGGCCTGTACACAGTACAGGCCAAAAGTTTGGACGCACCTTCTCATTCAATGCGTTTTCTTTATTTTCATGACTATTTACATTGTAGATTCTCACTGAAGGCATCAAAACTATGAATGAACACATGTGGAGTTATGTACTTAACAAAAAAAGGTGAAATAACTGAAAACATGTTTTATATTCTAGTTTCTTCAAAATAGCCACCCTTTGCTCTGATTACTGCTTTGCACACTCTTGGCATTCTCTCCATGAGCTTCAAGAGGTAGTCACCTGAAATGGTTTTCCAACAGTCTTGAAGGAGTTCCCAGAGGTGTTCAGCACTTGTTGGCCCCTTTGCCTTCACTCTGCGGTCCAGCTCACCCCAAACCATCTCGATTGGGTTCAGGTCCGGTGACTGTGGAGGCCAGGTCATCTGCCGCAGCACTCCATCACTCTCCTTCTTGGTCAAATAGCCCTTACACAGCCTGGAGGTGCGTTTGGGGTCATTGTCCTGTTGAAAAATAAATGATCGTCCAACTAAACGCAAACCGGATGGGATGGCATGTCGCTGCAGGATGCTGTGGTAGCCATGCTGGTTCAGTGTGCCTTCAATTTTGAATAAATCCCCAACAGTGTCACCAGCAAAACACCCCCACACCATCACACCTCCTCCTCCATGCTTCACAGTGGGAACCAGGCATGTGGAATCCATCCGTTTCTGCGTCTCACAAAGACACGGCGGTTGGAACCAAAGATCTCAAATTTGGACTCATCAGACCAAAGCACAGATTTCCACTGGTCTAATGTCCATTCCTTGTGTTTCTTGGCCCAAACAAATCTCTTCTGCTTGTTGCCTCTCCTTAGCAGTGGTTTCCTAGCAGCTATTTGACCATGAAGGCCTGATTCGCGCAGTCTCCTCTTAACAGTTGTTCTAGAGATGGGTCTGCTGCTAGAACTCTGTGTGGCATTCATCTGGTCTCTGATCTGAGCTGCTGTTAACTTGGGATTTCTGAGGCTGGTGACTCGGATGAACTTATCCTCAGAAGCAGAGGTGACTCTTGGTCTTCCTTTCCTGGGTCGGTCCTCATGTGTGCCAGTTTCGTTGTAGCGCTTGATGGTTTTTGCGACTCCACTTGGGGACACATTTAAAGTTGTTGCAATTTTCCGGACTGACTGACCTTCATTTCTTAAAGTAATGATGGCCACTCATTTTTCTTTAGTTAGCTGATTGGTTCTTGCCATAATATGAATTTTAACAGTTGTCCAATAGGGCTGTCGGCTGTGTATTAACCTGACTTCTGCACAACACAACTGATGGTCCCAACCCCATTGATAAAGCAAGAAATTCCACTAATTAACCCTGATAAGGCACACCTGTGAAGTGGAAACCATTTCAGGTGACTAACTCTTGAAGCTCATTGAGAGAATGCCAAGAGTGTGCAAAGCAGTAATCAGAGCAAAGGGTGGCTATTTTGAAGAAACTAGAATATAAAACACGTTTTCAGTTATTTCACCTTTTTTTGTTAAGTACATAACTCCACATGTGTTCATTCATAGTTTTGATGCCTTCAGTGAGAATCTACAATGTAAATAGTCATGAAAATAAAGAAAAAGCATTGAATGAGAAGGTGTGTCCAAACTTTTGGCCTGTACTGTGTGTATATATATATATATATATATATATATATATATATATATATATATATAAAAGCATAATTATAATGCTATGAAAACCAAACAAATTTTATTTTATAGCGATTATACACTTGTATAAACATATTAATGGGTAGAATATTCAGATTCAGATTGACAATAAACCATGCCAAATATTACACACTGGCCCCTTAAAGTTCTGCACCCATGACTCTGCCAGATAGATGAGCAAAAGGGTCAAAGTTCAGGGTGCAACGTTACGAAGTAGTGTGTGCCAGTTGTATGCATACTCCAAAAAAGTCCAGTAAAAAGAACTACAAATATCGCCCTGCAGTTGTATGCCTCTGCACACCAAGTTTTTCTTACAGTTTACATCTCCGTCTGTCCCTGAGAGATGATGTTGAATAATGGCCAGAAAAGAGGTTTATGCAAAATATTATGATGTCACTAGGGATGGGTCACGATTTTCGAATTTCGAATAGTCATTTTATTTTTGAAAAATCGATTTTTTAATGCAACTATTACTATTCGCCGTCTTATTTCCGCCCTTTTATTTGACATGCACTTCAGCTCCTAACCGCACGAGGGCAGTCTAGGATTGCTACAGCGGTGTGAGATGGGCTACCAGCTAGTTTGATTTTCTTCTACAAACAGGAGAAACATGCAGAGACTACTACTCCACGAGGAATGTCCGCAGTCATTCGGGCTTTCATAGTCGAGCGCACTTCTGCGTTGTAGTTTCCTGTAAAAATGTCCGTGAAAAATCCCTGCGATGTGAAAAATACATACCAAACAGTCACCATTGTGCGCGCACAGGGCTTGCAGACGTCCGCTTTGAGTCCGCGTGGACCTCCGCGGAGTCCGTTCCGCGTACGTAGATGAATGGATCTCTGTGTGCGTGGCTCTGGGGGGGGGGGGGTGATTATTCGAAAAATTGTTGAATTGTTGCCATGATTTTCAAATACTGTTTTTGCTTGTGCTGCCCATCCCTAGATGTCACAGTGAAGTACACATTTGACCTATTGGATATCACGTCATCACTTCATCATTATATTGTAGTAGACATTTGTGTGAAGTTTGTTGACAGTTAGCGTATGAATTCTAGTGTTATGGCCAAAACATGTTTTATGAGGTCACAGTGACTTTGACCTTTGACCACCAAATCTGAATCAGTTTATTTTTCAGTCCAAGTGGACATCTGTGTCAACTTTGAAGAAATTCCCAAAAGGTATTCTTGAGATATCACATTCACAAGAATGAGACAGACAAGGTCACAGTGTCCTGGACCTTTGACCTATAACAACTAAAATCTAATCAGTTCATTGGTGAGTCCTCGGGACGTTTGTGCCAAACTGAAGAAATTCCCTCAAGGTATTGTGTTCTTGAGATATGGTGTTCACGAGAACGGGATGGACATACATACAGACAATCCGAAAACATAATGCCTCCTGTTACAGCTATTGCCAGCGCAGAGGGATGAAAAGTATGACAGTCAAGGTGCGTCATTTTCTGTTGATTAGAGCCGGGACAGTCTTATACACAGTCTGTAGCCAGACAGCAGCGGGTCAGTTGCTTACACTGTTAAGTAATAAACAATGGATTTGATTGGCTCAACTGAGTGAAACTATTGCCTTATTAATTGTCATTAATTTATTAGAAACTGGTCACAGTTCAGAATAGAACCGTAACTTGCACCAGGTCCAGGCAGCAATCTGACATTTGATGGTGTCTCCTCTACTTATAGTTTTGCTGACTTACACCTTGATGTTGATGTAGCTCTATGCTCTACATTTCTGCAGCATAGAAATATGTAGCATAGTGATTTCAAACTATAATTCACACACAAATCAAACTTTGCCATTAGAGACATCAACCACAGTATTTTTCTGTTTACTGTTTTTAACCTTTAAAAGGCTGCTTTTACTCTGGTCTGTAGGCACTCAGCCATGCACTGTTATTTCCAGGAATACTTAGCCCACTCCGATATCATTTAGCATGTGAGTGGTGCTATATCTAAAAACCAGGGGGATGTGATATTCTCAGCTCTAGTGCTGCCGTAACATGTATTTATAGTGTTTTTTTCCACGTGTTATTTTATCTCTCCCTCTACTTCCATTTGTGATTAATATCTTTTGATTTTTGCCAATATAGTTCTCAACGTGCTTTGGCTGATGCAGAGAGGATATACGATGTTGCCATGGAGTCGGCGAGAAAGCCAAGGATTTCATTTGAGACTCCTTTTTGATACAGAAGAAAATGACTAAATTTGATGAATGTGAGGTATGATCTGAAGTTATTAGGTGCTCCTTTATATCAAATTTCTTCCTTGAACTATCAGAAAAACAGTTATCACTGGAATGAATGTGCTGATTCCACCAATAACTGTATGATGTCTGTGGGTCCTGGTTTTTCTGACATTGAAAAGAAGGGGTTTTGATGCAAAAGGCAGGTTTTAGAAGTTACGTCAGTGTACTTTCCCCACATTCTAACCCATCCCTTTAACCAAACACCTGCAAAGTGCCAGTGAATGTGATCCACTGCTGAGAAGGAGGTTCCTTCTGGACCACAGATTCCAAAATGTTAAGTTTGAATGTTAAGAATTTTCTGTCTCATACGCGACAGTAAAGTGAGACAAATCATGACATGTGAAGACATCACCTTGGGCTCTAAGAAATTATAACAGGCACTTTTTGCATTTTTACATAACATTTTATGGTTAAAAAAGGAGTACTCAAGAGGAAAAAAATGATAATGAGAGTAATTATTAGTTGCAGCCCTTCTTACCTGGTCAAAAGCAGGGTAGATGTAGTCAGCAAACTGGATCTCAGCAATGGCTGTGGCACCAGCAACGGCTACACCAATACCAAATCCCACAATCCCCTGTTCACAAAGGGGAGTGTTGAAGACTCTGTCCTTACCTGGAGGAAGACAGCATATAAGACTGAGTATAAGACTAAGCCTCTTTGCACATAGTTCAGGTAAATTACTGGGATAACCTTTCAGACACTGCTAGTGATTTTTACATGTCAAACTCACACTCCATTCAGGAACACTTCCATCTTGCAACTTTTCACACATGCCATGGCAGTGCTGAAATAGATGAGGCAGGGGACCGTCCAGCAGATGGTGTTAATGCAACACTTGTGGATGCCAACTGCTATTAAACTCAACAGAAGGGGAAGAAGTTGGGCCAAGGCCAGTGGTGTCGTGGAGAGTATACGCAGGTATTCAGGTTATAGCCACCTATTTTCCTGATCGTTTACAGTATATCCACCTTGGAATATATAGGAAAGTATATCTACTTCCTCCTTTGTAACCTACCCATCTACTTTTAGTACACCCACCTAATGAACTACAACTACACGACTGGGCAAGGCTGTTTGCTGAAGGCTGGGACACAGTCTTTGACCCCATGGGAGCAGGGGTTCCCACACATTCATTTATTTGTGGCAGCCCACCACAATTAAAACATCTGCTGCCACAAACAAACTTTCTATTTTTGGAGCTGGACCATTCATTATGAGCACTATTGGATATACATTTGGTTATTTACAGCACCACAGTGTCGGAGTGCAGAGCACACTCGGGGCAGAGACAAAGTAGCAGAATGTTAGGCACACTGAAAGTGAATGAAACTTCTGCTCAGTCTAAAAATTTGCCTTCACTTGCAGAAGCTGCTTCTCTCCAATCAGATCAGCTCTGAACGGTTTGACAGATCAATCATCCACCTTGCCAGTCAGATACTGCTGCTGAGGAAAATAGAACTGATGGAGAGCTATGCTGTGTTCACTGCCCAACTGCTGAGGCCTTGGTAAAACAAATCAACCGTACCCATGTTCTATTATGGTGGGCCACATATTGAGCCTTTCAGCAAGTGCAGACCAGATTTCATTGTGCATGTGTGGTACCTCATTGATATGACGCAGTGACTTATCTTTTTAACCTCCTTGGGGCAACACTGGACATATGTGTACACAGCAGAGGACATCATGGTTTTTTTTTCAGGAACATGGCAGACAAGAAGCTGTTTTTGTCTAGTGCCAAAGTTCTTGTAATTTGTTACATGGTCAACAATTTTGGTGGACAAGTAATGTTTTTATAATCTACTTTCATCAGAAATACACAGATTCAAATATGTCATCAATGGAGTCTTGTGACTGGTTCACTCGCTCCATGTGAAAGTGTCTTTTGTCAGATGGAAGTAAACCTTCATGTGCTTGTCCCTGAAATATTATTGCTTTTATTGACAACACAGTCATACCAGCATTTCCTCTGAAGTGGTACTTGAACATCGATCCCTGTTCCTATTAACATATGACCGCATGCAGGAAATGTTCCTCAACACCTCAGGGATCTACTGCATGTGAGCTGAAGTACTAGCAGTGGAAGGCAACCTGGGGCTACTGGGTGGGGGTGCTTACTGATGTATCAACCTTCTCAGAGAGAAAATTTCACACAGATTTATGGTTTAAGGTGTGGCTGTTAATATCTCGGCTCGGATCACTGAACAGCCCATTGTGTTTAATTATTTATTTGGGCACACTGACCACAATTGTAGAGGGTGTCTAATGAATAGCAGGGTTCTCCTGATAACAGAGCAAAGCACACGCCACCCACTTAGGTGATGAGATTGCAAAGAACACTCTCTTAAAATGCCATGCAGTCCTAAAATAAATGAAGTGACAAGCTGATGACTCCTCCTCAGCTGTAGCTAACCAGGCCTGTGATGCACATACACACAACATCCACAGAGTAAAAAAAATAAAAAAAATTCCATTCTCCACCCTATAATCTGAAAAGGAGCCGCAAGAGTGGGACTCTAAATTTGGGTCGAGAGTGTTATTTTTGCTCTCATCTTTGTGTATTTGCCAATCCAGTCTTTTTTTGTTTAGTTGGGATGTGTGTGCTTCTCAGCAGTGCAACTCTGCCCTTATGTGCCCTGCTCCTTCGCAAAGTTCAATTAGTGACCACAGCACCACAAACCCTGAGAGGAATGAACAATTAAGCGATCAAACTTTTGTGCCTTGCCACTCAGACTGGAGCCAACCTCAAATATGCAGCTTCATGTGAAAGTGACAGTATGTAGTGTGTGTGTGTGTGTGTGTGTGTGTGTGTGTGTGTGTGTGTCATCAAAGCAATGAATAGAAGACAGTTAATGACAAGAAAAATACAACCAAAAGACGCAACAATAACAAAATGTGCTACCATCAAATGCGTTGTTGCGTTGACGTTTATGCCTCAGTAGTTCACACGATTCTAGAATGTGTATTCAAATAGACAGCATGTTTGGGTAACTTTTATAGCGTGTGCTGTCTGGCACCGACGCTGCTTTCAGTGAAAAAAGGCGACACACAGACACACATCAGTGAGAGGGAGAGCTAGTCAGAGCATAGGGTCAATGTGTGCTGTTGTTTTCAGGGAAACAGCCCTCAGCGGTAGCCAGCGGCGGGAGAGATGCCTCATCGAGGTGAATGCATCCGCCTCGTAAAAAGCCATTCGTACAGTGTCCACCCTGCATTAACCTCTGTTCTGTATAATGGCTGTGGGTGGCAGAGGTGCGCACCATCCCTTTCAGGAGTGAGATGGATAAAAACAGCTTTGCGCTCGTCACTGTACACAAGGATGAGATGGAAAATAATGATCCCTCTCCAAAAGGTCAACACTTCTGACGTCAATGAAAACAAAAGGCAGCTACTGTGGGTGGATTTGACTCCTTTGCTGTTCAAAAAAACACATATACAATGATGAAAATAAACTAAAAAAAAAAGAAAAGGCAACTGGCATCTAATTATTTTACACTACTTCTGTACCATTATAAAGAAGAAAAACAATCAAGCGCTGTCACTGAACAGCTGCTGTGCCAGTTTGGATCTGAATTTAGCTGACGACACATTGGACGGCCTTGTGCTTTTTGGAGGGGGAAAACAGAACTTGTAAGTGGGTTGTTCCCAGATTTACTACATTTAAAAAATCAATTTGATCACAATGTTGAACATTTTTCAATAAACCCAGGAGGAACTGGTTACAACCACTAACTTTTCTTCTCCTCAGCATCAATCCTGGGCATCCACATCGCCTTTTATAGAAAACAGCTCAATGCTATTGCCATGTCTTTGGTCATCTCTGTCCCCATAGAGATTTATGTTTATTGTCTGACTGTGAACTGCGGAGTCAAACTGGAACTGCCAGTTTCTTTTGAAGGGCAAACCCTTGTTGATTAATAACTGGAGGAAATGTACATTACTAATGTAATGACCTGCAGATGCAGTGCTCCCTGTGGGTTCAAACTTTAAACATCACCCAAAGTCATTTTGACACGATACAGTGGGAAGAGCACGGGTGTAAATAATAAAATGAGTGATGGCTGAATTCCAGTTAGCTGCTAAGTGTCACGGTCCTCGTATTGTGTCTGCTTGCTAGTTGTCACACTGTCATAACTTAGTGGGACACTTGAGTAGAACGAACCATTCTTAGAAGCTGTGTCCACCAAAGCGTTTTCCTGAGGCCAGCGATTTTTTAAAAATCTTTTGTGATAGGAGCACTGTGTATTTACAATATGCTAAACAATACACAGTAACGCCAACAGCATGACAAGCATCTCCTCTGTGCTGTACAAACAAGCACACACGCACGCACGCACACACACACACTCATCACAGAAGGTATGATTTTCAATACTGTCACAAAAACAGATGCTCCTCTTGCTATTTAACTTATGTGGAGATGTTGTGTAGAGGTGATGTAGTGCAGTGTTGCAACTATAGTCTAGTAGGAAGGCATATTAGAAACACCTAAGCCATGACATAGCTACATAATGCGATGACATCTATCACTAGCAGCTTAGTTTTTACAAAAGTACGGTCATCTACTGTATACCTCAGTAAAATGTCAGGAAGATATAACGAACCAATGAGCTTCTGCATTCCTTTTAGCATCAGATCATAGCAACCAGATGCAACCAAAACATACGCTGTCCCTCTAAAGCACACTCAAGCTCTTTTACCCAGGCTCACCTAAGAAGGAACACTTTGGTGGACACAGTCCCTTCATGTTATTATTAACAAGTGTACTTTTTCCACTATGACAAGTCACAATGTCTGCTGTGGAAAAGACCAATCAGTAAAATTACCTCAAACATATCTTAGGCATTTCTGCACTGCATTGTGTGACCGCTTGTCAGCTGACACATGCCAATGCTAATATTTCTGTAATAAGCTCATATCTGCCTGGAATGCTGTGAAGAATGAATCCATGGAAAACAGAGTCTGTGTTGTATTTAATTCAGAGCTGATTTTGAAAACTCCAGTCATATACATATTTGAGGCATATTACAAGGAACACCTCACGAGACTTATGCAATGTGCTTGAAATACTATTTTAACATCATCTCCGGCATATTCTCAGAGACCAAAAGAAAACATAAACATCACAAAAAGAGCTGAAGGCCTTTATCACATGTAACTAATGACATTAACATCTACATAAGAGTGTCCCAGTGAGACACACTTGTTTGTCCACAACCACAACAGGACCCTGAAATAAGAACACCTGATGCTGCCTCTCTTTACATTATTCATTACACCTGTGCTTTTCTTGCCATGATGTGTCAAGAAGTCTGTCCGCGTGGTGTTACTGTGGCTACACTATCAGCCTGATGAGTTCTGAATGTACAAATATTAAATTTAAGCAAAGTAACTTCCAAAACAAACTTACAGCATTGAGCCCTGTATCAGCTCACTGTATCAAGTTTGTAAGGCTACCCTGCTACAAAGGACAAATAAGTGCAAACGGATCCTTCTGGTCCTCGAGGTGAACAGTGAACAGTAATATGACCTTGCAGAGAGGAGGTGGTGAGATCGTTCACAGTCCTCTGCTGCCACTTAGTGGCAAAATCATGTAAAGCAGGTGGAAGGACAGGTCGCTGACAGCATTTCTTTTTTTTAGCACACTCAACAGTGAAGACTTGCGAATAGGGAGAATCGCAGGGGAATGAAACATCTTACCATATTTGTCTCTCAGACCCACTGTGCATCGGAATACTCCACCAAAGGCAACATCTTCCCCAAAGATGACTGCAGATAAAAACACAAAATACAATCAGTGATAAAACAGCACATTTTTTCAAGATTGTGATCATCGGCATGGAAGAACAGGATAAGCAGGGATATTAAGGCACAAATTTTAAAAAGTCATATAACATGAGATGGGAAAAAAAAAGATTAAAAAAAAAAAAAGATGTTAGATACCTTAACATCTTCGAAAATGGTCTTTGAAATGTGAACGTGACAGCTACTACTAGTGTGTGCAACAGCCACAGCGTGCGCCCTTGTGCACAGCACACGTGGGTACCCAGTAGGGCTGCAACTAATGATTATTTTCATTGTCGACTAATCTGTCGATTATTTCTTCGATTAGTCGACTAATCATTTTATCGAAAAATGTGTTAAAATGTTGAAAAATGTCATGACAAAAATGTCAAAATTATGTCATCTAATGTCTTGTTTCGTACTCACACCAAAGGGTTTTAGTTCAATGTCATGGGACAGTGTGTAAAGCTGCCAATATTTGAACGTAAGAAGCTGCAATAAGAGTATTTTGGGGTACTTTTATATGAACAATGCTAAAATAGTCACCAATTATTTTAATAATTGATTAGTCATCGATTAGTCGACCAATCGTTGCAGCCCTAGTACCCAGCTGTACAAAACAAACAAAAAAAAAGCACCAGCTTGCCACTGATTGGTTACAAGGTTCGAGACGGTCTGAGACGCATTGTCCATGATTGAACAGGCTGAATCCCTTGCAACAAGCCAACCTGAGCAGATATGCAACTGAGTCATTCAGACCACTGCAACTTTTCTCTGCAATGTGCTGAAAGCGTTTCATTGCGTTTGGAATCTTTGATGTGAACTGGCCTTTAGACACCTAATCGTGCAACATTTCTACCCTTTATAAGGAACTCAGAACATTACTTTGAGTAACATGAGTAATTAATTCTATAAAGCCTAGTTCAGACCAACAATTTGCGACGAGACAAAATCGCTTTAGAATGTTGCAGAGAAAAGTTGCAGTGGTGTGAACCGGCCTTGATTCAAGCCAGCTGATTGTGTCACCTGCAACTCAGCTGGTCAAATCCCTGGCGGCTGGTTTTAGAACATAAAGCACTTCACCTATTTTAACAGCCAATCGGCTCGTAGTTAAGTCCGCTGGTCAAGTCAAAATGACTGCAGACAGCGTGTTCGCTTGCAGCGGGAGGTGCTCCATCCCCGCCGAGCCCCCTGTTTCTGTCCTTACTGTGTGCAGGTGTTGGACAGCGAGTCGCTGCTGCTTGCTGTATGTGCTTATGCCCCCTCACACACACTCATTATCATGAAATGATTAATTGTTGGTGGTTATTAATATAATTTTGGAGTATTTACTATGAATGCAGTCCATCTGATGCTCGTTTTGTTTATGGTTTTCACCGTTTTATCACTACTACAAATTCAACTGTGGCCAGTGTCTCACTATCACCGTCCTCATTCATATTTTAATACATCATATTCAGCTACAAAATAAGCCTGAAAAGCTGGAAATCAAAACGGAAGTACAGAGAGTTATTGCATAGAGATGATACACTTTTGGTCTGAACTAGGCTTAAGGATGCAACACAAGACTTGAACACTTGCTAAAAAAGCACTTTACCACAACTGCCTACACTTAATTCTACTGCACTAATTGTACCATAAGTCCATCTTCTTTTAGAGGTCCTAAAAATCTGTTAAAATGCAGTAACACACTGACAAAGAAGAGCATGTGTAACTTACACAAGATTTCCATTTCTACATCATGATGTTCCTGGACACACAGTCATCCAGTGGTGACACTGAATCTTTTAATGAGACAATCAAATCTTTAAAAGGTGCATATTTTGTTAGATTTATCTGACCTGTAAATACTTCAAGTGTAAAGCATCCTATTGTAGTCCAACATTTTGCATGACTCCCATTTAGTCTCACAAGGCTATGAAAATGATTTAAAGGGCCAGTGTGTAAAATGGGTTGAAAACAGTGACATCAGTGGTCAAATTCTAGATTGCAGGGCTCACTCGCTCACCCCTCCCGTCAGGTAAATGACCGTGGCCTCGTAGGGACAAAAAGCCTTGCGCAGGCATGAGTTTTTCAGGAGTAGGTCTATCTAGCGACGAGGTGAATGTTTATTTAGAAATCTAAACCATGTTACCATATTGTAATGAATCCCTCACGAGCAGGAGAGCTGAGTGCTGAGTGGGAACCCCCTCCCCTCTCTGCTCCACCAATCTCCAGCCCGCACACTGACTGACAGCGTAGCCGGTAAACAGAGCTCAGCTGTTTATTTAGCCTAGCGATATCTCCGGACTATAGCAGCTGCAATGGATGACTTTGAACGCAATTTTGAAGAGTTTCTTGTAGCGGACACAGACCCAGAGCCATACCTGTTTGAGCCGGAGCATACAGATGAGGAACTCTATGTGTTTGATGCTGAGCGGGCGAGAAGAGAGGCTGAATGCACAGAATGGGATTCGGTGCTACTGCTACCATCGCTGGGGAGATATATCACCAGGAGGAAAAGCACCACAGAGAGTGCATCACGAGGAGTGAAGTTGCGTCTTCTTTTCCTCGCAGATGATGGTTCGGGTTCATTCTCTCCTGTTGCGTGGTAAGTGTGGTCCATTCCCAAACTTTATAACTAAAAAAACTTTTCACTACTCTCTGTCAACGAACTACTAACACTCTCTGCTGTTTCCTCCTCCTTCTTCCTTCCTTCCGCTGTCTTCGTTGGTTCAGTTACACACGCAAAACACGTTCTCTGGCTGGCTGGCGGCGCAAGATGGCGACCTCTCTAAAGCAAGGCCCTTGCTATATATATATACAGTACAGGCCAAAAGTTTGGACACACCTTCTCATTCAATGCGTTTTCTTTATTTTCATGACTATTTACATTGTAGATTCTCACTGAAGGCATCAAAACTATGAATGAACACATGTGGAGTTATGTACTTAACAAAAAAAGTTGAAATAACTGAAAACATGTTTTATATTCTAGTTTCTTCAAAATAGCCACCCTTTGCTCTGATTACTGCTTTGCACACTCTTGGCATTCTCTCCATGAGCTTCAAGAGGTAGTCACCTGAAATGGTTTTCCAACAGTCTTGAAGGAGTTCCCAGAGGTGTTTAGCACTTGTTGGCCCCTTTGCCTTCACTCTGCGGTCCAGCTCACCCCAAACCATCTCGATTGGGTTCAGGTCCGGTGACCGTGGAGGCCAGGTCATCTGCCGCAGCACTCCATCACTCTCCTTCTTGGTCAAATAGCCCTTACACAGCCTGGAGGTGTGTTTGGGGTCATTGTCCTGTTGAAAAATAAATGATCGCCCAACTAAACGCAAACCGGATGGGATGGCATGTCGCTGCAGGATGCTGTGGTAGCCATGCTGGTTCAGTGTGCCTTCAATTTTGAATAAATCCCCAACAGTGTCACCAGCAAAACACCCCCACACCATCACACCTCCTCCTCCATGCTTCACAGTGGGAACCAGGCATGTGGAATCCATCCGGTCACCTTTTCTGCGTCTCACAAAGACTCGGCGGTTGGAACCAAAGATCTCAAATTTGGACTCATCAGACCAAAGCACAGATTTCCACTGGTCTAATGTCCATTCCTTGTGTTTCTTGGCCCAAACAAATCTCTTCTGCTTGTTGCCTCTCCTTAGCAGTGGTTTCCTAGCAGCTATTTGACCATGAAGGCCTGATTCGCAGTCTCCTCTTAACAGTTGTTCTAGAGATGGGTCTGCTGCTAGAACTGTGTGGCATTCATCTGGTCTCTGATCTGAGCTGCTGTTAACTTGCGATTTCTGAGGCTGGTGACTCGGATGACCTTATCCTCAGAAGCAGAGGTGACTCTGGTCTTCCTTTCCTGGTCGGTCCTCATGTGTGCCAGTTTCTGTAGCGCTTGATGGTTTTGCGACTCTACTTGGGGACACATTTAAAGTTTTTGCAATTTTTCCGACTGACTGACCTTCATTTCTTAAAGTAATGATGGCCACTGCTTTTTCTTTAGTTAGCTGATTGGTTCTTGCCATAATATGAATTTTAACAGTTGTCCAATAGGGCTGTCGGCTGTGTATTAACCTGACTTCTGCACAACACAACTGATGGTCCCAACCCCATTGATAAAGCAAGAAATTCCACTAATTAACCCTGATAAGGCACACCTGTGAAGTGGAAACCATTTCAGGTGACTACCTCTTGAAGCTCATGGAGAGAATGCCAAGAGTGTGCAAAGCAGTAATCAGAGCAAAGGGTGGCTATTTTGAAGAAACTAGAATATAAAACATGTTTTCAGTTATTTCACCTTTTTTGTTAAGTACATAACTCCACATGTGTTCATTCATAGTTTTGATGCCTTCAGTGAGAATCTACAATGTAAATAGTCATGAAAATAAAGAAAACGCATTGAATGAGAAGGTGTGTCCAAACTTTTGGCCTGTACTGTATATATATATAGATAGATAGATAGATAGATAGATAAGCATAATTATAAGGCTACGAAAACCAAACGAATTTTATTTTATAGCGATTATACACTTGTATAAACATATTCATGGGTAGAATATTCAGATTCAGATTCAGATTTGTCAATAAACCATGCCAAATATTACACACTGGCCCTTTAAAAGGCAGTGCTTTCTTTCATAAACTTAAAGATAACCCAGGTAAAATGGCAGATTTTCACACATTTCCATCTAATAACAGCTATAAAGTTCCCTTTCCTGTCTTAGCATCCTACCTGCTGTTGGATCACTGGCAAGAGTGTTGTCCAAGGCACTTGTAACCGACTGGAACAAGTTCATCTTCTGGGTAGGACCTAAAAAAACCAACATTTTAAAAAGGACTTGTCATAAGCAACAATTCATTACTGTGCATTCGC
Organism: Epinephelus fuscoguttatus; assembly: GCF_011397635.1. NCBI lineage: Eukaryota > Metazoa > Chordata > Actinopteri > Perciformes > Serranidae > Epinephelus > Epinephelus fuscoguttatus. The sequence goes on along the minus strand of NC_064759.1, from coordinate 33,991,954 downwards.
TGAACACATTCGGTAAGTGATCTCGCCAGTTATTGCAGGAAAGGAAATCCACATTAAAAGGAACCTTGGCACAGATTCACAGCCTTCAATCAATAAGACACACACTTCTTTGTTGAAGAAAATGTACACATGATTCTTGTGGTTTCGCAGGACTGGGTTGTTTTTCTGGAACCAGTTAAAGTGCATTCTTGAGTGCCAACATCCTGGTTGTATTCACTGTAGTGATGAGCTCATGTGCGCTGGGGGACTATCTCAGAGTATGACAGATCATATAATCACCACTCTCTTGTGTGATACAGTCATATCAAAAGTTCTTTGGTGCTGTCATGCTACAATAACCAGATGCACCATGCAGTGCTTTCAAATGGATAATATGCAAACATTGTTGATAAACCTGTTTGGCAATTTTCCTTATAGCCTAATGATCTGTTCAGTTACTGCAATTGAAAATGTTTTGTAGTCCATCTTATTAACAATGGCAGCATTAACATGTTAAAGTTGAGTTCTGTATTACCTATAGTTGACCAAAGTTACTCCATACAAAGGGCAGTGGGTAACATGGTTACAAACATGGTTACTTTTAAAGTGCCCCTCTTGTCAAAAATGTGTGTTGTCACTTTACTTTTATCTTCACTGTGCAGAATGATGTGTGTGGAGAGTTTAGCTGTCGAGGGTGGTTTTCACACTCATCTGCTAAAGGGGGAAGGTTTCTCTGTTCTCACCTTAAATCTCAGTTTAACACTCGGTTAAACAACAAGATTTATTGACATCACAACTAGTTTTGAAACCAATGGTCCAATATCCAACTTAAATCTTTCCTCAGTGAATGTGCACTGGAAGTTTAAATTGTCCACACCACACTTGTTTATCAGTGAAGTAGGAAACTTATTATGTTTGATAGTTTCTGTTTTTTTTAGATAAACAGTATTTTGCATATTCATGAATCTGTTTTCTCAATGATGATGAATGATGAGTGAGAAGGAGGAATGATGAGGGAGAAGGAGTAGTTAAACAAAAACCACATTAGACACAAGTTATAGTTATTACAAGCACAGTATAATTAAGATATACATCTGAAGAATGTCTACTGGAGACCTTTAAACAGTCAGGTGCGAAGCGTTGAAGGTGCACCGTGGTTAAATGACTATCCAGTTTTGACAACTGAATAGATATCGTAAATACAACCCATATATCCCAACTAGACACTGTCCACAGTGCTGTTAAGTGACGTTACTTTTTAACAGCTTAACTGTTGAAACTTCCAGAGCTACAGATATGCGTATCTGTCCTGTTGATGTTGCTAACGTTAGCCGGCGCGCGAGCCACTCACCATATTGTGTTGGGACGGGGTCAGGCTGGAAGGTAAAGTGCGAGGCATGTCTTCGTTGTGTCTTTGTACGGGAGTTAGAGCTCGGAGACAATTTGAGCAGAATGGCCCCAAACGAGCTGTGAGCCCCGGTGCCAACACCGGAGATGGAAAGTTTCGAGTGTGCACCTCTGATGAAGAACCGTGCAGCGGCCGCCATGACTGTTATTATGCCTGAACAGGAAGGGCAAAATGAATCAACGTGTGAAGATCGTCTATTAATGAAGGAACATCATCTCTCAGTGGAGGAAACTGGATTGTTATCTAGCCGAAATCCCGCTCCATTTATCAGTCTTTTTTTAACTTGACAGTTTATACTGGGGTTTGCTATCAGAATAAATTCATTTTAGCACCGGGTGAAGTTAAATCATTATCATGGTAGAATTTAATAATACTAGCCCACAGGCTTACGAACAGTACACTTGGTAACATGTCTTTGTATCACAGATTTAAGAGTTATTTCAACAGATATTCGTTTAGCTTAGAATATTATGGGAAAAGCTGTAGAGAGATAGTCGAGAAAGCGAAACCGAGGCAAGTTTACTTAGGGAAGGGGACGCCGGCTTTCTGTAGTTGCCAGGAACAGTGGCAGAGTGGGACCTCTTGTTTCTGCTCCTCTATGCCAACCTCAGGAGCACATAGAGGTTGTGATTGGTCCAAAGGGAGGGCGGTGTGCGTGGTAGAGATTTTGGATGCGACCTAAAGTGGTCATGCCACACGCTGTACTCCTGTGCCATATTCAAATTACTGACAAGAAGCAGTCTCTGCAAAGTCTTGGGTTTACGTTGTCTGCATCAGCTCGACAGTGCACGTTAACGTCACATATATATATAAGTGCTTAAGCCCTGTGATGTGACCAGAAACCCAAGCAAGTTAGCCACCGTTTGGATTTTGATGCACGTCTATTTGCACTGTTACGGTACGGGTGCTTGGAGTGGCCAAAAAAAGTGGAAAGACTCGAATTTAAGCAATAATTTCTCACAGAAAAAAAACGACCTTACTACACATTATTTAGGAGGGAGGAACTGCCTTGGACAGGCGCCACGAGCGGTTGGGGGGTCGGTGCCTTGCTCAAGGGCACCTCGACTGTGCCCAGGAGGTGAACTAGCACCTCTCCAGCCACCAGTCAGTGCTGTGCATTAGGGCTACTTCTCAGGGAAAGTCATCTAAAAGGGCATTGTAAAATATTGACAATTTCATAATTATCTTACATATAAACTTTGCCTGAAGAGGTTTGCTGATACTCTCGAGAGTCCTCTTAAGACTGACATTATGACCATGTCAAGTTGAAGTTGCATTAGTGTTACCACATTTTAAACACATTATATTTATCATATTTTACCGTAATAAAAACGTTTCGGCCTACTTAAGAGGTTAAGCTTGTCATTTTTATTGAAAGATGGGATTTAGTAACTCAAAACAGCAACAAGATGGTGCTGTTGTCTACCTAAATTCCATAACAGGAAAATAATGTGTAAATAGCTAAAATGATCCACAACTTGTTTCCTTAATTCAAAAGAAAAACTCTCATTAAGAAGGAAATACTTGCATTATTTGTCAGTTCTTTAAAATCAGCATTGAAATTACTGAACTCACATTTCATAAAGCAACTATGTTCAAGCATAAGCAGCATTGTTAACTGCAAAGAGGCAGACCTGGATGCAATTACGGGTTTTTTTTTTTGTATTTTTACTGGAGGCTAATTGTCTTCAGTGATTAATGTATTTAATTAACCCCAAAAGTATTTCTCTTTCAGAGGATTGGAAAAAAATAAAGGTCATACATGCATTTACTTATTGGCAACTGAAAATAAGTAGAAAAAATATCCCTATGATGTTTATCTTTAGTGTGTTTTTTTTCATCCAGTTTAAAAAGTGTTAAAATAGCACATGTTGCCAGTTGCATGTCCTTGTTATCAGCCGACACAAATAAACCAACAACTCCTGAGAATATAGTATGTTTATTTGACTATGCTGTATATGCTTACACTTATCATCAAGAGGACAATAGCAAATATGAAGTAATATAATGATTTTGTTTTAAAGCCACAAACATACAAACATAGATTTGTTAGTTCTACATGTTACAGAAACTGTTATTGTATTTAAGTGGTTAAGGAGGGGTCTTAAGAAAAAACAAAAACAAAAACAAAAACAAACTAAGAACTATAGACATCACATTTCTCAGGACAGTTAGGTTGACGACTTTGCGCACTCTGCAACATCCAACTTCCTGCCGCTGGTGCACATCTTGGCCAGATTCTGTAAAAAGCAGAAAGGAGAGTTATTATTTAACTCATGGATGGAGACAAAGTCTAAATGTCCACAAACTAAGTCTTACATTAGCTGCTCTGATGATGCTGTTTGGAGACTGGAGGGCTGCGAGGTCTGTCAGGATCTTCTGGAGATCACTGTTACTCGGACGTTCTGAAACACGTGAATGGAGTACAGGTCATTGTCGCATAATGAAGGTGTGTGTGTGTGTGTGTGTGTGTGTGTGTGTGTGTGTGTGTGTGTGTGTATATATATACCTGGTTCAGGTGATGCCTGTGGCTTCAGCTGCAGGTATGGGTGCTCCAGCAGCTCTGCAATAGAGATTCGCTCTTTGGGGTTTCGTACCAAACAACTCTGGAAAGATAGACAATAAAAACTGCTTGGTATGTATTTTAAATCTCCTCCACAACACTTTCAAGTTAGCCTCTGTTAAGTCTACGACCTTTAAGCTAAATATGCATCAATATTAGTGTACCATGCAGCAGTCTGTAGACCAGAATATGGTATCAGTGTGTGCTGAACCCTTATTTAATGTTAACAGTAATAAAAATTGTTGCCAAGTACATTTCCTAATCTGTTAACAGTGACTGTCTGTTTCAACTTCCCTCCTGTTTATTGTTTTATTATGGTAATTATTTGACTGCAACTGCATGTACTGCATCAAGTCTCTACACATTTTTTCCCAACCTAGTTATTTATTTATTTATTTATTTAAGTTTTACAACACTCAAGCACAGAGGATGTAACTGGGATTCTTTTTGACATACAACTCAAATTCCTAAAAACGTTTGGACACTGTGTATAACATAAACAGAATGCAATGATTTTCAATTATATTTAGACATATAATATAATTATGTAATTGAATAAAGAACAAAGACAAGATAGTTAAGGTTTAGTCTGATCAGGTAAAACAAAAGACTGGGAAAATTTTTGAATGCTGAAAAAACATTTTAAAAGTAAAGAAGTTAATTGTCGTCGTAACTTTTTTGCAATCTGGGTTGTATGTCCAAAAAAAAAAAAAAAAACAAAAAAAAAAACCTCTTTTATTCTGATGTAAAGTTAATTACTTGATATTAAATGCATAAAAACAAATAATTGACCTGCACCTCCCCCAAAATAATGAACTTACTCATATCATTATTTTGTGTCTCAGACTGAAAAGATTTATTTCACTTTGACTGGCATTTTTTTTTTTTAATATAAAGCAGGAAATTGAAACAAACAAATCAACCAACGAACTTACTGTATAGTATACAGTCCTGATACATTTTATGGATACAAAAGTGCAAGCCAAAAAAGTGTTTTAAAGGGCAACTGATATGCAAGCTCTTATATAAACATTTACATCCATGACAGACTAGTAATGGTCAGAATTAACTGGTTTACCTTTTCATTTCAAATGACCTTTCAAACTCTAAATACTGAGACTTATGACATTAACTTTTGTTTTCACATCAAACTAATAAAGTTTAGTTGTGGTCTCTCACCTTCAACACATCCAGCAGATCCTTCTCCGAGATGTCAGGGAACTCAATCATGTGTGAAGGATCGATTATGGCGTGCAGCTTGGCAATCTGATTGGTGATGCTTTGGAATGGAGTTTTCCCATAAGTCATGCAGTACAGGATACATCCGAGGGACCACACATCACCTTTGGGGCTGATCTTTGGGGAGGAAAAAAGAAAAAAAAAAAGAAAAAAAAAAATCAGAAAATGTTGTCACCACTGTGTTGCAATTACAAATGATCGCTTATTGCATTTAATTGATTTGGAAAGAATACCTTTGAGCGTGCTTTTCCTGAGCGGGATGAAGTGTCTTTGATGGCTTCAGGGGGCATATAGTTCAAGGTTCCAACCTGTGTTTGACAAACAACCATGTATTAGAGCCCTTTCCACCTGAGTGTAGATCTAATACAGCTTAAATATATTTATATTAAAATCTCTATTCTCTTCACAGAATTGTATGTACTTAAAACAATACTGTGGCTGTTGCACATACATTAAGTTATGTTTCCATGAATGCCACTACTATACTATGTGCCTACATATTTCATTATTAATCATTTAAACTGAGCATTGCCACTAGTGTAGATAAGCAGGCCATCAGTGCATCTCTACAGATTTGCATTTGAATGTCATTTGTTTTTCAGCTAAGTACTAACAACCCAATGACCAGCGCTACATGTAAGAGACACACAGGTTCATTCAGTGTATGACATCAATCTTACCTGTGAGTCTTTCATAATGCTCGTTACATCTGGTTGGATTCTGTTTGCGATGCCGAAGTCAATCAACTTCAGGGAAGCATTCACTATGACAAAATTTGCTGGCTTCAAGTCACTGTGGATGATGCCTGCACAGAAGACACAGAGGACATACACACTATATTTAGCATGGTTATAAATGAAGATCAATTTAGAGTGCTGTTAAGGAAACAACACTGAGAACGGATGAGGGAACAGTAGTGAGAGTCATAGAGAAAGCGAACCGTGTTTGTGGATGGTATGGACGGCCTCCAGCATGTTCTTCCAGTAGAACTTCCTCTCCAGCGGATTCACAGTTTTGCGGTTTCGCAACCAAGTGTTCAGATCCAAGTTTCCACACTCCATCAGCATGTAGATGTAGCTGTTGGTTATTTCACTGGGAACACAGATACAACCGTCACGGCATTTGTAACAGAAATTATAATTGTAAGCAGACCTCAAAAGCTGTTGTATGAAAGACTTTATTTCTTTTTTGGATACAAGTATGATTGAACTGCAGCAACACCTCAACTTTCCAAAAAGACAGATGGCAACATTTTCATCTTAACAAGGACAAAACTGTTCCAGGGTTCCTGTGGAATTCCTTAATACATTGTTTTTGGACAAGGCCGTGTACTCACTAGTCATAGAGCTTGATGATTTGATCGCTGTACTGCTGCAAGTGGTTCAGATGTTCAATCTCATTTTTGTAGCTCTCTATTGTCTGAGCGTCAGCCTCCTCGAGGTCGACATACTTCACAGCAAACAGCTGCTTTTTGTGATCGAGGACCTGATAGACCTGAAGCATACAGAAAATAACAAGCCTTTGATTATAGTTGCAAACAACAACAGGAGCTGCAATGTAATATGGATTCTGTTAGTGTTTTACCTTGCTGGATCCACCACGACCAATCATCTTCAGTATGAAGAACTGTTTGCCCTTAATGGTTATGGATTCATTTGAAAATGTAGTGAGGGACGCCTATAAGGAGATGCAAACAAAAGGTTAAATGTTTTTCTTGTGTAGGTAATTCCTGCATTTCATACTGCAAGACAGGTTAAACTGCTCTCTTTATATGTCCACATGTACAGTGCTTTTCATCTCTGCTTAATTATTGTATTCATTCATGCTGTAGGACGCAGAAGACACAGACATCTTCTTATCATGAAACCGAATTACTTTATTTGGTGGTTGACACTTTCATTTTCAGTAACATCACACACACACACACACACACACACACACACACACACACACAATTTACAATTGACTAAATGTCACGTACTGACAGTTCTTGACACTGTTGTAGCCTTATCAGTTATAACGTGTTTGTTTTCATGGAAAAACTTGTGGATGCATGTAATATGTTGTCCAAGTCTAAAAAAATGGACTTTGCATATAAGATAACATAACATAACATATAGAGCATGAACCTGCTGTACCTGTGGAGTTTGGAAACATGGTGGCTGGTTTAGTGGTGTAGATGGCTGGTGAACAGGTCCAGCTCTGTGTGCTGCCATTGTGGATTCAGTTTTGATGGAAGATGGACGGATGGAGTGGGGAGTGACTCGAACACACGAGGAACAGGTCTGGGCTCAGGAGGTGTTGTGCGTTTATCCTGTGAAGAAAATATTTCGGAAATATTTGATAAGCAACATGGTAAGGTTTTCAGGGTAAAACTAAATTTGGTTCGATTAATAAATGTTTTGAAGTGGTCATAAACAAAAAGAATCAATATTATGTCAGAATGAGGGCAACATACTAAAAATTGCTGTATGTAACTCTAGGAGAAAAAAATAGTTGTTGAGTCATATTCCCAAGTCATCAGAAATACATGCTTGGTGATTCTATTCATGGTTCAGTACATTTTCAGAACAGCAAGGAAAATAATAAATACAATACAAAAATAAAATTATTGCTGCGCAGCGATGGGTCAGGTCCGGGCACTTTTAGGCAATTCTGAGCAACAAGCAGAAGAATTGGAAGACATTTAGGAATTTAGCAACACAATCTGCCTTTTGCATCAGTTGAGGCTTGAACTCACAACCTCTGAGAGTAAGAATCAATTTCTATCTCACTGAGCTAATTAGTCAGTGACAATTCATGTGTAGCTTCACAAATTGACTAAGCCAGACGTGCAGGTTTAGCAGCCATCTATGCATGGAAAGGCAGATTTCAAACCACTGTAAAAAATTCAGTTATCGAAACAAAAATCTAAAAAATACACATATTGCATCTAGACAGCATGGAGATGTTGGTAATTTATTTTAACAATGATTGATTTGCTCCATAAGTGAAAAACTGATGTTTAACTAGTTGAGCTATGTGCAAAGTGAGAAGCCTCAGATGGTTTCACACTGAAGTATTGACACTGGATCTTTGTGCAAAGTTTGGTTTATTTTCAAGCATGAGAAGGCAGATTTTCTAGCAGAAAAAAGACTTGAAGATGCTGCACAGTGATCAGTCCAGGCAATTTTAAGCAATTCTGGAACACAAGAAGATGTTTACATTACAATGTAGATTCTGCACAGTTGAGGCTTGAATCCACAACCTCAGGAACCTAAGAATCATCTAGCTCACTGAGCTAATTGGCAAGTAGCAACTCAACAGTGGCTTCACTAATTGAGTAAGCCATTCACTGTTGTGTAGGAAAGCAGCCATCCGTGCATGGAAAGGCAGATTTGAAACCACTGTAAAAAATTCAGTTATTAAGACAAAAATCTGAAAATACACATATTGCATCTAGACAGCATGGAGATGTTGGTAATTTGTTTGTAACAATGATTGATTTGCTCCATAAGTGAAAAACTGATGTTTAAAATTGCCATTTTTACATTGACTCCAATTGTTCACATTAGAGCAAAAATTCAGTTTTTGAGATAAAATTCTGAAATTTGCCACACATCATCTACCATGACTCTAGAATTTTGTCTTTTTTTCATTAACATTTAAGATTAATTTAGAAGCAATAAGCTGGAACACAAGAAGATGTTTACATTACAATGTAGATTCTGCACCAGTTGAGGCGCAACCATCCGTGCATGGAAAGGCAGATTTGAAACCACTGTAAAAAATTCAGTTATTAAGACAAAAATCTGAAAATACACATATTGCATCTAGACAGCATGGAGATGTTGGTAATTTGTTTGTAACAATGACTGATTTGCTCCATAAGTGAAAAACTGATGTTTAAAATTGTCATTTTTACATTGACTCCAGTTGTTCACATTAGAGCAAAAATTCAGTTTTTGAGATAAAATTCTGAAATTTGCCACACATCATCTACCATGACTCTAGAATTTTGTCATTTTTTTCATGAACATTGAAGATTTATTTAGCAAGAATTTGCATGTATATGTTTACAGTACCGTTTACAGTCAAACATTTTGATGCACTGTAGGCTCAATTTTTGATAAATCAAAAATCTGAGAAACAGTTTTTGTAGGACAGTCTGAAAATGCTCTGTAGCAAGTTTGGTGTCAATTGAGCAAAAATTGTGGGAGGAGATAGGTTTAAGAAGTTTTACAGTTTTTGAAAAAAACAGTGATGAACTTCATAATTTTTAATAGGTTTAAGTGTACAAAAGTTTCTTCAGTATTGGGGCTACAGTTTGATGGAAGTTGTGAAGTTGTAGTACGTATGGTTGATTTGTTATGAATTTTCAAAGTTTTGAACTTTAGACGCTTGCTGTAGCGCCACCATCAGGACTATTGGCTTGAGTTTACAGCTGAGGATATCTGGCATGAGACTGGACATTTGTGCAAAGTTTGGTGAGTTTTCACCCATGGGAAGTATGATTTCCTCGGAGGAAGAAGAAGAAGAAGAAGAAGAAGAAGAAGAAGAAGAAGAAGAAGAACCTAGGATTACAATAGTGTCCTGGCAGCTACATGTAGTATTACAACCCTGCAAGGGACAGCAGTTACTAATCTGCCAGTAAGAAGGTGCAGACAAAACAAAAATGTAATTTAAGATTCTTTAAGAACATTAACAGAATTTATGAACTATTCTAAACATTTGCTCCAATGCATTGCACAGAAAACAGTAGTAAAGAAAGAATGTCATCAGACCTCTGGAGAAACCTGCCGGTGTATGAGAGTTGGAATCTTCCACTCTGATAAGGGCTCCTTGCTGACTGGCTTAGGCTGTTCCACTGACCGGTTCACTGGGACCCGAGCAGGAAGCTGAACTTCCTGGTTTCCCCCAAAAGTAGACACACTGACTGGAACACCTGTTTGCAAATCTACAAGAAAAACAGTAGAAATTACAACCATTTCAATTATAAACCAAGTCCAAGTCAGTGCTGTATCCTCATCAGTGCGACTTGATGAATCTCTACCTGCGGGATGCTCCTCCTCTCTGGGTGGCACAAGCTGTTTCACCCCAGCTTTCAGGTTACGCATGGCCATCTCCAAAAGCTCGGCTGGCTTGGCATTTAGTGCCTGGGCTTTGTGCAGGATTGAAGTTGCTTTGATCAAATTACCTTAAAAGGACAAAAAGGGGAGGAAGACAAACAGATGTTTCACTATGTTTAGTCAGTGAAGTGAATTCTTATCAGCTGTGAGAGAGCACATCTGTACAAACAACTAACTATTCATTTTAAAGCTACTAATTTAAATGATGCCGAAAGCAAACCTGTATGTATTCAATGAAATTTGTGATTATAACTGTGTTAATGCATGCATTGGGTCTGTGTCCGTCTATTCCATAGACAAGATATCTGGGAACTAAAATAAAAACAAAGCCATTCTACCTTGAGAAACCTCAAACTGCGCATGTGCTACGTGGACAAAGGCAAAGCCTTTACAGTTGGATCTTGCAACTATAAAGTGGTCTTGGGCTTCATCTGGATCGTCGATCCTTTGTAAGAGAAAGACAGAAAGAAATTTGAAATTTATGTAATTAAAATTAAGGGCTGAGCTTCCAGGAAAACACTGAACATTTGAGTTTATTGGATAAATGCTCAACTGTGCTTTTTTTTCCCCAGCATATGATTACATGTTGATACTGCAGTGGAAATGGTCATAATCTCATGTAAATACACACACCACAAAGTCTCATGACTGTAATGCAGATTAAGTATTTTCATCCACACTCACCCCTTGAGTTCTGCATATCGGACCAGTATTCTGGCACAGCTGACGTTTTTGCTGAACTGTCTTATTGGCAGCCTGGAGAAGATTTTAGAATAACAGTACTTGAGTTTATTCAGGAGGTTGATGTCTGTGTGAGGGTTGCCTCTTTTCTCCAGGCTCATCAGATATGTCCAGCACGATTCGGGAGAATTTGTATTGACGATCTGTTCGAAGTTGTATGTTACATCTGCCAGGGGAAAAACTAAATGTCATTAGAACAGCCAAAACACCAAATACACGTTGTTCACAAAGTTTTATTGCCTACTCAACAAACTGCAAGACCCTCCTGGGATAGCATACTGTCGAGGCAATATAGTACCTTCCATTCTGGAGGTGTCCCTTGTGTCATGTGAATGAAGGAGTGTGGTGGTGGAGTCCACAGCTGCCTGGTCCTCCCATGGGTAATGCTCTGGACTGGCAGCTGGTGGCTGAGAACATAGCGATGTAAGAGAAAGTGATCACACCTCTTTCTTTAACTTTGGGTGAGCATCTGCACTTAACAGAGCCCTGATAACAAAAACCCCACCATGGTTACTCTGACATTGCTGACCCAAACTACTGTAGCTTGTTTATACTCACTTGAAGATCTCCATCGACAGCACTTTTCTTTGAGGACGATAGCCTGAATACTGGGTTCACATTTGAACCAGATGTTTGCCTGAAACAAGTGAAGTTTCAACAAAACATACAACACTTATGATTAAAATATACAAGACTTTGCTTGCAGAGTGAACTAGGATGTAACAAATCACAATCTTGTATTTCTCTCACATTTATTACGCTGGTGTTAGTGCATGTTAAATAAAATATGTGGCAGATTGTTTGTTTTAACTCACAAAATAAAGTAAACCATTTGTGTGTTCTCCATTACTGTTTCCTAAAAATGAGTAATTTTAAGATCATTATGATCATATCATATTTACTTAGGCAACAATACTGTTTTTATACATTACTCCCGAAGACATAATCAAATTTAACACATTTAGAAACAAATGTAAGAATAAAGAATTACCTGGACAAACTGGTGTGAATTGATGAATCATTTCTCTTTGAGGGCTTTCCATTACTGTGGTCATCATCATCATCATCATCATCATCCTTTTCTGGGATAGAGAAAGGTACAACGGGAACTCTCCCTGGCTGGAATACAAAAGGTCAGAACACAACTTCAAAACTTCAGACTATTCTGGTAATTAAATTCATGCAATGTTTAAAAACACAATCAAACAAACAAACAAATAAGGGATGAAACGAAACGCTCACCATGCCAACTGGTCTCTTATGATGAGATCCAGATCTCCAGCCTGGTAACTGGTCATCGGATGATCCACTCAATGGCTCTGTGCTGCAGGGCAGAGATCAACATAAGATGTCATATTCCCTAAATCAAACAGAGGCCTTATTAAATGTTGTAAGTTGTTTTATTCTTACCCTGAAGGAAAAATGCTGGAGAGCTGCAAGTCGCCTGTCCCGTCGGATGTTCGGCATACTTTTTGGAATTCTGAGCCTTTCTTGATGGAACTTTGCATGTTACTGTTTGACAATACTGGCAAAGAGAAACATGGCAAAATGTGAAAATCAGACAATGACAAGTTGGCATTGTTACAGCTTTCCAAATTGCTGTATAGCAGACAAATAATCTAACCATAATAATAAATGGAATAATAAATGAATTAATACCCACGTGGTACATTTTCCTTATCCTGTGAACAGAAGAGTTGTGTTTTCCCTGTTTGCATCCTTTGCCAAGCAGCCTCCAGCTGTTCCTTTGGTTTGGCACCCAGTTCCATAGCATTCTGTAATATGTAAATGCCTCTCTTTGTGTTGCCTAGTAAGACGATACAGCAGACATTAAAATACTGCACGTAACATGCCATGAGAATTAGTTGTATTTACAAGAGCCACAGACAAACCTACCTTGAGAATGTTCAAACTGTGCATGTGCAATGTGAACAAATGCAAAGTTCTGGCTGTGAGATCTTGCCAAGTTGAAGTTGGCTTCTGCCTCATTGACATCTTGAATTCTAATGAAAGGAAAACAAGAAAAACACACTAAATTTTCAGGCCACTGTTTCTTTTCTTTTTTTGAAAAGCATTTCAATAAGTGATGAACACAGAATTAAAACTAAAGAGAAGACAAAAGCCTTTGAGATTCAAGTAATAACCTTGGTTACTCACGCTTTCAGCTCTGCAAATCTGACCAACATCCTGGCATAGCTCTCATTCTGACAGTGTTTTCCCAGTGGCATATTGGAGAATACTCTGGTGTAAAAGTCAAGTAGTCTGGTGAGGTGGTTACGATCCAGGTGAGCATCCCCTTTCTTCTCCAGGTCCGTCAAATATGAGAGGCATGACTCCGGTGAGTTTGAGCCGATAATCTGGTTGATATTGTCCGTGTCATCTGTAACAAGAGCAAGGTGTCAAGAAGACTTCATGAAGTATGGACATATGGATGCTGAGGTATATGGATGTTACAATGAGAGGACTCCATTACCTTCATTGAGATACTCTTTAATTTTAGTGAGCTTTTTATAAAGCATAGCAAGCTGCTGCTTTCTGTCTGTGTGCTCCTCTTCCTCCATCTGAAATTGAAGAGTAGACATAACATTATGCATGATCACTTTAACGTGGATATACAGCAAGAAAACCAAAACCCCTTTAAAATAATGACAATTTTGTGATTTCTTACATGGTATTACAATGTGCATGAGTGATACGCATGACTGACTTCAGAGCTTTTAATAATCCTTACAACACACTGGGCCAAATCGGCAATATTATGAGTGACATTTAATATACCAGCAAGGATGTGGTGAACCGAGTAACGCCAAGGAACCTACAAAAAAATGTAACGTTACGTTAAGTTAGCACAGCGACATACTGCTTTGTGGGTCGCGTAATCCCCTATTAACGTCTAACGTTACTAACTTTATTAAAATTTCTGGTAACGTTAAGTTAACGTTACGTATAATTGCTGCAAAGAAAGAGTCCAAACGTCAAATTCCAGACAGATTACTGGACACCGTTCTTCCATCACAAAAAGTCTTTCGTGTTTACAATCTGAATTAGCTCAGTTAGCTAGCTAGCTAACATGTTGTTAACGCAGTTGTTAACGCTAACTAGGTGGACGGCTCGGTTCCGATATGGGTCACGCAAACTCAGAGGAATGTAAACGTGTATAATGGCATTTTCATTAACATAAAAAATATATATTACATTTCAACAGGCTCTCACCGTGTTTACGATGTCTTTCCCGTTTCACTTATGGAGCACGAAAAGGGCTCGCCCTCAACTGCCAGTTTTCAAATATGCCACTTCCGTCTCAGACGTGTGCTGATTGGATAGTTCTTCTTCTTCTTCATTTGGTTTAGGGCAGGTTGCAGCTGTTAATTATAAGGTCTCTACCGCCACCTACTGTACCGAATGTGGTATGTAGTCAGTAATTTTGTCCCTGCATTAGGCCTACCTAAAATCATAAGGTAAACAAAGTAATAATTACGTAATACAGAATTGATAATAATTGAAAGAAGCCCAACTCATTCAATTCTAAAATAAAGTGACTGGTCTTACGTTATGAAGTTGATTATTATTATTACTTCCTCCACCCACTGTAGGATTTGTGTTGTATAAACCGACTGCTAACATTCAGTCATAGTATTACATTCATATGCCTACAGTATCATTTACATCTTTGGACCAGGAACATTTGTGACACATAGCCTACTTCTTAAACAGTAGTGGAGTAGGGGTGGCTTCTGGGGCTCCTGCCCCAAATGTTTTATAAGCTCTGAATCTTTTAGTTTTTAAAATACCCATATGTATGTGTATTTTCCCCCTCAGTCTCTCTGACTGGATCGGCCACTGAGTGCATCAAATGTTCTTTTACTCCTTTTTTTTCTAGGGCACTTGAGGGTCACCATCAGTTTGCTTTCAGTGTAAATGATCCTGGAAGTGCTTGTTTATAAGTTAATTACTTAGCCTACCTAAATCATACATTTTGGGCGTCTCTGAGCTTATTGTTTTTTCAGTATTTATAGGCAAAAATTGCACAAATTATTTTGTTCTTGTTAAGGGAAATTTTAGAAATTCAATATTTATTTAGTTATTTTGTTAAGTTAAATCACTTAATAAGACGGGAAAGTGATTTTTGTTGGGATAGCATCACCATGTGGCCAGTTATATAACACTTTATATTTTGGATGTTAACTCCTGAAACAATGAATCAACCACAACTATTTTGGCCCAAATAGGTTTTCTGCCATTTGAAATGGTTTATATAATGGTTAATATTCTGTGGCATCTTTAAGTTTATACTGATGGCTTAAGTTTTTGGGAATGACTCTCTGATGAGTCCGTCTTTGTAAAGAGTTTGTAAGCGTTAATCAGTGGTTTTATTAATCATCATCGTCATCATCATCAGCTAACTCTTAGCTCTTTAATTCATCAGGAAAATAAAAGTGTGACCACTTAGTATCTGGAAAAAGGCTTTGGGGCCTTATGAACAAAATCAATTTATAAAAAGCATAATAGTATTTATTTATCTATCAATATTTATTTATGATTTACTAACATTTTTTTAAAAGTGCAGTTGACTGATGAGCGCTTGCTGGTGGCTAATTGGTAATTGCAAAACTCAAGACTTTTTTTTTTTATCACACACTAACATTTCTAATTGTAGACTTATAAGACTTATAAAAAAAAAAAAAAGAGACACACAAGCATTTTTTAGCTAAATCAACTCAAGTCAATTTAATTAAACCAAATCATAAAACTGATCTCTGAACACTTTTTAAATAGAGCAGGTCCAACTCTTTCATTGATAGAAAACCAACAAATTTCAACAATTCCCACCACAAGCAAGCACTCTGGCAACAGTGGCGAGGGAAAACAGCCTTTTACGAGGCAGAGGCCTCGAGCAAGGCCAGGCTCTGTGGTGGGTGGCCGTCTGCCCCCCATATTTCAACTCGATCAATTCCATCTTGTCTTTTATACACTACATGTTCTACATTCCTCGCTCTCTCTCCAACCACCGCCATCTAAAAATAGCGATCTTCTTATAAGCCTATTGTTGCCTATTGCCTGACACTGCCCATACCCATGGGCATATTTACAAATGCATCATTTATATTAGCTGAAAATTATGTGGGACTTACAGCACTCTTATTTTTCGACAGCATGTTTATTTGATGGATCTGACCCCATTTTAACCTGAATAGTTTTTCTTCCACTTAAAAAACATAAAGTATTGATAGACAGAACAATGCTGGGAGAAATATAAATCTTCCTAGGTGACAATAAAATGAACTAAATATATTCCTCTGCTGTTTTGATGCACCCCCCCCCCCCCCGCCATGTGTTGTGATAGTTCTCAAACTGTATTTCGCCACCTATAAATATCTTGGTTCAGGCATAAATTCAAAGGTTTACAATTTCTCTATGGGAATGAAAAGTATCGCAGCGCCCTCATTTCCGACAGTCCCTGAATGCGGCAGGAACACGCTGCACTTCCCTGTTCCTGCTCCTCCCAGCTCAAAGATGGCAGCCATGGGACAGAGATGAGCGACGACACGAATTTAGGAGTTTTGTCATGAAACCGCAGAGGGTTGTACAGCTGTTACGTGCATGGTTTTAACATGACAGCGGTATAGTTTGTCACTGCAAATATGTCGTCTTACAAAGGCAATTAAAAGGTTCAGAAATATCATGTTTTCCTGTGGGCTAAGCTAGCAAGCAACGGTTAGCAAATAAATGAACCTGTGTCTTCTGCCACTCAAGAAGAAAGCAGCAGCTCTGCATACGGTGGATTGACATCTTGCAAGGTGAGTGTTGGGTTGGCAGCTAAAACGTGTAAAAGGCTAACGTGAAGACATACATTTGCTGCGTTAATTTATCATAAATATCTGCAGGACTTGTGTCTAACGTCAATCTTAGCTCGATGTTTATGTTATATGGTGGAAATTACGGATTAAACTAAAGTCTTAACATGTCAGTACAATTCCATTTATTACTGTTTAAGTCAATTTATTGCGACAAGAACTAAATTAGCATACAGTCTACTAGCTGAGTGTATCTAAGGGTAACGTTAGCATCTCAGAGGCTAGTGTCACGGCTCTCCACATAACGAATAATAAGACTGGTTGTTGATACATGGTGTTCATGAACGTCAACACATTTCTTTTTGAGGACTGTTTCCTGGCCAGCTATTCCCTATTTCATGCTGCCCCCCATATTTATTGGACACTTCCTCTACTACATATTATATTGTTATGAAGCTTAACAAGTCCTTATCACCATTGTAAATCCAAGTGTTAATATTTCCACGTTTCCTCCCCACCAGCTCGGTTTCATCATGGCCATCACTCAGTTCCGTCTCTTCAAGATCTGCACATGTCTAGCCAGCTTACTCTCTTTCTTCAAAAAGTTGATATGCAGGTGAGCACAGCTTGTACATATTATTCTCTTTTATGGTAATCTTGTCAATGCAACACTACCCAATGGCAAATAAATGTTGCATGCATCTGAGCCACAACTAAATTGCTGTTTATTCAAATTAATTGCACTTTGTTTCACTTTGTTCATCATGTTCCCTGCCACCCACCATGGTATAATTTGGTAAAAGACAAATCAGGTCATTGCCTGGTGGGTCACATGCAGATCCATCACTGGGATGTACTGATTCAGGAAGGGTCTCAATTCATGCTCTAAAGGGAGTGCATGTGTAATGTCTGAAGAAGATTTACTTGGCAGATTTGAAATCCCTGTCAGTGAATCTTATCTCTCTGCACTAATAAGATCTGACCGTGACTGTTTGACAACAGTTTTCTATCAGGTGCTGCTATTTCCAACATTAAATTTGTTCCTTTCGACTTGTATTTACTCTGTAGAAGTGGAAGGGGCCGCAAGCTCAGTGGTGATCAAATAACTCTCCCGACAACAGTGGATTTTTCATCATCGGTACCAAAGCAGGTCAGTATTGTCAGTCAACAGCACCCGCTCTGAAAAGCCCAGAGCCCAGAGTGTGTTCAGTATTTGGAAAGGCAGACCACAGATATAATCATTGGACAAAAATTCAAAACTTGCATGTATTTACTTCTGAACTACTAGGGCTGGGCGTTATATCGATTTTGTACAATATGTCGATATATTTTCAAGTAAGATATAGATTTAGACAATACCGTTAGTATCAATATAGGGTCAAGTTGCGCCACATAACGCATACTAGTGCTCATCTCTCCACACAGCTCTGCCCCACACACTCACTCACAGTTTCTCCGTCAAACTCAGAGACGCACAGAGCTGCTCCTCTGTTTAATCTGTCTGTTAATTAGTCTAGGCTACGGTGTGACATTAGTCTACATGTTGCACAAGCTACGCTAAATCAGTCTGTGAGATGAATGAAGCTACCGCAGTAGCTCAAGTACAATTCTGTGGGCCTTTTCCCTCTGTAACTTTTAGCCACGTCCAGTCAAGTCATGCTGCGCCAATTTGTGTATTCAGTTATCAGTTTAGACGTGCGGTGCGGGTGCCACGCTGAGGTGCGCACCTACTCCTTCTTCGGAGTAGGTCTAAAAGCATCTAGGTGACCACAGTGAACCCCCATCCACCCCGTTTCTCCCCCTCAAACAAACCACGTGTGATGTGTGACTGTCTTCACCTCTGTCTGCAGGAGACAAGAGAGAAAGGCATTTTTAGAAGTCTCTGTGTGTTCAGCTCTCTGTACTTTTGTAGCTTTTAACTGAATCTCTGTGGTTTGGAGTTTAGTCTCTCTCCTGCGTCCTGTTTTTACTTTAGATATTGTTCATGTTCACGATCTGCTGTATTAGAAGTTGTGTGACGTTGCTGCTCAAAAACTCAACATTTCCTTATTTTGCTGCTTCACAATTAAAGTTTTCACATAACAAAATAATGAGGGACTTTTATTTTTAAGACTGTATAGGAATTAAAATATGTTTATTACCGAATTAGCGAAACTCTATCAGCGGCTTTTCTTCAATTAAGACAAGTCTAATAATACAGCAGGGAGGAAGAGTAAAATCAGAAACAGCCACAGTGAGATGTTGATGAAGAGCTGCAGACAACAGGCTCTTACTACACCTCTGCAAACAGCTCACCTCCAACAGGTAAACTTCTTTTACCTGCCCTGCTGTGGAAAAACACATGCAGCAAAAATAACAGGGAACTTCAGCCGTGGATCAGCTTGTAACTGAACATGTAGCCCACTTAGTAGATAATACCGGGATATATATCGTGTATCGTCATTCAGCCTGAAAATACAGAGATATGAATTTTTGTCCATATCGCCCAGCCCTATGAACTACACAAACTCCTGCACTTAAATTCCACAAATACATTTGACTTCAAAGAGTATTTTATTGTCTAGTCTGCACCACCAGAGATTGAAGAATGGAGTTCTTGGGACGAAGAGGCTCCTACAAGCATTAAGATTGAAGGTGGCAATGGAAACGTTTCCCCTCAACCCAATGAGATGGACGACGAGCCTGATTACTTCAAAGACATGGCTCCCACCATCAGGAAAACACAGAAGGTATGTCCACAGATGGTGCAGCTGATCCAGGATTACCCAGTGGATGCAAAATTTATGAAATACTGCATATCCTGAACACATTTTTTTTTCAAAGCTGGTGACAATCTTTACATGTCTCTCTGGCATTGTATTGCAACTTAAAATAGATAAACTGTACTATTAAAGGAATACTCAGACATTTTTGGAGATGTGTTTATTAGCTGTCATTTTAGATAACATCACTTTCATCTTTGCACATTGTGTGTTGCACATCCATGTGTTGTTAGCTACCAAGCTCGTCACCAGTATATCAGTCAGACAGGTTTTCTGTGGAATCAAGAAAGTGTTCAAAGCCGGGAAGCTAACGACAAGGACAGAACCTCAGAGATACTGTGTGTAGCCACTGCTCTTGGCTGTTAGTTAAGAAAAGCTGCGATGCATTAGGTTACTGTTGCTAAACTGTTGAGTTGGCTATTTCTATATGTAACACTAAATATTCGCTATAATAAGAGAGGTTTTTATCAGAGTTGTTGGAGGTGCCCTTGACAGACCTTGGCTAGCTGTGTCTTCCTGCTTTTAATATTTGGGTAAAACTAGACAAAATATGCTTCTGATTTGTCTCTATAGTGGACTCACTCCTGTACCTCTTGATAAGACAGCAAATAACACATTTCCCAAAATATTTGTAATTAAAAAATACAAATAAACAAGTTAATGGTGAAAAAAAAGATCCTGCAATGATAGATTATATAATAATAATAATGTAATAATATTGGTATGGGTGTGTGCACGTCACTTGCATTTGGTGTTTATCAAACCTTTTATTGAAATATCAGATTAGAGCACTGAAATAGGTCAGTCAACAAATCTCCACTGCACTAGGAATAGCAGATAATAGATTGCAGTGCACCTTTCCTCCCCCTTTGTTTGTTTTTTCCTGGTTATAGTGTGCTGCAAGAATGAGTCCTATAACCCGGAAATTAGTTAGAAGTTTTGCGTCTCTGGTTCCTTGCCTAAAATAAGAAGCTTCTCTTGTCTTAAAAACGGTGGTTGCTAACAAGCGGCTAAATGAGACTACATTGTCGGGGACATTAAAGGTCATCACGCTGAACACCGCCTTTACAGTCATTGTGATGGTGGCGATGCAGTCATGTGACTACGGTGTAGTTATTTTAGAGCCCAACATTAGCTTTTTACTTTTGATTGCATTTAAGCTAAAAAAAATCATTAAAGTGGTTTTTACTTTTCATATGTGAAATTATTTTACTGAACAAAACATGTAAATCATAAACTTTTGTTAGCCACAGAGCTTATTTTCTGCAGTAATCCAAAATCCAATTGTAAAGTCCCTTTAGCTTTTTGATAAGGCAACCAAATGCTAACTTACAGATTGGCCTACGAAAAAACGTCATATTGCACCAAACAGCAGTTTTCTTGAGATGTTTATAATGTATGTACATTATATAGACATCATGTGAATGAATGAAAGCATGCCATAGTGCACACAATAGTGCATCTGTATATATAATTACATTGTAAGTAATATAAAAACTATTAACTCTGTAGTGGGATTGTAATGCGTCACCAAGTGCTTCAGTTAAAGCTTCAGCCCCTGTCTCTCTGGTTTCTGTGCTGCAGATAGTGCTGAAGAAAAGGGAGCCTTTGAACTACCTGGTGCCTGATGGCTCAGCAGGTTTCTCCAGCAGACTGGCAGCCTCTCAGGATATGATGACCTTCAGTCCACCCTCAGTAAGTTAACAGTTTAATACCATCTGAAGCATCAGGCAGGTTTTCCATTCCTCACACATTCACGATTTTCGTTGTTTGAAAAGTTTGGGACCAAGCAGAGTTTCTACTGTGGAGTGGTATAAAATAAAACGCAGTCCAAATAAATGGCCATACATTTCACAGAGTAAATTTGTATGTGAAAAATCATCAAATCACAAAGCAAACCCAGAAAGAAAGGGCTGGAAAATGGGTAAAGATTAAAGACCCTAGCCGTAGTCCTATTAATATAGACTATAAAGCTTATTTACCTAGTGTGTTAGTTTGTGAATACCGATTTATCAGGTGTTGAAGAAATGTCATGTGGTAATGTTGCTCAGATATATAAGGAAAGTAGAAGTTGTTGTGTAAGGGGCCGTACACATGTTGCATCTTTGACCGCCTGGAATACACAAGGTCAGGTGCTGGGTACTATTCTTGTGTCTTTTTTTATGCCCACTTTCAACAGTGAAGCAGTAGATTGCATCTGAGGTTGCTAAGCAACCTTAACAGGCACAGTATTACAGCCTATTTATCTGAAATCCTGAGTGCAGAGCTGATCTACTTCCAGGTGCTGTTTATAAGTGTGTAAGCCTATCGTCAGTGGCTCTGACATCTGAGTGCACTTGCCATGTGTCTACATTGAAAATGATTTTGATGGCACAAAAAGCATGGCATGTGTATGGCTCCTAACTTGTTAGCCTTGTGAATAACTTTGCTAAAGCTGCAGAAGGCAATACTGAAATGTCAGAACCCATAGTATAAAAAAAAAAATTGATAGGGTGTAACGGTACACGTACTTATATTGAGCTGTTCGGTACAAGGCTTTCAGTTCGGTACACATTGCAAACAAACGATACATTGAATTAATCCTGTTACATTTGGAAAATAAAATACACAGATTAAATAGTGTTTAATTTAGTGTTCTCAGTGCCATTGCGCTCAACTAGGCAGCCCACAGGATGTAACAGGCAACATGCTGTCTGCCTCTCCCACCCCCAAACCAAAACATTCTCCTCCAGTGAGACACACTGGGAGGCACACTACATGAAGCTAGCTCATTGCAATATGGAAAGTAACGCCATTACCAGACCAGAAATTGAAGATCCTCTGATAAACTACAGGCCTGGCATTAGGCGCCACTTTTGTTTTGAATTATGAGGGCGATGATGAGGAAGTGGTGGACAAAAAAACAATGGTATATCACATCCGCTACACATCAGTAGGCTACATCAGTTAGAATATTTCTAACATGTCAACATATTTACGACGACTTCTCCACAGTGTGTCATTTGGTGGAACTAGATGAATACAAGGAGCAACACAACCTGCGAGCTAATGTTATCCACACAGCATTTAGGCAACTGTTTCCAACTGATTCAGACAGGGCAAAAGAAATCACCGTGGTGACTGATACATTTATAGCAGTGGATGTGAGATTCTGCTCAGGCTTTATGAACGTGCTTAAAGGGATAGTGCACCCAAAAATGAAAATTCAGCCATTATCTATTCACCCATATGCCGATGGAGGCCCTGGTGAAGTTTTAGAGTCCTCACATCCCTTACGGAGATCGGCAGGTGGAGCGGCTAGCACACCTAATGGCTGACGGTGCCCCAGACTAACGTCCAAGAACACAAAATTGAATCCACAAAGTATCTCCATACTGCTCACCCATAGTGATCCAAGTGTGCTGCAGCTGCGACATAAAAAGTTGTTCCGAAAAACGTCATATGAACTCTGTTTTTAGCCTCACTGTAGCCTGTAGCTCTGACTGCTTCTCTGTGCTCCGCGCTCACGTGTGTGCGCCTGCGCGAGACCAGCGAAAGCATGAGCTTTGCTCACCCGTGTTTACATCACATGACACGTGCACCGCAGGGAGAGACAACGTAACCACAAAGCTAAAAGATAATTTGCACTACGGTCTTTTAGCAAAGGACAGCCCAACATGTCTGAAGACTTTGAAACTGAGGAGGAACAGCATTTCTTTGTTGAGCCGTATTTGTTTGATTGTGTTTTTCGGAACAACTTTTTATGTCGCGGCTGCAGCACACTTGGATCACTATGGATGAGCAGTATGGAGATACTTTGTGGATTCAATTTTGTGTTCTTGGACGTTAGTCTGGAGCGCCGTCTGCCATTAGGTGTGCTAGCTGCTCCACCCGCCGATCTCTGCAAGGGATGTGAGCACTCTAAAACTTCACCAGGGCCTCCATCGGCATATGGGTGAGTAGATAATGGCTGAATTTTCATTTTTGGGTGCACTATCCCTTTAATGTAACAGAGCCCAAAAAAACAAAAGCTCAACTTACAATATGATGTTAGTTTTTAAACATTAAAAAAGGGACATGTGCTTTCATTTCAGAAACAAGATTATTTTTTTTTAAAAAAATTCATAACTATAATGCTACATTTGATATTTTTTAAGGAGCTGGTTTTGCTTTATATGTTGTTGAAACGGCACCCCCCAAAATGGGTCACTCAGGTATAGCGCCATCATTTTTCGAAATCAAGAATCCTCATACCTAATGATGTAAGTTTTTACACCACTGTATTGTATCGAACTAACTGTGAATTTTGCGAACCCTTACACCTTGGACCAAAGAAGTAAAAAATTCTAAAATGTTCCTTACTTTTCATGAGAAACTAGCTTGTGACAGATGAGCTAAGACAGACAGTTTTATAGAAGGTCAATCACTGTCTCAACCCCCCGTAATACTTGCAATGATTGTGTAATCATTGCAGTTAAAAGGGTTATTGACCTTTCACTATGCCCCGCCCCTTTGTGATGGTCCGACAAGCTGTCGGAGTAAGCATGGAGCCCACACTGTAATTAACTGCCCTGAAGAAATATCACATTTTTGGAAAAAAATGAAACAGTGATTCCAGAGAAAAGCACACTGGGGGGTCTACAAGATGCACTTTAAGGATATATCCAGGATGTCGAACTGACTTGGTGGCAACAACAGGTTAAAAAGACGAAGATTTTTTTTATTTATTTATTTTTTTAAATTTTATATGCTTTTATTAATCCCCCTGAGGGGAATTTTTTTCACTCTTTTGTCATTAACACACAGGTCAAGATAGTTAGAAGCTAAAGCCAAACTATAGGCTACAGATCCCAGTGTAATAGTGAACCACCACTGCTGATCGCCACAGAAGACAATGAATATAAAGGGAAACTTTGCTGATATTGAACCAGCTGTATGGCATCGCAGTGTGTGCAGATGAACAGTGTTTGGCTTTGCCCTGGTGTCACTGCCAGCACCCAGACCTCTGCTGCTGGACCCCCACCACAGGACGGGTGGGGAGCTCTGGGGAAAGTCAAATAACGTTCATCTGCGCCCAGTGCAATGACACACAGCTGGTTCAATATCAGCAAAGTTTCCCTGCTTCCCTTCACTGGTTCCTGTACAGCAGAGTCGGTCTTTTTTTTTTCACTGTTACAAAGCAAAAGCAGTATTTGTATACATTCAGTAGGCTATATCTTCAGTAGCTAGCTAGCTAACCCTACACTTGCCAGGGATTGATTTTGGTTTTGGAACAGGGAAGAAACGTATATCTATTTCCAACCTCTGCCCCTGGTCAAAATCCACAAAACCAGCCTGAAAATGAAGGAAATCTGAAACGACTGCATTAGAGTCAATTGAGCACAGCTGTGTTGTTGTCGGACCCTGGGCTGAGCCAGCCCGATGCTACGTCATGATTTGCCAGTCTGCATCCGCAGGCGGGACCTTGCTAAGGTTTAACTCAACAAGGACATTGAATCAGAAACATGTAAGGATGCAACAACATGAAGTGAACAGTGTCCCTCATGCAGTTAATCTCTGGTAAAGCTAGAGGAGACTTCCACAATGATTGTTTAGTTAGGAGGTAATACAGTAAAGTATTTAGTTTTGGCCCTATTCAGAAACCATAACTCTTGAAATCTAAATGCTGTAATGATTGTACAGTGACATCCTCTTGATATAATTGTAAACTCCTTATGTGCAGGCTGAACTGGGAGAAATGGACAACTGGCAGGAGGACGCAAATGCCTGGGAGGATGAGTCTGATGCAGCCTGGGAGGCAGAGGAGGTGCTCAGGTAATTTTTCAGGAATGCCTCTGTCCCTTTACATAGACACTGTACGAGTACCAGTTTGTCAGGATTTTTAAGTTGACATAGTTCATTATTCTTCTTTAATATTGCATCAGCCAGTTATGCAGCAGTTACAGGAACAAGTGAATGAGTTGTGTGTTTTGTATGTAAGACGAAGGGGAAGACGAATCTCATTAGGCTTAAGGGTGACTTTACTTAATAGGATTCTCACATAGAACATCATGCAAACATATAGTAAAAGTATTTGTTTGATGTGACTTGAGTTGCTCTTCTGCTCATGGGATGGCAGATTTTGTTGAAAGGAAAATGCGAAGAACACTTGAAATAGTTTTGCCAGGCCATTTTACTATTGATGAAAATTATACCGTGAGCTCACTTTCATTTTTCCATTGGAGAGCTGTAGATTCACACACTGGCCACCAGGAGACAGTGTATACCATAATTACAACACAGAGGAGCAAGGAATAAGATCTTGTTTTCCCCACTCCCAGCTGACCTAGCTTCTGTTGATATGCGCTGTAATGACATTGCTTGCAATCGTATGTTTGTCTTTCTCTTTATGTAACAGACAACAGAAGATGGCAGAGAGAGAAAAGCGGTCCATGGAGCAGCAGAGGAAGAAGATGGAGAAAGAGGCTCAGAGGATGATGAAGAAGGAGCAAAAGATTGCCGTCAAGCTCTCGTAACATTTTAGAACCGCTCAATTTTGAGCCAAAGGGATGGGAGGGGGCAAAGACACTGAATCAATCATCAATCTGTCTTTACAGTCATCGTACCGACCAGGATTACCACCCTACACTACTTATCTGTTAGCAAACTATCCTCTTTCTCCACCCTGTTTCCACCAGCAGCCATTTTAGTCTGTTATCCAGCTGCAGCAGTGAAAGTGCATCATTCTTGAGGGCAGATAACTCACCTGGTGTACTCCCTGTTCATGTGGCAAGGTCATTTTGGTCTTCAAGGGAAAACTGTATTCATGCGATCCTCTTCATCTTAGGTTAGAGGTTAGAAGCAGCATTAGAGGGTACCACTTAGAGATTCTGATTAAATTTGTCACGTAGCGTAGAAAAATCTTTTGGGTTTTTTTTTCCCCAGGAACATTTGTAAATAATCAGGTACCTGTACTACTTTATGAGACTCAAATCGGGAGTACACTTCCCTTTCTTTGTCTTATTTATAACCTCAAAGGCAAAGGAGTGTAATTAATTTTAAGCATCACTGTATACCAGTGACATCCCTCAGTTTGCTTGATCTTTGTGTTTTTATATTTATGTCTTTCATCGTCTTTTTTTTTTTTTTTTCTAATGAATGTTGCTTGGTAGTTGACATTATCTCCCTGTGCTGTGCAGCCCTTAGTACACTGGATATCTGCATTAAAACAAAGGCTGAGGATTATCAGTATGAGTAAGGATAAATGACCATAGACTAGAATCTAGCCCAACTATAAATGTTAGCTATGGGTTCCTATGGTAATCTCATGGCTACTGATCTGCCATTTATTCTTCTCTGTCAGTTATTGAGGGAAATTGTCCAGTGATCACTGCTTTGATTTTTTTTTTTTTTTTTGTCCAAGGAATGGGAATGTTACTTCGCTCTTAAATAGCTGATCCGCTCACTGCACAGACGCTGATTTTCTAAAACATGGATCACCATCACAGTGTAATCTCAGACCGGATACCTTGGCTTGTTAGAAGATGGAAGAATTTTTTTTGCTTCTTTTCTTATCTGAAAATCCTGTTATGCATCATTATAATGAAATTATCAGGCAGTGTTGGCAGTATTGGTATCAGTGCCAATAGGCAAGCTGTTGTCATGGGAACATTGGCAGGTGGAGAAAGGCCCATTATAAATAGAAACATGCAGACATGATAAAATATGTCTGGTCCGTGACGTCTGATAAAAGACTTGAGTGGAGCCAAGGAAGGTACATTTCCCACTGAATGTTACAGTTTGAAAAGCTTTGCAATGCTTCTAAAGAAATATTTGGTCACTGTCATCCAGCAATGATTTACTGACACTCAGAGGAGCTGTTTGTTTTAAAACTTACATGATTAAATGACTGGTTAATGCATGATCAGGTTTAAGAGTTTAATTGAAAGCAGGTGATTATTTTAAGGGAATTCCGCAAACTATCTGTAAGGATTTGTGTGTTTTCTTTGGAAATGCTCTTTTCCCAACTGTTTTTCATTGAGAAAAGCTGCATGTTGTTCCATTTTGTCATTTTGCACATTTTACTTTTCAAAAAAAAAAAAAAAAAAAAGAATCACAGAGAACCTCTTTGTTTCTCACCCATTTTTGTTTCTCAGTCGTGTGTAAGACTTCCTGTTATAAGAATCGTCATGGTTGAGCACAAACGAGGACAACAAGCTCAATCATTGCAGAAGGTTTGGCAGATTGTATACCTGCTGTATCAGTCCTACACAGGTTTTTAATAAAATGATTTGATTCATACCTCTAGAGATGAATAACTCTGGATATGAGTCTGCTGCCTTGTGTGCAATTTGGGAAACACGATTTGAAGTATAGTGATCAGGGTACCATTAGAGATGGATGATATGACATGATTATTGAGCTTTGTTATGGGTAAAACATGATAATGGGTTGGCAGTTTGTTAGCCATGCTAGCAGGGTGGATTCAGCGTTTGTCGGTCACTCCGCCACTTTGATCCAGGCCAGGGCTCAGCAATCTCTACCATCAAATTCAAAAACCTATCTAAGCTTTATAATGGAGGTTATGCAGCATTTTACGTCTAAATGATCCTGTCAGCATTATTAAGAGGTTTCAAGGAGCTTTCAGGTATATGCTTTCCCACAAGGAAGCTCCTCCGCAGTGGGCTATTTATGATTTTTTGGTACTACAACTTTGTAGTGTTGCTGGTGAAAGCAAACAACTCTATCCAGCCACTATTGAATTCTCTATTTTCCACCAAGACTTTCTTTTTTGGATTTGAAATCTATAACTAGCTTAGCTAGGGAGACTGAAGACCAGTGACGGACTCAGGATGTTTCAACCAAGGTAGCACCAGGGGGGCGGTCAGAGCTGCATGCACTCTGGCGCTGCAGGTGTCCACTGATCCAGATGTGGCATGTAATTGTTACAGCTTGAAACTGCTTGTTAGCATGCTGATGTTAGCATTTAGCTCGAAGCATAGCTGTACCTAAATACAGCTGCACCGAGCTTCAAGCATCAACTCTAGTCTTTTTAATTTCACAGTAATATCACTGTAAAGTGGCCTTTAACCTGGATTGTCAGTCCGTTGTCATCACTCATCTGACCCCTATCGTAATGATGTCACTCCCATCTGTCAGGGGACACTGCCTGCCTGCCAAAACCTCTCAGAGACTGACCCACTTTCAAAAAGAGAAAATGCACGTCATCTGTCTTCAGAAAGGGAACAGGCTAAATGGGTGAGTAATTGTCTTGAAAGGTGTCAGAATCATATTCTGATTATACAAGACTGCTGTGTTCTCAACTGGTTAGATTTACAACCATTGCTTCCCACTCATTTTAATCCAGTGTCCACAGACTAGAGTGGAGATTACAGCATGACGACTCACTAGTCTAATGCCTTATGAACCAAGAGGTCATGCTTATGCAATTTAAGATACACCACCATATGGCAGAGCAATGCAGTAATCATGGCTGAGATGGCAAGTGTTAGTTTATTTAATCAGCTTGTTCTTTTATTTTCATTTAATATGGGTAGCTGTTATGTAATGACTGTAAGAAAGCATTGGTGGTTTGTGCAGGCAACATTTGCTCCGGCACTGACCCAGTTTCCACTGGTGTAAGGGCGCAGATAACTTTTTACAGCTTCTGAGAGATCCCAGTAAAGTGGATCTAATGCACTTTACATTGTCAGCTCCACAACCCAAGGGACGTCTGAAAATACAGGCAGAGAGAGCTTTTACGTAAGACGAGCTGTCATGAGAACACTGCTTGGTTGCACTTGGCTTCAGACTTGATATTTTCCCTTTTATTAATTTATGTGAACATCTTGTGCAAATGGGTGTTCCCAGTCTTCGCTAGCATTGAACAGAAGTCTTATATAAGACAAACTTTAACAACTGTCCCTGTTTAGTCTTTTTCTCCCCCATTACAAACATGTCACGCCAAAAAAAAAAAGCCACAAGTCGCAACACGGAATTTATCATGCTTTAATAATAAAGATACAAGGACATTAGATGTAAACCACCAGTATTGCACATAGCTCAGGCACATAACAAGTGTCAGTTGCTTTGAAGCATCAACTTATTCTATGAACAATACACAGGCTGTACAGAATAAAGCTCTACTCCCAGGGAGGAAAAAAATATATACTTCTTCACAAAACAAAACAGTGAACTCACATTAAAGCTTTGGCTGAAGGTTTAAGGTTTCTTTCTGAACAATAACTCCGTTTTCGAACCCATCAAACAAACACTAACATTCAATCTTTCAACTCCTACAAATCTCATCGTAACATAAAGAAGTTTTTTTTAAACAAGGGGACAACCAGGGACACCACAGGACGATGATAACACATAACCATCTACCCAGATGATCAGCTTATACATGTAAATGATAAATAAATACATAAATAACCCCCTTCATAAATAATCCCTTTCATGTCACCATTTTGCTTCAATCATGGTAACTGTACAGTGCAAAGTAACAGTGTTGGAACCAAAATAACTGCATTGATATCATCAAGTGTTCAACAAAAATGCAACACATCTCACGAATACTCTTGAAAAGATGCTTAAGTGCTTTTAGTTCAAGGTTAGGCGTGTGCATGCGAGGTGGAAGCCTTTACGCATCCGGCCTGTCAGCAACATGACGAAGAGAGTGCAATCCCACGATGCAACAGCCCCTGATAAGAGCAGCGATGTTGTACACCGGAGCGCTTCCGTCCACACCGTGCCGCGAGTACAGCCATGCCACCGTGGGTAGCACCGGGGCTGCCACTGCGACCAGATCCACCAGGAAGCTGTTGCTCCAGTAACGCTTGCCGACCACATCCAGTCCCGGTGACAGACAAGGCTCCTCTTCACCGACGCTAAAATCCAGCTCCTCCATGAACCGTCGGCTCTCGGCAGGTTCATAGCAGCACATGCCGGAATCTGTGGAGGTGTCGGGGCTTTCTGGGGGAGCAGGACCGGGCATGGTGGATGGGGGAGGTGTTGAGTTGGGGAGATTGGCAGCAGTGGTGGAAGTGGAGGTGGGTGGGTTAGGGAAACCTAGAAGACTGCTGGAGGCTGACAGAGCTGTGTCCCCCGCTGTGGCCCCATGGAACTTGAGCAGCTGGAGGAGCAGAGCCTGCAGGTCTGGAGACATGGGCATTATGTCGGTCTGGATTTCTTTATCTTTTGTGTTTTGCTGTGAAAGTGTGCTTGAGGAGACGGTGAGGGTGGTGGAAACTGTGTCTGGTGGAGCTGGTGGAGGTGCAGTAGATTCATCAGTTGACTGTCCCTCTTCTGAAAGTGCAGACACCCCAGGCCCATTCTCTGTCCCTGCGCACAGCTTGCCGCTAGAGTCCTGACTAAAATCTACCGCAGTGGACATAAAGACCTGCTCCAAAATGTCTGCTCTATTGGCCATCTCGTCATTTACCAGCAGCCCGCTGTCTGCCATCGCCTCCGCCCCTTGAGTTCCCAGCTCCATCCCACCCTCCTCCTCCCCCACCATCTTCTTCCCACCACTGTCAGGGCTGTCACAGATGAAGTCCAAGGTGTTTTCGTCTTGGAGGTTGGTGCCACTCTGGGCAAGCTCCATGCTTTGTAGCAGGGACTCCAACTTCCTGTTCTGGATGTTGATGTCAATGAAATACTTCTGTATTCCCTTATCCTTTTCCATCAGGCTGCTCTTCATTGTTTCCACCACCTGACGCAGCTGCTTGATCTCTTTGCGAGCCTCTTTGAGGGACAGCTGAGCCTCCACCCGGTGACACTCCTCTTCAATCCAGTCTTCCCTCATTCTGCCGAGCTGGGCCTTCAGCTCCTCCACCTCTGTCTCTCTAATAAAGAGGGAAGATAATGTCAAGAGATAGGCTACTTAAGGAATAGTTTGACATTTTGGAAAATATGTGTATTAACTTTCTTGCCTAGAGTTAGATTGGAAGATCAATACCACTCTCAGAGCTATATGCTAAATCTGAAGCTGTGGCCAGCTGCCCATTAGCTTAGCATAATGCGTGGCTGCAGTTAGCTCAAGGAGACTGAGAGGTCATGACAAGAAAGTGTTTGATATGAAGCTGTTTAATTCACAACTTGTGGAATGTTGTTTTTAGCCGGCTAGCCATTCTTTCACTAGCAGGGTATACTTACAACCGTTCCCACACAACATCCAATCTAAGGGATCCTCCAACATTCTTATTTTTTGTTAAATCTGTGCAAAAACTGAAGTGAAAAGATGAAAGTGCCAGTAGCCAGATTGTGTTTCATTTTTACAGAGCCAGGCTAGCCATTTCCCCCTGTTTCCAGTTTTATTCTAAGCTAAGCTAAGTGGCTGTAGCTACTTTTCTGACAGATAAACTAGTGGTACAAATCTTCTCATCTGACTCTCCAAAAAACAAGTAACTGCCATAATCATACTTTATAAATAAGTAGCCTTGTTTATCTTATGCACAGGGTATATTTCTTGCAAGATATAACTTGCTTAGCATCATGCTGTTTATTTAGCCTATATAATAGTCCCACTGGGTTCACACTTTCCAGGGTTTTATCTGTTGAGCAGAGCGGCAGTGTGGCATTACGTCACAACCACGGTTTCACTTTCCCCCCCAGTGTGTCCACTATCATCTTTCCTTAAAGCCATAAAAAGCTACAGATACAACCGCAGGGGCTTCTGTGCTGCTAAATCTGAACTAACCTGTCACGGACTCTGTTCTCAGACTCCATCAGTTTGGTCTTCAGGTGTCTGATGGCCACTTCCTTCTGCTGCAGAGGGGTGAGATACTGCTCCGGGTTCGGGGGTCTGATTCCATGGTTGTCCCCACAGGAGTGGTAGCGTCCCAGATTCGCTCTTCTGTCGGTTAGAGAGATAATTACGTTGGTTAAAAGGCCATGCATACCCCTTCTAGCCAACATTGTCCATCAGTTCCCAATTAGACATTTTGAAGCAACAGCAGAAAACAAACCCATTTGAGGCGTACACATAAAATCGTTGCCCTGCAGACGCTAATTTGTCTGGCTGAGAGAGTGCTGTCAGGGCAGATGCTCTCTGAAGCCTGGAATTACTGTCTGACACAGGATTACTGGCATGTAGACTAGAGGCAAAAAACCCCGAATGCTGGTTTATCTAAATACAAGCACAGTCGGCAAGGAAAGAAATCACCTTACTGGGGGGAAAAACTTAATCTAGAAGCTAATTGCATTAGCATTCAAATGCCCTTTGCGTGTCCTATGATCAGTGTTTTATCGTCCTCAAAGAGAACTGATAAAAGGATTCGTGTTGTTTCGGTGGAGGATGAGTGGGTGGATTTGGACAATATGCAAAGCAGTACGTAAGCCCCTCTTTTCCACTAACACAATATCCTAGCAACCTGCGATACTTGAGGCTTTCATGTGAACGCTCTGCATCCCTGCCAGAAATAGAAACAGCCCAGGAGAAGGTAGCATGCCAGAGGAAAGGATGTCACATGACTCTTCGGAAAGCTGACAGCAAGGTGTCCTCAAGTGACAATAGTGGAGGGTTATAATGCGTTTATGGAAGCTGTAAATATGAGATAAAAGAGGGCAGTTTCTGCGACTGCATAAAAATTCAAAAGGCTGTGGGTTGAATGTTTTTTTTTCCATTTATACTGCTGAAAGAGGATTTTTAGGTTAAACCGTATGCAGGGCTGAGCTGCCAACAAGCACAGAGCCCCATTACCTTCCAAGTAACACACAGCCTGGAGCACCATGTCAGAAATTCATGGTGGTACCAAACACTTGTGAGCTTCAGGCTATTCAATTCACACATCAATTCTGCCGTTTTCAAATATTTATGACCTCGTTCTCTCCTTCAAACCAAGGTGAGTTCACTCTAATCCTGTTATGAATCGGATGCAGTGAGTAGGGTCACGGTCTGGGCACCATATTCAGACATTTGCTATATTAAATCCTCATTAATCCCAACCACAGCCAAATCATGACCGATATAATCTCAGACGGCTGCAAGAGAGGAAATGATAAAACAGTCTGAGCTTAATCCAGCCACCGCCCACTCGCTCATCGTTCATTCTGCACAGGATCCTGAGCCACAGTCCAAATCTCTCAAGTCTACAAAAGCTACTTGTTTCTCCCTTAAGTAGGAAAGATTTGCATTGTAATGAATGTGGAGAAATGTGGAAAGGTTGGACATGACCAGAGGGTCACATGACTGATTAACCACTCTTTTTCCCTCAACGCTCCAACCAGAATCTTTGCTCTGTCATTATTAATAATGCACAATATGAGAGCCATGTTTTGTACCTGGAGGTGGGGCTGGAGTTACAGCTGCTGCTGTTGGTTGAGGAGGCAGCTCTGGGGGGAGTCCTGTAGGGAGCATAGAGCTCTGCGTCACGGTTGGCTGTAGGGCTCCCAGCTGGTTTGAACACTGGGAGCGGTCTGATGTGAGTGCCGCGACTTAATAAAAGAAAGCATCAGGAAAGCAATGCAGTTGTTAATTCCAAAAAGGTAGGAGAAATGAAATGGTTAATGCATGAATGACGCCTCCATTTTAGCTACAACTGTCTTGTAGTCTGGGGCTGTGACCCCAGCAGATCATACAGATGATTATATGAACCTCATACCTGCGTGAAGAAACTCTCTTTCCAGCTGAAACGGAGCAGAGGCTCTCCCTGGCCTTTAGGCTGCCTGTGCTGCTGGAGGAGCTAAAATCTGCCTCACTACCTGCAGGGAGAAGCATCACCGCATTAGCATGCAAGCAGACCAGAAGCAAGACTGTATAATTTTGAAAGGTGATATGACACCATCTTCTTTCTCAGATGAAAGTTGAATACATAAGAAATAAAACACACCACACAGGGTGTTTGATGCTGCAGCCTCACCTGATCCGGTATGATCAAGTGGTGGCTAATGAGCAAACATTATTGTTGGCAGACTTGATGTATGTTGTGTATTAAGTCAGTTTGCTGACTTTAGAATATCTCTATAATATGCACTATATTTAAAGGGAATACATCACCCTCCATGACCATTTGTTAAGTTTGTTTTTCTTGCATACCTCTGATGAATAAGAAATTCAAAAGCAGAGAAAATTCTTGATGAATCAAAGTCATCGAGGATTGTGTTTAACAGCAAAACTATCAAAACATTGATTTACAAAGTCTGATGCAACCCTGTGCAGTACAATCCAAATTTCATTTATCCAGCTGTATGCTCAGTACTGCCGAGGGGTATGACTAAAACCTTACCATTTAGAACTGAAGGGAAAGTGAAACTTATCTATGGTCTGTTCAACACCAGACTCCATTGACAAAAACAGTAATTTTGCCTCGCTGAACACGCTGGGCTACTGCTGCCTCAATCAGTTAGTTGTACGTGTTATTGTGTGACTCTGGGGATTTAAAGAGTGAGTTGAGATTCACCAAAGTCACACAATAACATACCAAATGGTTAAGGCACTAGTCAACCAGCAGCTCCAGTACTCATGAAGGTAAAATGACTGTTTTTGTCAGTGGAGTTCAGCTTTAAACAGAATATTGATTTTCTGTGTTTGGATTCTTAGTACACTGGAGGCATGCACAAAAAAAGTGTTCTTTTTCAGGGATTCATTTAGGGGGTGAAGTATTCCTTTAGCATTGCACAGTTAAAATGCAGTTGTACACACATTGTGCCTCACTGATGAGGCACAATGTGTTGTTGTTTCCTGCTTGTGGTCTCATACCACTCACTCTCAGGTGTTGCTGTTCAGTCTCCTTGAAGCCTCAACATTCAACCTAACATGAACAGATATACACTCTATCTCTGTGTTATCATGGAAACACACTGGGTCCAATTTTACTGTTACTAGCCTCTCCTTTAGTAAGCACCATCTAAAATATAGGCCCGTTAAGATTCATTGTAGAGCAGTAAGCAGGACTTAACATCAAGTCTCCCTGATGGAGGTATGAACTACATATAGGCTGATATATTCTCATACAACAGCTTTCGGATGGGCTACTCCCCACAGTCCCTACCCTTTGTTGGACTAATGTGAGTTTAAAGAGCAGGGCACACAGACCATCTCAAACTCAACTGTTAAAGCAGAAAAAATGGCCACTAAATATTGTGTTGGAAGTTTTAAAGATTAAGTTCAAAGCCATACCTGAGTAGCATCTTTTGCCGTCAAACAAAACCATATTAGTGTGTCCAGTGATGACTGTGACAAATAAAATTGTTCAAAACTAAGTGATCCTCCACCGCTCTGTGAATCGACTAAGGGTCTGTGCACATTCAGTCTAGTAACCTCCTACTAATCAGCCTAATTGGCTAAGCTCCCAAACCCTTTCCTCATCCAATCAGCTTTCTTCCTCATTTTGACTCATGATCAAGCAGTTTTTTTCCTTCCCCAGATGAGAAGTGTGGAGATTTCATGATGAAGACTGGAGTGCCCTGTTTCTAAAATATGGTATATGTTTAAGAGAGCACAGATGCACAGATGACAGTTCCCTCCAGTTATTAGTCTCCTCTCGCGCAAGCAGCTGCTTCCCAGCCAGTGTTTGTTGAAGTCAACATAGGAGGGACTCTGCTGGCTGCTGACATGTGACAAATACAGTTATTGTACTTTGGTCTTTGGGGAACCGCTGGCATGTAGATGTATACGTGCATGCAGTGTGCTGTGAATAAGCTGATGTAGAATTAACACACAAATCAGATTATTTCACACTGAATAGGATCAGCTGATAATACTGCAAGACTGTGGTGAAGATTTCAAATGTTGATCCTCATTCTGCTTTTTCTGAAAGAAAAATCAACAACATTTTCATGTTTGTATATTTATTAGTGTGTTCTTCTTCACCTCTGGTTTTCATGGCCGACCTCAGCTCTCTCTTGTGCCTCTGGGTGCTCCGTGGTTCGCCGCTCCACTCGGCCATCACCCTCACCCTCTTCACTTTGGTCTTGCGCTCTGGGAGTATCGGCGATCCGTGGGCACTCTGCTCTGAGCCTGACGGGGTTTTGGAGGGGGACACAGACTGACTAGTGGGGCAGCCGGTGTCATCTATTGTAGACAGGCACACAAACAGTAATAGCCAAGAACAGGCAGCGCGGGCAGGCAGCGAACACAGGCAGTCAATCAGAGCTCAAGGTTCAGCCTGAGTGTTATCTGACAGATAGTGCCACAGCTTTCACAACAGCTACTCGCTCTCAGAAAGTAGATGTCAAGTGCTTGCGTGGTTGTTTACACAGTGCACATGCACACAGTGTACGTATACACAGGTACACTCTGGAGTGTGTCATTGGCTCTGTTTGTTAGGGGGGGTAATTTAGAAGAACATGAAATAAACATAACTGAATTTTTTGTTTCAGGTTGCATTATCCAGTAAGTTAAAATCAACTCCACTCTATTAAATACTCTAGAAATTATCATTCTGCATAGTGAGTACTTTAACTTTTGATACTTTAATTACATTTTGCTGATCATACTCCCTTACTTCTACTTAAGCAGGATTTTTAATGCATGACTTTTACTTGTAGTGGAGTATTTTCACACTGTCGTATCATACTTTTACTTCAGGATCTGAACCACTCTGCCACCACTGCTTGATCCCTCATATATTAAGGATTTAATGTTTACCCAAGCAATCGAGAGCACTGCATTACAGTCTTGCACCTGACAACCTGGCGTTCAAAGTATCTAACACTTTCATGAACATGAACTCAGCTGTCCTCAAACCGGAGCCGAACTTCTTACCTGAGCAAAAGCTGTTGGTGCTGATGGTCCTTTTGGAGTGGTCGGAGCTGACATCACACTCCTTCCCCTCCTCCTCTGAAAAAGGTGAATCGGACAGAGGTGAACCTTTGTCCTTTGCTCGGAAGGGATGGAGGACCAAACGGGGGATGCGGCTGCGGGGGCTTCCTTTCTCTGGTGACTTCTTTTCCTGTTTGAGGAAATATCTGTCAGAGCTGCAGGCAGGGATGTAGCCCCCCACATGAACTCAGTGTATCATCTTTTTCATGATGACAGTATTTTCAAATTATAAAAGATTCAACTTTGTTCATATCTCATATGGCCTTTTCCCATATGATTATAATTGTGTGTCACATTTTTATCATCTTCTTTTTACTGCATTGCTTAAAGCCACTTCTCTTTGGAAAAGACTCATTCAACATGCAGAAACCTATCAGCAGTGACCAGAAGCAATAAGACTCACCTCATATTCTTGGAACGGTCCCATTGTGCTTCACGTAGCGTTTTCCCCTGTTAAATGAAAAAGCGGAGAGAAATTAGGTAAGGCATTTTTTTCTGTGGTCTGTGTATGTGGCAAGATTTTGACGTGGCGCTCGCACCAGACAAGGGCCCTCTGTCTGAACTCTGTTAGGTCACTAAATCCCTCCCACCACCGCACACACACACACACACACACATCCTGCCTGGTACAGATGGCACAAGCACCCCAGAGCCAGCTGTGACCAACACACACTGAATTTATGACCTCATAAAACAAATTCTGCACGTCTGCACAGCCAAGTGCATTTTTAAATCAGAATTTGTAAAGCTCTTTAAAAATCAAATGAAGGCAAATTAATATAACAGCAAAAACAAGTAAAAAGGTACAAAATGTGAGAACTAGAGAGCATCATGTGAAAGCATCACACCAGCCGTGAGGTCGATTCGCAGCTTAAAATGGCCCCTTCCCTATTGCCTACCTCCTGACTTCTGGCATCTCGCTCAGACCACACCCATCTTCAAACTCAGCTCAATTTTGGGAGTACTATCACATTGATATAATCTGTCTACATACAATTAGACATATAAACACCTGGAAACAAACTAAAAACAGCTTCTGTGGTAGTTCCTACCACAAAAATTGTCTCCAGGGCCACATGTCGCCATGATGACACACACACAGACTCACAAGGTAAAAACAATACCAGCCCCGCTGTTGTGGCTGGTAGCAAGACTAGGTGTCCATAGCAAAACTAGTGGGTTAAACACAGCGGTGCTTTGAACTGAATGCTGATTTCTGCATACTTATGTACTCGTAGTGATAATGGTAGCATGTTGACATTTAAAAGGAATATGTTTAATGTCTTAGCCTAGTGTGTTAGCATGATAATATTTACGAATCTGCAAGTACAACTGAGGCTGATGGGAATTTCATTAGCTTTGCATATATGAATGAATGTCTTTGTTGTAATTGTAAATGTACAACAACATTCAGTGGAGGAGCACTAAGCAAGTGTGTCTAAATGGGCCACCATCTTGTATCGTAATCATTGTATTTGGTCATGAACCAAAGCATTGGATGAACAGAAATTTTGGCCTGAAAATGTCCCTATCATTCTAATAGTTGCTGAGATATTTCAATAAAAACAAAAAATGTAAACCCCGTAGTGACAGTAGAGGAGAAGTCGGGGGTTCTTCCAAGTCATGAGGATATATTGTCTGGGAGCCATGAATGTTTACACACAATTTAATGATAATCCATCAAGTATGCTAAGATAAATCACTGAACAGGTATAAACTTTGCTACTTTGGTGCTAGATGAAAAGTCAGTAAAGTCAAATTTATTATGGGACCATGTACATTATTGACAATTTTTCCAGTAGCTGTCTAGGTATTTCACTCTGAATGACAAATGTCAGCCTCATGGTGGCAGTAGAGGGGGATCACCAAAGTTTTTAGGATCCATCCTCTGGGGACCATGACTGTCTGTGCAACATTTCATGCTAATACATCTCACAGCTGTCAATTTTTCCATTCTGGACCAAAGTCATGGGCCGACCAATAGACAGACGTGGCCATAAAACAGCATAAAAGATAAGACAAGTGTAAATTCAGGAAATGGATAGATTTAAAATAACTCTTAACTCTTCTGTGTGTGGGTTCAAAGAGTAAAGAGTTCAGAGTCTACACAGATACAGCTATGAGGAAGAAAGATTGGCATTACTCTTTTCATATTCTGTCTCAACATCAGTCATTTCGGATTAAGATGATCAGATGAGAAGACAGTAAAAGATGAAAGGTGTCCAACTTAAGTATATCACTCTGCTAAGCCAAACTCCACTGACTCTCCTTATCAGGCTTCTGTGCCAAAACTGTGGGGCTGCCTGCCAAGAGCTACAAAGTGCTTCTAGCACTGAGATATAATAGATGATGGAGGAATAATTATATCGTCTTTTAAAATTAGTCTCGAAAAGAGATGAACTCTTGTCAAAAGTTTTCATTCTGTACATGAACATTTAAACAAGGACAATATTTTATTGATGCTTTAAAGCTAAATAATGCAGAGTTTCTCTCATGCCTGAATAAACTTTACACAATCACTTCACTTCCTCTCGCCTGTTGATTTGCCTAAGGGGGTCAGTTGCATAAGTGCATGCGTGTTTTCTTTTTTTGCGTTGGGAATGATGTAATTGACCCCAAGGCCTGTTTGCTGATGTCACATCAGTGAACCTGTCTTCCCTTGCTCCATTCAGATGTTGCCCTTTTTTTTTTTAATTTTGCCTCCATCATCAGGCTTCTCCAAACAATGCCCAACCAATAACAGAAAGATATCACCACTTGATAATCTAATATAAGCCACGTTCCCTGTATGAGCAGCCCAGACTCGCTCAAAATCCTCTTTCCTCAAACCACAGAGGCCCAAAGAGTATTGCAAAAATAGAGCAAAGCCTCGTGGGGATCAAACTCAAACCTCCTTTTATCAAAAATAGATTTGAGTTCTGGGTGGCCTGCACCACCTTGCCTGCAGTTTTACTTTCATTTTCAGGCATCCACATCATCATACTGTAGCACTGCACAGCTGCCTGGCATGCTGGCACAGCAGACTCAGATTATAGGCACCAGGCAGGGCAGAGCAACCAGAGCCGTGCCCTAGCAACAGTCTTAGCAACCGAGGGAAAACGCTGCACGAAGGACTCCAGCTAGACTCGACCAATTATGTGTAAATCTGCACAGAGTGTAGGCTTCTGCTGCTCATCCTGAGACGCCGTCCTTCACTGAGGAAAAATATCTAGAGTGTGTCGAGGTGGTGTGGGGGTGTTTGCCATTCAGCTGCATAGTGTTTTTCTCAGACTGAATGAACACTGTGTCCTTGAGCCAACGTGTGTGAGCTCAGGGAGCTTTTGTGTATACTTATCCAAGTACCACTGACTTACATTTCAGCTGTTAGTAGCATATGATTATTGGAATTTATCTACAATATTTTAACAGATCTTCTTACAAGGAGTGCAGTAAATCAATTTTAAAAAACAAGGTTATAAAGCCATGGTGATGGGTGTTAGAAGACATTGTTCAATAAGCCTGGAATGATTATGTACACTAGCAAAGTGCTGGAAAAGAAATCAGACCTGAGGCGAAGGCACAGGGCAGAAATAATTCAGTATACAGGGTGTGGTAGAGAGGAGAGAGTAGGGTGAAGATTTTTATCTCAGGAAGTGACTTTTATTAATTCATGCAACTATGAGCAGCCTGGTGAAGGAAAAGCAGGAGGGCGGTGACATCAGAACATGAAAAATAAAGAGACAGAGATCAGATAGCCTGCAGCGTCCTGGAGCCAAATCGAAAGGGAATCGTGTTTTGTTATATGTTCTGGTGCTGGGATATATAATTTGATGATACTCTGTCAATAATGTCAGTATGTAACCTGAAACCTTGTGAGATGCTTGGATGTAGACGCCTGTCCATACATGCTACCTGAAAGTAGTTAGATTTCATCCTAACTGTGGTGATATTTTGCCAGTTTCCAATGCATTTGCGCCTGTGAAGTAGGATTAAGCATTTGGTCCTGCACCAAAGTCCGCTGCTTGACTCCAGACAACATTGATTGGCTACCCACTGAGCGACAGGCTAAGCATTATCTAAGTTGCAAACACAGGATTTTCAGCTCTCTTAAGCATGACGAGCTCCCAAATTACCTGCACGAGCCATCACTCCAACAAACATAAAAGTGCCCTGAAAGCAGATGCACTGGTAAAGGAGGACTGACAGTGGGAGGCTGAGATAAATGTGTACATGACTGATAAACAAGCCTTTAAGCCTCCACTGGAGCTATTTCCCACATCCAGATGGTCTACTTTAAAAAACAGCAAGGAGTGGGCGTGAATAATAAATTCCGTTAATCCATCCCAGTCTATGCGCTGTCTACTGTCCATCATGCACATCTCACTAATATGAAGCTGTTTATTCCTTTCTGATATTAAGCCCATGATACACTTACTCTATTTAGTCCATTGACTTGATTGCTAGGAGGCTTTAAATTGAGTAATCTCAGTGATGACGACATTTGATGCTCACTGATGAACTCCTAAGTGTCTGACTGTTGTTAGCAGCTTTGAGAGGCGTGAGCTTCACTGAGCATCTATCTTCAAATACTCCATTTTTTATCATTATGCCGTGCAGGACGTGCTCTGGAAATGTTAAGATTTCATGGTTTTTGAACAGCACGTCATTTGCAACACTTTTTCTGAGCTCATCAACCCTTAAAACAGACTGCATCATCACTGCATGGTGTCATGAGTGATCACCCTGACTTACAGGAATCAGTCCTGGGAGCATGAAGCAAACTGAAACCAAAACCAACACTGACAAAATGGTTTCCTGATAGTTTCCAGAAGGCTTGTGCCAAACATAAAAACACAACAGACTGCTATAAACCCCACAAAATAAGTCTCTGTATTGTGGCATCATATGATTCCACATAGAATCTGTATGGTGCTAAAAGTCTTTAAAAACACATCAAATTCTCATAATAAACTAAATGTTAATTTTTCTTAAAGAATATCAGCCATTAAACAGAGCCAATGCTGTAACCAAGGAAAACAGACCCTCCCATGTGTTCACGTGTTTACATGCCTCCCTTTGTTTTCAGCATCTCACTTCAGAGCTATTTTCACTGTTAATAAAAGCTGGTGATATTTTCGTGTCTTCATATCCCCTGGCAGTGACGGCATCCCGCCTTCAGAAGGCTTGTTTTATATTTTATCATGTTGTTTTCAGTGATGGGGATTTTGTTTTGTTTCATCTGGCGCCCCCACAGTTGCTGGGAATGTTTTTTCTCCCCGGGAGATGCCTCTAGAATAAAGGATCTATAGGATGTAACCAGTGGTGATGTAAACATCAGGCTGCACACCTCATGTGTCCACATT
Organism: Epinephelus fuscoguttatus; assembly: GCF_011397635.1. Lineage (NCBI taxonomy): Eukaryota > Metazoa > Chordata > Actinopteri > Perciformes > Serranidae > Epinephelus > Epinephelus fuscoguttatus. The sequence goes on along the minus strand of NC_064759.1, from coordinate 33,949,295 downwards.
TCACCCAGAACCACCCCAAGCATGTATGATGTGTGCGTGCGTTTGGATGAATCGACAAAAAGACTGGCTCCTTAACTTGTAAACAGCTCCTCCTCAGCCCACCTGCTCCCACCCTGCCAACACTTTCACTTCGTTTTTTAACTAATACTCATCATATATTGGTTTGAAATGATTTAGAAAGGACAATGGATGCAACGCTTGCCTGGATGTGTGATGGTGGCTCCTCTCAGAAGGATGCGCGTCAGGCGGTGAAGCACAAAGGGTCGTTCCGCTGCTGGTGCTCCGGCGGTGCCAGCCTCCGCTCTGCTGTGAGGATGTCGGGTGGAGGAGAGCTGTGTGCAGACTGAGGACACACACGATTGGACAAGGAAGCGAGACCACTGACGGTGCACGCACAATATGACTCCCATCCCAAGTGTGTTACATAACGCGCGGGGCATTACTTAACCACGCACATATAGAGCCATAAGCAGCGGACAGGCCTACATATAGACTACATGCACTGACATGTTCACATGGGAATCTGGCATGAGGTCAGCATTAAAACAGCATGCTTGCAATGTATGATGTGAATCTGTGTTTCATCTTACAGTGCCATTTTACCACATAACATATGCCTCACAAATTCACATTATAATAAATGTGCTCATCACCAAAATATATCTTATATTTTACAATTTCTATCCAAACATTTCTTGCACGGATTTATGGAATAAATGTCATCAAAGCCATGCTGCTGACTGACGCACATCTTAAGGATGCCAGCTAAAGTGCACAGCATGACATATAGGCCTGGCATATGTTCACACACACGCAGAGGGTTCATGTGTACAGTGATGTGAGTGTGTGTTGACTTCCTCTCAGTGTCAGAGCGAGTTTGCTCTCCATGGTGCTGAAACCAAGGAGGTGGGTGCTGCTCCTGTCCCGATTAATAACTATTCACTGTATGTTCCAATTTAGTGCCTGCGCTGTGAATGCCATTTTATCACAGTGGCGGCATCACTTACAGATTCTGTATTATAGAAACATCAGATGTGCATGAGCAACTGCGCCATTGAGTAGGGAAATTGAAGCCCATAGCAGGAGTCAAATGGCGTATCATGCATGTCTATGAAATAACCTGAAGGCCATACAGTTAATGATGTCATCGCTTGCATCATCATCATGTGCATCAAACAGGGTTCTGAAAGGCCCTGGACACTGGGTGGTACTGACTGAAATGTCAGCATGTGACTTATGAGAAACAGTTTGTTTTTATATCACTGAGGCCCTCTGCTGGAACAGCATGATGCATACAGCAGGCTGCAGGTTAACTATAGTAAATGGACTGACATAAATATCCCTGTCACGACTAGGTCCTATCCACAGTTCATCACATCCGCATTTTTGTGACATCTGTGTTGCCAAGGTGTTTTTTTCTTCATTACTGCCCTTGTATACTAAATATAACTTATATAATATTTCTATTGCGTGTTACTTTCTTGTAAACTCTACTTTCTTGTCTCTATGTGGGATACAGATTTCTACCTTTGCAATGTACACATTATCTGCTTAGTGGAATATTTAACACCTAACACACTATGACACCGTTTGAAAATTAGATGAGGTCACATTACATGTTAAATAAATTACAAATCTGTCTGTTGATTGCACATCTATCCTTCTGTTCCTCCAGGCACAGCCCTGGTGATGCATTCAGGTAACATGGAGGTAACCTATATTCTGCAGTGAACCCTGGTGTCTCTGACCTCCTGAATAGTGCCTTCTGGCCATGAGGAAATGCCTATACACAAGTGTTGGGAATCATATGAAAAAAAATTGATATGTCAACCTCATAACTTAATTATCACTAACATGTTTGCTTTGCTTTAAATGAAAATCAGACGTTTAAGTCCGTGCTTGAAAGCAGATCAGCACTAACAGACGTGGTTAAATCATTTAAACAAGGGAGCACTGACCTATACTGTACAGTTGAATCTGTTTTAACATTAGTCACACAATCAGATCTTCCCACAGGACATGAACGCCGCATTTGTCCTCGTTTCTCTAAAAGGGAGACACCGGGTTGTAATAAACACCAATGTCCACTAGAGGTCACTGGTGTCATTTAAAACATGTTTGATGCATTTGGACGTCTCCACACATCAATGCTGGATGTTTTGGGTTTACTGTGATCACATCTCCAGGTTACATTTAAATGCACCGGACCTCTTCCCTCAGTTTATCGCAACATGTGTCTGTTTCCGAGGAGCTGATTCTCTCCTCCTCACATCATGCCATCCGCTCAACATTAAAACACACACTGACATTCCAGCTGCCTTGTTATATTATTCATGCCATAGGATTTAGAAATGCTTCCTCTGATTAATGTGTCACACTCAGTTGCAAAATTCACGATGTTTCTTTAAAGATTTGCTGCTTAATGATCACCCCGTGCACACATTGTTGTCAGTCTATCTGTGCGTAAAATCTAATCTAATCTGATCTGACATGTCCTTGGAAGCTCCCAGACTTTGTGATAAGGAGCACTATAACTCTGTTTAAGTGTATGTGAAAATTCTGTGGACCTATATCTGCTTTGGTCATCTTTATAAACTTGGCAGTAACAGAGGTAGCTCCATGCTACTCAGGATATTTGGGCTTTTAGTTTTATCTGTCTACAATATTTTTTTAAGGACGGTGCAAAGTTGATAACAGTTAAGGCTAATTTCATTGTAGTTTGAGTCAATTATTGATATCACGATTCAAGTTAATGTCACCCTAAATATAGTAAATCATAAATCTCTGGTGTAGATAAGTTCAGCAGTTGGCGGCTAAAGCATCACCAACAAAAACTTTCCCACATGGACTCTCGTGCCTGTATCTTGTGGCGGTCCGTTGGCGACTGTTAGGAGGTCTGTGACATGAAAATGTTTGGGAAGCCCTGCACTGAGCGACCATGTGGGCGTGTTTCTTTCGGCCCAACAGTCTCCGCTCTTGTGTGGAGTCCAGAGCGCAAAACGCATTTCTTCTGGTGCGACCGGAGGGCGCAAAAGTAGCAGTTCTCCGACCCTGACGCGCACACCATCTCCGACTCCGGCGGCCCCCCGAATCCAACTTCACTGAGCGGGAAATAAAGAGTTTCTAAAGATCTCCCGGTGACTCTTCCAACCATGGACGCATCTCGACTCGTAACGCTATATCTGGGCCTGCTCCTTGTTTTCCTTGGGAATATACCGTGTTTCCAGTCTGCTGCTATCATCTCTCCCTCTGCGCCGAGGAGAAACAAGGGAGCCCGGATCTCTCATCGGGACGGACAAAGGTCATCCAAAATCCTAAAAGACATCTTCGCGTCTTCGCATCCTATCGTGGGCCATCACAAAGAAGACCCAAAGGACGCTATTGTGCCGCATGAATACATGCTCTCTATATACAGGACATACTCGGCTGCAGAGAAGCTCGGACTAAACGCAAGCTTTTTCCGCTCCTCTAAATCTGCCAACACCATAACAAGTTTTGTGGACAGAGGAACAGGTTGGTTTCAGTCCGGTGCCAGCTCCATCAGCTCATTCTTGCATAATTCTGTGGCACAGTTTTTCATCAACTGACTGGTATAACATTCTTGTTTAGATCTTTATAAAATGTGGCTAAAAACTGCAGTCAGGCATAAAAAGTACAGAACAACTTTTACGCACGTTTTAGATCAGGCAAAAATAGCGTGCAAATGAACTTTTACGCGCACAAACTATCAATATATCACACAAATGAGTGCTAAACTAAAGAAATGTTTTGAAAACGGCATGATTATATGTTGTTTATGAGCAGTTTTGTGATTGTATTTGGATCTGTTTGGCGCACAGCCGCCGAAACATGTAACATTTTCCGAGTATTAACTTATATTACATTTAAATTGACCTCTGGGCAACACGACAGTAAAACACTAATTAAGGCGCTCTCTAAATGAAGGTTGTAAATCACTGTCGGTGCAGGCTGCAGCAAAAACTACTCTGCTCCCAACCTCCACGTGAATACACAGGAAACTTTTCCAGTTATATGAGAGCACTCGGTGGTTGTTTCATTTTCGATTTTTTTTTTTAAAATTAATCTCCAAACGCAAATACTGCAAATGTAACCCCTAAACATTTAAAATACACACGGAGTTTAAAACCCCCATATAAGGCACATATTAAAAAGTCCAATCAGGTGCCATTATGGTGCCCTGTTTGGCCAGCTTGTGCTGACAAAGGGAGCTTGGGGGCCATGTCAGAGCGGGTCGGTGTGAGAAGCAGGTGTTTGGGTCAGTTAACATGTGTAACCAAGTGATTTGACTGGCCTGCGAGGACAAACACAAACTGATAAACACAAACACATCCAACACACACAAGGGGACATAAACCGAGTTAATCTTTGTAGGAGAAATAAAAGCTATCTTTGTTTGCGTTCCCTGAAACACCCCGAGACTATGCGCTGCAAAAAATATCCATCATGAGGACTTGGTTAGTCGAGAGTCGGCTGCTTGAATCATAGTATCATCTGCCTACTTGGAGAGGTGCAACTGCAATTATGTCAAGTGCAAATTAACTTATTTATCAAGATTTATGTTCAGTGAAATGCAATTTGTAAAAACTTATCAGACGGTTTGATACTTTTTGCTTTTAAATCCTAAATGCATTGAACATAAGTGGTGTTCTCTCACACAGCTGTTCGTTTTCAGAGAGAAAAAGGAACATTTTTAGGATGAATATGACACTTAAAGGCTCGTCCGTGTGGCCATTTCTTGCAGTGTGAACTGATTTGATAGGAAAAACGCCTCACTTTCTCCTGTGATTCTGATGTGATGTGTCACTGGCTCTGACCCCGAGCTGGACCCTCTGAGAGCTGCTTGGCATCGAACGGCTGATTAAAGTATTTGAACTCGGTGATCTAATTGAGTGTTCATGTCATAACATATCAAACACTGTCTATTCTCCCATAATGACCCAGCTCGGCCGCGATGGGCACATCACCAAAAAAACGACGAGGAGGGAGAGAAAAAAAAAATGAAAGAGCACTTCCTCCGCTGTGAAGTGGTTCGTATTTTTACTGCGGAACCTCCCTTTGCGACCGCCACTTTAATTACGGAAAATTATTTTTCTTCCCGTTCTTTCAGCTCAAGCGCCTTTGGTTTCTTTTGGGAGTCCTCCCAGCATCCCCTAAGTGTTGCATTGCATTAACCTGTAGAGTGAACCTCAGCTGGGAGTTTTCGTTATTTAAATCGCCTCCATGAGGAAAGAAATACACATGAGGGCAGCCTTTTCTGACGCGTAAAGTAACAGGTTTTACGTCTTTTTACGCATTATTCATCCACGTAGAGACAGGTTTTACTGAGGGCACCTATGATCTACGGCTTCTCTGGCTTTCACACTTTTGTAGGTAAATGAAATTTGCTTATAAAACGAGGCAGGTTGTTTCCTGCAGGTCAGAAAAGCCAAGATCAGAAAAGAATAACCCGAATCTGAAAATTACTTTTGGCACTTGGGGTAACTCATTAAAGCGCAGATGGTGCAGCCCGGCCTCTCTCTCTCTCTCTCTCTCTCTCTCTCTCTCTCCCCCCCCCTCTCTCTCTAAACAGAGGCATAGATGACAAAAACATGTTTTGCATTTGTTCAAATACAAGCAACAAGGTCAAACAAAAGTGCACAGGATGCCGTTTTAACCAAGCAAAAAACTCCACTGCACTCTCCCCCCAATTATCCACCGTCAAGCATCTTACGCGTAATGGAAAGAATTGGCTTTTTACATAATAATGACATTAAGAAAACGCTCTAAATTTTTTAAACTGTCAACACGAATATCTCTCAATAATTCCAGCAGTGTGTTCAGTCAGTCAGTCAGTCACTCTGTCAGTCCGTGCAGGCGCGTTTTAAGGGGGGATGTTGTCGTTGGCAGGATGAGATGAAATATAAGAGGGGAAGTGCTTTAATGAGGAAGTTGGGAATTCAGAACTGTTAATTATTTGGTGAACTTGTATTCGATTTGTTTGAGGTCTTATAAAAAAAAGAGAAAGAAACCTAATGCAGACCATACGCGCAAAGTCACTGAAACGAGCACAAGGTTTCAATCTGCTTTTTACTGTGTGACTCGGCAGGGTTCACGGAGGGAAACTGACAACTAGATTCAAATATCTCTTCAGAACAAGTTTTACAAATTATATCACGGAGGTGTTTGGACGTAGACATGTCACTTTTATTTTATTTTTTATTTTTTAAACGTTCAGAAATGGAGACAACATGTTTTTATTTTATGAGGAAAAAAAGGACCACAGATCGTTCATCTCTCAGCAAGTAATTAAATCCCGCTTTTAGGATTAAAACCTCATGTTTTTATTAAGTGGGAAAAATGTGACATTTAAATGAAATGATCTCACGTATCCCGACGGCATTAACGTATTTTGAGAAAAATCACTATTTTAATGATAAATTCTGTCACGTTTTACTCAATAAAAATATTAAAAAATGGAAACACAGGAAATAAAACAATTATTTCACTCCTTTTTGATGATTTATTTCCAGTTTCCGTAAGCAAAAAAGATATAAAGGTAAAGTGCACCAAAATAATTTATTATAAGTGGATGTTTTGGAGCAAAACCAAGAAAATGTTCACTGTGGCTGCACTTTAATAAGCTCTAAGCTGCAGCTTGACATGCACGATAACATATGCGAAACGTGAATCTTTTTGATCCAAAGTGTATCCCATTAAAACACAGATAACATCAGGATTTCCTTGTCAGTTAAACGCAGATATTTGATGTGTTTTGTAAACGCCTTTTCATGCATTGTCCCACAGTGTTATATTCCAATCTCATTGGTCCGCCTTGGTGGAATATTTGCAGGCCTCCTGGGTCTCCAGCAGGGAATAATGCATTAATTGTGTATTGTTCAGTTGAGTGTACAGTATGTCGCCTTTGGTCCGTTGTGTCTGGCAGCACCCAGGGGCCTTCACATCACTAGGCCCCTTGTTTTTTTCTTTTCCCCCCCTTTGCCTTACAACTCTGCAAGAGTTCTCAAAAAAAAAAAAGAAAAAAGAAAAAGAAAACTAACCACATTTGTGATGTTCAGACTCCTGCTTACATTTAAGAGCTTTAGAGACTGTAAAGAAGGGAAAGTTTGCTTCCACTCTGTCAAAGAGCTGGAAATTAATAATCAATCTGTCATCAAGTGAAATGAAAGCGGAACTATTTTCATTAAAACAAGCTGGCTTTGATTAAAAGTAGCGTGGCATATGAGATTCGCCAGATTTTACTGGATTATTGTCAATGTTATATCAAAAACGAAAATTGGCACTATAATGGCATTAGTGGATAAATATTGTTTGGAACAAGCGAGATCAGATCCTTCATGTATATGGCATAAACAGCGTGTGCTTTGCTTCACAATATCATTTCAAGTTGTTCATGCGCAACAAATCTGCATGAAATGAAATCAAGAAACTTTGGGAACTGCAGTTTTACGCAGGAAGCCTCAGAGCAGACTCTGCAAACTTAAACTTCATCCAGCCTTCAGCATGATCAGAGATTTTATTATCAGGATGATTCTGTTCTAATGTAATCAAATCAAAGTAAATTAGCGGGAAATAATGTTCAGAGTGGGTTGAGAAGTATAATACAGTCATGGATTGAGGCTGCGCAATCAGCAGACGTTTTCACCAATAATAAACGTGGTGTTAGCTGTGAGGTTTTTTTTTCCATTCTCATCCAAACTGAGGACTTGTCAGCTGTAGTTTGTTCCAGGCAGGTTCAGGGTGGACATTTGAAAAACAAGAGAGAGAGAGAGAGAGAGAGAGAGAGAGAGAGAAGGCCTCTGTGGGAGAATGTGAGTCCCCCTCCCTCCCTCCTCCATCCCTCTGAACACTGTACACCCTAAGTGAATCTGACTGCAATTATTTTCTTCTTTTATCCTTGCAGACGATCTTTTGCACTCTCCTCTGCGAAGACAAAAGTATCTGTTTGATGTCTCAACCCTTTCAGACAAAGAGGAGCTGGTCGGGGCGGAATTAAGGATATTTAGGAGAGCGCCCGGGGATTTGCAGACTTCCCTGCAGACGACGGGCCTCTACGACATCCAGCTCTACCCCTGCCGCTCGGACAGACTGCTGGACTCTCGATCCCTGGACCCGCTGGACTCCACCAAGCCGGGCTGGGAGGTTCTGGACGCGTGGGAAATGTTTAAAGCACACCAGCATCATTATCACCACCCCCATCACCATCATCACTATCAGCAGGGGAACCAGCTCTGCTTCCAGCTCCGCGTCACTCTCCGCAAATCAAACACCGAGGTGGACCTGAGGCAGCTGGGGCTGGACAGGAGCGGCCGGTCCCAGCAGGAGAAGGCCATCCTGGTGGCCTACACGCGCTCCAAGAAGAGGGAGAACCTGTTCAACGAGATGAAGGAGAAGATCAAGTCGCGGAGGTCGGTGGGTGAGAAGGAGGAGGCGGTGATGGTGGTGAAGGCGGCGGAGGAGGAGGGGGTGTCGCTGAGGGGGGTGAAAGGAGAGGGGCCCCGGCGGCGGCGGAGGACGGCGCTGAGCAACCGGCACGGGAAGAGGCACGGGAAGAAATCCAAATCCAGGTGCAGCAAAAAGGCGCTGCACGTGAACTTCAAAGAGCTGGGCTGGGACGATTGGATCATCGCGCCTCTGGATTACGAGGCGTACCACTGCGAGGGGGTGTGTGACTTCCCCCTGAGGTCGCACCTCGAGCCGACCAACCACGCCATCATACAGACGCTCATGAACTCCATGGACCCCAACAGCACCCCGCCCAGCTGCTGCGTCCCCACCAAACTCAGCCCCATCAGCATCCTGTACATAGACTCAGGCAATAACGTGGTGTACAAACAGTACGAGGACATGGTGGTGGAGCAGTGTGGGTGCAGGTAGCGGTCCTTATTCAGAGAGAAAAACTTTAAAAGACAGAAAAATCAAAGATAAGTCTTGATGGGTCCCATGCAGGTTGAAGAGTCCTCACAGGTCTGAAATGCTTTGACGCATGACGCGCTTTGTCTTTATTCAAAAGGGATGCACACTAAAGGCGATATCTGCTATTTATTCAGACTCAGTACAGTCACAGTAATTTACACTCTCTGCCTTAACGTGTTACGCCTTCATTCCCATCCACGCAACAAGTGATCACTCATCAAACAGGCTTTTGTTTCCCAGAGAGTGAGACGTGTCCATATGGCACAAGGGATGGGTACAAGGCGAGATGGGGAGCCTATTGAGACCGACTGTGCACCTGTTCGTGCCGAGGCCAGAGGACAGTGGGCTTTGCCTGTCAGCGCTTTGTTGTCAGCTCTGCCGTGTGATCCTGCCAGCCAGGCCGGACTCTTTTGGGTATGTGCATCCAGGCCGTAATTGCCACTGTCCAGCTGGAGTCATTACAGGCCCGAGCAAGTGCCTGTTTTCCAAATAAAAGGGGGTGAATGTCTAATCTACCAAACACACACACACACAGACTGGTCTGAGGAGAGGAGATAAGATGGTTGGTGGTAATGCCGTCAAGAGATTTTTGCCTTACTGGAGACCAGTTGAAGAGGCGCTGGGAGAAGCGTCGTGCGCCTTTGCGGACAGAAAGGACACAAAACCAGACTTGTGCCTGACTGGGGCCCTGTTGTAAAAAAAAAAAAAAAGCACACATTACTGAGGCGAACTTTTTACTCAAAAGTCTGCATCTTTACGAAATGCACTTCCACAACTGACTGCGCCAAGGACACGCGGTCAGCGAGAGAGTTTGTCTTCTCTGATGATGACGAAAATATAAGAAAGAAAAAAGACTCGCAAACGAGACGATATTTAAATGCACATTAGCTTTGAATGCACTGCTGTTCATTTTTTTTTTTTGAGTTGTAAATATTTGTACAGTCGAAAACTTTACAAAGTGCAACGAATGAAGAAATGAGAAAACGGCATTTCTTTGTAAATATACAAAATGCACTCAAATCGGTATAATTTCTATTCTATAATTATTTTATTATTTGTGATGTACAGAGTTTCATGATAATCATATATTTCTTACATTGATAAGAGTAATTTAAGGTGTATTCGATATTTGTCTTTTTGCAGAGGGTGGAAAATACCATTATTAATGTCTACCTCATAATTGCATATAGGATTTGAGTTTTGAGGTGCATTCAGTTAGAGTGTAAAGAGCTTTTACAATGATATATAAGATCATTTATATACATATATTACTGGATAATATTCCACACCATTACTGTACAAATAAAATTCAAAACAAAGTCGACCAGTCTGGTACTTCTGATGATTAATGTCATCCTTCCTGCATTCATGTCATTCATTTTAAGTGTATTTAAGAGAGTTTTATTTCCCTTTAAAAAAAAAAAAAAAGCGGGGGGAGGGGGAGGGGGGGGGGGGCAATAAGAACAATTTGAAGCATTTCTTTATGAGGACCAAGAGGCCAGGAAATTGTCTTTTTTTTTATCAGTGGATTAATTAAATGATTTTTAAAAATGATGTTGGCCCAAATAACTTTCTAAATCCGACTCTCAAACCTTAAACCGACGACAACAACAAGAACAACAAAACATATTTGTCTAACTATGATTGCATATGTACTGAAACATCTTGAAACACACATGCAGCACACTAAATGACCTTTTAAGAAACATTACTAAACTGTAGCAATTTTAAACTATTCCATGCATAGGTGTAGATTTCAAGGGGGATGCAGGGGACACGTGCCCCTCAGTATTTAGAACATGTGTATTTGTCCCCTCCAATAAAAAGATGAATGTAGCGGAGGATTTTAAAAGACATTTACACCATACATCAATGCAGAAAAGTCTCAAGTTGGTACATAAACATAAACAGAATGCAGGATATTAAGTGTTTGACTTTTAGAATCTTCTGGCAGAGACCCCAGAGCCCCTCCTTTTTATATGTATCCCCTCAGAAACTGAAACAGAAGCCATGCCCTTGATTCCATGTTGTCGCAGAGACTTTTTAAGCTGTAGATTTTATCACAGTCACCAGAATCCTACATTAAGAAGTGCACAGTGCATATGGAGCACATATACCTTTGCCTTCAGGTATGCAAGCTAATTTATTCTTCCCCTCTGTAAACAGTCTCTCATCATAGACAACAAATGTCATCATTCAGTGACTGGCTGGTTCAGGACTGTGCCGTATAAACATATGGTGACCATCCAAGTAGAAGGAAATCCACTGACTGACTGTCATTGATATGGCACCGAATGTACGAACCCCAGCTATTTCCCAATGAATTAGCCCGCCTGGGTCAAGTTTACTTAACACTTTAATGTTTCCCCAATCTGTGGATGACAAAAAAAAAAGTTTGAAAGAAGGGATTGCTTCCATATAGGCTATCGACCTTGGCCTGGAAACAATTAGGAAATTGCTTTGAAATGTTATATGTTGTCCAGACTCTTGTACAGTATCATGTCACTCCCCACATGTTTGCTAGGGGGAAACAGAGGATGCTAAGTGTACTCTTTAGCGGTTGCCGCAAATGACTGACACAACAACCATTCCCCTGAGTATAACCAAATGGCCCTCCAGGCTATGTGTCTGGAACACCATCGCCGGGGTGCTACTATGCTATCCCTGCTGCTCACTATGGGAGATATTGTTTACCAGCATGAGTCTTTGCAGCTGAATCTGGATTAGAAATACTGCAATGTTGCACAATCATGTGTAAAAGTCCTGAGCAACTTCATGTAACTTGTGGGATAAACCTTTCCTTTCTGATTTATATTTATTTGACAAGTTCCCCGGTCTGGTGGGCACTGGCCTGGAGGTGAGACTGAATGTTAAGGGAACAGTTAAATGGTGATGAAAGGGAAAGGAATGCTTTGTTTACCCGCTTCAATCCCTCACTCTCAAGTTAAATGTTCCTATAAAGTTCTTCATCACAACCGCCTTATTGTCCCTCTGCTCTACGCTGAGGCACAGAGAGAGCAAAAACAGAGAGTTGTGTTTATTTGAAACTCAGTCCTAATATATTAGTCTAAGCAAACCAAAGTTGGCAAAGAGACGGGTCCTTTTCATCAGAAACACAAATAGTCTTGACACCCCACATCTGTGGCTCCTCTTTAGAGATCTGTGAGGCTGCATAACTGAAGATCTACTAGGTGTTGCTCCCGGGAGCCTCTCCAAGATTTAAAAGAACGTCTTGGCTCATATGGAGACATAAATGTTCCTCATACTTAACCTCGCCGTTATCAGTGATGTCCTCATCAGCGACAGGAAGGGCATAAATCATGCTGATCTTTCAGACGGCGAGGACCTCTGAGCAAGCAGAAATTTGTTTAACTGGCATTAAGGAGCATTAGAAAATTTATCGCAAGGACTTAGATTTTGTGCTTTGATTTGTTGAATGGATACAGTTTAAATGTAGAAGAGAATAGAAGAGCTCGGACCTTGCCAAGGCCTGACTTTTAAACTGCTACTGATAAAATCCAGCAAGAACGTATTTATTTTTTTTATCCTCACAGATTTTTTTTTTGCCTCTAGAGGGGTCCCTCCTTCTCTGGTTTCTTCTAGTTCCCACCATTATGCTTTGCAGATACTGTAGTTCCCTCTATAATAAAGCTTGACACCTTTCTCCGGCCAAGAACGCAGGCCAATGCAAGGTGCTGCCTCTCTGTGCTAAACAGATACGGAATAAAAAACAGCCTGACAGACGTACATGTCTACAGTGTATGCGCATTCACACGCAACATTAAGGAGTGTATCTTTCTGTATGTATTTGTCTGTCTGTGAGTGTGTGTGAGTGGACAGAAGGGCAGCAGCGTACACAGATGGACGGATGAGTGGTGCAGGAGAGCGGCAGATGCCTGAAGTGACCCCTACTGCCGCCTTTCATTGAACCACTGGCTCCAACACAAAGGCAGGGGTGGCCCCAAACATTAAATACACTTGCTTGTGCCTTAATGCCAGAGGTCACTGTTTTTTTCATTCATATTTTTTCACACTTAGTTTGGAAAAGAAAAACAGAGATATATTTTGCAGAATTTTTCTTTGAATCACTTGAAATGAAAACCAAAACTGTGAAAGTGATTGGTTGCACTTGGCAGCTGCTGTTTAAGCATAGACAGATAATAAACCCCAAACACAGCAGCCATAGTGTAACAAAAGATCAGGGTGTTTCCTCTAACGGGGCATCTGCCTGTCTCTTCCTCTGTGGTCCTGCAGAAAGCCACCCCTCCCTCCTGTCAGACCATACGGTAACAGGAAGAGAGCAGACACCTCCAATTCACCACAGATAACCTGCTAATTGCATTAAACTCACTCCCAACTGGGCGTTTGAAATGTGAGGATGAAGCCATTAGTAACGTTGCTTATTTCAGCCACAACAGACACTTTGTTTCACTGTGTATTTTGTATCTGGAAAAACAACCTTTTTATAAAATGCATTCATAAACTGAGAAAACAGCAAAGTCAACATGATAGATCTGCCTGGAATACCTGTCCAGAGAAGCCCGCTTTTGTTCTGTTTATTTTCTAAAGGAATGTCTGAGGGTGCCCTTTCACCCCTCCTCATCCATTTACTGCCCCTGGTCTATGTTACAGATGGTGACCCGGGTCCTCGCCATCCCTGATTAACAAGTACACCTTCTGAATCTCCGGCAAATCTCTGCAGAAAGGAAGCTTGTCTTTCTGTGTGCTCGCAGTTCATCTGTTGAGTGTCTCTGTGTGTTTGTGTGAGGCTCTGAATGAGCTCGAGTCAAAAGTAAATTTACTCAGTTAACTCTGACAATGCTTATGTTTGGGAGCAAGGCGAGGACATGACCTCGCTGCCAATTCACATCCGCGGACGCTTGTGGAGAGGAGAGGGAGGGTCGTTGACCAACAGGGGCCAGACAATGGCATTCACTGGTCTGAGCACTCGGCCAACGGGAGGACAAATTAGGCCTAAAATGCATGCTTTGACTTGCAATGTCAAAGGAAGAGACAGGAATTAAACAGCAAAGCAGCTCCAGCTTTGAGTAGCCTTTATGGCTTAAAAGTGATGAAAAACCCAGAATCTCAGAGGTAAAGACACTCTTGTCCCCATCCTGATCCATGCTTGATCAATACCCATTAACCTTTTCTCTCCAATACACAAAACATGCCCAAATCCAAAGAGTTACCTGGGTGGTAAAAAAAGGTCTTGGTTCTGCATTGTAAAACGAGACATGTAGGCAAACAAACATGGGTCAGGCGCAATGAGGCAGCAAGACAAGGATCTGACTTTTGAAGGGGGGATGATGGTGGGGCGGAGGGTGGCGGGGTGCAGGAGGACTTGATGGACAACTCCACAACTCGGCAGAGGCAGAGCTTTCACTTAAAAATGGTGCCTGGCCTATCTCAAAAGGTCAGAGCCCAGAACACTAACACACTACATTAATCATGAGAGGCTGCGGCTTACCTGTCTAGCATTTCAGCCGTGCTGTACAGTTAACCTCAATTATGCTTGATTACGAGGTGTGGAAGACGCAGGGCCCGGGCTTGGGCGGTGCAAAAGATCAGGCATCAATAATGCAATTTCAGATTAGATGTGCCTGTCTGTCACTGTGCAGAATGGACAAAGTGGTTTCTTGGGGGAACAAGGTCAACGAACAGGTAAAAGTGGAGTGTTTTTCCAATATGATTCCCTCTATGCCTCTTATAATATCTTCACATTGCGGTCCTAAGCTAGAATGAAGCTCCAACACATGCATATGCACAGACATATGCATATAAGACACAAACGCATACACCAAAGCATTGTGTGGTATACCAAAGAGAGCTAAAGGCTTCATGCTGTCCCAGCCCCCTTCCTGGTAATTGCCCCATTATGTGTTGGTGGTGGATGGAGCCATTACAGATGTTTTATGACGGGGCCATTTTCATTTTGTCTTCCCAATGAGGGACAGATTTATGGTGCAAGGCAGTCTTCCATTCAGGGGTAAAAGCCCCTCACCACCGCATTCCCTAATACACAAACACACTTGCACGCTTGCTTGTGTGTGCACACACTGAAACAGAAATGCATATAAATTCACTGCATTATCTTTTATATGGCTGTCATAACTGTGAGCCCGACCTACCCTCCCTTCTGCAGTGCCCACGGCTGTAAGTGAGGCTGTTGGCAGCAGCTTATGAGATGAATAAATGTTTGATGGCCCCGTGGAACAAGGCACACTTCCAGGCCGGTCGTCAGTGTGTTACCCAAAGGGGGGGGTGGGAGGGAAGTTACTGGGGGAAGATCTCCTCGAAGAGTCCCTGGTCTGTGGGGAAGCAGCAGACCTCAAATAAAACCGAGTCTGACACTTTCTCACCAAATGTTATCCTACTAAAAGGAACCATCATAAAGGGCAAAGCAAACACCAGTTAGCTTTTCAGAATGAATCTCTTTTAGCTGGCAGTAAAGTGTTTGAAGTGCTGAAGACTCTTTGGCTGCGCGGTTTCTTTCCAGAGGCTGTTTTGGTGTGGTTCCCCAGAGTTCCCGTTTGGAAATCAAATCTTTAGCTCAGTAGCTTTTATGCCAAGAAAAATATCGGTCATAAATTGGTGCCTGAATAGGCAGTCTAATTACAGGGCTGCGGACTGAAAATTTACCCTCAACTCATGGCTACAATTATTAAGGTTAACAATAGGGACACTGGGGTAAAGATCGCAAATCTTCAAAGCGCTCCGCTTATTCTATGACTCGGGAAACTTGCACAGGGAGTTGTTCTGAAATAGGAGTAGGTCCCCGTCTGTGTCAGAAATAGTTTTCCTTTCGTGCACAAACTGTGGAAAGTTGTCAGGTACAAGTCTTTTAACAAACAAGGTCAGCAGAGGAACACTCATTATTAATGATTTACCAGAGCAGCACAAAGAGAGCTGGTGAGACTAGATAGCCCAGAGGACCCAGGGGTTTGTGACTGAAACACTGCCTCATCGTGTTACACACACCGGCCACTGTGATATTTCTGACACCTTGCTCCTATCAGCCCTGCCTGCCCAGTGATGATTGATTTTCTCATTGTGATGGTCACCTCAGACAGGACGCCCTTGTCTTATCGTTTGAGTTTACAGAAAAAAAATCACTGTTGTGGCCCCGAACAGCACATTTCTACTGCAGCTGTTTGAGCTACATCAGGAAATCCGACCTGGGTGGAAATCTCGGTGCCTGGATGTGGAGTTGAATGAATGATGTATGGCTGACCATGTCCGAGGTTAGCTTCTGTCAATTCTCTCAAATACCGCTCTTTATTCACTCCAACATAAATTCTCCCACTCTGGCATGAGGAATGGAGTGAGGTTTGTTTGACCAGATGTAACTTTATCAGGGACTCTCTCTCCCCTGCTACTCTTGTGTCTCTCACATCTCTTAGCTCAGGCACAAAAAAGTGAGCTCTCACACAATATTTCTGTTTGCCGTAGTCTGACCCCTTTGTGAACTGTGCTAAAGTGAAAGGCACTTTCAGCCGAGGGGAATCGGATGGCAGTAACCATATGCCTTTCAACTGATACAAAGGTGGGAAAGGGGGAGGCCAGGGGTGTGTGTGTGTGTGTGTGTGTGTGTGTTGGGTAGGGTGGGGTTGGGGGAGCTGCATGCTAGGGTGAAAAGGAAAGTGCCGTGCTGCATCTTTTTGTGTTGGTAAAGTGGTGGCGGTTTAGTGTTGGGGGGAAGAGACGGGGGGGCATTGGCTGGATGTGGTGCTGAACTCAAGACAACGTCCGGCTGACTGACTGTTGAGATGGAGCCCTCTTATGGATGAGTGCAATAAGTAAACAGCATTCCTTTCTCTCTGTCTGACCCTCTCTGCCTCCTATTTTTGTCTCTCTTTCTTATAGTCTGTCTATGTTAGCAAAAGCACTTCACCTCCCAGGGTGTATCTGCTGCCTGGTTTCCACTCTTCATCTGACCTCTGACTGACTATCAGCCTCTTTATTAAAAAATATGTGTTGTTATTGAAATAAAATGAAATACAGTTTACATAAATGGATATCTGCATACGAATGCAGAATCTGTAGGCAATGGGACGAGGTTTTGGTATTGGGGGTATTCTGGGTCCGTGTACTTAGCAGCCATTTGTTTTTCGTTTCGAAATAACAAATTGAAACACAGAAAACCAACCATTATCCATTTTTTGTTTTGAAATGACCAAACGAAAAAGGAAAAGAACGATCCGTCTCCCGTTTTTTATTTGACAATAAAGAAAAGAAAAACGGAAAACGAATCGTTATCCATCATCCGTTATCCGTTATCCGATTTAATTTGGGAATTTTAAAAAAAACCCTGTGGGAAACTCCTTTCTCTATTTTTCACCACAAGCGAGCCACCACTTTTTTTTTCAGAGGACGAGAGGGCGCGTCATCAGAGGGCGTCAAGCTGCCGTGTGTTTGTGGAAGTGCATGGACCTGGTCATGAAATGTACATACAGAGCATGGACATTTCCTTTAACTACTAGAATATTGCTTTATCTGACATGTTATGCTAATAAAAAACTTTTCTAACTAATCTAGGTCACTCTACATGGACAGCAACTAATGGCATACCACATTACACATTACATGTCTGCAAAAAATGATATGCAATACGTGAATTAATAAAAAGTTTTATTACCATGGACCAAACGTTCCTTTTCGTCTGCCAGTTTTCTGTGAAAGTGACGTCAATTTCAGTCAAGTCAGCAACTCCTGTTCCAAAATGATCTCCGAGTTGTTTTTCCGACATGAGCGGGCGTTCATGTGTATTTTCCCAGTCGGAAAGTAATTTTTCCGATTATTCCGACACCACATGAATGCAACTTACTGGTCACAGAGAGGAAACGAACAAAAAATAGAGAAAGGAGTTTCTCACAGGTTTTTTTAAATTCCCAAATTAAATCGGATAACAGATAATGGATAACGTTTTTGTTTGGTCATTTCAAAACAAAAAACGGATAATGGTTGGTTTTCCGTGTTTCAATTTGTTATTTCGAAACGAAAAATGAATAGCCGCGAAGTACACGTACAAGGACCATTCTGGTTTCCATTTGTAGTCTAATAGTATTGACTGATCATGTTTAGGTGGGCTTTGGTTGCATGCAGATAGATAGAATGGAAAGCAAAAGAGGCGGAAGGCTTTGGCCAAAATGCAATTTCAGAACCCATCTGCTGTTGTCTGACATCAAGTTAGCTTTTTATTAGCCTTTAAACCCAACCCCCCCCCAAAAAACCCATACATAACACCGTCTGCATTCATATGCAAATGCAATCTCTTTACGCCAATAGGCCAAAATGTCATCTAGACCTAAAAGACTCAAGTTGCTCTTCGAACTGTAAACAATGACTGGTACACAAAAGAGGGAGGCTCTGCCTGGATAGCTGTTATCTGAATATCCTCTGGCTACACCAGAACTCAGGGATCCGGGCCCAGATCCAGGTACATCTGACCTCAAAGTCCAGTTCGTTCGATAAGTGTGAGTACAGTTTACTGTTCCCAGGTACGTTACACAAATCTGTGTCCAAATCCACTTGATAACGCGGCCTTGAGTATGGTTTATGTGTACTCTGATATGGTGTCAGGTGCAAACACTAACTGTACCAAAACATGGAGGTGGACTGTAATTTCATGTGGCTACAAGGAGTTTTAACCGGTTAAGAAACAGTCTCAATTTAATACTGGTGCCTCTAAATCAGACGGCAGCACACCTGCAGCGGACAGACCCAGATCCAGCTTCACTGCCACCTTCAACCTGCAGTTGGAGCTCCAGTTGGAGGCGTAGAGCTCTGCGTCTGACAGCAGCAGCTCCCTCTCTGGCCAGGAAGAGAGCTTCACCTCATGCTCCGTGGTCTTAGCTGATATTGCTCCCCAGAGAAGCAGTGTCTATCCGCGGTGCCTTTTTCTACACTTCAACACGAAATATCACATAGATGATGACACAAGTGTACTGGGGTACGGAACAGCATTACTGAAGTAAAAGCTAAGTGGTGGGGGAAGGGAAGGGTGCGCAATTGTACCCAGACATGGTAGTCAGTCATCTAAAATGAAAACGTGATAAATTAATGTCAGACAGATAGCTGATGGGTTCTGAGATTGCATTCTTGATAGGATGTTATATACACTGCTGTTCAATATAAACCTGTTTGTCTCTCAGTCATGGCTTAAGTAAGTTAAGCTGAATTCTGTTGCCCTGTCCAAACGGTGACATAATAGCCAAAACTCTGACATAATATTTTAATGTTGGCAGGTAAGGTGCTTGATACCTCATTGGACTTTGTTTATTGTAGTGGGTGAAGGGAATCTGATCAAGATAGATCCAAAAGGGCCCAGATGCCAAAAGGGCCCGGAGTGTCATCACAATCCACACTTGCTGATGCAACAGGCCGTCACACAACCCCTACCACCTATCCCCTACCCCTAACCTCTACTCCTAACATATCGTGCACATATCCAAGCCCAAAAACTTTGGTTGCCACTTGAGACTTGTCCATGTGAATGTCTGATGTTGTCTCCACTCAGAGGAAGTGACACACTAAAAGTTAGCAAAATAATATTGAGCCACTGTTGTATTCTTTGATCTATCTATATATCCCATGAAATATCTCATCAAATTTGTGTTGAATTATCATATCTTAGATATCGAAGACCAGTCAGTTCCCTCTTGCTTGACAACAATTTTACCAACAGAGTTACCTTGAGCGGCCTCAAACTGCGGTAAAGAGTAATCAACAAGATGTAGTCCATGATGGCAATTGAACTACATCATCAACGCAAAGCCTCATTTCTCTCCAGTCTGTCTCATTTCCCCTTTGTCTTTCTAAAGTCCACATTAGCCGTATTTACATTCAACTGTCAAGTAAATTTCAAGTGAACTTTTGAAATATCACAATAAAGAAATGTAATTTAGTTGAAATGTAATTTAGTTGCATTGCCATCAGCTGGTTGCCATCAGCTGAACCAGAAACAAAACAACTCATGTCATCCCATCCCATCTAACCCATATATGAGAGAAAAACAGAAAGAGGTCTTCAGGAATTTATTTTAATTTGTCAAATTTTACTTGTTTTTTTTGTGTCAGCTTATATTGACCATGTTTCATGCTGTCCAGAGACAACAAATTATGTTGTTATGGGAATATCCAGGAAGATGCCTAAGTGGAAACAGCTGATTAGTCATGTGAGTTAAATGTTTGCTACATCAGAACATAGTGAGGAACCCATTTAGGGCATCAACTCTTTTTCAATTAAGGCAAAAACTAGTTAGGGTGAAACCTTTTTTGAGCAATTTAAGGAATCTTATCAAATTTTTCAATTTCTATGCATTTAGGCTTAATGTGATACTTCAAAATGCAGATAAAAATTTGCTAATGGAAACATGGCCATTGTAGATTGGATGTGAGGAAAATCTTGTCACAGCATTTCAGTGGTGTCTCCAGCCAATCTCCAGTTGGGCTGTTCTCATGCACTATTCATATGTATACCTACGCAAAGTAATGCCCCACAATTCATATAAAATCTACATGTAGAACCCATATAGTTGGGAAAGCTGTGATCATGTGACCAACACTCTGACAGCAGTAAAGAAGGAAGTAGTATTAAGTCCAAAGGTCAGTGTAAGGAGGCAGGTTGAGGTGGTGGATTGGTCAACAAACAAAGGACTTTCCCCCAGGAGACTGGTGCTTGGAACCGTGTGAAACCAAGTGAACTTTGAATTATTTTAAGGTAGTTCACTACTATGTTTTGTTTTCCTAAACATTACCACAGTAAATTTACACTTCTGTGTTGAATCAATGCCATACCTACGGTGTAGGCTCTTTGCGTCACAGAGCCTATGCCATAGCCTGATGTGCTGATGTATATCTACATATTCCATGGATCCAGACCTTTGTAACTTTGTATGCTGACTTTTATTTCACAGATAAGAAATAATGAATTGCAAATAGCATTTTATGTCTTGTGTGTGATTTATCCTGGCTTCATATGGGTACAGAAAATCTCCGCTAGTCGCTAGGTTAATTTATACGATGTAAAATGCCATAGGCTTATGCTTATAACAATAGCAAGTTATATTTGTATGGAAAATGTGTTCAGTATAAGACAGTTGTTTTGTCAGTGAACCTTGTGAGTTGTAATAGAGGCGAATTGTGTGGAGAGGAAAAGTCTGCTAGCCGCTAAGCTAATTTATATAGTGTAAAAGGCTCATGCTAATAATATTGGCAAGTTGTATTTGTGGGGAAATGTGTACAGCAAAAGACAAGTGCTTTCTCTGTGAATGTACTATGTTAGATCATTCATCCATTCATCCATCCATTCAGCCATCCATCCTTGTAACCGCTTATCCTCTTGAAGGTCGCTGGAGCCTATCCCAGCTGACACTGGGCGAGAGGCAGGGTACACCCTGGACAGGTCGCCAGACTATCACAGGAGTGACACACAGAGACAGACAACCATTCACACCTATGGACAATTTTGAGTCACCAATTAACCTATCCCCGACCTGCATGTCTTTGGACTGTGGGAGGACACCTGGAGTACCTGGAGAAAACTCATGCTGACATGGGGAGAGCAAACTCCGCACAGAAGGGCTCCCTCCTGGGATCGAACCAGGAAACCTCTCATGAGGTGACAGTGCTAACCACCACACCACCGAGCGGCCCCTACGTTGTTCATGGTGTGCTAATTCATTAGGTGTCATACAAACTGTTGTGTATGCATTTTCGTAAGATCATATGTACCGTTGTATCAAGATATGTTGCTCTAGTACACTGACACGAGGGGACTGAATTGAAGATCATTGATTAGAGGAACATTTGTGTGGCCAGCACTTTGTGTGATCAAAGAGATACATCGATGCATTCACGTACAATTCTGTACAACTCCCATTGACCTGTACTGATGCAGAACATATAGTATACTATGCAAAATGCCTCCCCTTATGACATACAAATGTACGGTATGTGCTCACATGCCTTTCCTATTGAGTTGGCATAACTCAAAGACATATATAGATTACTTTAAATCTAGATTACATAATGGGATACAGAAGCAAACATTTTGTGATATGAGAATTAAAAACAAATGCCTTATCAGTTTAAAAATCATGGCCAGTACAATGTTGATACACACACACATCTTTAAGTCATTTGCTGCCTTATTACTATACAGTCAGTAATCTCTGTGTATGGTTACAGTAGATATAGGGAGCCGACGTGTTTAGTAGGAAAGGACAGACAGGAAGGAGGTTTGTTACAGAAGCGACATTAATCTATTCCTCTCTGTGCTCTTTGAAGAGCAGCAGCAGCTATGACAGGCTAAATGTTTCCAGAGATGTCACATTTCCACAAAATCTAAAAAGGCTCTTGCAAGCACTCATCCTTTCATGTTTGATTGTGTGTTGGAGATCCTATGATAAACAGACGAGGGTGGTGGTTGGAGGGGAAAGGGGGGGTTGGGTGGAGGGGGGTTTTGAGAGACGGGATGCGGATGGGAACGTATTCCACTGCTCGGGCCTGCTTTGCCACCGGATCCAGATGCTTTTGCAAATTACCTCTTTGTCTACTTCAGAGGGGTTCAAAATGCAAGTCTGAATTAAGATTCGGGGTTTCTCTTCAGACTTCTAGGACTGCAGGGTTATTGCGCTGAATCTGATTAATCTGGGACAAACTATTCCATCCACTCCTGTCACTTGTGCACTTATTGGCCCTAAAAATGCATATCCACCCTCAGACAGACATTGAACAGATGCTGCAGGGCTGCTGTGAACCATTTAGTGTGTGAGATGCTGCTCATCAACGTCAAATTACAGCACAACTGGGCAGAGCAGGTACATTTAACACCATATGTCCTCTAGAAGCCAAATACACACTTCCTGTGAGATCTGGAAATGACTTTAAATTACAAGTAGAAATGCTTGGTCATCACGCTGAAATATGTTGGCCTCACACACTTCCACACACACACACACTCTCTTCCCGTCTGTCTCCATCTCTCTTCTCCTCATGTCTCCAAGGCTTTGTGTCCCTGTTTGTCAGTCCCGTCCCATCGTCTTTTCCAGCGCTGCTTAAGTGTTTTGTGTCTCAACACTCTGTTAGAGAGTCATAAAATTCTTGTGGAGAAAACAGAGCACTTCCAGCTGAACTCCGGAGAAGAGGCAGTAAAGAGAATGTAAACTGAAGCAAAGAAACTAAACGGAAAGGGAGGGAAAAAAATGTTCTCATAAAAATAAAATAATAAAAATCTTATAATAAAACATCTTTTCAGCATTTTTTAATAAAACCTCTTAACAAGCGTGTGCATTGATGGATACAGTTTCATGACAGAGTGCCATTCACTTGTCTATGACTGCATTTAAATTGCACCAGTGCCTCCCCATAGGCTATAGTCTAATAGTTTATGAATGGAAAGTCCAGAAGTGATATGAAATATGAATAACATTTACGAGTATCTTGTCTTTTTCTCTTTGCAAAATGAAAACATCGGTGCTCTCTGCATGAAACTTTAACCTCTGGGGACATGCCTTCGCCTCCCATTACATTTAGCTTATGTAGAAATAGCACTCTGGCATGCACAAATAGAAAGCACACAGATGCAAAGCATTTGCACTCATAATCCTCCACCTCTGGGGAAGTTGGTGGCAGTCTTCTCATGGTCTGAGGATGGTGCGGTCACAGATGTCCTGGTGAGTTTGGTATGAGCCATTAGGAAGGGAAGGAGGAGGAGGAGGGGGAGAAGAACGAGGAGGAGTAGGAGGGCATTCCTGATTTCCAGCCAGGCTGATCGGCGAAAGCCTGCTCCTCACCTGTCCCACAGAGGCAATGCTCTCTGCTGCCAGCAGGGTGTCCTGTGACTGGCACATCTCGTTAGCACGGGGAGGAGGGGACGAGCAGGGGTGAAATTGAGAAAATGAGACTGGGAAAGAGGAGTTAGTTTGTTCTCAAGCCTGCAGCCTGTTTGCCTTGGTCTAAATCAGTGGGGCGAGTTGCATAAATGCATCATTTAATTACATCTACATGACTAAAGAACCATAACTCATCAACAAAGGCCATGTGAGAGCCATTCCTTCACTGCCCAGCAGTTGGGGACATGAAAGGACTGTCTTCCGGGGTAAAACCTTAACCCATAATTCATGGCACGTTGAACCCATAACATACAGCACTTCCTGTGGCTGGGTGGGATCACCGGTGGATCGGAAAACAGATTCTGAACAAGGTCTCAGTTCAGTTGTTTGTGTTATTATACAGCTGAATCAACCAAACAGACAGGCAGCAATCCTGTGTTTTGTTGACATTAGTGGTTCTTTCTCATTGTGATAATAACTGCAGATGTTTTTGTCAGATATATGTCTTTTTTCTTTTCCTTTGACCTTAAAATCAAATATGTAATGAGATATTGGAGTGGTCAAATTTTCACAGATTAAATGAAAGTGACAAAAAACAGGTATTGTGTTTTAGAAGTTATATGGGCTGTGTATGAACATATATATTTTCCCCCATTGATTAAAAATACATTGAAAGACAAAGAAATGTACAGTTTGTTATCCTACACTGTAACACAGTTGTCTTATAAACAAACTGTTGTAAAAGTCCAATAACATGAATCTTAATATAAGGTTATATATAAGCATATTGTGAAAAGCAATCACACATATACAGTGGCGGCTCATGCCAAATTTCTCAGGGGGGGCAATTGTTGTGATGATGGCTGAGGTGACCCGTTCAATGGGTAAATTTGAATCAGTTTGGCTCTACAATGACTGAACAATCCACTGTGGTCATCAACAGACTACTTTTCATCAGTTTGCACACATAAATACCTTTGAATGTAAACGGAGACCTGTTTTACCATTAATCAAATAAAACTGAGTAAGGTATTCACTGAGTCACTGTCAGTCTTAATCAGAAAACATTTTATTATAGTTAAGTGGAAATTCATTTTGTGTTCTGATTAAATACAGGCATACCCTACAACTTAATACAATGCACATCACATAGTATCACTGCTCTTTGACCTGACCTGAACAGGGTTTTTTTGTTTTGTTTTTCAGTTTCAGTTATATATTGGGAGGCATTTTGGGCATTGGGGAACGTGTCCCCCTCAATGTATATGGTGACTAGGCTACTAAGGCTAATTAGGCTACTGTTGTCTGGGTGCACAAAGGTGAAGTGCGTCTTGTCAAAGTTTGATGGAGTGTCAACTGGACAATATGGAGATATTTGCATCTTGAAAGCCGGACTACAAATGTGGATAGACAGGGAGAAACACGCGCAAGCCTAAGACGTGGTAAAATACGATATTCCTCTCTATATGAAGTGACTGATAACAAGATCTGTATCATGGGTTGTAAAGAAATTCGTCAGGTTTTTATCTTGTAGACACTTGATCTGGATTTATAGCATGATGGGATGACAGCACAATGATATGTGTGATCACTGGAAAGCCCCGTCCTGCTCTCCGGTTCCGCTGTTTCACGTGATATGCGTGGCTTCTCGCTAATGGTCGCGGAGAATATCCATAGAGAAGAACAGGTGTGAATTTGGGCGCACTGTGCGTCATTACTTTATAACATATAGGGTTAAAAAGCCTTTTGGATCTGCTGGAAACGTTAGCCATGTTGATCTTGGATGTGACCGCTGCGCAGTGGCGATGCCTCATGTGATGTCGGAATAAAAATGAGTTTCTGACCGTAAAGCAATATTTCAGTGGAAACGGTTGACGACGTGTTTTTTAAACATTTTGAGTGATAAAATACAATACATCTTCTTTGTAATGTCCATGATGTCTCCACATTATGACTTAAATGCTCATGAACACACAATGAAGTAAGGAACGACTTCCCGAAATGGGAAATCGGACCATCCGAGGAGCACATGAATGATACTTGGTGGTTTACGTATGACGAAAACACGTTGGGGTGAGCCCTCCCGGAACCCATAGAGATTGCATTGGAGTGCCTGCATTTAGAAAAAAAAGCGTTTTACTTGGAAGTCTATGAGAGTGAGTCGGGGCGATTTCCAGCCAGGCTGATACCGCCCCAAAGGGCCGGAACGTGACTTCACACTGCATCTGATTGGATATTCAGAGGCAGGACGAGTTGTTTCAAGTGAAAATGATCAGAATAATTAATATATTGTGTGTATATATATGACAATAATAATGATGATAATCATACATTTATTATCATCATCTTTCTTTTCTTTTGTGGCTCAAGGAGGGGCGGTGCCCTATTGCCCTCTATTGGCCAGCCGCCCCTGCACATATATATGGTAGGATATGATCTATTGTGTGCTTCCATGTTTTACAGTTGAGGTGTCTGAGACCCACAGTTATGTAATGCATCATTTCATGTAGTGGATCATCAGATCAAAATCATGTTTATCAGCAGCTGTTATACAATTAGATAAAGTTATGAAATATCAAAGTGATAAAACGATGTTAAAGGAATACTTCACCCACAAAATAATCATTCGTATATCAATTACTCACCCCATCTTATGTTGCTTTTATGAAGAAAAAATGGTGGACAAAGTATCCAAAAACTGAGAAAATTCTTGGTAAATTGCAGTAAACAGGGGGCCACATTTAACATCAGCATAACTATATCAAAACATCCTTTTACAACCTCTAAAGCTTGGTTTACAGTGTGCGGTTTTGGGCTGTCACAGACAAAAGAGGACCATCGTGAAAAAAACGTGGCAATATTTTTGGTCTTGGCTCCAAAACGGCTGTCCACACTGCACAGTGAGAGAGGTTCAAGGATGGTCATTGTCACCGTCTTGTGATCAAAGACAGCCTGGGATAAAATTCTGACAGTGTCAGAAATCTGGAATGACCATCTCACAGTGTGACTGCTCTTACGACCCACATCTACTAACCAACCAATAGAACCAATAGAAATGCAGCGTGTAATGACGCACTGGTGCTAAGCAACAGATGGATAGCAGCTTACAATGGAGGCAAACCCACTAAGAGAAATGCGTGTGATACCAGCAAAGAGGAAAACCTCATGGAGTTGTGGCAGCAGAAGCCTTGCCTGTATGATGTGTCCTCCAGCTCTTACCATGATCACGTAAAGATGGACGAAGCATGGAAGGAAATAGCGTAGTGGAATTGCAGCTGCTGGGTGAGCAACCCAGCAACTGGCAAACACACACACACACACACACACACACACACACACACAGACATACGTCAGTATATAGTGCCCACAAAACTCTAGGTTATTTAAAAATGTGACCTTCTATGTTGTGCTACACAGTTGGAGAGGTAATAACCCATTCAGCATCCCTGGGCACTCAGTATGGGAAGCTGTTGCACTGTAGACCGTAGCCTCGGATTCAGTAAGCGCTGTCATAATAGAGTCTGCATGCATCAGACTTGTATTAATTATATAGATCATAAACAGATTTCATAAATACAAAATGTATTATCAATCTATTTCAACGCCAGCTTTTTTTTAATTTAAGGTCACCAAAATTCACCTGCATGTGGTCTGGACTGTGGGAACAAGCTGGATCACCTGCAGGAAACCCACACAGACAACACATGTAGACTCCACGCAGAAAACACCAGCACTGAGTTTTAAACTGTCCCCTCAAAAATTTTCTCTCCACTGCATAATGTAATGGTTTGTCCTTGTCTGAAGAAGAGAGCCCCCTGATAGCCATAATATACAGTCAGCCATGACTCTTTGGCTCCAGTTCCTGGACTCAAACTGAACTTGAGTGCATCTGTGCACAGTAAACTTTTCTGTTTTCTGTTTAGTCTGGCCGCAACATTCAACTAAAACATTTTCAAACTTGCCGTTATAGGAAAAAAAAAAAGAGAAAAGAAAAAAGCACTTCCTTTAGACTGGGAACCTCATCCAAAAACTGTCCAACTGGTTGAGAATGTAGAGAAAAGAGCAGAATGAAATAGCGGAGAAAGGCATTGCATCTATTAATTTGTGTCAATAAATGCATGAATTTACAGACATGTCAATTTTATGAGTCTTTGGCCGGAGTGCCAACACTTTCCACTAACAGCGAGTTGGCCAAATAAAATGGCTCAACTGTTTATGATTGACTGCTCACAGGAACAACAGTTAAAGTTTGGCATACTGCGTCTGCCTACCTAAAGCAATTTTTATAGTGCACGCATATGTGTGTGTGTGTGTGTGTGTGTGTGTGCTTGTTCCAATTTCATACTAGTTGGAACATCTGCTCAGAATGAGGGCAACACAGATTTCGTTTTTTTTTATACACATGCATTACAGTTGCATAAGTTTCCACGCATAATTCAGATTTCACTTCTCTTCTCAAAATGAAACAACTTATCATTAAACCTTGGGATCTGTGCTTGTAAAGAAAATTACATGAGCTATTTGAAATCGATAACAGAGCCCCCCCCGCCCCTCCACAGAAATGAGCGGGACTGTTGTGGTCGGCTGTTTGCTGATTTATTGCCCTTATATACTACTGTGTGTACTTAACTTGCCTTGGAAAACATGTGGATAGAAGTTACAGCTCCTTTCTTTTTTTTCTCTCACACAGACCACATTGTGCTCTTCACCAATCATATCGCAGGCTTTGCGATGTCATTTGAGGTGGGAACCCATGTAGGAGGGCCTGAAGTGAGGGTGGGTGGGAGTTAGTTCTTAGCCAGACACTAGGCTGAATAAATAAACCCGGAAACATTAAAAGGCCTTTTCCCCTTCACCTTTGAACTTGTGCATTAGATTGTGTAAACATACATCGAGACGTTTAGACACAGCTTGTCTTGACACTGTGCTACACACTCTGCTGGTTCTTCCTCCACTGCAACTGCAGATCTAGCTTCTGGTTTGTCTGTGTAAGATCAGGAATAAAGGCAATAGTGAGTATTTATGGGAGCAAAAGATATATTTTCTCTTTTTTTGTCAAATAAGAACCTATCACACCATTAATGAATCAAACACAGCAGTGATCCCAAACCCTTTTGGCTTGTGACCCTGTCAAATGAATTAATATCCATTTGCAGTCACTTGTCTCTGATTGCATGTGTCCACTGGCTTGACCATTTCAAGCAAAAAGTGATTTTCCCTCTTGTCTTTTAACTGTTTTAAAAGCATTGAAAAAATGAAATGATCCAGTAATTCACAAGAGAAAAGGCAAAGATTAATAGAAAGTCTGAATAAGCATAACATTGTGCAGCATAAATGTATTTCTCTTGTGTGACCACAAAGAATTCTTGATAAACAGAATCATCAGATTAGGAAGCACTGCTACTCTATTTATTTCTACACTGCAATGTTTGAATTTCTGCATATATGCCGCAGAAATCTACATCTTCTTTAAAAAATTCAGTCTAAACTGAGTCCTAAAATCCTTATGTTCCATTTTAAAAATATGACAATATAGAAATAATATTTCAACTGTGTCAACTAGAATTCAGCCTTGTATGAAAAATGTCCAGATATCAGGTTTATTTCTTGAAGCATAGAAAAACAATGTGGGTTACCACAATAAAATCAACTAAAATGAAACTTTGTTTTAGAAAATACAGGCAACAATCACTTTTTATTGATTTTTATTAGAAACAAATTGAAATAATTTTACTACACTGGCAGATTTTCTTTTTTCACTTGTTAAAAAAATTATAGGACTTTTAAGTCGTTAAGATCCTTAAGATTATAGGTTGATTTGGTGACAGCTGTGGTTACGGGTGGGAACAGTAAATACAGTAAATACGACAGAAAACACTAAATGAGCAGCTACATAAAACGGTGTATCTGTTTATGGTGCAGTCCAACACACTTAAGTTGTTTTAATAGAGATATTGGTCAATAGTAATTGTAATGGCGATTTGATTTTATGCTTTATTTGAGTTGCTTTGTCCCACACAACAAGGCACAGTAAAGTTGGTGACCTTGCTGAGGAGTTGGACGTGACCTAAAATGACCACTGTCTCGGTTTTAAGACATATTATGTTAAAAATTTGCCGTCAGCTCTAAATTCAGGCACAGATAGCATTGTTTCAGATAAATCCCTTGTGTTTAGGTAGGAAAATTCTCGCCACTATCAATGAAAACTACCTAATACAACAAAATTTAGAATTATATTGCAGATTAAAATACAGATTCAATCAAATTTCAGAGAAAAATTCCTGGATTCAAAGACTGTTTTTAGGGCACATACAGAAATGCACATGCACATCCCAGAATGAGAGGTTAAATACAATTTGATGACATGTTTTTGAGTTCCCTTGGGTCTCCATTTAGGGTGGCGAACAAACGCAGGCATTTCAGCAGTGCCATATTTAAGTGGACAGAGGATGAAGTTACCACTGTGTACTTTTGAAAAACTACCTGGGTGGGCAGAGGAGAGGAGTCTGCAAATGGGCAGTCAACACTCAAACACTTACACACATGCTGGGTTAAAAGAGTAGAAGGGGAAAAGAAGGGGACACCACATCCGAGTTAAGAATGTAAGTGTTTTAACTTAAGAGCTTGTGGGAATCATGTTTTTGGCCCCAAATATGAGACAAGTCCTCATAACGTCACTAATTAACCATGGTCCCCACAATGTAAGCTATGTAAAATAAAAAAAATACACACTGGGTAAACCCAAATTAAAGTATTGGGGTAGTGGAGATTGGCATTAGCAAAGTCAAAAACAAAACAAAGTCGTGCAATGACTAAAAACATTAATTAACTTGAAATTCCATATTTAAAATGTACCTGCACTCAAACCTCAAAAAGCTCATTTTCTCATTCATTTGTCCCCAACAAATAATGTTTCCCTCATGTGTGTATACAGTATGTTTCTGTGCATGTGTGTGTTCATGCCTGTTGGTGTGTGTCATCGTGTTTGTGTGCATATGACCTGCATTATCCTGCTTTACTTTGGTTACAGAGTCCTCTAGGTTTTTTGACTCAGGAGCCCCGAGGCAGACAGCAGGGGTTCCATACTTAGTTTCCTGTAAAAAATACCTCAGCACTCCACATCCTAATTAATGTGAAGGGCATGCCCAAGATCCCTATAAAATCATACAAGACTATACCAATTTCCTGGTAGCTTGCTCGCTACATGTGCTTCTTGTTCCTCAGCATAAGAGTTTCCTTCCCTGCAAACCCCATGAAGATTTATACACCACCATCACCACCACCACCAGCCCTGTTGCCCCCCACCTTTCACTCTTCTCTTTTTTAGCATTCTCCTTCAATGTGATTTGTACTTTATAACATGATACACTGAGATTAGACTTTCTGTCGCTTTTACTCTGAAATAAAACATGAAGATCTCATGAAAAGGGACCGTCAGGGCAACATGAGAAACACATGGCGTCTGCTGGTTGAATGAGGAGCTGGCTTAAATCATTTGGCTTGGAAAGGAGTACAAAAGTTTTGTTGTGTGTGTATTTTTGCAGTATATATGCGTGTGTGTGTGTGTGTGTGTGTGTGTGTGTGCGTGTGTTTGGGAGTGTGTTACTGTGCTGGTGAGTTGGCGCTGAGGTAAAAGAGGCCAAAAAATGATTGAAAAAATTATAAAGAAACACAGACTGATTGCATGCACGGCTGCACCCCAACACTCAGAAGCAGTAACAAAGCCCTCTGTCTGAAATGTAACAGATCCCCCTAAATACACACACACACCTACACACAAACACAGACGTGACCACTTATACAAAGCATGCATACTAACCTCTATACCACTGTGTTCTATATGTATCTGTTGAATGACTTTCAGTGAATAATTTTTCATCCCTTTGAATAATCTTTCATTCATTTGGTTTATCATGGACATGTTTATCAAAGATGCTTGTGATCTGATACGATAAATTGAGTCATATTGCATCAACAATCAGCTGAATTTTAATTATCTTGTAAAATAATTAACAATATTGGCCTTGGATACATTGCAGGGAAATAATGCTTTTGGCCACCTTCAATGAGCCAAAACACATTATTGTGAAGTCTGGATTTTTAATAAACTGAAACGCTACATGAGATCATTACATAAATAAGTGGCCATGATGCCACCTCATCACATATGAACTTAAACTCCAGAGATGCATCAGGGTGAAAAACATGTTGCTGTCATCCATCACAACGAAAAGACTCAAAAGTGCAAGAGTGTGGTCCAGTATCCTGAGGAATTAGGTCCATATTGGACAATTACACACTTCCCTATTTACGTCCAATGGCAACATTCAGTAGTAGTGTACTTGGTACTAGCAAGAGTTTGGGGAAGCAGTCTGGTCTCACTCTCAAGGCTTTTAAATATGCCACTTAGGCAGTGTCCCCAGCATCTGTATAATGATTTTGGTATATTGATTGATTGAGATGCACCAGGCTTTCAACAAACCCCAGTGTAAGCCCATTTGCATCATTATTAGACATTTATAGTAACAGATGTAGTATAAAGACTGAGAAAATCTGCTAAAGGCGGGCAGGAGAGGAGGTGGATGGGGTCCAACAAGCACAGGACTTTGACCCAGGAGATGCCAAGTTACTTTGTCACAAGTCATTAGTTACGTGAGTGAACTTGCGTGGCTAACGTCAATCTAATCTTAACCAAGCAGTTTTGTTGCCTAAACCTGACCACTGACCCCTGCTTAGTCATGAGTCACCTGATGTGACTTACTGCCAAATCTTTCTGCGTCAAGATCCGCTAGCCCCTTCTGCATCAAGATACAACACAAAAGGCTGCTGCCCAAGTGTTAAAATATGACAAGTAGGGTTGAGATCACATTGGGGAAAAGCATGGTCATGTACCACATCTAACTTTCCGGCAGTGGTTTAGAGTTCATGTGCTGGTAGCAACAGACATAGTCTAGAAACAGGCATAGTATAAAGAGTGTGAAAGTCTGCTTAGGGCAGGCAAGAGGGAGGGTGGATGAGTCCAACCAGCATCGGACTTTGACCCAGGAGACTCTGAGTGATGTGGTCGTAAGAGTCGTTAGTTATGTGAGTCAACTCACATGACTAATGTCAACCACAATCTTTCCTAACCTTAACCAAGGTAGTATTGTTGCCTAAACTTAACTGCTGAACCCTGCTTGGCCATATGAGTCAACTCATGTGACTTACTGCCAAACCTTTCCACCTCAGGATCCGCCAGCCCCGTCTGCCTCAAGATACAACGCATAAGGCTGCTCCCCAAGAGAGTTCATGTGATGTTAGAGACCTGCAATCAACCTTTTCATTCATCATAACCACCATCTTTCCGTAATTTTAACTGGAGTTTTAGTTGCCTAATCCTAACTGTACCCTAACTGTGATCCTAACTTAGAAAATAACGATCTCATTCAGAGCATCGTATATCAATTATGTGCTGAACACAAACATGCCCGAAAACTTCAGGCTGTAAGAGACTACCTGCCACTTTGAATCTGTTTAAGTTAAAGAGACATAAAAGGTGGTAAGAGCAAACTGCATGTTGAGAATTTCAAACCCCTGACAGCATGTATTACATCTGTAAAGTGTAATGTTATTGGACCTCTGTTTCCTCTTGATTGGAGTGGTGTTGACGAAGCAGGTACAGTCATACTTACAGACAAGAGTAGGATATTGCTCTTGTAACTCCCATAAAAATCTTACTGTTGCAGCTTTAAATATAAAACAACATGACTTAAAAGGGATTGCTTGGATGAGTCCAGGTTCCTCATTAAGGGTCGGTATGGTAGTGACCAACATTCGCTCATGGTTTTTGCTTTTATGGCGGCCCGGGATGAATCATCCCCGCTCACTGAAGTCCTTTACACAGACCAGGTCCCACTTCAAGGAATGTGTGTGAGTCACTGCCGCTCATCGGACGACTGTCTACGGCTTGCCTGCAGCTTCTCTCCCTGATCACTCCCCAGAGACCCATTCAATCAAACCCCCATATATTTTGTAATTAACTTTAACTGATGACTTTATGCAATAGTTGTGTTTTACTGTCTCCTTTAAATGCCATTTATCATCCTCCGGGTTTGGAGGTCCGAAAAGCAAGACCCTCCCCTCGGCTGAGCCAGTAAGGTCCGACTAAGCCTGTTCTAAGCAGTGACCCTGCTACCCCCCCCCACCAACCCCAAGCCCCACCCGTTCTCTCTCTCTCTGAGGGTGTCTTATGACTGACCAAGACAGTTTTATTAGCCTCCAACAAACCCGGCAGGAAAGGGGGAGCTTTTGTAGGGTCTTAGCAAACACACTGCCAGTCGAGGAAACAACTGGCAGAAACAAGGAGATTTTCACTGAGAGATTGATGACGAAGCTGACGCAGGATTGATAAGCAAACTGTTAGGTGGGGGTAAAGGAGTTGTAGGTCAGGGGACATGAGGAAACAGTGGCTTGAGTGAATGAGAGGAAAAGGTGGAGATGCATCCCATAAAGTTGTTTTCGGCATGAAAATAGTTTGTTTTTAACATTTTGTCAGCTACAAACAAGATAAAAATGTGGACTTACGAAGTGTTTTACCTTTTCTATATATTTTTAATGTAAGTGAAATAATCATGAACTCGTCAGAATATTTATACATTTGAAAAACATTTACCCACATAAATAATAAAACCAAACTCTGAAGATACCAACAAAGTATGAGAATAGATATGAAGGAGAAAAGGCAATGTACAGTGAGCGCCTGTTATATCCATACAAAAACAGACCAGTCTTTACATGCCGATGTCATTCTACACAGTTACATGAGCCAAACAATAACCACTGCTGCCAAGCTGGCTGCTGATTTTACCAGTTTGTCCCCAGATGTCTGGGCAAGTGATATGAGTCCCTGAATATCTTCCTTTATCCTCATTTCTTTCCAGGTGCTATTGGAGGTCCCCAACACAGAAATGACCCAGGCCAGGCAGCATATGCCGTCAGAGCACTACAGAGTCTGTGTGCAGTCAAAGGTTAGATGTTCCAGAGGCCTTTAATCAAGAAATGTTCTCAATTTCCTCCCTCAGTGTTCCTCTGCTTGACCTCTGGTCCTCACGGTAAAGCTAGACGTGTACTGTAACACCCAAGACAACGCAACTCTTTAATCTTCTGCTCCTCATTAGAATTACTAATATGTCTGCAGCTGACGAGAGGTGTGTGACCGCCTGCATGTGTGTGTGAGTGTGTGCATACACTTGCATGCATGCATGTGTGTGTGTCTCCATTTGGCTGGGAAGGGAGGGAATACTTGAATAACAGCCTAATAAATATCAGGGGTAGGTTTATTGGTTTTGAAGCATATTTGCCGTTTGTTGGGAAACACTAAACCGAGGAAGGTTCCTGGCAAAGTGGCAGGGTGGTGCTCTTTTCTGGGTTACGGAGAGCACAGAGGAAATCTGCTCTGACATTAACAGGCTGCTATAGGAAGTGTTTTTGGATTAAATTAGCATGGCATGAGAGGTTGGCTGGTCTGAGCCAGGGGTGAGGGCACAAGTGTGAAGGTTGGCATTAAGGGGTCCAGAGGGGCGCTTTTGATGGGTAAAGATGATACCAGAGCAGGGGATCAGATGATGGAGGTGTCGGTGCAGCTGCAATCTCTGTAAGAGGTTTCATTATGCCCCGGGCAGCAGGGTGCGTCACCAGTCACAGATGACAGAGCTGGAGGATGAATCATGGGATGGATGGACGCCGAGACTTGCCGGTTTTGAGATGCGGGGGAAACGCAGAGAGGGTCGGGGTATGGGTGCGGTAGTGCTTGTTGTTCCTTTAAAGCCTCTTTAAAACTCTTAGGTTCTGGCATCACATAGGTGTTTGCCCAAGGGAGGATGTGTGATGGGTGAGGGCACAGATTATTCTGCCAACAGAAAACCCTGCAGAAGACGTTCTCAAATGCAGTTTTGAGGGCTGTGTGGTTAGAAAACCCCAAACTTATTTACTGTTTATATTTTATATAAGCTTTTTTCTGTATCTTCATTTATACACATTAAAATAATCTAGCAAAAAAAAAGGATAAAATTATTATTGGGCTTTTCATAATTATATAATATACCAAAAATTGGTTTGCTATCCTATATCATTTTTTAGTTTCCTTTATCGAACTGATACTCTGTGATATAATTTGCATCTGTACAAAGAGCACTGTGCTTTATGATCTTGTCTTTGACTAATGTTCAATTTTAGCATCCTTTAAGGAGAATATATAAACCAAAAACCAAAGATGGCAGTACTTTTGTCAAGCTCTGAGTACAGTCTCGGGTCTGGTATTCCTTTCAGGCTGCATACAGCTCCAACAGCAATCACCAGCCTGTGTGTTGCCAGAGAAACAAAACCCAGGAAAGAAGTCTGTGAAACAACCACTGCTGCTTGTTTTTAAACGCTTTGCTTTAAGTGCACAATAATAACTGAAGGCGACTCAGATGTGTGTATGATCTTTTTTTTTAATCTCTCATCTGAAACATTGTGGCTGGACAGTAAGAGGACAATGTTTGGAGAAATTTTAGTAAGGAAGTGAAAAAGTGATGCAGACATGTCACCCTCATCACATGTGGAAATTGCGACATTGCACGCCACACAAAATAGTTTATTTTTTCTGAAATTTATTTAAACGTTGCACATTTCTTGTAAAAACTGGATACTTTTACCGCTTCAGGCCTGTAAAAGTTATTCAAATGTAAAAATCTGGGCAGAAAAACATCACTTTTCTCTGGAACTGCTACAACTCACTGACATAATGCAACATGTGACAGGGTCGCAAGTAGACAATGCTTCATTTTAAGGGGTTAATAAGGTAAAGAAGTTGAAAAGCACTGTTGTAAAACATCTTGCAGAGCTGAATTGTTTTTTCTTCAGATGCTCTGTTGTAATTCTACACTAATTTTGTATGTTTTAGGTCCCCAGCTACAAATCCCATACTTACCCTACACTAAATCTTTTACATTATTGCTGACCCTTTATAGATTTTAAGTTAGATTCCCTACCTTCAAGACAACCTCTTGATTCTATTCATTCCAATTTGGTATTAATGTCAAATATAAAAATTCATTTTGACTTGATAGATAACCCGTCATGATGACTGTTATGTTTATGTTTATGCATGTTTCATCTCTCTCCCATTATTTTAAACTTCAGTGACAGTTCACCTTAACTTTCTCTGCTTCAACTGAATTCATGTTCTTTTTCATATTTTAAAGTTAAAGTGACAATTCAACCTTTATCTCCTGCTCTTCAAATTACACTTCAAGTGACGCTTCAGTTGCTTTCATGCCGTAGATGTAGACTTATGTTTCAGCATCTTTCATCTCCATTTCAGATTACAATTCAAATGCTTTTAGGTCTTACTATTCAATGTTTAATTCAACTACTTTTAGTGCTTCAAAAACTGACAACTCAAATTCCTTCAAGACAAGACATTTCACATGCTTTCAGCAATTGCAATATCTATTTTTAGCTTTCACACTTCAACAAACACTGTAACTGTTTTTAGTGCTTCAACTTGAACTGCAAATCCCATGTAACACGTTAAATGCAAAGAGTTAACTTCGAAGGACATTTTCACCTTTTCAATCTTTGCGAGTAAAATTGTCAAACCTCTACAGGTAGGTTAATGTAACTACAACCAGTCACACAAAATTAAGTACCTCCTGCCAACCATGTTATTTATGTGTATTCAAGATGTAATTTAGCTCATATCTTGCTCTATGCCCGTCTAGTAGCCTACATTTTTATGGCCATTTATGATGAATTAATTGCCAGCTAGCTAACTTTTTGCACAGCCTCACCTCCATTTAGGAACAGTAAATAGCTAACCTTAGTATTTCTAGCTTTAATATCAAAAGGCCATGATCTTAATTCAAGTTATATCAAATAACTTCTAATAAAGTAATCAGTCTTAAGTAGCCTGCTCTTATGAGGTTTACACTGCCTGCTTTAAATGTATATTCTTAAGACACTTCTAGCTTCATTGCCCAATGTAAAACATTTGTAAGAAAAGCGATCAAAAAGTAATCAAATGTAATAATTTGAATTAGTTAAATGATAAAATTAAAATAGTCACATTACTTACTACATTTTTTAACACTGACGATTATAAAACTAAACTATGTAAAAAATGTTATTTCTAAAAACTTGTAGTAGAACATTTTTCTCCCACTGTTACCAACATTTCGTAGACATTCCATACCCAGATGTTTGTACCTGCAAAGTGCTGAGTCGCTCCTGTGACCAGGTGACTTCCTGACCTCCATAATTTATCGTTCTCCACTTCCTGCAACTTAGAAAGAAACTTTCATTTTTTTCCCTGAATTTCGAGAAGAAGGAGGGAAGTGAGTTTCAGCTCTTTGTCCTTGAAAGAGGGTCACAAAACCTGGAATGCACAGGAAGGAAGTCACAGAAGCAAGGCTATCTGTACTCACCCCCTTCCTTTACTTCCCTCCTCCTTTGTTTCCCGCTCCTTCACTTTCTGATAAAGGGGGAGAAGGGATGATGGAGCAATGAATAAGTTGAGCCCTGGGGTCGGGGTCTGCGTATATAAGTACACATGTGTGTGTGCATGTATGTTGTGGGAGGGTTAAGCGTTTCAGAGGCGGCGGTCTCCCCTCCCGGGCTGTCTCTCATCACACCATTGACCCCCCAGGAAGCTTTAGATGTCCGTCTGGCTTCATAATTCTCTTATCGAGCTAATCTGGGAGATAAGGAAGGGGGAGTTGAAAGTGTAAACCCAGCACCGCGGCCCTGGAATCCAGTTGCAGCGGGTTCATTCTTTACCTGCCTGCCTGGGAGACTTGTTAACTTTGTGTGTGCTGTGCCCATGTGTGCAATGCACTGCACAGAGACGACCAGAACCTTTGTTTGTATGTGTGTGTGTGTGTGTGTGTGTGTGTGTGTGTGTGTGTGTGTGTGTGTGTACACATCCCAACCCCCCCTGCACTGATATGGTTGCCCCCCACATGCAGGTCTGCTGGAGTATGATTGATCTGGGCAGAGGTAGTGGTCACATCCTGAACTGGAGTTGATTTCCTCTCCTCCCCAAATACAGACCTGGTGTTTATCATAGGCTCAGTGTCATGTTTGTATGTTTTCATAGATCAGCGCTGTTATGGGCAGCAGTAGGAGGGGAGAGGAGGTGGGATTGGGTCTGAGAGGAGGAAGAGGAAAGGAAGAAAGAAAAAAAGAGAGTCTGAAATCAGAGAGTGCTTTCCCTCGCTGTCTTTCCTTCTTTCAGGAATAAATCTCCAGGCAGACGGAACGGATGCAGCTACTCTGGGAAAGTGCTAATTATTCGACTGAGGTCGAAAAGTTTTGGATCAAACCAGCAGATTTATATAAGAGGCTGTCGCTGGGGAGCTAGCAGAGGCGCTGTTTCATGTAAATTGTTTTCTCTATTTGTTCTCTCTGTTACATATGAAAAAGACACCAGATCTCAAGTGATTTAAAAATTAGTTTGCTGGCATTTCTTTTATGAAAAATACAACATATTGTCAGATTTTTAAGAAATGGAATAACAAACCTTGACATATTCTGTTTAGTCTCAGTGTCTTCAACCTTACTGTATATAAGAAGCTTGAGAAAGAAGACAAGATGAACACTCAACAAGAATTTACTTCTTGTAGTATAATTTTGAAATGTACAATACACTATTGGTCTTGTTTATATCAAAGGATAATTGAATTTTATGAGAATCTGGCTTTTATTTCTATAGTTTCAGATATATCTATTATTACACACTAAAACATCATAATAACATTGGACTCACTTTAACATGGTAAGCCTCAGATTTTGCCTCACACAGTTTATCTGTGCATGCTGGATATATAACTAGCATTTCTTTCTTTTTTTGTCACATACATACAAAAATACAATGTGACTACTCTTAAAACTAATGGGAACATTTTCATCAGAGAAATGTAATGTCATTGGACGAAAAAAGGTTTAAAAATATTAAAAAGAAAAG
The DNA here is from genome assembly GCF_011397635.1 of Epinephelus fuscoguttatus. Classification (NCBI taxonomy): domain Eukaryota; kingdom Metazoa; phylum Chordata; class Actinopteri; order Perciformes; family Serranidae; genus Epinephelus; species Epinephelus fuscoguttatus. Next base: position 33,909,543 of record NC_064759.1, on the reverse strand, counting down.
AAAAGAAAATATAATCATGTCACAACTGAATGCAAACAATGCAAGGCTGTTCTAATGCACTGCGTACCCACAAAAATGAATGCACTGCAATTTGTGTATAACCAGTGTAGGCTGCGATCACATGACCAATGCGCTGATGGGAGTAAAGAAAGAGTTAGTATAAAGACTGAAAGTCTGTTGAATTAGGCAGGTTGGGGTGGTGGATGTGTCAAACAACGCAGGACTTTCCCCAGGAGACCAGTGCTCTGAAATGTGTGAAACCAAGTGAACCTAAAGTTATTTTTAAATGTACGTCATCATTTCTTTTCCTGAATCTAACCTATGTTACATTACTTGCCTAAACCTAATCTCTGCAACTATACGTTAAGCATGTAAATTTATGTGAGGTACATAATATCATTCCTGGAGCAGTGAGGTATGATTTGATATCATACAAAGCGTTGTATGAGGATACGTTGAGGTTAATGCAAAAGGACGATGTGCTAGACATCGTGTCCTTACTTTGTGTTTCCTCACAAATTATAATAGTTTAGATCAGTGGTTCCCAACCAGTCCAGCCACGGAGTCCAGATTTCTCCTTAGTCATTTGTTCAAGGTTCACACAGTTTAATATATTCAGCATCATACTTGCATTTGGCCATGTTGTCGAGCTAGTTTGCTGTCTGTCAAGTAGCTGTCCATTAATGCCTCACTCTACACCACAAAACAACACTTCACAATCAAAGTTCTTTGCCGGAAATTCACTGTAGTTAAAAAAAAAGTGTGTTTTTTACAAACTTGACACATCTCTTGCAGTCCATTCAGAATTGACTTGTGACTCACTTTTGGACTGCGACCCACCAGTTTGGAACCACTAGTTTAGCTCATCTGACGGCTGTTCATTTTTGGCGTTTTGTACTCGGATGCTGTGTTCCAAGATCTCAGCAGTACTTTAATAAGAACAGTGTTATCAAAACTGATTGAAATCCTGTTTAAATCTATAAAAATCACACCTGGGCTGACATAAACTGGAAATATCATCTAATTTGTGACGTCTTGTAAGCACATTTGGGCTTATTTAACACACTTGTATGCATCATTATACAGTATCAGTCAGTCATTGGCTACCACCTTAAATATGACTGGTTCTGTACCAGGGTGAAGTGAAGTAACAGTACAATAATAATAGTATTTGTGATACAGGTGTGGCTGTAACAGATGAATAATATTGTGGAATAAACATTGTTTTTGACATGTTCTTTTGCTATGAATAATATCCTATGCCCCCACTTCACCCCTCTGTATGACTGCAGGCTGTTCAATGTTTTCCTCTATACATGCTTCACACTCTTCCTGCCCTTTGTGTAATTTGCCAGAGTAGTTTCCTGTGCTTCACCATTCTGAATCACTGGCTGGCTGCTTCGCCAACAGCACTATGACGTGGTTTCAGTAATAGATGGCTTCTTTTTGGGTAATTAATAATCAAAGGTGTAATTTAGATGCCCCGGGTTTACAGGGCTCTTAATAAAGTTTCATACTCCCATAACTCCCTCAGGCAATATGACTCACGCACTGAATGCGGTTTTGGTTTTTATCATTCTGTTATATGCTGGCTGCATTTAGCTCTGGGATTTTCTTTTGAAGATGGTGGTGATAAGTATTTTATTCCTACACAATGAACACCCTATTTTCTGTGGTGATAAAGGTGTAAATATGAACTCACAGGATGCAGTGTGTGTGTACACCAAAATCCCCTTATGGACATGATGTATTGATGGCATTGTGAACTCTCTCCCTGCATCCGTCTGTCTTCTTCTTCCTCCGCAGCGTCCTCTGGCCAAGCTTTAGATTATAGAGCAGGCTGGCTGGAGCTTCTCAGGGATATCACAGGAATTGAGTAAGCACATGGCATGACAAGATCCTGCCCTCTAATTATCCTCCGCCAATGTTTGCTGCGGTAGTTTTTTTTTCCGTCAGTGTTTTCTTTCTATACATTTTTTCCTCTCTCCCTCTGCTGTGTTGTCACTGTCTCGTCCCTTTCATCTGGGCTCTCAGCTGATTGTGGGCTGGTGTGAATTGGAGGGTAGAGTCTGTTCAGTGACCAAATGACATGCCATCACTTACACACCACTCTCTTCTTCATGCAATGACTCTTCAAGTCTTCAGCCACATCCCCACAGGCCAAACAGACTCATCTCTGACACTACTTAATCTCTGTGATTCATTTCTGACAAGTCAAAGCATAAGTACTCACCTTTTAACTGGGGTAAACACTGAAAGGAGCATTTACTATGGAATGAATTATTGAGTGGTAATTTGTTAGGTAATGGCTTACAGATTATTATTTCCATGACTAATGTTAAATGTGATTTTTTGAATGAGTCATGCAAAATAGTCGCTAGTTTAATCAAGTTGATTTACACAAAAAAAACGACATCTCATTAACCTCACATTCATTTTGTTCACACTTGCTCACTGTCATCTAACACACAGCAATTTTAGAGGAAAAAAATGTATGAAGGTAAACCATTTTGCTGTTTTTAATTGGACATCAATGTTATCGGAATCATATGATCGTCCCCAGTGCAAATAATTTAATCATCATAAATTCGGACAGTGAGCACCTCAGGTTTTTGGTTTAATATGTGATGCACAATGAAATAAATATGTCTTTCTTTTAATAAAGAAATATTAGGTCTTTTACAACTAATTCTTTTTTTGGTCTAGTGTGTAGTTTTTAGTGGCATCTAGTGGCTGAGGTTGGAGATTACAACCAGTTGGAACTTAGCCCCTGTGCCAAGTGTGTAAGAAAATTATGGTGGCTGACACAAAAATGTAAAACTGCAAATGGCCCTATCTAGAACCGGTGTTTGGTTTGTTTATTCTGGGCTACTGTAGAAACATGGCAGTGCAACATAGTGGACTCCATGGAAGAAGACCTGCTACCTGTGTAGATATATACAGCTCATTCTGAGTTAACAAAAACACAACAGTTCTTATTTTCAGGAGACTGCACACTAAAGAAGTTTCGGCCAATGTATCCCCTAAAATCCTATGCAATGGACATTTAATATCGATATAGACATGTGTTTACAATAAATGCTGTGTATATTTCAATGAGGTTATTGAGTCGTTTGTCATTTAAAAAAAAAAAAAAAGCTGTACAATACCAGCTTTTTATTTATTATTTTGTAAAACAAATTTTGACAGAGGAGACCAGGGTTAATGTCCCTTTGAGTTATATTAAGTCACATCACATCACGACATGTCACATCACATCACATCACATCACATCACATCACATCACATCACATTACATCACATCACATCACGTAAAGCATGTGACAGGATGACCCCCAACCATGATCCTTTTTCTAAGCTAACCAGTAGGGCACTATTTCATAAGATATCATGGACACTGTATGCATAACTTTTTGAAACCTATTACATTAACTGTTGTATAAGGATACATTGAACATATTGAGCATAAATATTGCCTGTGAAGGTCAAAACGACAAAATGTTTACACCCTTTGACATTAATATTTATTTATTTTTGGTACATTATCCACTAAAGTGATGATACTTTGCTATGTGCTGTATTTTAGATTGAAGTTATGTTTGTGTACAGTCCAAACTGCACTGTATTTAGTCCTGCTCAGTTGTGTCTGCATATGTAAATATTATGATGTCATCTGCATACAGGTGAAATGAGCAATTACTGTTGAACAGTCCTGGGCTACTGGTGTAGATTGTGACATGGTCTGTGATTGAACTCTGATGAAACTCTCATCTACTGAGCTGCAACATTTTGAAATCTGGTTTGCATTTCTTAATCAGCTCCAGGTACAGTAGCATTATCAAGTCTAATTTCATATCATAATGTGATTTACTACATTAAATACCAATAATACTTTACTTGAAGGTATCTACATAAGGGTGACATGACACTGTCATGAACTTGTCATAAATATTATGTACATGTCATGAAGGTTTATGACTGCTGTCATTAAGTTTCATGAAGGTTTTTGTAATGACAAGTTGACATTGTTTGGGTTGTCTTGATTATGACAACTTGACATTAATTAAAATGACATTACCAGAAGTTGTCTTTGTCATGACAAGTTGACATTAAATTTCTTTGGGATGTCCTTATAATGACAACTTGACATTAACCAGGATGACATTACCAGAAGATGTCTTTGTCATAACAATAATAATCATTTTGTCATCTTGTCATAAACAAAAAAAGAGGTGCATTTCTTGTTAATATTCAAATTTTTACGTCTAGGGGACTGACCAAGCATCAATTTAATGAGTTGGGAGTGAGAACGTGTTAACAAGTCTGGTGTGTGTTTGCTGTTCCTTCACATTCTATAACAGGCACTCATCATCAAGTCACATGCATTACTCGATTTTGACTTTAGTCTACTTTTAATTTCAATCCAAGCAGTACTGATAAAAAAGTTTTTAGCATCTCACTAATTGACTGTATTTAAAAACTCATACATTTAAAAACATTTGTGTCATTAATTGAGGTTTGTGTGTTTTTCTTTATTTACCATAATGGCTATTAGTGGTGGTATTAGTAGTTGTGGTGCATTTGCTTTGCATTTTGCCGTGTTGTAGATTGTAGTGAACCTACCGTACTGAGTCCTCTTGGGTTTTTTTTTGTGTGTGTGTGGTTTTTCATCCTTTTGTCCACTTTTTAGTTCAGACCATGTAACTATGTCTCCTCAGTTTTATCATATCTTTCATTTGCTTTTTTGTGTAAAAACTGTTTATGAAAACTATTTATTGCAAATAGCAGAAGCTCTCTTTCTGCCACTCTTTGATGTTGCAACTTTGAAAAGTATTAGCTGAAAAAAGAATACCTCATTAGACTTATGTTTGCATTTATCTCACCATCTTATGAAGACTGTATTGATTCCATGCCAGGAAACATAAAACCCCACCCGAGTCTATTACCTGTAGCAGAGCATTATTTTCCCTGTACAATGCACTGTAGTGATCTAATGAATTCATGTCAAATACCCAAAATGTTTATTATGGATGCTTTTCCCCAATACTCACTTAATCAGGAATAATGTGATTCACGTCAGCCATATGTTTCTCATGAAGTTGAATCTTGAGGAATGTGGACTTTGGTGAGAAGCTGCTATGATTTGTGAGGTGTGTGTGGTGGATGGACATAAGGGGGACGGGATCCTACAGAGGGGTTTCTTTTCTGCACAGCCACGATGCTCCCAACCTGTTTACCTACAGCGGTCCCCCCTCCCACTTTTTACAGTTTTACACCCACTTATTTAGCCATGTGTTTTGAATGTAGTGTATGTCTATTTCCGTGTTTGTGCACAAGCATGCATGCAGTATTTGCTCTTGGCAGCTACAATGTATACGGCCAAATATCTACACGTTTCCCAGGCTTTCAGGCCAAGCCTAGTCCCCACAGTGCGACCCCTGACACATGGGTCCCAGCCCATTTTGAGCTCATATAGGATGAGGCAATGCAGGACCTGGGGAGGTTAGCAGTGAGCAGACACTCGTCAGAGCGAGGACATGCTCAGTCTTTCTCTCTCTCTCACCTCCCTCTCTTCCTCCTTCTATCTCTCGCTCAGACAGACGGCGGGAAAATGCATCGCCTCGCTGACAGAGTTAGTTGGATTGGGACCCTGTCCTTCTCCTCCATCTCTCCCACATGGTCAACACTTTGGACCACACAGAGAGAGGCTGCAAGTGAGGGAGAGAGCAGTGGTGATGATGAGACCTTGCCTGCTTGCCACACGCCTCAGTCGACTCCAAATCGAGACCTGGACTGCAGCCTCCCTCTGAGCTGCAGGGACGTCTCTGTTAAAGTCTCTCTGATGCTAATGGCTTCCCCAGCCCCACCGCTGTGCTGCAGGGACAGACCGAGACTCAGATGAATTGGGACAGAGCATCCACGGTAAAAAAGCACTGTAATAAAAGCATTTACGATGTTTGCCCCCTGGTAATAATGTTAAAGATTTTCACACAATTCAAGTTCTCCACCATATGACTTTTATTTGTTGAGTTGAGGGGAGACACTGACCTTCTGAAATGACTGGGCTGAATGAAAACCTGCAGACTGTTGTCCCTAAATGGCACATGAACTACAGTATGTCTATGCGCCAGTGTTACCAGTGCATTACAAGGGAGTGAGAGATATAACCTAAAGGAAAGAATGCAAACCACATATTTTCTTTCCTTATTGTCTGTTTCCTCCAGATCTCCCAAATAGTTGTTTTTGGTCGACATGTTCTTACTCCAAAATCATCAGATACAGAGGCATGGTCAATGGCCATTGGCATCTGATACCGATGCACCCAGGCACCTTTTATTGTCTCCATGAGATGCACTCCACTGCATCAGTATACGACACTCGGAGCAGCTGATTTAGTATAAAGAGCAAGAAAGTCTATGTAGGTAGGAGGTCAGGGTGGACGGATGGGTAAAACAAAGAACTATCAGCCAGGTGACAGCTGTTCATGTACCATGTGAAACCACAAGTCAATGTTGACATATTTAACTATGAAACATAGTATATCACATGACGTACATCCAGAAGTACTCATTTAAACCCAAACCATGATCTTTTTTCTAAACCTAAACAAGTGCTTTTGTTGTGTCAACATAACAATGTGAACCTAAAAACTATGTAAACCTATGTTAGAAGTTTGTTTTGAAAAGAGACTGTATGTATTACTGTATACTCGTAACAAAAACTCACATGTCCAAAACTGATGGTAGAGGGGCACCTAGAGCATCATAGTTTGAGGCATAGGGCCACTGACCAAGTGTTGGTATTTGATAAGTTGGAACTGAGAACATGTTGTTCTGGTTGTCTGAATTCCTTTTGTTTTGACTCACGAAGGAAGTTGCAACACAAGAAAGGATGCATGAGTGTTAGAAATCTGTTGTCCAAATCCCGAGCGTTGTTTCCTGAAATAGGCCTGCTGATCATGAGGGCATGGCTGACAGCAAAACTTCTTATCTGCCACCGAGGCATTGCTAGAGTGGTACCTGTTGACCTAACTCTTGACACCTGTTGTTAAAGCTCCACTAGATTAACCTGACACACCAAATGGTTTGTTACACAGAACCATCTGAGAAGCAGTCATTGGAAAGTGTTCGGAAAAGGGCAGGGCCTTTCCAAAAAAATACTTGGAAGGTGATTGGATGAACCATCTATCTATCAGCATTTGTGACAGGCCAGTCGGAAGAGGAGTGTAAACATCTTTTGTATCGAGAAATGCCTTCAGTTCTTCGCCATCTGCTATCGCAGCATCTACGCTAAAGTTGTTTTGAATGAACAGTTGCCTCTCTGTGTCTCGTCACACAACAAAACCACACCTAAAGCCACCTGTATCCCCTCACAGTACACTGATTGACACAAATGTGTTACGAGAAGCCCGACCACATGAATTTTCATGTGATCTCCTAATCCAGCGATTCTTGCGTGATGTCCCGGGAATCCAGCTCCCATGCAAGGTAACCACTGCATGTGTTGGGGAAGAACAAGAGATTATTGAAAGACCAGTTATATCAAAAAAGTTGGGATGTAAAAGGGGCGGCATGGTGGTGTGGTGGTTAGCACTGTTGCCTCACAGCAAGAGGGTTCCTGGTTTGATCCCGGGTGTGGGAGTCCTTCTGTTTGGAGTTTGCATGTTCTCCCCGTGTCAGCGTGGGTTTTCTCTGGGTACTCCGGCTTCCTCCCACAGTCCAAAGACATGCAGATTGGGGATAGGTTAATTGGTGACTCTAAATTGTCCGTAGGTGTGAATGTGAGTGTGACTGGTTGTCTGTCTCTATGTGTTAGCCCTGCAATAGTCTGGCGACCTGTCCAGGGTGTACCCTGCCTCTCGCTCAGTGTCAGCTGGGATAGGCTCCAGCCCCCCTGCGACCCTCAAGAGGATAAGCGGTTAGAAAATGGATGGATAGATGAAAGATGGAAAGATGAGACCTACCAATCTTAGCTGCCCAAATTGACGCACTAGCTGCAACTAATAACCCCGTTAAAATCTCCAATCTCCATCATGTTGCACTGTGGGTAATTTAGACACCAGGTTTTGGGAGATCAGAGATTGTCTCTGCACCATTTCTGCTGCAGTAATTTTTTAGATTTTTATTTTTGTTTTTTAACTGACCATCATGAGTCCCAAAGTGTTATAGGAGTGTTAAGTACTCTTTTAAATAAATGCAGCCCAAAATCCCCCACGCAGTTAAAAGTCTACCATCACAACACAGTACCAGAGACACAGAGACAGTAAATAAGGCCCCTCAGAGAATAGTGCTGACCTAATGGAAATATTGCAGGTCTAACAGATCCGATTCCAACCTGCTGCATACCCTCCCTTCCTCTTAAATGTGGACCTTTTATAGCCTGTTCCTTACCTTGGGCATGACTGGCTCAGATCAAGCACTCAGATCTGTGTAATTTTGTTTGTCCACACACAACACAGGCAGCACAGGTTGGACACTGTCCTTAGTTTAAGTCCAGCTTTGTGACTAAAGCCAGAGCTCGACCCTGCTCCCTGTAGGTCCAGAACAGAGGGAGGGATAGACGCATACATGTGTGTGTGTGTGCTTCTAGGCTTACAGAATATTCCAGAGACCCCACCCTGACTAAAACGCCACAATTAGTGCAAGTGCAGCCTGGATCATATCACACGGTGCGTTTGTAATTGTTTAAGAGTAAAACAAGCTCAGTTTTTAAAGAGCTCAGTCAGAAGGGGCTGTACAGAGAGGTTTAAGTTATTTCTCAGTGGTCTAGTTGAAATGCTTGACCTTGACCATTATTCTACGTCTCTGTTCATTACACCAGGAGATAAATACCACCACTCTAATTGTATAACAGACATAAAAAAGGAGAATTCCTTTCGTGTTTTGTAATATCTTCTCCCACAGAGGAAGATCATTGCAGAGCTCAGAGGGCCAGAACTCTGGCTGGATTGTGTCTGACAGTCCATAAGATCTCATGGCCTTACCTTCAAGGCCCCTGTACATCTGTCCCATCACCCCACCTCCCGCCCCACAAACCATATTATATGCTCTTCATTGACCCAAGAGGATCAGGGATCTGCTCTTAATCACATGTCCCTCTTTATAAGCTCCCTGTCTTATTAAAGCACCTCACGGCTGTATTTAGGGGCTATAAATCATATTTTGTAATATAGGCGGATAGGGGGGACCATTGGCCAGGAGTGCAGTGGTGTGTCTCTCTTGCTATTAAGCCGTCTCATTTTCACCCCAGGGGACCTCAGGGTAGACTGAGACACACGCACACACACACACACACACACACACACACACACACACACAGAAGTATGTGTCATCAGGGGCTGAAAGGAGCCAATCCTCTGATCAAAGAGCAGCTGCCACGGGGAATTGAATTTGTTTTACTGTATCATCATTTGTAAGGTAGACATTTCAGACATTATGATACAGTGTGTGTGCATGCATGTGTTTTGCTGTTGTCATATGAAAATATTAAAGCTCTGATTCTGGGGAATTTTTTTAGATGTTAACATCATTTGAAGAATTACAAGTTTCTCTTTGATGTGGAATAAAGTCCATGACCTTTGGGCTTATGCAATCCTGTAAAAAAAACTCACACAGGACAAAAACAAGACTGTCCTAGTAAGAAAAACAAACCCTCAACATCATCCTGTTCATAATTGCTAATAGGATCTATATAATTACTGCCCTCCTGTAGAGACAAAGGTAGAAACATCCTGATTTTGTTGTACCGTCACAAACCAACACTCTATGCTTGGAGGTTGTAGTGGATGGTTGGATGTGCAGAATGTTACCTTTGACACCTGAGACTGCGGTTTGCATCCTGTGTCACACCAGTCAATGTTGTTGTCTTAAGCCATATTAGTGACATGATACGGGATGTCAGCAAACAATGGTCGGATCGCGGATTGATTGTCTTTCCTCATATTTAATTAAACTGTCTTGTAAGTCTTTTAATTTTGTAGTGGCGTTCTCTCCAATTTTACCCAAATGCTGCACAAGATGAAACATCACACTCTGCCACCATGTTTTAATTTCAGTCAACATAGTTTTGCTCCAGGCCTACAGCTGCAGCTCATTCACAACACTGCTGCTAGAGTCCTCACTAAGACCAGGACAATGAATCACATCAGTCCAGTTTTCAGATCTTTACACCAGCTTCCTGTTTGTCAAAGAACTGATTTTAAGATATTAATGTTGGTTAAGAAATCACTAAATGCTTTAGAGCCTAAATACATTCTGACCTGCTGCTCTGTCGTCAATCATCCAGACCTCTCACATGGTCTGGGGCAGGTCCTCTCACTCAGGGTTGTGCATTAATGTGCTAAAAGAGTGTGTTCATGAAACATGCTTATGTTTTTGGTGAATGTGAACAGAATATATCCATTTGCAATTACTGAAAGTGGATATAGGTGTTGTTGCCTCTCACAAAATGCTCATGCACTGTGTATTAAGGCATCCGAGGATTTACAATACCCAACATACCAATGTTGTGTGGAAGACAACAGGTGCTGTTTTGAAGATTGTTTCCCCAATCTAACCAAACTTTATCCCTAACCCTATCTACAGAGGAGGGCGCTATCCATTTTAACAGGTGGGAAACACCATTGATGGGGGAACAGCCTTTGACACACCTGCATTGCTGTTGCAACTGGCGAGTCAGACATCGCAGTGACCAGTACGGCCTAGGCCAGGCCATATGAACAATTGAAGGACTTTTATTTACACATCAGTTCAGATTAAACTGATGAAAAAAAAATCAGACATTTTCTGAAAAAACTAGTCCAAACATCAGCCATATTGGACACATCGAGTTGAAAAAAACAAAAAGGAAGAAATGAACGTAAAGGAGTTCATTTTAATCTGTGTGTGAACTAAACTTTGAGCTAGCTCTTGTGAAGTGTGAACTTGCAAAACACTGTCCTCACTGTCTCTACCGTCAAAACTAAACACGGAGAAGCAATGTTCAGTTTCTATGGAGCACAAGTCTGGAACTATCTCCCAGGAAACTTGAGATCTTCTACAACTCGTAGTTCATTTAATCAGTGGCTTAAAACTCTGTTATTTGCCATTGCATTTTATTAAGTTAAACCTCAGACTATTTATTAATATGTTGCACCACAATGTGATTTTCATTTTCCTGTTTTGATTTGCTGCATTTTATTAGGGACCTCGGCCAAAGGATGAAGTCCCTCTTGTTTTTTACGCCGGATTTCCACTGGATGCGTGTCCATTGCAGAACGGCAGCGCTGGTTATCCGCTGCGTGCTCCGCTGTCCGTCAATACCCACTGGCTGCGTTTGCTGTGCGGAGCGGTGCAGCTCCGCCGGAAGACATGTCGGTGCACTGCCATGATGAATATCTCATCGTCCATGGTGTCAACGGGGTGAAATGACGTCTGAAAACCTCTGACCTGTTGACTTCAGGCCTGCGTCTGCCCATTATGTAGTTTTCAAGGTGTAGTGCAGGGAAATATGATCTGCCGTGAACACTATGTACTTTATTTTGAAAATTAACCGGATGTTTTATTGTGTTTCTGTGCACGACTTCCTGCCCCGCACGATCTGCTCTGTGCCGAATTGCTGCGTTGTGCTCCGGCGTCCGGCAAAAATAGAAGTCCTGCGTATCTGTTGCGGAGGGCTCCGGGGTGCCGGAGCTGAGACGGAGCCGGAACGCAGCACAGCCGCAGCTGGTGGAAACACACACATTGACTAGAATTGAATCCTATCGGCTCCGCTGCCATGCATCTGGTGGAAATTGGCCTTTAGCTTTTTTTTTTTTTTATCACATTCTTTACTTTGTGTTTCTCGTTATAATCCTGTTTATATGTCTTGTATATTGTCTTGTCATAATTCCTTGTGTGTTTTTTGTGTCTTTTCTTAATGCCTTTTTATGATATATAAAGCACTTTGACTTCCCTTATTGTGACTGCATGATCTGGGTCAATATTTTACCACTAAATGGGCATCTTGAGTATATTTTCAGGTCTATGAATTAGCCAGGCAATAATTAATTATCTGGTAATGTATATAATATTAATTTTTCAATATTTGTACAAAATAGCTGCAATAATTCAAAGACCCCACAGCAGCCCAATGCTAGTGGATTAGTGCACTTGTTATGAACCTGTTATGGATTATGGCAGGTAAGGAGCAGAGAGAGACAGAGAGATGGAGACTGTTGTAAATGTGGGATAGTTGACGTATTGGTTAGCCTACTTTTCAATGTTATTACTCAGAGGGACGGTTCCCTTCCCACTGTGGTGCTCCAGCCTCCTCTCTGTTTGCTTAGCCGAGTGGTTCCATATGGAAGAACACATCAGTGCAGCATCTGGCACCGCAGAGAGAGGAGACAAACAGGTCTGGAGGAGGACACGTGTGTTCACAGCAACTACCCACTACTGTATACAAGTCCTCATGTCAGCTCAAAGACCTGTAACTGTTCTGTGTCAGGGTGATGCTTTACTTATGTTTTTGCTTCGTCAAAGATTCTTTGGCGTCAAACAAAAGGGAAATATAAAGGATTACACTGTTGTGCAAGGTCTGCCGAATGCTGCGCAGTTGCCTGGTATCATTTGGCTCTACAGGTTTTAAGTGCACTTATTAACACTTCCTTCGACAGGGAATGTTCCCTGAAGTAAGGAAATGCTCTTTTATTAACGCTCTTATAGTACACACACAGACACACACACACACACACACACTAGAAAGCAAAGGGCTCTCTGGAGAAAAAACACATTTAAACAATTATAAGGCTACCGTAAGTCCGTGGTGCATACAGACGCATCCTAAATTGCAGTGCTTAAACTGCCGAAGAGAATGTATAGATTCCCAAAGGAAGGAACATGTTGAGCATGACATAAACAACAGCCTCAGGCTTCACTCTGGCTTTTCTTACGGTGGAGTGTAAATGGAAAGCAGTTACTCATTGAAGCGGGTGTTTTTCTGATGAAATCAAGGTAAGATCTGTCTCTTTTTGTTAGTTTGTCCATCCCATGTGATCTCTCACACTGCTGATGACATTTCAACAAAACCAGATTGCTGTATTTTATTCATTTTAACAATGGAAAATGAGAAGTGCTGCAAGGCAATCATCGCAAATGTCCCAAAGATGCCCTGTTTGTTACTGATTGGCTCAGTAGGACAGTACAGTTGTGTTAACTATTACCTTGTTTCATGTTAACATATCTGTTAATGCTTGAGATCAGATGCTCTCTTGCTTTGTACAGGACGTAAACACATTGTTAGCAATATGTGGACACTGTAGTTCACGACCCCTTTACAGACAAAATACTGTACTTCAGTGCTGGGAGAAGTACTCCGATCCTTCATTCAAATAAACACAGTGTAGTACGTTACAAGTCAAACTTCTGCATTCAAAACTGCACTTACAGTAAAGCAAAAGAACAAATGTATTATTAGCAGCATACTTGCATTTTAAAAGTAATAAAAACAATTCCAGTGAGTGGTGTATTAAACTGTTAGACCATTAATGTGTAAGTGACATTCTACTGCTGTAGTTGTTCAAGGTGGAGCTAATTTTTAACTACATGATACCCTGTTATTTAAATCATTAAAGCTGTGAAATGCAGCGTGTATCTGTTGCAGTACAAAGTACAGTATTCCCCTTGCAAATGTAGTGGAGTTGAAGTGTTAAAGGGGAACACCACCTAAATGGAGAATTCCAATGTTATTTCCGTGGCCTAGAAAAGTTCAGTCAATATCTGTGAGCTACTCTCTCTCAAAGCCAGAAACCAGAGAGTCTCAAACTTGTGATGTCATAGGGTACAAAGTCTGGAGCTGCTTCACTGACAGTGAATGGGAGACTGATTTTGTGGATCTACAGGTTGTTTGTTTTCTTTTTTTATACCCAAATGAGTTGTATAGACCAAATCACAGTGACATAATGCTAACAACAACAATCACCTCTAGACAACTGGCAAATGATTTGGTTTGCAGAGATATGTGAAATATGTGAAACTTGTTTATTTCTGTTGTCACTTTTAGCCGTAACTGTAACGTTTAAAGATAAACAGTTAGACACAGAGGTCTGACCTATCTGACATTTCTGCTGTGTGTTCACTGTGTATGCACTGTGCTTTGCTAATGTCTTCGATAAACCAAATCTACTAGCACAGAAGCCAAGCAGTGTAACTTACTGCAGCAAATTGAATTTCAGCCACCAAAAAGTCCAACCTAGGAAAATAATATCAGTTTAAGTGAATGCTATACTTTCTTCACTTTACCACACAAACTGACTGAGGCAGCAGTAGACCAGCATCTTTGCAAAGTAAAATTATTGTTTTTGTCACTTTTGTCACTGGTGGCTTTAAGACTAACCATTGGAAAGGGCTGTCTGTCAGCGAGGTAAAGCTGTTAAAATATTCTAAATATAGTGTACACTTAAAGTGGCAGATTTTTTTAAGGTTACCCTTTTATTTGGTGGCTAAAAACAAACTTATTTGGGTAGCTTTTGCCCAGCACCATTTCATGTTTTCTACCTGGAAGTCATTACACATACAACATACAGTCATACGACTGTAGTGTTCAAAGTTCTAAAACAGAAAATGTACCCATACACATTCCCCTAGGTGCTCTCAGTGTTATTTATTAACATCTTTCCCAATTCATTGTCTATGGAGCAGCGCCACACTTTATACCTGATGACATCACTAGTTTGAGTTATCGCACTCTAGTTTCTGAATTTGGGAGTGAGTTGTTCATGTTAAGTAATATTTTTGGACTGTGTTTAGACCATAGGAATAACATGTGGGCGCAGTTCCCCTTTAAGGCCTAGACATACCAAATCAACTTTAGAGAACTAGTGGCAACTAGGGCCCCTGCTGCATCGACTCATGTTGCCATGTCTCACCAAACTGATGGCCAACCAGCACGTATATTCTGTGCCTGTGTGAGAGGACATACCCCTTTACACCAGCAGAAGTCCTCTGTATTCGGCGATCAAAAAGGGAAACCGGAAGATGCTCTTGATGCTAGTTATCCAGTTACCACAGTAACAACACAATCCAGCGTTGACAGAACAGGGCATTTTACTGTGCAACAGTGAGCAATAACAGAAACCATCAGGAAACGTTTCTGCTAAAGAGCTCACTTGCTAAAGAAAAACATGCTTACCCCTTTTACTAAGTTTGTTTCAGCCTAACTCTGTCTTGACCTTAGCTTTTTGTTTACGTGTCTCACCTCTGTTTCTCCTCCCGTGCGCAGAGCTGAGCTGCCAATTGCAGTGATTTCATTCTCTGCTTTTGCTGATGCCAATTCAGCACACTCAATCTGTGAAAAAAAAGCTGAGTAGCGCCAACAAGGGCCAACGGTGCACGACCGAGGCAGCAGATGCTCACCAACAGCCCAACTTTGACCATCGACTTGGTGTGTCAGGGCCTTTAAGTAGCATAATAGCAAAACTCTAGTGTAGTAGAAGCCCCGTGCTTGAGTAAATGTACGTAGTTAAGTTTCACCACAGCTATAATTGCTCCGGACAAATACAGTGGTAAATAGTTAGAATGTTTGTTTCAATCAGTACCATCATATGTTTACTCTGAGTGTGGCTTTGAGCTGTCATCATGTATAAATCCAATGTGTTTGTGCAGCCCAACACAGCGAGGAGGATTATTACCAACAGTAGAACTCCCATCCTTCAAACATTCCTCGTCCCGTGGAGAGACGACTTTGGGTGTTGGAGAGGAAGTTAAACAATGACTCACTTTGCTGACAGACAAGAGCAAATCGATATCACATGTCAGAGAAAGTCTTCATAGAAGCATTCACCTGGATGGTTGCTCCTTGAGTCAAAACATTTATATATTGTGAGAAATGAAATTGCCTCTAATAACATTTACACTAATGACATTGTAGCACCGAACATGCAGCTATTGTTAGCTTTTAACCAGGGACCTCCCGTGGTCCTCTTTGCCCCCCTCTTGGTTCCCCTTTCCTCGCCTCATGTGGGCTGCAGCTCCTCACCACCTCTGCAGTCTGTTTTGTGGAGGGGGGTGAAGATGGGCTTTTTTGAGGGGGTGTGGGGGGGTGTAGATGTTGTTAACCCTTGTTTCACACCAGCTGCTCAATACGGGAAGGTCACAGTTCAGCCTGTTGCAAACTTAATACACCTCAGGTGTTCTTCATTTCTACACCACTCGCCCCCTTTAACTTGGACATACACTGGCCGTACTGTGACTGTGTTTCTGTAACGGCATTTTGTTACAGCAGGGAGGCAGAACATAGACGGGGTCACTTAAGACAGGGAATTATTGTTGGCAGAAATGCTGCAATGTTAGTCAAAACCCGTATCATGCATTTTATTCCTCTTACAAACTAGTTTAGAATATAAAATAAGTCTTTTCTGAAATAAAACTCTCCATCTGTGTGGCGCAGTTAATCCGTCACGGTCACTGCGGTATCCTTCATTTGACTGTAATGCCAATGCCTTACTGTAACTTCTGTTATTGAGCATAAATGTCTCAGCGCTGCCACAGACCGTGCACAGTAGATGGTAAACAAGCTTTCAACTCCAGGATCAAATTGTCAATCAAAATGTGCTCCTGTGCACAGCTCATATTTTAAGCCCGGTCTGCCTCCCCTCTGTTTTGCGCTGCTTGATTCACACTTACGTCAGTCTGATGAGGCAAAGGCAAGAACTTCTTGGCTGAAATGCCTGTCTGTAGCTCGGAGGAAAGGAGAGTGTTTCTGCTTTTCTGAACGTCAAACTGCTGTGGTTAAAGAAACACACTTTGCCTCCATTTGTAGCCTTTAGGATCGTTATTATGCTGGTGGTGACGGAGCAGGAGGGACTTGGCTAAGCCAGACTGATTTGGGAGGAGAGTGTACGATCATTGACCCTGGAGATACAGCCACCATTATCTCACCTCTAATCGTTGATTGATCTAAGTGGCCCTGGACAGGCGGGTTCCACAAGCCTTTTTTCCCATGCAGATTAAACCGTACTGCTTAAAGTTGTTTCAAACAACATGGTTGCTGGAGGGTCAGGGGGCAACTGCATACTAGTGGCTAATGGTAGCAAATAATGTCAATCATGCCAAATGAGCCACTGGTGAGACTCGCTCCTGCTTCTGACTGGAATTTGAGGAATGAGCTCGACGGGTGAAGGCTATTCTCAGGGACGGGAGCAAAACCTTTTTATCTCTGTGCTCTGATATCTCTCTTTGTTTTTCTGAGAAATAAATGCCCCACACATGATCTCTATTTCTGACTTGGTTTATTTGTCTATCTCTGTCCTTATGCCCTCTATATAAAACAGACAAAAATGTAGTGAGTCATGGCTTCAGAGTCCAGACTGTCTTTCATTAATGGCTTCAAGCTAAGGAGAGTTGGGGGATGATGAATCGTACGTCATGTAATGGCTCTGCTTACACACAACTGCTTTAGTCTCACCTGTGATGTCCTGTTTGTCCCTACAGAGAATGCACATGTGTAATAAGGTGTCTGGTACAGCTCATCCAAACTCTTCTGCTGTGAGAATAATCACCGGAGCTCAATGTTTTACTTGCAGAATGTTTTTTTTTTTTTTTGCCATGAAGTAGGTTTTGACATTCATGTTTATCTTCGGATGAATTGTCATAATTTTCGTGACAAATTTTTTTTATCTAAAACCATCATCAGGTCAAATTTCATACTTTGTAGTGCTAATTAGCAAATGTTAATGTCCGAAAAAAAAAAAAGCAGTGAACAAGACAAACATTATATTTGCTGAACATCAGCATATTAACATTGTCAGTGTGAGCATGTTAGCATGCTGAGATTAGCATTTGGCTCAAAGCACCACTGCGCCGAAGTCCAGCCTCACAAGGCTGCTAGCATGGCTCTAGTCTCTTAAGGCCCAGACACGACAAACCAACATCACAGAACTAGTGGTGATGAAAGCCAACTGTTGCGTCATTTCACATCGCCCATGTCTCAGCCAAAAAGTTGCACATGAATACATCACCAATGGCCAACTAGCATGTTTGTTCTGCGCCTGCGTGAAAGGACTATCCATAGCAGCAATCGGCATTGGTTTTTATTCATCACTCAAAAAGGAAAACCAGAAGATTGACAGGACGGATTCAAGTCGCTAGTTAGCCAGTTAGCACATTAACAAATAAACCTGATGTTTAAAGGACAAAGCATATACATAGCACTTCTGTTTCTCTTGCAATGTGTCCAGCACTGTTGACGGAGGCCAACAGTGCTGGACACATTGCAAGAACTTAGGGTGACA
Source organism: Epinephelus fuscoguttatus (assembly GCF_011397635.1). Lineage (NCBI taxonomy): Eukaryota > Metazoa > Chordata > Actinopteri > Perciformes > Serranidae > Epinephelus > Epinephelus fuscoguttatus. The sequence continues at coordinate 33,891,296 of NC_064759.1, read as the reverse complement.
GGTGCTCACCACTGGCCCAACACTGACCAGTGGCGTTGGCTTGGTGTCTCTCCATACAACAGGCTAAACCGCTTGACTGATGACACGCTTCTGTCTCTGAACCAAGGAATGTTTTTCTGTCCACCTCACTGATGTTATTGTGGTCATTAACTTTCTTGCACTGTCGTCGGAGGTGTTTAATTTTCTCTCCACAGTGCAAGAATGTACGGCAGTCACCAGATGCCTGTCTCCTGCCTGCACAATCTTCTTACTCCAAGCATGGCTTATATTTCATCCATTAACTATCCACTCGCTACACATCCACTTCCTTTTTCTTTTTGCCTTTTTGAGACGCAGTTGAAACTGGTGGAGCATCTGGTGCACCAGGCAATAGCAGTGGAGGCCATTTAAACATGTTGCTGAATTGTCACTGAATGTTGACTCCTAATAATGATGACAAAGCCCATCTGATGTCACAATAAGCCACTTGGGGGAAGTCAGGTGTGCTTTGGCCTGATATTTGGTCTGTCTCAGCCATGACTTGGCACAACTCGGCATGTTAAAACTGGTAATGAAAATGGAAATCAATATGCCAACTTCTGACTCAGCCTGGCCAAAAGTGCTCATGGAAAGGTCTTATATGCTAAAGTTCTTGTTCAGAAGTATGCAAAATGGAAAGGGGGCATGAAACTGTGTGCAAAAACAAATTTAGCACAAAGTTTTAACAAAATTTGTAGAAATTAGCAGAAGAAAATGCTTATTAATGTGTTTCCATCCCCTACTGTTATGCAAATATTAGGAGCTGAGTGTATCGAGATGAACTGTTAGTGGTGCTAACTCTCTGATTGGGTACTATGAAAGCGTTGTGAATAAAAACTGGTGGATGGAAATGCACTTGGACCTGCTGCACATTGCTTTACCACAGAAACACCCGCTGCTAAGAAAATTTAATTTGAAATTTAACGCTTGAGTAGAAATAAATATGCAGCATAGTTTCATTGTACAGAGGATGAGAAACTAGCTGGGTTGAAGAGAACACATATTAAAAGCTTCATTAAACAGTCACTTAACAGACTTCCTGCTCAGCATCACAAGACACAATAGCAGCAATGCAACAACCGGTAAACTGTGGCTAGTTCAGTAATATCTTAAGCCTTAGTAAATACCCCGTTAAACTGAAAAATTACAGTGAAGCTAATTTTCAAATAAACAGTAATGTGTCCCCCAGTGGTCTTGTTTCTATTTGTTGACATTTTTCATCACAACATAAAAAACATGTCAAGAACATAACTAAACAGCAGAAAAAACATCTCTGTATTCATGATTTTTATTTTTGACCCACTGGGTGTCAGTGAGAGGTTCATAATCTTACAGAGATCCAGTTTTCCTCCAGGGCCCTCTCACCCATCCTTTGTAGCCCCTCATGTAACTTCTCCACCACCTCATCTTTCTGGACTGAGCTTACACATGTGAGTCCATCTTTTCTCTTTCCAGAAGCTTCCCTCTTATTCGCTTTACCCCCTCCCATCCTTGCGCCAGCAAGGATGAAGGCCCAGACCAGACAAAGCCAGGCCAGGCCAGACCTGCTTACTGATAGGTCCTGGTGGATGGTGATGTAGAGCCAAGTCAACTGGGAGTGATGGCTCATGAGTTGTAATCCACACAGAGATGTCAGGGAGCATATCGCACATTCCCACAGTTCAGCGGTGTTCACCTCAGGTCTCTGCCACTGCTACAGCAGCCCCCCCCCCCCCACCTCACCTCTCAACCCCCTCCATGATCTCTCCCCTTCACTCCCTGAGGCCGCATGACTGCAGGGATGAAACAGCACTGAGGGTTAGGGTGTGGGGGGCTGCAGAGGTTCACCACATGCAGATTTACATCTGTCCCTTAAGAGAGATCAATAACCTTTTATGTGGAAACTGTCGGAGCTCTGTGACCTCATATTTCTACCTCAATTTTTTTCTGGTGCCATTTTGTCACATTGCAAAAAGACTTGATAAAACCTCCAGCGGTACTCAGCACATTACGTTCTGACAGGTGACGTGTGTCTGTAGGTCTGTGTGTGTGTGTGTTGAGGGGGGAGTGTGTGTTAAGGAGGTGGTAAGTAAAAGAAGCTGAAGGCAGGGATGTGGTCTTTCAGAAGGAAAGCTCAGTAAAAATTCCTCCCGGGAAAACACACATGCCACTCTGTGTTTTAGCAGTTTTATGGCCCGACTTTAGCGCCGTGCTGCATGAGAGAGATTGATGTACCTCTCAGCAAGGACAATGTGCTGTATGACCGTCTGTGTCAGGGAGGTTGGCTGCACACCAGCTGCACCAGTGTGTGTGTGTATGTCACATAATACAGTAGGTACTGGCATGCATCTTCCAAATGCAATATCCCGTGCTGCCAAATGCAATATCTTTAGGATCATTTTGCCTATGTAATGTAAATGAGTCCTAACTCAAGTGGAGAGGGGCCACACTTATTTTGAAGAGATCATTTCACCTTCAGTTGCAAATATTAGAGTTGCAGTGTTGAAAGAAGAATTAAGATAATTTACTTAAATAAAAATAGCAATACTACAATGTAAAAATACTCCGTTGCATATAAAAGCATTCAGATTACATTTCAAGCTGCATTAACTGATTTTTATACCACTTGGGGGCAGCATGAAAAGCACATTAAAATATTATTACCTTAAAAAGTGGTCATGTGCAAACATGGTAGCAAGCAGTTCCCAGTTTAAAGTTTGACTCTATCTGCATTCATTTCTAAGTCATTAGCAAAAAGCAGTGATGCAGACTAGAGTGCTGACAATATAACTGAAAGGGTCAGTTAATTTTTTTAGTTGGAAGAAGGGGATGGGGAACTGAAGCTGTTTTTGTTGTATCACTCTTCTCAAAGCCACCACACTCCTTTCACAAAAACAGTAATTTTACCTCGCAGAACATGGGAGTTGCTGGTCTTCTGCTGCTTTGATCAATTTGTTTGGTTGTGATATTGTGTGAATTTCATATCCCAACTAATGTGGCACTACATTGCTTAGCTTCCATGCTGATTTGAAAGTTGAATTAATATGGCTGCAACAACACAATTCCCAATGAAGGCTTGGCTCAGTCATGAAGAGGCACATTAAACAGGGCAGAGGGTTTAGCAATGTCATCATGTAGAAACCCACATCAGGTCACTTGGGAAAATGTTTATAGAAGAGATTGGGAAAATAGCATTTTGATGCTGAAACGTGTAATTTCACCAAAATTAAAATATTCGGATTTGGGGGGAAAGAAAATGCATTCATTTGGTGTTATGTTTCTGGCCACCTGACAAACGTAAATTCAATAGTAACTATTGTATACTGTTATTATTTTATGCAATTTAGCTATTTTGGTCTCCAAGAACCCCTGAGGGGAATATCTGGGGCCGGTTGGACAAAACACCGTAAGTTAAGATTTTCTTTTAAGTCCTTGTTAAGGTTTCCTCAAAATAAAATTGGTTGCTTAAAACACCCTTAAGTCTTCCCCTTAAGGTTACCTTAAAATGTTCAGTTAAGTATTTATAGTTTTCTCCTTGTCTTGGTCTTACACTTGAGGAATCTCTAGACCATTGCACAAAAGACCTTAGCAACCAAAGCAAGGTAAAAAACAAACAAAAAAACTCTGACTCTATCTTAAGTGCAACATGACTGAGGTTATGTGATAAATGAAAAAAACTCACCAGAAGAACCCAATGGATACGCTTTTGTTTTATACTATATATTTGACTGAATTAATTTTTGTTGGAACTTCTTCCCACAATCGATTTCTGGTATTTGTGAATCAAATTTACTTTGTAGTATTTCCTTACTGTGATTGTATTCCTCCAAAAGTATAATCTTTCCTCCTCTGACCAATATTGTTATATCTCGTCTTCTTTTCTTCAGCCATTTTTTTTTTTACTATCTAACAATAAGCCAACTTTGTGAGACGATAACAGACATCACAAGCTTGAGTGCAAGCAAACAAAAATCTCCATAGAAACTTTCACAGCTGTAAAATCTCTTTCAACACAGTAAATGAGTAATCATTTTTCCTTAACTAAGGAAACCTATTAAGTGCAACTGTGTAAGTCCATCAGCTCAGGGGAAATTAAGCCTTTAGAGTCATACTTAAGGAGCAATCTTAAGGTGTTTTGTGCAACCGGTCCCTGGCTCTCTGGAAGCTAGGTTTGGTACTTTAAGTACATTTTGATGCTATTACTTTTGTACTTTTACTTGAGTAACATTTTGAATACTGGACTTGTGTACTGCGGTGTTTCTATTATTTTTTTTAAGCAAAAGATCTAAGTGCCTCTGCCGCCACCACTACATTACATGTAGTCTGATATGTATAAATGTATGTATGTATGTATGTGTGTGTGTGTGTGTGTGTGTAGACATGTGGACCAGAGCAATTTTTCACAGTACTGACATCAGAAGTTGTACATATATACATACATATATATGATCAAAATAAAAAGCTTTGATGTAATATTATAACTTGCAAAGTTAGTTTAACTTTTATTTAAAAAAAAACCAAAACATTCTTTAACTGTGCTTTTGTCCAGTACTTGAGTAAATGTGTCCAGTTACTCTCCACCACTGCAGAGCTCTCTATCAGATTCATAACTGGAGCTGTCATGTGCTCTTGTCCTCTCTGAAGTTCAGCCTTGTCTTTTAAAATCCCTCTTTGTTCGAAATGACAGTCAAGAACTATATCACAGTAAACCACAATGACACTCAAAAGCAAGTATTTTTACAACCTGCAAGCATCAGTGACCAAATCTAAAAGATTGGTTAATTCCGCTGTTGACCTGATTAGGAGCCGGTGGATGTGTCTACGAGAGGCAGCCGAGCCTTTTCAACTCAGCAAGGTGCCGGGGAGAGAGGGTAATGAGCTTTAAGCTGCGCTGCTATGCCTCTCCCTGCCTTTGCTTCGCCACCTTTCAAGTCCAAGCTTATTTTTGAAGAGGAAGCTCAAAGCTCTAAACCCTCGTTGTAAGTTTTGGGTTCACTTTGCCACGCGGCTCTGCAAGAACCTTCGGACGTCGAGTGTGATTTGTTTCCCGCTTGTTCTGTTTTTATAAGGAAATCTTGTGTTGTTTTTTCTGAATCCCGTCAGAGCTAAAAAAGCCAACATTAGAAATAGAGGGATAAAACTCGAGTTAAAACAGGTCACAGGACTTTTTATTTAACATTTGAGTTCTTACCATCCTTCATTCTGTCCACATGGGTGTCATAAGTACAAGTATGTGTGGCAGTGTGTTTATTCATGTGTTTTATGCATGTGAGGAGTTTTGTATGTGTGTGATGGTGTGTATGACAGGACTCACTGAAATCATAAACAGAACCTACTCGCTCTTCGCTTGCCAAACGCGTTCCAAGGAGCCAACAATACAATTGGGTTCAGTTGAATTTGTCACTACAAATTGACCCTAAAAACAATTAAGTCATAGGGACCATTAACTATGTATTACCATCATAAAACATGTTCCTGCACTCGAAAAAGAAAAAGGGGGTAAAACTGTGGTCACAGGAAATGAGGTAATAAGGACTGCACAGCTAGTCAACCTGTCTTGCCGCTGCACTGCCTCACTGACCTGAGGGGAGCCAGATGAACTTTTTTTTCGAGGTGGGGAAAGGGAAGGGAAGGGTGGCTTGGAGGGGTGAAGGGGTGGCGGGTCAGTGGGTGGGGGCGAGCGGGGGGATTTGAGCAAAGCACGCTCTCTAATCTTGCACTCAGCCAAGCGATCTCATGATGCAGGAGGCTTAGCCACTGCAGTGAAAGCAATCTAATGGCCAATGAGTAATCAACACTATTGCCTGTCTCGACTAATATCCCTACGGCCTAGTCCGCTGAAGCAGGGAAAGTTCTCCATCTAGGCTGTGCTTCACAGAAGGAAGGGGAGGGGAGGGGGGGAAAAAGGAAAAAAGAGCGCGAGACACACAAAATAGAGACATAAATATGCATTTGATTTACTTTTGGATGCGGCAAAGACTTCCTCTCCGACCATCAGGAGTAACATTTGTTTGGGAGACTCTGAGGAATTTAAAAGCTGTCACATGGTTGATTCATTCCCATAAAGCAGTATGTTTTGCATGCTTAAAGCCCCTTTCCCAGCTTGCTTAAGAATTTCAGCATAACCTGTATGACTATAATCAAGGGATCAACTGAAGGATAACAGAGAACATAATTCTTCGAGTTTCCTCTGGGCAGAAAAGCAAAACATGTTCTGTGTCCATGTCTGGTTTTTAGAAAAGTACTCTTCATTGTTTTTGGATTTCAGGTCCTGGTTTTTCAGCTGTCCTGGCATGGCGCGCCGTGCGTGGCATGAGGGAGCACTGCTGAATCAGATGGAGTAATGAGAGTGAGGGGTTTGTTTGATTAGATTTATGGAATGCATTAAACAGTTTCTTATATTAAGCTGGAAGGGTTAGGTGGCCTGGCAGCTATGAAAGAACTCGTCTCCCCAGTTGTTATTTAATGTGCCTGCCCCACCCCACCCGCACTGATGGTTTGATCCACCTGCCAGGTCGGACACTGAGCCAAGACCTAAGAATAGGTAGAGGTGGGGGTTGGGGAGGATACCTGCTCGTCATTAAACGAGTCTCCCATTCATTTTTCTTGGTGTTACATATTCTTTGCTTCTTTTTTTAGGAACCTCATGAATGTGTTTTTTATGGCTCTCAGAATCACTTGTACAGTGTTGTCTTCAAGCCAAAGGAAACTTGCCTCCATCTCAAAAGTGACTCCACTGGCTCCGTTTTTAGGTTTGCATCTGCACATTTAGCTCTTTGCGGGTTTGGCAAAGCGCAGAACGGGTGAAATGTTCAATTAAAAACATTTCGTCGGATGGTTCAACCAAATAGTAAGTAATTAAGTTTTGCAGTCAGCACTGTTAATACTGAATTGAATGAGAAGATGAAGTCTCAAAAGTGATGGCCTTAAACAACTGAAACTTGAGCAGAGCCCCCAGACCACCATTTTTTCCCTTAGATCCATTGACTGGGGAGTTAGTTGAGTTTATTGTACAATACATTTATACTAATAGACAGGAAAATACTCTCATGCCAGCATAGCAGTGGCTTTTATAATTGGTTCAGTTTGTGCTTTCCCCCTGAAATTCACCTCTCATCGTTACATTCGTTAAGATTAGTCGCTAAAAGGTTTGACATGCCCATTTATTCCATACTCCCATAGTGACTCTGGTACCGCATGAAGGAATTTCAATGTGACATTACAACCCAAACTGGGAGAATTATGTTCCAGTCCAGGGTAAATATTCGGGTTCTGCTCCTTGCTAATAGCTTTATTGTTTTCCTTAATGCGTGTTTTATTTAATGTTCAGTTAGTAATTTTGGCTAAAATTGGCCTTGAGGTTTTGGTACGGGATGAAGGGGGTTCAAAGTGGATCACTCCACCAAAGCCAGTGACAGGATCCATCTCTCAGAGAGAAGAATAGCAGTGAAAGCGGAAGCCAGCTAACCTCTGTCAAAACTGCCATCCATCACTCGGCGTTTTAACCCCGGCCACACTGAAAGACAGCCAATTACTTGGGCCAGTGGATGAAATAAATACGTCCTCACATTAGGGCCCATTACCAGGCCTCTCTCTCCCATTTCTCCCCCTGGTCTGCAGAGGGACTGAACGGTGGCTCGGCCCCAGACCATTATGTCTGTCTGAGATCTTCCAAACTATAGCCCGCTGTTGAGAGGTCTCCATCCACACAGCGGCTATAGAGCACTCTATCTGCTGAGCAAATGGACAAAACTACTCACCCTGACACTGACAGAAATATATCCCTGAAACAGTCCAAGTCATCAGTGACTTGAAGAGGGGGGGGAGGGGGGGGAGGCTTTACTGTTTCATATTCAATGTAATTTTTTCATTCATTATTCAGATTGCTATTATAAATTTTAAAATATCTTTTTCAATTTGTGTCTCGTCAGTAAGCATGTAAGAACCCCTTTACACCTGGCATTTCAATGTGTATTTTGGTGATCAACTTGCAATCAGATCATGCTTGACCACATGAAAGGTGTAAATGCATCCAAAATGCATTGTGGATGGATTGATATTTGAGCGGCCAAACCACCTCCGGAAGTGGTCAGGAAAAACACTGTGACCACACTGAAGACAAGTGTAATTTACACTTGCCTTCAGTGTGGTCACAGTGTGTCCGGTCAGTCCTCATAAAACAACTACATAGGAGGAAATAAGTAATTGTGCCTGACTGTTCCAAACCAGCAAGGTAGCAGCCATTAGCCAGTTAGCGCGCTGAGAAGCAATGGCTTCGCAAATGTAGGAGAACGGCTACAACAGTTTGGTTGTTTGAGCTCTACAGAGCAATCAGATCTCAGTGTGGACACTGGAGACACACACCTGGTAAAAATGCATTAGCTTAAATCATATCTATGCGCAGTCTGAATACGAGATGTATTTATGAGAGTAACTATGGCATGCTTTTACCATGGTATAGTGTAAAGACTACATTAATCTGATGTACTTTTCAGCCTGATTAACAGTACTGCAGTAATGCACTAGTTAGGATTCAACTCCTGTGCACAATTAAATTAAAACCACTTTAATTAAACTAGCTGCAATTATGCTGCAGGTTGTTTATACTCAAACCATCCATCAAAGTCAGTAAGATGGAAAGCAAGCCAACCCTGCAAAGTATCGAAGTAACAGAGTGTTACTGGGATTAGTAAGACATGAATAAAATTTTATCTAGCAAAACACTTTACAGCATGTAAACAACAAGGAATTAAAGGGATAGGCTACTTCGCAGATTGTCAACCAGCTTTGTGTCATAATAATGTGGGTAATATGCGTAAATGAGCTGTGATAACTGCTCCTCTCTCAGCTCAAATCCACTGGTGATGTCATGATGTCATTTTGCATCATCAGGCGGGCAATGCTCGATTACAGATAGTACAAATAGCACAAAGAGTATAGAGGCAATTTAGAGAGAAACAGACCGAACTCCAATCAAATGATAAAACCAGGCAGTGCTGATCAAATACAAACCAAGATTCTGTTTTTTTACTACATATTTCTCACCTAAAATGTCCTCAGAAACATATTTTAGTGCACTGTTTGGCTGTAATATGAGAATTTGTGAACAGGAAATGGGCACCATACTACAGTCTTTCCCTTATAGCAGAAAAGGAGGCTTAAAATAATGAGCTCAAACGATACCAGTCGGTTAGATTATTGCAATTCCTTGCTCTCTGGCATCAGCGCCTCCAGCTTATCCAAATCTCCGCTGCCAGAATCTTGACTCTGACTAGAAAACATGACTACATCACACTGATCCTGGCTTCCCTTCACTACCTACTTCTGTAAAATTGCCTTTTGATGATTTTAACTGCTTTATTATTGCGTGTTTTACTCTGTTGTGTCTATTCTGTTTTTACTGCTTTTATCTTGTTTGATTGCTTTGTCTTTTATTCGGTTTGGTAAAGCACTTTGTAACTGTGTTTTGAAAGGTGCTCTATAAATAAAGTTTATAATTATTATAAATAGTAAAACTAAGCACCGCTTATAAATTGTGAACCAAGATTCTGTAACTGCATTGCCTATTTCTTGCCTATGTGTTTACAAACATGTTTTAACTGACTGTTTAACTGTAATTTGAGACTGTGGCCAGCCGGCTTTCATACTGTTTCCTGTGGATAAATGGACGAGAACGCATTACGTCCCATTAACTCCCATTAGCGTTAACTGGTCTGGTGCAGTTGTGCTAGTTACTGAAAAATAGTAACTAGTTACTGTTACTAGTTACTTCATTAAAAAGTAACTCAGTTAGTAACTCAGTTACTTAAACCAAAGAGTATTGCGTTACTGAGAAAAGTAACTTTTTAGTTAGTTAGTTAGTTTAGTTAGTAGTAGTCATCACGCCATGACCTTGACGCACGCGCACTAGTGTCATCTATACTCTGAGTACGTCCTGGCTGTAGATGCCTGAGTGGGGACGCTAGAGGGCGCTAGGTGCTTTTCTTTTTTGCAGTGTAGTTTTTCTAAGCCACAAAGAAGACAACGTTGCTAAGAAGGATCATGTTTTGGGAAACTCAGCCCTGCAGCCCAAAACATTTCCTAACTGTATTGGCTCGTCGCTACATCGCCTAATCGACAGCAGATGGAGGTTAACCAAGGGACTGTTAGACTACAACTTGACAAAACAATTGAACGTTATAGGAAACATGCAACTGTCTTCTACAGTGGAGTCACTCGCTATCAGGCAGCTAAACGTTTTACAGCTACGGTACTTGGATACAAATATGGAAAATGAGCTAAAGAGAACATTTGAAGAGCTACATGATGATGTCGAGTCTGTCGCCCACCACAGACATTGTCTGTCCACAACAAAAGCTTCCTTGGGATAACAATGGATATTACGTCACTGGTTACTGGGACTAAAAATCTACAGCGCTACCCCTTAATGTAACGTTACAGCACTGTGGTGAGGCCAGCAGGTCGACAGTGACTTCAGAGATGGTGAGAGACGTGTTTCATTAAGATGCTCTGGTAAGAATTGTTCATATACCTCTATCTGACTTGACTATCTTTTATTGTTTAGGGCTAAAATGTTTTAGTGAAAGGGAACTTCAGTTTGTGAAGGAATCCTCCATGCTGCGCGTCATTTTAAAACCCGGCCAAAAATAACAGAGTAACGCACCATTTCGTAACGGTGACTGAGTTACTGAATTTAAAAACTAACGAATTAGAGTATTAGTTACTGCCAAAACTAACGCCGTTACTGTAACGCGTTACTAATAACGCATTACTGCCCAACACTGGGTGAAGCGCAGTGCATTTGGGTAGCGGTAGGATTTCTACCTCTTGAGTAAAAGCATAACAACACTTTTCCTCTGTTTTTGCAAGTCATGTAGCACCAATGTCAAAAGTGTTTGTGTCTTCCTACTGCATAGGCGGCCCAGTTTTCCAGCAGTGAAATACTTAAAGTAAGAGTCCCAGCGTGTAGCTACTGTCTGCCATTGTAAAATCAGCAGCAGAATTCTCTGTGTAATAAATAATTACATCGGTTAGAACATGTATTAGTGGACTGACTGTGAGAAATGGGCTGAGCATCACCTGCAGTCAAGATGGTGATTAATTGAGGCTTTAATGGAAAAGACAATTTAGGAGCCGTCACTGATGCAGCCTGTGAGAGAACAGAAAATGTTCTTTTCCCTCATATTAACTTATCACTTTCTTAAGCAGTGACACCACGACTTCTTGCACTGAATATTTGGAGAGCATTGTGGCATATAGATACCTATATGTCGGAATAACAAAAAGCCATTACTTTAACAGACAGATGAAGACAGCAGTGTTATGTATTCCAGAGCTTATATCTACCCAGTGTGCCCACAGTGTATACTGACCTGCTATTATGATAGATTAGCATTGGAGTGCTGCCTAGCTGCGACCATTAGCTACAATGTCAAGAGAGAAAAGCTTTGACAATCACCTATAGCTGCTTCTATCTTCTCTTCAGAGGGCTTGTGGAGAGGCTCTTCATCAATCCATTAACCACCTACGCTACTTAACTCCCTTTTGGTCCCATGGATCTGTATTTTAGTTGATTCCAGGTGTCCCAAGTTTAAAGGCATCTATTTTTTTTTCTCCAGAACAATAAACTCTGAGGGGCTCAAGTAAAGGGGACCGAGTGGGGAAGTGGGGGGGTCGAGGGAGAAGGGCTCCGTTTATTAGACAGCAAATAGCTGGCCAGTGGGTTTATGATGTGGAAGGTCATTGTTGGTTAATAAGTGGCCACATGAGTGCAGGCAGGTGCTGTGTTAACACCTCCTCTTAACTCGCCTTTCCAGCAGAGGCCATTCATCAGCTCAGTGTTAATGAAGGCCATATAATTAATAGGTGGATGGCAGAGAAAGCCCCCCGAGTTAATCAATGCAGGCCTGTTTGAAGAGCAGGGCTAAGATGGGACACTGGTGCTTCTGAAAGGGGGGTTGGAGAGTTTTGCTTTTTAGGAGACACGCAGGTCACTGAGATTGAGAGTGGGAACTCTGATGGCCTCCTGAGCTTTGTTCAGGTGTGTGATGTCACTGCATCTCTGCCCAAGTGATGTTTACAGAAGTAGGTCAGAATCAGCTAACCTGTGTGGAACGTAAAGCATTAAACAGTCAAAGGCTCTGATAAGAAGTTTTAGAAGAAAGATGGAAGGAGCCGCAGCAACATACACATTGTTTCAATGAAGAGCGCAGCAGTTCAAATGATTTAACCTTTTTTTTTTCTTAGCTAGTATAGCCCAAACCATTTTTCTGGCCCCATGCTCACTCCTTCACCTGCACCTTATCTCCACAAATGGAGTGTTGACTTTCTGTTCTTCAAAGGAGAAATACTGTCAGGCTGCTGCTAATGGGGATCAGGAGAGGCTACTGTTCTGGGACTTGTCAAGCCCTGTCCAACCTGCCATCCTGCCCTGAAGTGTGGGAGCTATTTAACCTCTCCTCCTCTTTTTTTTTCTCACATTCTCTCATTTTCTCCCTTTCCCCCCTTCTGTGCATTAACTCTTTTTTTTTCTTCTCCCTTTCTTCCCTCTCACGCGTTATGAATTTTTCCCCTCATACTTACTGCATGCCATCATATGTCATGTGATTACTCAGGCAATGTGAGTTTCATTTAGATAAGTAACTGTACTGTATGTGATCAGAGGCTTGCATTTTTGTGGAGTGATGCCACCTCCTTCAGCACTGATCTGATGGGGAAAGCCGGTGGATTATCAACACCCCCACCACCACCACCACCACCACCACCACCACCTCAATCCACTCCCCCTCCTCCCTCTACCTCAACCCCTTTTACTTCAGCCACATTTCTTTAGAAATTGTTTCCATTGTAACAGACGTCAGAATTTTACTTTTTTTGTTTGTGTCTGTGCATTTGTGCAACTGTGTGCGGTCTTGCTTGCATTTTTGTAATATTTCTATGGCTGTGCACATATGTTGGTGTGTGTATATGTGTCTATGTGCATGTATATGCTCCTGTGTGTGTGTGTGTGTGTGTGTGTGTGTGTGTGTGTGTGTGTGTGTGTGTGTGTGTGTGTGTGTGCGCTGTCTGTCCTCATATTTCTGTGGCTGTGCTGTGTGTGTGTGTGTGTGTGTGTGTGGGTGTGTGTGTGTGTGGAGGAAGGCTTGGTAGAGGGGTGGGCGAAGCTTTACAATGGTCAACTGAAAAGAACCATTCTTTTATTCAGCAATTAACCCCATCTGGGTAAATAATACGCTGTTGTGCAGCCGAGCCGTCACTGTTATACGCCGAGCCCTGAACCCGAGAGCACTTCAAACAGCAGCCGGTCACCCAAACGATGACAAGATGCTGCAGAAACCGCTTTTCACAAAGTATATAATGCAAAGTATTGTGTTTCACTGTACAGTTTTAGAAAAGCAGGGGATACCCTAGAAAGAGCGAGAGATGGAGAGAGAGAGAGAGAGGGGATAAGGGAGAGAACGAGGGAGCGGGAGGAAGAGGGCTAAAGCACCGGTGATATCACAGATAACAAGTCTGGATGCACTTACCTGCCTGGAAACCTGATCTTATTATTTTAAATTCTGGGGGCTCAGGCAATTATAAACAGAGAGCAGGGGACTCTGCAGCGGGGAGGGAGGGGGGAGGTGGGGGTGGCTTGGTGAGGAGGGAGGGAGGGAGGTATGGGCTGTCCCACTGCGTGGATGTATGGTGTGAGAATTCAATTTGCTCATCTCCTGTTATCGTAACTCAATTTCCTCTTTCACACACTCACACACGCACACATGCGCACAAGCTTGGCGGCCCATCCAGTCGTCTGACGAGCGAGTGAACTTCCTCAAGGAGGAGTGCAGGTAATTACCGTCGATCAGGGCCGCTGCTTTCCAGATTTACGGTGAGAAGGAGTTGAATCTGATCCGCTGGACGTGAGAAACGGCGAGGAGAGGTGGGTCAACGGCATGGAGGGGCCCGGGGCCTCATTAAACAGGGGAACTGATCTTTCCACAGAGATCGGGGCCTATCAGGATCCCCATTACGGTTCTGCTCCTGGGGGCCCCGTTAGCTCCACACCCCCAAGCCTTTTGGAATGAGATTTGGCTTGGAGAGTGAGCCTCTTGTGTAGAGCGCATAGCACAGGGACTCATGGACACACGCCAAACCACTAAGGGATGCAATATTGGTGTCAACTGTCACCTCACCTCCTCATACGCCAGCAGAGGAGCTGCAATATGCAACTTTTTTCACATTAAATGACTGTGTGTGTGCATCTGGATCTACAGGTGAAGACATGGCTAGCAACGATGCTGACGGACAGAGTGTATGAACAGCATTAAGACACTGAAAGTTAGAAAACTGGCACTTTTGTCTCTAAATACTCGTCAGTATACAATGCATAACCAATATCCATCTCACTTAATGGTATGTGAAAATGACTACTCTAATATTTTTGCAGCTGTCCACACAAAGTCCCACAGAGATGATATGTAATGTGTTAGTTGGTGAGCTTTAACACCATTTTTACATGAGAGGCATCGCGTGAGCAGCACGTTAGCACAGCGGCAGCAGCTCCCGTGATGCAGCCCCTCAAGGATGTTTGCACCCGTTAACACAAATTCAGCCAGTCCCTGAGAGTTCTGTGCAACCTTGCAATGTTGTCCAATCACCAATCACTGCAACTTTACAGCATATTTGATTAGTTCAAACAGGTAAAATATCAATTCATTGTTGAGCTCTGTGCAGTATCTTGATTCCCTCTGCCTGTCATTCTTTCTGTTTATCATGAGACTACTGCTTCAGGACTGCAGCCCTGTGCCTGGGACAGAGTCACACACACAGTGACAGGGCTAACTGTTAGCATCACATGGCTAATGTTACCTAGCAGTTATTAACAGGTTAAACAACAGAGTCCAGCTGTGTCGGATGTTAACCGCTGCTGCAAAGCTTTGTCCCAAGTGGCATGACAAGTAGGGATGAGTTGTGCTGTGTTAGCTGGAGGAGAATCCCTCATGAGGATGGTCCTTCAGCGCTGCATCCAACGGCATCAACATTAGATTGTCTGCAATCAGCTGTTGATGCCCCCTGACCCTTCCTGTCACAGATTCTAATTCTGTAGAAAACATTGAATATTCACAGTTGTAGACTCTGAGACCGTAAAAGCATTTCAACTATTTTTGCAAATTTTCCTTGCCCCTGCGATTTCATTACAAAAATGTCTACAAATATTGCAACATGCATTACATCTTATTAGAAAAGCTGACATAAAATCAGGCATTTCAGGCTGCAACAATTCCAAAGAAAACCCACAAAATTATGCAGGGACTGAATTATGTCTACACAGGATGCAGTCGAGCACAGTATTGAGTGTGGGTCACCCATGTTTTGGCAGCGTTCACACACAACCAACACCAACACACTATTACTCTAATTATGCTCACAAAATGGAAGAAAATGGACTCAGAGCCTTGGTTCACATTCATTGCATTCAGCGCTAGTAAAATGCAAGCCATTATGCAGCCTGTAAAAAGGTGGATTAATTAATACAGAAGCATATAAGTTCTGTCAGATGCATGGGACAGATGGCAGAAGTGCTGCATGTAAGTTAAATGTTCACCCCTACTTCCAGGCTACATGCTAAATTAAGTTAACCAGCTGCTCACTCTGGCTTCATGTTTAAGGTAAAAACAGTGGTATGAATTTTCTTATCTATCTTTCAGCAAGGGCCACTAAATTTTCCATTGATTTTCGTTTCCAGGTTGCCAGATACTGACAGTTTGTCATGGCCCCTCTATGTCTCATACTGACGTGCATGGCATCCTTTGGCATCTATACGTGAGGCACAGCTGACGCCTTAGTGAATCATGTTGTAACATGAAGTTAAGGTTGTCAAATGGTCACGATTAGATTTAGGCAACAAAAATACTTGGTTATGTTTTGGGTGACCTATGTCAGTTAAATAACTTAGTGTTGGTTTTTGCTTTCACATGAGGTGACATTTGATTTTATATGGGACACCAACAGACCTATCCACCACCCCTCTCCTTCATCCTGTGCAGAGTTTCTTGCTGTTTATAGTTTGTCAGTTGTTCTGAGCATCAGATATTGCAACGAAAAGATCTGCATTAGAGTTAGCTGAACACCCAAAGCATCTGACAGAGACACCACAGGGTGTCTTTAGTGTCGATATTGCATGCTGAGGGGCAGAGACACAGTGTTGGTGTATTGTGGCCTGTGGTCATACTACTCCATTGATTACAAACTCCAGCTGGTTCTCTTGTTTTCATCTGCACTTTCTTCTTTTTTGCGTGTGCCTTTGTAAAATTAGAAAAGCTGCAAATGTTTTCACTCAAGCTGAAAAGTTTTCAACTTGAGCAGACTCGTCTTTGTTTCACTTTGTGCCACCCAGAGCGAACCTACATGTTTTCAGCTTAGCTCTCTGACTTTTTCTGCTGCCCCCAAATTGCACTTGATCTGCACCATACCTATCAACAGGTTTCAAATGAGCTGTGGGTATATGTTTTGAGCATGAACATTTAGGACAGGGGTCAGTGGCAGTCACACAGTACGCACACACAGACACACAAGCTCCTCGTTAGCGTACATTTGTCATTTGACAACAAAAATACATCACTTAAATTGAGCGGTGAACACAAAACCAAGAGGAAGGCGAGTGGGATTATGTTACATGCGCTGGGGGAAGCTTGACTGATTCGAACAATAATAAAGCTAATTTATTTTTCTTTAATGAAAAATACTTCACACTGTATTTCGACATGGGGGAATAAACAACCGAGGGAGAGCTCTTGTGTTGCACTCTCAGCTGTGTTTGTGTATTTCTTGCTTAATCATGGTTGGCAGCGTGCTGGTGTTCTGTTGTTCCCCCGGAACTAATCTTCTCAAATCAAACATCCACAGAAATATCAAAGCACCGATGTTTCGTATGTTTTACTTATCAAGTTGCAAAATCTGCAATCTGTGGACGCCTCTCAACTTGTGTAATTCCTTAAGCAAATGGGTAAACATCCTGTGTTTACGAAGCAGATAAATCCCTTAAAGTAGTTCATTCCATTCTTGATAAAACATATTTAGATATAGATGAGTAGCTGGCAACACAGGCTGGATGTCAACACTGTAAAGGTCTTTAAAAATGTTTGTGCGGTGCTGGTTTTTAACAGACAGCCAGCTCTTCAGCGTCCTGACAACATGATGCAGCAGTAAAAGCAAAAAAATAAATCTCCAGCAAAGAGGCCTTCCCGACTGTCCTGTCCTCTCTCTTCATCCTGCAGTTTATTATCTAATCAGCTCGGCCCTTAGACACACAGCCACGCTCAATGGACCCAGACCACATGGCCAATAGAGTACCCAACAGACTGTGTCATCTCAGCCCGCTGAATCAAAAACAAACACGGGGGCTAGGTTGATTTTTTGAGGAGACCAGGATTGAAGGAGAAGACTTCCCACCGTCCTGTACCACTTATTCAGCTTCCTTTGCACTTCTTCATTTACATTTCCGTCTTGTCAGTTACACATCATGTTAAAAATCTGCAGTGTGACAATTGTTTTATTGCATCTTAAACTTTTACTTTGACTCACACGCTATGTGTGGCATCAGAGGCTGTTTCACATTCTAAATAGCCCGCAGTCAAATCCCCACATATTCACACACATTCACACACACACTCACACCTCCGGATTACCTCAGAGCAGAAGGGGGACTGAACCCGACAACATCACAAAACAAGACAACAGGCACAATTACAGAGCAGCCTGGAGACAATCCCGCACTTTAATGAAAGTCCAGTTCCCCCTGCCCCAGGTAAGTGCTCAACGTGATTGTATCTGTGAAACAATTACACTGTCACAATCAAAGGAAGCTGCCTTTAAATGGTCTGTCAAGGCCCTCGGTGGGGCTAATAATCACTCATCTCTTTCCCACTGTGTCACTGAGGTGCTGAATCCTCCCTTTGTTCTGCACATTACCTGCCTCTCAATAGACTGCTTGGTGTTACACTTCAGGCACTTAGATGGCCACGCTTTCAAAGGGGGGCCAGGGCCCTGAGGGTATGCGAGCTTGGAGTAGATATCCAACAACCAGAATTACCAAATCACCCCTTTTTCTCTCTGAGACCAGCTCAGAGCTGGATTTGTTGAGTAAACCTTATTATTCTAGCTTGTGTTTTTTATACCGCATTCCCTTGTCATGTCTTTTCCTGGGCCTTTTTTTTCTTTTTGGCTAAGAGGCCCAGAGGTAAGCTGTAATCCTGGGAGCAGTCAGCTGCCGAAGGAAGATAATACCCTCCCTAATTTATAGAGAGTTATCACATATCCTCGTCGGAGCATAAAGTGCATCCACTTACATCCAAATGCCCCGCAGATTTCCATTTTCCTCCTTCCCTTTAAGTTAATACCTGTTTCATGTTTAACATCAATTAAAGGTATAAGGGTAATTAGAGAAGACATGGGAGAAAAAGAGGGTATCCTGCAGTTTCTCTTCCACAGTTTAATGATTCGCCAGCAGCCCCGACATGTGGCATGTCTGGAATGTTTGTCCCTCCATTCAGAGCATGAGAGTTATTGTGTCAGGAGAGGGAAGAAAGGGATCTATGTGGCTATCTCTATGCACACACACACACGCGCGCGCACACATGAGCAAATTGTGTTTGAGTGTGTGTTTGCACTGTGTTTGTAGGCTCCGTGCCCACTGGTCATTGTAAGAAAGGGTAAAGAGAGGGTTAGATGGTTTTAAATGATCCGCTAGTTGATCCGCGTTGCCATTCTTGTTCACGAGAACCCCTTGTTGCAGCTGGTTTTGGTTTCCCTGATTCATCACTGTACAGAAACACACGCAGTAATGGGTTCACATTTTATACCTTGTTTTTTCTTCCTCGTCTCCTCACTTGTCTGTCCTCCACTTCAGGGCACCAGCTCCGACTTCTCTTTCCCTCTCTTTCCCACTCTTCATTCACTCTGTCCCTGGGACACCCCATTCATTTATTTTTTATTAAACTTCAGCGCTCTCTGAGACTCATTTCCTGCGGTTCCTGGTGGAACAGAGAGCACGCTGGGAGTTTCCCAGAGACTGGCAGGGGTCGGGAATGATGCCAGAGGAGCAAAGCTGGGGGTTGGTTTGGTTTTGGATGGTGAAAGAGGGAGGGACTGTCGTTTTGGGAGTGCCCTGTCATCGCAGAATTTATTAGGATGACTGCTTTTCTCCATTAGCCAGTGACTGCATAAAATAAATAATAAACTGCTGTTTTGATATTGTTTCCCAATAAAAATACAGACATTGGTGTGCAGAAGATAAAATAAACAGGGGGAGCTACCTGCAGGGTACAGGAAGAACATCCCAGGTGCAGGCATCCTGCCACAACCATATAAACCAAAGCTTTGCAACCTGATGGCTACAGGGTCGATGTGTCTAGTGTTGGTTCACATATAAAAGTTTTACACTCCACACAAAAAATATCAAAACAGACAAGCTGTTTAAAGTTTTCTTCTTTTCCTGGTTTAAGTTAAATAGAAGGTGGCAAACAATGGCATGGTTAATTATCGCCACCACCTGGTAAGAATGTGGTTGGATAGATAAACCATTTTGTTTTGTTCTATACTAAAGCCAAACACATGATACAGGTGTTGGTCACATATCTGTGCTATGGTAGTTGGTATATTAGCAGCTGAAATCACATCACACTGCTGCTGTTTGTTTCATGCTTTAAAACCAGTAAACAGATCGACTTATCATTTCTTTCATATAAATATTTTATTTAAGGAATTGTTCCTTTCTTTTTTAAACATAAAAAAGAACAAATAGACACGAGGGAGTAGAACAAAATTAAACGAATAAACTGCCTGTTCACGGAAAAAGTGCACAAATGCATTTCAATCCCTAGATGACTAGAACATCTACAAGTGGACTGACAGGCAGAAAAAGAAGCCATGGCACGGAGACCAGGTGAGGTTGAGGAAGTCCCAAGACAAAGGCTAGAAAATTAAAATCCTGGTGGATCAAATCACAATGCAATACAATACAGTCTGTTGAATAAACATTTACCTTAGAAGAGTAAAACTTCTTCAGTGTGAGAGACTGAAACTCAGCAAAGCAGATCTTGGAGCAATTTGGCAGCTCCTGCTTGCAAAACTTAGTTTGTTGACTCAAAAGTCAAAGAGCAGCATTGTGTATCAAAATCTAAACTTTTGTTATTTTTTTCCTTCTTCTGAGCGTAATGATCTGTCAGATGGCACATTAAAAAAATACATGCACATACAGTGCGTAAAATGGCTCTTTTATTGATGAATAAACTGAAAAAAGATTCAATTTTTCAGCATTAGCTTTAGGGAATGTATTGCTAACAAGGACCACAAATAAATCAAAAAACCCACCCACTGTCTTATTGTTTGCAATAATCTTCATTAAGCAAACAAAATTTAAGTGGTCAGACCTTAATCAGGTGAGCCTGTCTACAAGTTGTTGAAGGTAAATGTGAGCCTCCACATTCAAGTTTTTAACATGGCCCGCAAACACATCATTTTTTATTGAGACAAAATTTTTATTACTAAAAACACCTACAATTTATTCACTACAAACCTTTTAAATTTGTCCAGGTCATTTATTTATTGTAAATGTGTTCACTAGGTTTTTGCCACTAAGTTCAAAGATATATATGATACATTGCTAACTTCTTGTGCCCAGATATGAGACCACAAAGAGCCCGATTACACACTTAGCATACACTGAAATAGCCTGGATTAGAAAATTGTTGTTCTGTTTGATTCACATCTGGTCCGTCTGAAATTTTTCCTCATAAATGCAACATCACTGAATTAATTTTAATGTGCACACACATCATACTTCTGATGTATGTGTAAATGCACATGGCCATATATGAAAATGAAATATATGTGTGTGGGGGGAGGTTCAGTGTGTGCATGTGTCTGTGTGCACATGCATGGAGAGAATTAGGGGGTAACTTTAGCAGTTTTATGAAACATGTACAATAAGTAACATATAATGTTGTTTTCATGGTTCTTAAATGAACCATCTGGGTACTTGTTGGCACAGACCCCAGTTTTTATGAGGTTTATTTTCTTTGCTGAAATAGTGTACATTGCACACTTGGGCAAAAACCTTTGACACAGGGGACCCAGACAAGCATCTGAGCAATCAAATTATCCCAGAAAATGGTTATATATGAAGTGCTTGGGGTATTGTTTGCAAATTAGTGCAATAACAAATGCATCAGTGTGACAGGCGAGTGCTTTCTGCCTCAACCCTCAATAAAACACTGCTGCTATGGAGTAAAGACTTCCAGACCAGTTAGTGTTGGGTAAGCCAATCACAAATCTGCTGTTTGGCTCTAAAATAATTATGGAGTCTATTGTTTATACATCTAAACTATCAAGCATAACTCTGCGGGAGACTGTCCTCCCCCAAAAAACAACACCATAGGTCATTTGTACAAGCAGCAATCTCTAGTGACTGTGGTAATTATGACGGGAACAAAGGAGGAAGTCAGGTGACATTGTATAAAGAGCAACAAAGTCCATGTAGGAAGGTGGTTGGGGTGAAGGGATGGATCAAACCCTGTCACCAAAAGAAAACGTTAGCATTGTATGTTCCTGCAAACCATGGGTATGTTACATTTCATATGAATCATATTAACGTTTCTAAAGTGACATGGTGTATGAATTGACTTTGTCATCCAGAGGTGAAGGGGATGGTGCATGGCGTGATACTCAGCAGCAGCACACCACTGCAGACCAGAACTGCCCATTGGTCCGACAGCCCATTGGTCTGACATCCCATTGTTCCGACCATATTAAACTCATTGTTCCGAAGTCCGTTCCGAAATCATCATGATGCCCTATGGTTAAGGTCTGGTTAGGTTTAGGCACAAAAACACTTAGGGTCAGGAAGAGATCATGGTATGGGTTAAAATGAAAAAGAAAGTGACAAACACATAAGCCGTGAGCCTGCTTCACCTCAAGCCTTTCCCAGCTGACCCAGAGCCGGTCGCGGCGCACCATCAAGGCAGAAATACACCCGCCGGGAGCCATTCAGCACTGTGGACCGTCGGACTAATTGGATGTCGGACCAATGGGCTGTCGGACCAATGACATGGACCCTGCAGACCATTGTTCAAAACCAGTTAGCAGTCCTTCGATGTGTTTCCAGCACTGTTTGTGCCACCAAACGTAGGACATTTAAGCCAAAAAGTATTCTTTTCAAGTGTTTTTTGTGCCTAAACATAACCACATGTTAACCACAGTGTGCTGAAACATAAAGAAAGTAAAGTCTCAACATAACTGCTATGTACAAATGTAACATATTAGTGGTTTGCATTAACGTAAATGCCAACATTTATTCTGGCGATTGTTTTTGCCAACAAACACAGGACTCTCACCCAGGAGACCACTGTTTGTGTCCTGTGTAAAACCAAAAGTCACCTTTTAGTTGTTTTAGCTTACTTACACGTCATGTCGGCATGTTACATACATATCGTCATGTCATCATGTAACATCATGCTGTCACATATTGCTTAAGAGATGAAGTGACGTGACGTGACGTGACGTGACGTGACATGAGTACTAAGTTAAGTCACATAACAAATGTACTTATTTTGATCCAAACCATGATTGTTTTCAGAAACTTTAGCTGACCGATAGGGACACTAATTTAGGAAAGGGGGAGGAACAAACAACGTATGTGGTTGTATAGGTTGGAGGACTTATTGTTCTATTTTTTCAGCAATCTTGACCTGAAAAAGAACATTTTGATTTTGCTGTACTGTACCTAATGGGAAGAGCAGTTCACTACATCTCTGCCACTGTGACACACTGATGAGTGAGAATCATTTGGGTATACAAACTTGCACACCATTTGAAAATGTCACATAAAACTTTACGCTTGCTAAGTTAATTACAATAATGCCAGTCAACCAGACTGAGATGTTTGAGATTTAGGAGTTTAGGAGTTACAGGCATGTTTAACGAAATGTTTCCCCACAACTGAAACAGATGTTACTAAATGCCTTAAGTCTTTCACAGGTAACTGGGTCAGCTGTAAATGTCTATGAAGAAGAAGTGAATATAATTTGGATATATCCCAACAAAACAATAATCACCCCCCAACTCCCCCTCTTTGAATACCTCAGTTTAACCTCCATTCATGACATGCGGTGCTTACGAGAGCATTCATCATGACACAACAGTCTGACTTCCTGTCTCTGTGCTGACGGCAAGCTGTTAACTTAATGAGATGCATGCTAGCACTGAAGGTTTTTGGGAGACAGATTGGGCCTCCTGCTAACCGGGTCCACCGCGGTCGGACCTCACCCTGGCAGCCCTGCAGGCGAACTGTTTGAGCAACCTGACCCTCTTTGCATAATTTAACTCTCTCAGTTGGCAGCCGTACCCTCACAGGGTAAAACACAGGCTTATCATGAAGGCTTCAGTGAAGGAATGTGTAATAATAGGGCTGATAAAGGTTATATTATTATATGAGAAAATAGTGTATATTTGACAGTGGTTGCGCTTAAATTGGAGTCTGGGGAGCCGTATAAGAGGCCTTGAAGTGGCCCTAAGCAATGTGAAATATAGTGTAATATAATTTAATAATTCTTCTAACTAATTAAATAGTACAAAATGCCCTCGTGAAGCTAAATTTTGGGGCCCTGAAGCTGCCCTGCAGTGGAATCAGAATCCAAGCTGTAATTATAACCTCATGCAAAAGTTCCTACATCAGTAATATTTGGGAATGTTAGCTATCATGTCATCACAGGAGACTAAGAGCTGAAAAGCACAGCTCTACATTTCCAATGAAAATGTTTAGCCATCTATTAGCCTACACAGGTGTTTTCGTAGACTCATGCAATACAGAAAATCAAACTTCAGCATTAAAGTAAGATGTATTATAGTGTATAATGTCACTGTAACATGAGCGACAACTGCAGATACCTGCAGCTGAGAAAACTTAGTGGCGAATGGAAATAAATGAGAATCTTGTCTCTGTTTCCCAGAAGCTTGATGTGGGCCGTTTTTATTACTTTGTTCCTAATTTCCAGGTTGGAATTTCTGACTTTACATCATGTTACACAACACAATGTGCTCTGGAGATCAAAGACATGACTGCTTCATCTTGATCACGATGATAAGACATTGCATGTAAACAGTAATCTTTTGTTGAATTGAGAAGGCTTTATTTTACGATAGTGCTGTGAACTACCAGCTCAAAGTGAACAGCAATTATCTTTGTCCATTTTGGCTCACATTTCACATTTTTCCTCCAATTAACTCCGGTGCTAACACACTACATATTGAGCAGTTTCGGCAAATTGTCTTTATTTTTTCTCAGCGATCTAACCCAAACAGGAGATTCCATTTATTTTCTTTCAGGGAGAGTGTATTCTCTGGGATATTCTCTGGCACAGGGATTGTTTGGAAAGGAGTTTCATTTCGCACCCTCCTCCTCCTCCTCCAGTCCGAGAAGTGTCCACTGGTGTGAGACCATGTCTGATTATTACTGCTGTGATTCTGAAAAGCTTAGCAGCAGCGGCGATAAGCAAAGATAGTTTTATCATTAGAGCACTGCAATTCACACTGATAGTATCTATCCCTGCCTTACTGCTCTGTGTACAATAGACACTTCTATTTTGCAACAGTTTTGTCTTTATGATTGTGCTAAAAACAGCCAGGAGGACCATCTTTGGGTTGTGAGCATTTATCACACTTAATCCCTCGTTAAGATAAGAACTGTTTCTAGCACTATAAAGGCTGGTAAAGATAAAAGATCACATTTTGTAGTGATTTCTAAAAAGAGATTTCCATTTTATTGAGTCACCCCTGAGTCCTTTGTGGCCTTGCAAAATAAAGATGTTCATCTTGTGTTTCTCCAAGAAAAAACGTCCTGGTTCATGCAGGGACGTACGTAGGAAAACACTTGGCCAAAAATATCTTGCGTTGATTTGTTTCAGATCAATGGGTAATAGATGTCATTAACCTACAAATGTGATATATCAGAGCGCAATCGCTTGCAGCTACACAAACAACGGGGAAAACAGCGGTGGAGTAGGTGTTTATTGCTGCGCTATTTATTTTACAATGCACTTTTGTTTTAGAAGTTGGAAGTCTGCGAGAGGTTTTGGAGGGGGAGAGGAACATCGATGTTCTGTAATAACACAGCTCTCATCACACAGCCGTTACTCAAGGCAAATATTTTCACTGACAATAGACATGAGTGTATGATTAAACCACAATTAGATTCATTTGACCCTCTGGTTGAGCCAGACTTCAGCCTAAGGTGGGACACCACACCGAGGACATCGTATGTACTCACACACCCCTCCTCCAAACTTGTTCCAAAGCCTGTGTGAACCCTGCGAGCTCCCTCCTCGCTGCTCTTTTGATAATTATGAATTATTACAGGCTGGGGTTTTGTTAGTAACTCTCTAATTTTGCAGATCATAATTGATCACAGGTGTGGCGTGGGGAGTGTTTTTGAAGTTCTCCTCTTTTTTTTTTCCATCTTCTTCTTCTTTGCTTTAGCAGTGAACCGAGGTCGTCTCCCAGGCAAGCCCCTGTTGGAGAGCTTCCCCTTTTCTTAATTCCAGGCGTTCCTTCTGTGTCTTAGACGAGTTGATGTCCTTTCATCCTCCTCGGTGGAAAGGAGGACACCGCTAGCGCTCACTGTCAGTCCAGCTGGGATGTGGCGCAACTCGCTACATTCCTCTTGTTGCTCTGGTCACTCAGGGTGTGTGAACATGTGTGTGTGTGTGTGTGCTTCCCCTCAGCAGAGCCTCCACAGAGTCCTCACAGCCAAACCATTTTGGGAATGGCTGGAGAGGAGGGGATATTGGATTAGAAAAAGGCTAGGGATATAAATCTCTCAGTGAGGCTCTCCAGTCTATCTCCCATCCAGAGGATTTATGATGTTTAACAGAGTCAAATAATAAAGAAGAGAGAGAGGGAGAGAGAGGAAAAAAACAACTTATGAAATTGTGCCTTTTTTTCTGAATCTCTTTTTGCTTGGCTCTGTTCATTTGAGTCCAGCGTCTCACTGCTCTGCTCCTTGATTGATTGTGAAGCCTGCGATTTGTGTGTGCTGTTTTTTCCAGATGATCTTCGTGTTGCCTTTAAGCACAGAAAAAGCAGGTGATGGGAGGAGGGGATGGAGGGAGGCCTAATTGATAAACCCCCAGTTAGATAAATGTGTGTCCGCTCTGGGTGGTGAACGGTGAGGTAACCAGCTCCTCCCTGGAACACATTTTCGCCAATTTATGTACAACTAAATCAATGGTAAGTATTTCCAGTTTACCGTTTAATTGCAGTCAGCTGGAACATGTTGCATTTTGACACGACAGAGCAGGAATCACACACACACATATACGCAGGACATTCTGCGGGCAGTGTGAAGGTGCAGCAGGTGTGCTCATGCTCGGCACAGTTCATTTCAGAGCCATGAGTCACGGAGACTCAGTCCTTCCATCAGTTCAGCTTTTTAGTTGTGAGTGTGATGCACAAGATTTTTGATAAATGTTGTGTATGTGTTCTCATCAATGTGTCCTCGTATCTAAAGAACAGAATAGTGAGTTTGCCAGTGATTCCCAAAATGACATATATGACCTTTGAGCGAGTACAGTGACAGGTGCACGTATGCCATTTGCCTGTTATTCCAGAAACCCAGTATTACAAAAAATGTCCTATTGGACCAAAAGCCCATTTGTCTGACAGCTTGTTATTCAGAAAACACCTATTGCTCTGAAAATACACACTCTCCCTATACTTGTAATATACTATGGCGAAGACATGACCTTCCTGACTCTGCCTCTGACTAGCCTACTCTGATATTCTTACCCTAACCCTAACCAATCTCACTCTTCTTGCCTACATCTAACCAACCTTACCAATAAAGGCAACAAGTACTAGCCAATTAGAGGCAGAGTATGGCTGACATGCCTTTACCAAAGTAGGAAAAAAAACTGGCACCCGGGATGGTCTGATGATCTGTTCAGAAGAATGTGTTTTCTGAGAGCAATGGGCCTTCCGATTAATGGGTGTTTGTTTTTTTGGAATAACGGGTGTTTTCCGTGATAACTGTCTGTTGGACAATTGGGATTTCAGTTCACTGGGATATTTTTCTGACTGTTGGGGTTTCGGAATCATTGGCTGTCCCAGAAATGCCGAAACTACATGGTTAGGTTTAGGAAAAGATCATGGTTTGGGTTAACATAAGTATGTCATGTAACTTTGAGTTGTAGTTTACAGTTCTGAAGAAAGAACTGTTGATTCTTGAGTCTTGTTCCCAGTTGTCAAATACCGACAACCTTAGGTTGGTAGATGGACTAAACCACCAATCCAAAGGCTCGGTATGTGATGACCAGGGGATGAGACTCAACAAGCACCTGTCTTTTTCCAGAATTACATACCACACTATAAGTTAACTTAAGTACATTCTGTATATGTCATGAGTTAACTTACGTATGTAAGTGAAAATAAGTCAGTGTTAACTTTTGGTCTCCTGGGTCAAAGTCCTGTGTTTGTGTGACTCATCCATCCATCCCAACCTCCTGCATGAAGTTTGTCGCTCTTTATACTAAATCACATAACTTCCTTCCATCATAATGACTACAGCCACTAGAGGTCACTGCCTAACAACGGAAATATGGCTCGCAATAAGCTACTTGCACAGATGACCCATGCGACTGTTTCTTGGCGAAGGACCTTCTGGTTGTCACATATGCCTGTGTGTGTGGCAGTGGTAAGCAAGATATGGGATTTAGAAATCAACCACTTTTGCAAGAGTCAAATTAAATGTGAGCAGCAGTTGTGATTGGTTGAAGGGGGGCTTTGCCCCTGGACCCCACAATGAGGTATCTATTACAGCAACTACCAAATAAATGTTCTTTTAATTAGCCACATTTATCTTTTTTTTCGCCATGTTTTGACAGGAACTCTTACATAAACACACATCAACAAAGGGAGGCAGACCAACAAAATTCATGGTCATTTTTATGTTTGACAGCGCCACTTGGAACAATAACATCTGTGACCCTGGTCCAGTATGTTTTGGTTGGTTATGGTTTTCAGTTTTACCTCTAATCGGGCCTTTGCAGCACCTGCAGTGGTTCTGGGAGGAAGGGAAATTTAATAGTCAGCTCTTGCCAATCATGTGCACATCATTACCGGAGTTGTGTTTTGTTTTTTTTCTCCTAAATGTTACATAAGACTTCCCACAGTCTGAAAAGCATTTGAATGGTAATGTTCTGTTTTTATTTGATCCAGTTGTAATCTTTCTAACTGCCTCCATCTAAATCAATATGGTATGCAGCTGGAAGCAAATTATTTTGTTGACAATGGTTGCTTGTAAGTTTGTCAGCGTGATCATTCTTGCAGGGGTGTGTGTGTGTGTGTGTGTGTGTGTGTGTGTGTTGTCTGTGTGGTAATCTGGCTAGTGTTTACAGCAGGCTGCTCTGCGGTCAGACAGCTGATCTTGGCCAGGAGAGAGCTAGCCTACAGGGACAGGGCTGCGTTTGGTGTGGTGTGGGCAAACTCAGAGCGGCACAACATTAAAATTCTTGCTTGAACATAACGTTTTTGTCCTGTGAAGTGAGAGGGAGGGGAGTGAGTGAGTGAGTGAGAGAAAGGAGAGGAGGGGAGGTGGGGCAGATGTGATGAAACCCGTAGCCCTCAGCTTTGTCGCCCCCACTGCAATTGTCGCACCACTTGCCTGTTCTCCATTATGCCACATTTCCATGTAGTTTCCTGTCAGATATAAAAGGCTGGTGTGAATTTTACTGAACCTAAAACCACGTGTGGACATATTCCCCACCTGGCCTGGGCTAAAACAGTTGGCGAGGCGGAATGTGAAAATGTACACCGAGGCGGGGGGAGATGATGTGTTACACCAAAGTGTTTCACAACAAACACTCTCACAGCCATCAGACTGTTAGCTGCAGGGCTGTTTGGGCTTCTTTACAATGTACAGGTGCTGAGAAGAGGAAAAAGGCGGCGGGCGGAGAGGTGAGGAGGAGGGCCTGTAGTGCCACAGACCAGGTCTGCCTGCTCGCCCTGATGGCGTAATGGGAACTGCCAGCTGTGGGCTTAATTACAACATACAGTGGTGAAGGAGATTGGTCCTGTTTTTCTTCTGGGACACACAGCTTAACCGATGTGTAGAGTCCAGTGTTTTTAAGCAGATGAAGGGCATCGCTGAAAGTTCTGCATCAGCGGGAAGAGGGAAACAAGACCTGTCTTAACTTATTCATCACATGGAGCAATAACATGCAGCCAGCCATAAGCCTCAAATATAAATCCACCATCATTTTCCCACCTTTTTGTCTAATTGTCTTTTATGTAGGCAACAGCATAAGCATGCTTGTATTTTGGAGATTTTACTTTTTGTTACTGCTTACCTAGAGTGAGACAAATCCAAAACCGTATGCATATCTGTACATGTTTGGACTCAGTTCATAGATGTCTATGGGATTAAAGCAGGGCCACTGACATGACAACTACATGCTGTAATTCAGATATTTATAGTGTCAGTGATTCCACCATGAACAAACAAATAAGATCATGTCTGAGCCAAAGCAGCCTAACCTCGTCACTGTGGGCATGCATTGTGAAAATAAGCAACCAAAACCTTTCTTTACCATTATCTGTTTTTCCGTCATAGAGGAAAATTTATTTAGTTATACCTGCTAAAGACTGAACTTTCTGTATCACCACAGCATCACTTTCAGCAAATCATTACAGTTAGAATTTTTCCACTTTTGACCATGACCCGTCTAGGTTTAGTTGGCTCTATGCAAAAAAAAAAAAAAAAAGTATATTGTTGGCCCATCCAAATTGGTATTTACCCCTTAATCATACCTTTCCTCCAAGAAAATCTAGAAAACGAATGATAAGATTTCAGTGAGGTCTACAGAGTGTGATTCCTAATATATTTTGGTGTGCCTTTATCCCTACTTTACTACCACCATCAGAAACAGAGTCTCTTGGAAGTCTCCACTTGTACTCAAATAGAATGATATAAAAATTTACAGGACAGCCATGAAATTTACTGAGCAGACTTGTGCTTCCCAGAGGATGAACAACTTCACACCCCATGAGCTTTGCTCTTCTGCCAACATCAGGCGAAATTGAATACAAAATATCTCTATATGACAAATCAGCTGTCATTAAATTTCCCTGAGCACATTCATGCTCCCCTGAAGCGTATCCATTTCCTTTCTTCTTTTGACATCCTTGTAACACTTTTGCTTTTATAAGCCAACTGGCTAAACACTTTAAATAGCCTATTATCAGTGTTTTGTTGACTTTACTTAATGCTTTCTCATTGTATCATATTTTGCAATTTAGACTTTAAGGGTTATTTTGTATCAACACTTAATGGTCAAACCACAGGTCATCAAGTGTGTTTTATTTCAGAAAAATATATACATTTATCATCAATCTCTTCTACCTACAATGATCAATCCCAAAGGTCAGGAGTTGTTCAGGATGTAAAATACCGTATATCTATATCACATATAAAACTGATAGATTGGAAATCAAAGTATTAGATCATTATCGTGTGAGACAATCAGCACGAGGTAATGCACATGCTTTTAACATCAACACAGTCCATACTTCATATGACTTCCAGGTTGTGTATGACCTTGTGGCTCAATAAGCAAGCAGTGAGCGTAGCCCTCAGTGGTAATGTAGTGCTAGTGTAATGCATTGTGCTTGGCTGCCTCTTCTGAAACATTTCACTAATGGCATTAATGTTCTGAGTACTCTGGTCCTTTGCTGTGCCAACTGAGAGAGGAGGGGGAAACAGGGAGACGGAGAGGGGAGAAGTTGAGCAGCAGTTGAATCTAAGCAGATGGCACTTGTTTTACTTTCTGCCTGGCCATCTGGAGTTTACTTAAACTGATGACTTCATCATCAAACACTGGCCCACCAGCCAACTATGGCACTCACCACACACATATATACACACACTTACAGAATACAACAGCAGCCACAGAGTGAGTGTGTTATGGTGAAGTGCTTGAGAAGAGTGTATGCATGTGTACAGTGTGTGTGTGTCTGCTTCTATTTGGCATGGATTGCCTTGCAAATACACACAAATGTGTTTATAAGTACCAGGCCTGTAAAAATGTCATCCCTCTGTCTCTTCAGTCCTCATTCAGAGTGACATAATACTGGCCTCAAGGATGCCATCATTAATCTAAATGTCCCTTGGCATTTTCTAACTCCTCTGTCAACTACATAAAAACTTTAATCACTCCAGTCACTGAGGACTGATCCCTGTCCCAGCTCCACAGTCTCCAGGAGAAAGTCAAGAGCAATCAGTTGACTTCATTTACTTGGAAAAGCCTGTTTGTGACACCTGCGCTCAGAGACGTAAGCACTGTTAATGTACAAAAACAGAGCAAAACCACCCATAAAGCCACATAGATTTTCCCTAACAAGTTCATAAAACCTGAGTGATGTTAAGAATAACCACCTCAAGTAGGTGATGTATTTTTTCCCAAAACACGTCGGTGAGATGTGTTTAAAGATCCATAAACTTGTTAGTACAGTCAATCTTTTAAATCTAAAGGCTATGTTTATCCTGCCCGTTATCATTCAGGCCTGAATGTTTTGAGTCTTTTTAATGTGTAAATTGTGCTGTGACACATTTGCTAACAAGCATCAACAGGCTTTTTACTCATTTGCATTCATTCTTGCATTTGACTCACTGAGCGCTCAGGATCATAGAGGTCACAACATCATAGCATGCAACTCAAGGATCTGTTTGATTGCCTTATTTCCATTAATGTTTGTTTACTGACTCAGAAAACATCTACACATATAATTTGCTCAGTTTAAGCCAATGTGGAAGGAAATGAAATGAGTCCTTGAGACTGAGTTGGATGAAACCACTGTCTACCGAGGGCCGCTGCCAAATGGCTTCCCATAATAAGAAAGAGAACAAAGAGGTAAACAAAGGACATGTAGATTCCTCTCCTCTTCTTTCTGGTGTTTTATAGACTAGCTGCGAGGCTATTGCTCAAACCCAAACATAGAGGAATCTGTTTGTTGTGGTCATGGGCTTTTCAGGTTAAAGACATGATTATTCCCCATTGTTCTGTGTGTTTTTCTCATTGTGCTTCTGTTTTATGTTTTTTGGTGCATTTTGCAGATTTTTTACTGTAAATCAAAAATAACAAGGGACTTCAGAGAGTTGCAGGCAAGGAGGCCTCAATTCAGGTGGGGGCATGCAGATGAGAGAAACTGTTCT
This sequence comes from Epinephelus fuscoguttatus, assembly GCF_011397635.1. Classification (NCBI taxonomy): domain Eukaryota; kingdom Metazoa; phylum Chordata; class Actinopteri; order Perciformes; family Serranidae; genus Epinephelus; species Epinephelus fuscoguttatus. Next base: position 33,859,060 of record NC_064759.1, on the reverse strand, counting down.
GGGGAAATTTGGCCAGTATTTCACAATATAACAGCTTTGTTTGCCCCCTACCCCTACCCCTACCCCTAACCCATGCTGGCCTTACACCAAATTACTTTTATGAGGTTTCACTGTCTCAGACAAATTTCCAATGTTGGATAAAATCATTTTACCTCAGGTGGTGCACCTTCCCATGATCTTGATCATTTGGTGTAAGGTGGTCATAAAACTCAATCCGACTTGTCTTAACTTTTTCTCATCCTGACGCTCCAACAAAATCCATCTTCTTCTAACCACTTCATCCTCTTGAGCGTCGTGGGGGGGCTGGAGCCTATCCCAGCTGACATTGGGTGAGAGGCAGGGTACACCCTGGACAGGTTGCCAGACTATCACAGGGCTGCTGACAGACAGACAACCATTCACACCTACGGACAATTTAGAGTTATCAATTAACTCTAATCTGCATGTCTTTGGACTGTGGGAGAAAGCCAGAGTGCCCGGAGAGAACCCACGCTGACACGGGGAGAACATGCAAACTCCGCACAGAAGGGCTCCCACACCCAGGATCAAACTGGGAAACCTCTTGCTGTGAGACGACAGTGCTAACCACCACACCACTGTGCCGCCCCTCCAACAAAATCAAACATGTTTAATATTATAAGTTTCTAGTCTTGGCTCATGCAAACAGTGAAGTTCATTGATATGAACATTGTCAGCAACCAATAGCTGCACTTTCTTAAGCATTAAACAGCAAGCAGCAAACCGTGTAGATAGTGAACATGGATGGGAGTCTGGGGAGGCACAAGAACATGGACAATTTTTGTTTATCTAGTAATGTGGAAACTGGCGGAGTTGTGGAGTGAACATGGGTTGGTTTTTAATTTGTCATGTGGTCAACCAACCAACACTAACTTTAGTAGGAAATCTGTTAGTCGTCTCCCACTAAAATAGCACAGCTAACAAACGTAGACTGCAGCGAGTTGAGGCAGCAAAATCCACACATTTAAACTTTGTACACAGTTAAGTTTATCTTTATTGATTACAGTGATGCCAAATTACTAGGAATACTGTCCATATATGACACCTTTTATCTTGTGTTTGCAGAGTTATGTGTTTTTGCAGACACGTAAGGAATTGTTAATATGTGAAATTCCTTAAAGGGAGTTCAGCGTAATACTTTCTATCAGGAGCAGGATGCGAAATAACCTCAAAAGGAATGTGGTTTGCAAATAGTGACCCTACAAGATCCCCCAGTTTTAGCAAAATCTTATAGTCTGTGACTAAAAGATACATTGTCCCTAAATGTGAGACGGTGTAAGACTTTAGTCTATTAAAAGTCTTTTCAAAGTATTTTCAAAGTATTCTAATGTATGGTAGGCATATATCTGCAAGGCTATTGTTGTAATTTGAAATTCATTGCCGTAGTGCTTCAGCATGGCACATCCCAGATATAATCCAACACACAAACTCTACACTGAGATATTTTGTTTGGTCACAAATGTCAAACTTTTAATGAAGTCAAAATAAAAACATCAGTGGTCCATTTACTACTTTGTTAAATACTACTGTTCCAAAAGGTCAAGGATAAATGTCTATGCTCAAATTGAAGTACATTTAAAGGTACCCTGTGGAGTTTTGGGCCATTAGTAGGTAAGACTGGAAAATATATATATATAAGAAAGGAAACTCATTCAACATATTTGTTAGAAACACGCCATGTTTTTTGGTAAGAAACACTAAATGTAAACATAACTTTTGTTTGTTCAGTCTTTGAGCCTGTTGTTGTTTTGATAATGGTGACATATTTTATTGTGAAAGTCACTGCTATTGTGCTTCTGCAAAGCACAATCCAGAGATCATATGACACATAGCACTGTGATATTTTGTTTGATCACAGATGCCACATCAAATGTAAAACCTTTAATCAAGTGTACAACAAAAGTACACTTACTTAAGCTACTTAGTGGAGCCTTGATCTTAGATTATTTTGTTATATATACACTTGTAAAAGGCCAGGAATTAACTTCCATGCCCAACTTTAATGAGTCAGCTATGATACATAGAACAAAGCCCATTTTTAAATGGTGAAATATGTAAGGGATTATTACTTAAAAACCTCTGGCTGGATTCAGAAGTACAAGGAGTTAATCCTTTGCAGGAGTTTCTAGGCCAGCTGTCCAAGGAGTGCGCATGTTTCCCCTTACAGGCCCGTGGTGATGATGGTGATGATGGTGAACTGGGCTGCAGTTTGCCAAAGCCATGTTCACACTTTTCCTGCCACATTAGGAGCTGAGAGCAGAGCGCCGGGGTCGACAAGGACAGGACAGGCGTGGGCTCCCGGTGTTGGATGCCCTCACCGCAGTGATGCTGGTTGTTTGGCTCATCCTCAAGTTTAATGTTGGAGAGCAAATGTACAGCACAGGAAAAGTAGAGTTGATTATAGGCTGGCTGGCAGCTCCAGCTGCAGCTGCAGCACATAAGAAGAGGTGGCTGTGCTGGACTCTGAACTGGACAGGCTGTTGATTTCTGCCCAGGATGTGGGTACTATTAGCACGATTACCAGAATTTGTAGAATTATATTTGGTACAGCGTGTAGGGATATAAATATGTTTTACTGGAACTGTAGTTCAACGTGGATTAGAAATGACATTTTCGGTAAACAGATACTGTACACTGTATATTTGGTTTGGTACTCTTGTCAAACAACGCACTGCCTATAGATTTCTTCTCTTTCAATAAATACCACTTAACCCCCCTCCCATGCATTTTTCTTCAGAAACTTATATGATCTCCCCCAGCGTGTTTCTGGAGGAAGGGGTTGAGGTCGCCTCAACAAAGAAAGTGAAAAAGCTTTCAAAAGCATTTCTTTTGGCCCACTCGCCCCTGAACAAAGCCTGCTGTCAACTGGTCAAGGTTTCACTTCCTAATTACCTTCTCCTGGGGCACAATGGCCAGGCCGTTGCCTAACCCGGGCCACTCTAGACCCCTAGCATTCTTTCCCAGGCGACTGGCCCCTCCACCGTGGACCCACGGTCTCTAAGGAAGTGCTGGACACATGGTTAAATATGGCCGCCTGGTTGTACATCTCATCTGAGAGGTTTGTTTACTTGTAGAAGTCTGCAATGCTTGCAAAACGCTGGCAAGAATTAATGGCTCTAGTCATAAAACTTGGGCTGTTGATCATTACTGTTCTTTTCTCACAAAACAGCACTTTGTCTGGTGTATACAGTAAATCTGACCTAAATATGATTCTTGGTAATGATAAGAAATCGGATTTGCATTAGATCACATTCTTGGTGCCGTTTTCAAGCTCTTTTCCAGCACTAAGCTCATTCCTTGATTCATGTGCAACAAGACTTTTTAAGTCCGTCTTACCCGGGGTTAGAGGTTGACAAAAGTTCATGCAGCCTACCAAATAAGTCTGCATTGCTTTCTCTTTCACCTTTACTCCTCGCTACTGTAAAACCTTAAAAAAAAAGGAAGAGAAGAAGCCAGACAAAATAGAAATAGAAATCAGAGTGATGTAAAATGCAGCCATGGCTCAGACTGGTTCCTCATTGAGTGGAGTGCTGAGTGATTTTCATTGACGCTCCTCTGCCACCCAGGTCACTCCCAAGAACACCCAGACGGGAATTCCACGCAGGCTTATCTCACCGGCTCATCGACCGCCACCACCGCAGAGGAGGAGGAGGAGTGGAGGGATGTTCGGACTGAGGGAAGGGTCAAAAGGGTAAGAGGGGGGTCTCCTCTGTGGCCTGGATTAGGGGTTAGAGGAAACCTGTTGTTGGGGTAAGCAGTTCAATCATGTTTACCAACAATTGCTCTGGGAGATAGCTGTCAGCGGAGCGTACATGAAACCTCTGCCCAGAGGAAGCTGCAGGCCAAGTCACTGAGGAGCAACAGGTTGCAGGAGAGATAACGGATTAGACAGCCAAGACTATCAGTCCAACTCGTGTGTTCTTTCCCACTCAGAGTCCCTCCATCTGGGAGAAGCCAGGGGAACGCAATGGGGGTAGAAACAGTGTGAGCTAATGCTTCATTAGGTCTTTACAACTATAAGCCAATGTTTTTCCAGTTGAGGAGCCACTTACTTACTGCTCAAATCCACTAAGCCCTTCATGACTTTAGGGGTGAACAAGATAAAGTCTGAACCATTACACTTCTTTGTAGATAGTAATTGCTGTACTGATTCAGGTGGTTGAACACTATCACAGTTGTAATACCACTAAAAAATGGAAAAACAAAACTTTAAATCTATATTATCCCAAGTTATGCTTCCATTTATGAATCACAGCTATCAAAAAATTGACAATGCTGTTGTATGAGTATACATCCAGCAGACACTGAACCACTTCATCTGAAGTTGTGTTTTCGTCCACCCAACAAAGTCCAACATTCACTCTCCTTGTGACTCTTTTTTGGCCTTCCGCAACGCCTGAGAGAAATATCTGAGTCTTTAGCTGCTAAATGCTCAACTATGTTCACCAGCTAGGCGCTATCTTTGTCTGTCAGCTGTTCTGTGCTGGACAGGTAGCACACTGTGAGTTTGTCAGCCCAAAATTCCGAAGCCCGATAAATCTGAAAAATGTCCCATTGAACCTAAAGCCCATCTCTCCGACAGCCTTCACGACATTTCTCAGCAGTGTTTGAGCCACTGAGCCCAGGTGTATTTCACCAACCTGTCCCTGCTTCTCTAGCGACTTTTACTCAGCCAAACGTGGGTGTTTTAAGCCAAAACATGATCTTTTCCTAACTATAACCAAGTGGGTTTTCTTCTGGTGATTGGGTTGTCTAACTGCAGGGAGTGAGTATTCTCAGAGAAACTGGATTTCGGACCCATGGTCATTTATTTTTGGGAGAAGGGGCTGTCAGAGAAATGAGTTTTCGGTCCACTGGGACATTATTAATTCTCTGTGAGTTTGCTATTATGAGCACCCCCTTTAATATTACACATAATTCATACATGTAAAAATATTGATTAGTTTAATAATCAGCTAGAAGTAAAATATAAAAATGTTCTGGTGCAGTGTTTCAGCTTTTATCAGTATCAGCAGGAATGGCTCATCGTAAAAGCAGAATTGGTGCTACAGGTTTTGGCCAGTGTGTTCTTAAATGTGTCCCCCAGTCAACACTTTCACCTGCATGTACACACTGACAGACACCTGTCTCCCCTCTTCCCTATTCACCTTTTATTCTCTTCCTTATTTGTCTTCTCCTCAGGCTGAGTAGATTCCTCTTCACTCTCTTGTAGTAAAACTCTTTTGGAACTGACTCTGAAAAAATAATGAAGGAATTAACCCACTTACAGCAAAGTCCATTGAGTAACATGAAGATCAATCTAATGCTGACTTACTGTACCTTATCAGAAAACCAGAAGACTTGAAACAAATATGCAGCTCGTGCGCCAGATACCTTCACAGGCAATTTAAAATGAACTGTGAAATGGAAAAGCAATCTGTCACTTCAACTGCTGTGAACACTAGCATCAGGAGAACTGTAACTTACAGTCCATCAGGTGGAATATGCAGTAAATGACATTTCAGGCTTCGCACTTCAACATGAAAAAAACAAATACAACAGTCTCTTTGTTACATCAGCACATGTAAATGCAAATTAATACAATTGTAAGCTTGCTAAAAAAAAATGTCAAATGGTAACTCTTTAGAGCGTAGATCAATCACAAGCATCTACCCTCAGCAGGTCACACCAACACATACTGTCTTTTCTGTTTCTGTGTTTTCTTCTGTCTCTCTCTGACTACTCTAGACTTATACATATTGTCTCTCATAAGTCCTCCATTATGAACCACCTGTGTTTAGCCCTCCTGCAGTTTCAGCCGCATTTCTCCAGATTTAACTGTTTAGTGTGTTGAAAGACTTTGACCCAAACACAGCTGAGCCTAAATATATTCAAAACACACAGGTGCAAGTAAGAGCACTTCAAGATATTGTTACCTTTAGCTTAAATAAAAATTATAAACCCTGTTTTGAAATAAATAGTTTGACCTTGTAGCAAATAAAGTCATCTGCTTCTTGCGTTAGATGAAAAGATCGAAATCCCTTTTGTATCTGTATAGTGAATATGAAGCTAGCAGCTGGTTAGCTTAGCTTAGCATAGCATAAAGACTCGAAATAGGGGGGAGCAGCTCGCCAAGCTCAGTCCAAAGTACAATACTACACCTTCCAGCATCTTGACCGAGAGCACTGACTTATGGAGTCTTGTCATCACTGCAAGGTTGCTAGGCAACCAGTGAAAACTCCCAGGAAAGATAAACTTCCATCCACACATTTCCACTTTTCCAATTGCATTCAGTACATGACTCGCCCTTATTAAAGGTAAAGGCCTCTTGTGAATCTGTCATCCATACATCTGCACATTCAAATCATCTCTGGCCTACAAACATTTATGCACACAGAACTGAAAACGATCAGCTTTTAAGGGCCATGCATCCTCAGCCTCATTCCTTTCTTGGTACTGGTACATGGGGTCATGACCTCCATTGCAGGAAGGATGAGGGTCGACCGTGTGTCTATGTGCGCCTGTGCAGTGACGGCACAGTGGGAAGTTGACAATGAGTGTTTCTGACTTGATAACTGATTTGCCCCTGTGTTCACCTTTAATCTTTGATGGGTCTGGCCAGTGGAAGGGTCACAGAGTGGTACTGTGGGATTTAACCCAAAACGACTCAATGGTTCGTCTAAATCCCATAGAGAATTCTGTCACTCACTCACAAATGCCTACTGAAGTTTCCTTCATTTTCATGCTCCTTTTAATTGTGCATGGTCCAGAACTTGTGTCAGAGCCTCCATAAATTTGAATACATGTCATTGGAATATTGCTAATATATACACTGCTGCTGCGTAAAAGCAACACTGGTTACATTATAAGTAATGGCACCTGCTTTGCTGTAGCTGAAGGAATGTATTCATCAAAGGGGTCATTTGGACTGTAACCTGTGCAGAGTTGCAGAAATGTGAGTATGACTAAGCACCAGTGCTGCACACATTCTGTAGTGCTGCCATTTTGCACAACTCATAAAATAAAAATCCATCACAGAATAAAAAACAACTGCAAATTATCACTTTCGCTTCCTCTCTTTCAGCCTCATAGTAACTGCAGTGGTGTAAAACTCCTGAGTCACTATCAGTGAGAGGGGAAGTTGGTTAATGTGTTGACAAGATGGATGTGGAGCAGAGAGGCCAAAAACAGCGAGGCAACAACCAACTTGGCTGCACCATCCCTCACTGATCAAAACCATACCATTAAAAGGCAAGATAGCTTACTTCTTCTGGCTGGCGAGAACAGTTCAAATCTAATTAATCTTCGTCGTCTCTGACGTCGAAAACGCTTTCATTTGTATAATTTCCTATTGAGTGGGCCATTGTAGCCGCAGCCAAAAAAGAAATGTGTTATTCATCCTCATCGCCTCCCCTTTACTGTATGTTCCTCCCCACTTCTTCCGATTGGACCTTCCTCAAAGATTACAAGGATGTTTTGTTCTGCTTCATGTTACAATCTGCTGCCGGTGGGATAGCCACGTTACACTGCTGCTGACAGTGGTCAGGTCTGGTGCGTTCGCCGCACAAGAAGTTCAGCAGCTTCTCCCAGTTAGATTGCGGGTCGATGTTTCTGTAGGATTAATAATTTCGTGAGAGACTGATCCACTGGCCAGCTATATTCTCTAGGTGGTTGTAAGTTACAGGCCTCAAAATTAAAAAAAAAAAGTGCAATTCTGGGTTTCACAGTGGAGGAGAGCATGTATTTGAACAGCTGCTATAGTTGCTTCTCAGCAGAATATTGATTGTTATTATGGGATAACAGGCGAGTTGTAGCGTACAGAAAGCACACGCTCTGAACAAAAAAGCCCTCCGGAGGTTTGGATGAAGACTTGTGTTATGATTTGATGAGATCCCAGAGATTGGGGAAAATGTGCGTGTAAAATAAAGAGTGACAAATCATTTTACAGCTGATTGTTTCAGGAAAGACAGATTACAAAGGAATCGGCGTATACACAGATCTGCATGTTTAAACGAGAAGTGCCATTAGGGTGCCGGTGGAGAAGTGCCACCTCTCCGAAAAGCCCTAATGGCCGCGGTTGAGCTTTCATGTGAATAATGCTGTTTATATTAGGCCTCAGCTCCTACATTAGTGTCCTTCAAATGTCTACACCCTCGCAGCCGTTTGGCATTTCGAAATACTTCACAGGCTTCCCATGTAGAGTCTATTATCTGGGGCCGCGCACCAGTGGAAAGTGTGTGTGTGCGTGTGTGTGTGTGTTTAAGTGCTATAGCGCAGGAGTCATTGAAGGGCTTCATTAAAGAATGGAAAGTATGTAGCCATCTCTGCAGGCTGGCCCAGCAGTCTTTGCTCTCACCTGCACCATATATGCCCAGTTATGGCCAGAGTCAGACCCCGTTGAGTAAAACAAACACTGCCCCCTACAGGTTTGGGACTGCCTCTGCAACATATAGGAAAGAGCGTGAATCTAGGATGAGGTGGAATTTTTTTTTTTTCCAAAGTCAGAAATTCTGCTAAATTGACACAAACCTACACACTTGCATGACTCATAAAAACATACATTACCTCATAAGTTGTTTAATTATATACTAACATAACAGCAAACCTGAAGCGTTTCAGTGTTTTCTCTTCAAACCCACAAACAGATTTTAGTCCCTGCTTTGCACTGTCCCTCCCACAAATCTGTTTCCCTTTCCTTCATCATTCCCAGTTTGCTCTAACTGTTTTCAGACAGAACAATCAGTCTTCACAGGGTTGAACACACAGGAGTCAGGCAGGCCTCCATCATGGCCGCCTTCCCAGAGTTTCTGATCACAAGATATGAGTGTGCGTGTCATCAGTCCCAACTTTATAAATGTTTCACACGCAAGCCAAGCCGCTCAGCACTGCAGACGGATCCACACATGTAGATGTATTCATTCACAGTCATGTTCCTAATATCCGATTGCCTCTTCTTGTGTTTTTAACATACGCCAACGCAGGGCCTAATCTGTAAACGAAGCGTGGGAGGAAGGGGAGCGCTGCGGTAAGAGAGTTATTTAGGAACAAAGCATGAAGTGCATGAGCAGGCGAATGTTTTCAGGTCAGGTTTTGGTTTGACAAACTCACATTAGAGGTAGAAGTCTAGCAGCAGCAGAGGCCAGAGAAACACCACGCTGAGAAGACAGACGATGAAGCGAGGGCCGAGCAGCAGAACAACACGTGCAGGGCGTTAAAAAGCCCATCACAGTCAATCAGGCGTCAGCCGCTAGTCAGGGAGGAAAAGAGGGGAAACTTTACCCCGGCTCTGGCCCTCCTGAGTTGGCCTGCTGTGTGCAGCGTGGGGGAAATCCACTGGATGTCACATACATCTTGATTTTTATGAATGCTTTGATAGCTCCCCTAAAGACACTCCCATGACCAGGTGGAGGGTATTTATACAAGCGTGTCAGACAACCAAAAACCCAGGGAAAGGATATTTGCTGATCCCCTTTGCTCACAGAGAGAGAAAAAAGCTTGCGGTTATTCTAATTGCAACTGGAAATAATTATCTGGCTGTGGACTCTGGGAAGCGGGTCACTTGAACGCACCCTGCCCTGATCACCAGGTGTGAAGGGTGGATTTTTGTGACTGACGCACGGCTGTCCAGCGGGACACAAACCTGCATTCCTACTGTGAAATATGTGTGTATTGGAGTGTGTGTGAGAGTTAATGCGTTTTTGCATACTCAGTGGTAATATTTCATATGAAGTCTTTCGGATGCACTGAGTGTAAATTACAGTAATGTCAACACGTTTATTAAAAAAAAGACCATCAAGACCACATGAGAAAATGATGTTTTGTACAATGTAATTAACTTTACTATACTATATTACTATATTTTTCCATCATTTCTATTAGATATGATAACTTTGCACCCTCCAAGGCTTTTCTGAGATTCTGGAACAAGGCCACACCTCTACAATGAGGTTCTACAGTGCAAGAAACAGGATTTGAAATTCAGTGGTGAAAAATACAGTCTCCACTGTGCTCCTCTACCATGGAGAGCAATAAAAAAAATTGGATAATTTTTTTTGTTTCTTTGTTGTCCCAGGCTAAGTTATCTGTTTGAACTTAAATGTATATTTTTGCACAAAGGTGGGTGCATTCACACATGGTCCTGCATATGCACAGTACCCTCCTCACCCCTGATAAATAGGGCTCCCTGAAAGCCACGGTGTAGTCTGCAGACTGCCAAGAAATGGATGGCCAGGAACCGGTTGCACCAGTTCTTCACAAGTCTAAACCAAGTGGCAACCTCCGGGGCTAAATGGGGAAAAATGAAGACAACACAGATGTGCCAGAAACTGCAGTTCTTCTAATGGCCACTTGAGGCTGGCTCCAGAAGCCAGTCAATCCCCATAGACACCCATGATAAAATGCCCAACTTTACAGCAGAAATAAACATGTTCACAGCCTGGTACAAAAAAAGGAGTCAGATTCATCCTCACAACTCCACCCTCTCATCCAAATGGTCAGTTATGGATCCAAAAGACCCGACCCGGTCTCACTCCAAAATTGGCAAAATCCGGCGTGTGGGCAGTGACTTCCTTCGGCACACACCATCAAAGAAAGCCCTTTTTGCGGTGGCATGATATGTGGCCAGTCACCGTTAGAGTTTACAGCACCCAGTGGCATCAGGGGAAACGTGACAGGACAAGAACTAAAGACGACAAAAGTCTGAGTTGGGCAGGTGGGAGGGTTGTTGGACGGGTTACTTTCAACCAGGAGGGCGGTGTTCACTTCCTGTAGGATTATAAAGACAAACCCTGACCTTTTTCCTAAACCCAACCGTGTGTGTATGTTGGCAAAATGTAACCGCGTGCATTTGTTATGAAGAAAAAAAACAGCCAATTTGCAGTGTTTTACCAACATAGTGCATTTATTTTGAAAGAGACTATATGTAAATGGTACATTTCCTGTGAAAATGATAGTGTATTTTGCAAACAGACAATGCATATGACAGGCAGAACTTGACACTGCATCCCAGAATATCAACAACCAACGCACCCAGGGTACCTTGGGCATCATATCTGGAAGTGGGAAGTCCATGACCAAACACTAATATGTGACGAGGTGACAGTGAGGATGCACTGAAAGACCAAGACAGCTAAAATACCGCACTCAAGGCTTCAAAATGCGACCAAAAATCAGTGGGTGATGCCATGGTAACTACATCCTTAATTTTAAAAAGGGGCCTTGTTTGCACTTGCATACATGACCGGTGTCTGTAGATCCGTAAATATACGGATGATGCCACTAGTGTCCAATGCAAGGGGCTGCATTTCTTTAAGGATGGATAGAACCCTGATAGAAACTACGTAAGGTGAATTTTGTCTGTTTTTCACTATCCAGTAGTTTGGAATATGCGCTCGGAACATTACGCAGACAAAAACAGGACCAATATTCCATGGCAAGAAATAAATGAAGATGTTGGTCCCCCAGGTATGTAACTTTTTTAAAAAAAATATTTCATTTAAAAGACGTATAAATGGCTGAACGAGTCATAATGACAATCTGAATATAAATATTTTAGCAGAATAACATTACTCAGATTCAAAATATGTTCAAACTAGATAAACAAGTTATTTTTATTCATACAAACTCACTTGACAATCAACACAGGCATCTAAATTGAAGAAAATAGCCTTAGCTAGTTAGCAGCCTGTTAAGTAAGCTAGCAAACTGTCATACGTCTTTCCAAAATCTGCTGCAAAAGTTCCATTTTTTTAATGTGGTCGGGACAAATCTGTACCAAAACATTACAGAGGGAGCAGTTTTGCAGGCACATTGGATATCACCGAATGAATGGACTTCTGGTTGACTTGTTTCCGTGCACGTGGAAACAAGGTGTTGGGCTCACTTTAAGTGAGGTAAAGTAACAGACCTGTCTTGTTTATTATGTAATTTCTGATGAACAGCTGCCACTGTGGCCATATGTGACAATATGGGATGCTAATGCTAATGCTAAGACATGATAACAGTAATCAGCAAAATGTCTGTTACAGGGCAATGTTTACTTAAAGTTTAACATGAACCAACATTAGCCACCATTAGAATGTGGTTTTAGCCTTTTGATAAATTCAACTTTTTATTATTAAGAGGAAATGCCTTATTTCCTCTTAAAAAGTTAGTCCCACTTTAATGTGCATGTGAACATGCAGCCTTGTGTGCATCCTAAGGTTTCTGATTGCACTGACATATACACACATTACAGAGAACGCACAAGTGTATGTGTGGTGGGACAAAAAACAGCTGCCAGTCCAAGGGTTTACAAGAGAAAATTTCAAATACGCCTCAGATCAAATCAAAAAGCACACAACTATGTAAGCCAGTTCCCATTAGTGCAGTAAGGCCCAAAACTTTATTGCTTCCAACACTGCAAACGAATTCCACGCATTGTAGTAGTCAGTGATAATTAGCATCTGTCGAACGCCTTCAGTTTCCACTTAGCTCTTACATATTCTGTATCACTGCACGATAAATGCCTTTAGCTCGTAATGGTGTCTGTGAAACGTGAAGGAGGGTGGAGGAGGTTATGATCTGTAAGAATGCTCTGTGATGTGACCACAGCTTACATTATTCATAGAAATTAACACCACTGCTTAGATGATGAGAGTAAGCTGGAGGAGTTTTAACTCCTTATCATATGTAAGTGAGGAACACATGTTTAAGGACTGTTATTTATGCATAAATCATGTAGTATTGACAGCTTCAAGCTTTATCTGAGAGGTGAGGGAATTGGAGGCTGAATGGGAATAAAAAGATCTCGTGAAATTTGAACTTTTTCTTTCCTCATCCTGTGTGAAATAACACGGGCACAAACTACTCCATTAATAGGTCATTTTGTTTTGAAGAGCTCATCGGAGAGCAATGAACTCGGCCTTTTAAATCGAAGCTGCGGTTACAGAATGTGCACGAGCACGCTTTTAAATGCACAATATGTTTGTGTACATTTTTCCATTTTTTGTGCATGAAGTATATGCTCATCTACAGTGTAGCTGTATGTTAGCATTCCTCTGCTCCCTGGTTTTGTAACATGGTAATTGTGCAGAGCGAGTACCAATGTGCCAGGTCTCAGTTTAATGAATCCCACCTGTAACACATTTGCACATTCATTCCTCTCCAAGGAGAAATCCTGTTGCCAAAGCAAAGCCTGAGCTGAGTGGAAGTGTGCGGCTCTGCTGAGCGACAAATCTTAATAGTGTACCCAAGATGGCTGCTGATTTTATCAACCCATTTAGAACCTGTTGACTTGTAAGGGCATATGTTTGTAATCTATATTTGTGTACATTTACTACACTCAATGCTGCACTCAGCAAACAGGCGAGGGAGGAGGACAAGAGGCCTATGGAATGTCAGAGCAAGTTGGTCCTGAAACCCTCTGGCATGTGAAAGGGATTTCACAAACATGAGTACATCAAATGATTGATTCAACAGCTAATCTCTCCACAAACTGTATACATACCAATATCTTAAAAGATTACTAAACCATTCATCTAGGGCTTTTCCATGAGCTCAGTATAGTGCTGGATAACGTATTACTCTCACTGCAGACATTTATTTAGCATTCTTCTCAGCAATTCAGGATTCAGTTGCTTTACCTGAACCTCACATTTAACGTGGAGTTGTAGTTAAGTAGGGTTTTTCATCTGTAAGAAGGAGGTCATCCCCATGTTCCCAAGGTCAAATATTACCTTAATACAACACATATGACACATGTAACATACTGTCTTTCTGGTGATTTAAAAGATTGACAAATATATATCTATTTTTAATTCTCTCTTGATATAAACGATGGGAGATGGACTTTTCTGAAGTCAGATTTCAAGGAGTATAACATTATTACAGTACAGTACTACATTACAAAAGCTTAACCTAGTGATCTCAACTTACTGACCCAGGGAAACATATATTTAACATTTGACCTAGGGTAAAAAAAAACATTACTGAGATTGTAAAACCCTATGACAGGTCTTAATATGTCATATTAAGAAGATATTGAGCTGTGATATCTGGGAAACATAGATTCGCTCCTGGAAGAAGTGCCTAATTGCACGAACAAAGTTTTAATCATCTAGTCGAGGGCAAAGAAAAACCACCAAATTAGTTGGATTAGCTTCGATCATCCTCCAGCATACATGAGAATGCAAGTGTAAGTTTTCCTAGCTGCAACAATGGCACAAATAGCCATATTAATAGCCAAGTGTGATTGTAACTGAACCTTTATAGCATATGTTGGACTTGGACAAACTTAACTCCAAGAATTTTAAAGCAGTCTTCTGTCTGATATTACTAGCTTACCTGTAATCATTTATTGGTTTACTAGACTGTCACTTGCTAACTGTTTAGCCTCCAGAGAAACTCTTGGCTGCACACGTAAAATGTGTCCCAGGTGTGTTGCAGTTATACAGAAATAGTTCTGCCTCTTAAAAAAAAAAAACAAGAAAAAATGCCCCAAAAAGGCACTTACTAGTGGGGTTGCCAATAGGCTGGCCATTGTCCACAATGGGAATGGCCGCCCCTTACCACCCTCAAATCCACGAATGGAAATAAGACTGGAGCTGCACAGCTAGAGGGACAAGATGACCAATCAGTCAACAGTGCAGTGAGTCAGTTATGTTCTCTATGCTTTAACGATTTGTGGTTCTGAGATTGGAGATCAGTGAGGCAAAACACAACATAAAGTGGCCCACGTCATCACAAGGCCACTGTTTGTATTTTAATAATGTTTCAGTGTAAGCCTCTCCTAAATTTGTTACCCAAGAGCTTTTTAGCCATGGTAGCCTTTACCTCTTAGCATGACCTGTCCACCACTTTGGGGAAGATAGAAATATCTCAACAACATGAACTGTCATTAAGTTTGATACCTAAAGCATCCCCTGACTTTTCCTCTAGCGCCACCATAAGCATCAAATGTGTGGATTTAGAGTGGAAAGTCCCAACAACAATTGAATGTACTGCCATAAAATGACACACATATGTAAATGCTGGTATAAATAGCTAATGTTAGCCAAAAGTAAGTGGTCACTTGAACAAAGTTGCAGTATGCAGTATTATTAAGTTGCTTAGGTATACTTGTTTTTATTTTTAATGAACAAGAGACAAGGCAGTGAAGATACTTTTTATCGATGTCTGTTTTTGAGCCACAACGAAAGCCAAAAAGTGATCTGCAACAGACAGTCAGCTGTGTTGTTTTTAGCCGGTTTCTGGAAAACTTATAAAACAGGTTTTCACCAATAGTGAATCCCTGCAACCACGAGAGGTCCTTGAGCATACAGTCATAAATGTGCACACAAAATATGAGGCTTATTTTTACAGTAGTTTGTGACATTAGCTGCGGACAGATAGATTTACACACACACTAACACACACATGCACATGATCCTCCCCGGGCTTCAGCCTGGCAGAGATAATAACCATCAAATAATAATACAGTAATTCAAAACTGACACTTTTTCCGTATTTGCATTCTGTTACTACTTTTTGCTAGTAATATTTTACTTAAGTTAGTAGGTGAATGTAGAACTTTTGCTTGAATTGTACATTGTGGTATTGATAAGAATCCGAGTACTCCTTCCAACACGTAGGAATACACAGTAGGCTATATTGTAATGCATTTGTAATTTCTCATTTAGGAGTTCCTAACAACAGTTTAATGAAGACACTAAAAACCCTGATGAGCCATGTATTTCTGCTTCTTGATGTCATCATTCAGTAGCCTTTGTTGCTCTTTTTCCCAACACATCAGCCCCTTTGCTTGTCAGTTAAAACTGAGTGACTCACGACTGTTGCAGCACTGTGCTGTTGCTGCTCTTTTCAATAATGTTGCTCCCAGTTGGTGGTCTCAGTAATGAGCAGCGGGGGGTGGGTGGACCACACTGAATGAGATGCCAGAGATCTTTAGCTGCGCTCCTTCAGGGCCTTTTGCATTTAGTAACCCTGAGCTCATAATTGTGTGACTAAAGCAATTGTTCTCTTAATTGAAGCCATTCGGGGCCTCTGCAGGCTTTTCCCGCTTCCCTCAGGTGGGACTCAGGTGATCATACAAAACTTTCAGGTGGGAGTCAGGTGATCACTCGAAGGCACTGAGAAAAAAAAGGGATGTTTTCATCTTGTTAATCATGCTTGCACCCTTGTTTTCACAACAAAATATCTACAGAGATAGTTAGTACCAAATGTATTCTAAAGTTTACCCTTGTGGAGGTTCAGGTGTGGAATTTAGCTGATATCTTCATGTAAACATTTCCTCTATGCACAAACATCCAGTACTCTTGTTCTGCTGTTCTGACATAGTAAATGTTACTGTATATGGGCCCTTATCTTGTGCACCACAGTTATAATAGCTCATAATATGCACTGCTGGCTCATAAACACAAACATATGATTATGAAACTGTACACAGGTAAATGACCCGATGTCACATCAGAGGTAAGAATCCCAGTGCAGGATTTACTGCAGCTCTCGGTGCAGCCAGGACTTTTAATGTGGTCAACTGTAGAGTGAACGAGTGTGATAAAACAGAATATGTGAAAATGTCTTTCTCCCCCTTTCAAGATCATACTTCATTTATGACAAATTCTCAGTCTGTTTCTCTTATTTTCCTAAACTTGATGTCACAACTATCTGGAGTAATGGATTTGGAAACGTTTGTTCCACCTTTAGTCCTCAACACATGTGAAGCACTTGTGTCTGCAGAGCACCATTTCACCTTTAATTCCTCATTCTGAATAATTCACAAGCCTGAGGAGTGTTAGAGGGTGGAGGAGCCAAAGCATATGTGTAAAAACAGTTGACACACAAAGAGAAGTCGCCCCAAAACTTGCAAATGGAAAAAAAAGGAATCTGCTGGGGCCAAGGTTTGTTTTCACCTGAAGCAGTCATTTATCTTGGCTAGAGCCCAACACTAAACCACTGTGTATGTTTCTATGGTCTCAGTGGGTTTGTGTGTGCACCACAGCCACTTAAAGTGGTGGGGGGAACTGCAGATTTCAGTCCTAATCTAGGAATTGTGAAACCGCACCATTTCCTTGCACTTGAGAAGTGCTTGGCATCTCATTCGGCTGCTGAGGACCTGTATACATCAGCTCAGATGGAGCATGCAGATGAGTTTAGGATGTATGTTTGTTTTATTTCACTGAGGTGAGCATGTGGAGGGGAAAAGAATGATAAGACGGTTGCAGCTGTAGCTTTAGCACATTTTCATCTACTGTATCAACAGCTTGAAGTAGTGGTTCTGAATACCAATGACAGGTCTGAAATTTTAACCTGCTCATGCATACCAGCTTAAAGAGTGTGTGGTTCTTAATAGTAAAGGGAAGAGATAAAATATCTGAGCCCAGTTTTCTCTGGACAAAGAACTCAGAGAACACCTTGGATAACAATAATTCAGTGGTCCCACTCAGATCTGATAAACATTTTAGCATCTCTCAGCTAATTTTTTTGGCTTTATATAACTTGTGATTTTACTGTTTTGGTTCACTCTCACTGCTGTCTGATAAACCCACTGTACACCTTCCTAGCACCCAACAGCAGACAGACAAAGTTAGCAATTAGCTGGTGAACAAAGTGGAGCATTTAGAAACACATGCGATGTTTCCCCTGGGAGGTGGTGGAGAACAAACCTGAGCCTCTGGACTTGCATTGCACGCAACCGTTCCTCCATGCCTGCTGAAAGTTGGCAGTTGTTTGCTAATATGTTCATCATATCCACTTTATAGGGCGACAGTATGTCATTGTTGTGTTAAAAGCTGTTGTGCTGCCCCCAAGTGGCCAAAAAAATCAATAAATAATTTTCTTGGGCGCTATAGTTTTTAGCAAACATTATTTAGTTAGTAGAACATTTGTTGGGTACTATTTTCAGCTCAGGATTAATACTCTAGTGAGTATGTGCAGTAGTTTTATATGTGTGCAGGATTGGCTCAAAATAAAGTACAGTAACTATGTTCATTATAATGACAGAGCATGTCACCCAGGGCAAAATGTGGCTCATGGTGTCCAGTTTGTGGACATCAGTGGAGCCTTATGGTAGGCTTTGGATACACAGACAATTCATGTTAATCGATTCAACATGGGTTTTGGTCTTTTTATGGGATTTTACAATAAATAGATAACTCCTATCATTCTTTTCTATTGTTACCACACCTCACATTTTAATCTGATAAAAAACTCCCTTTTACATAGAAATCATCCAACTTGCTTTCATGTTTGAAAAATGAGTCAATAGCATATTTCTGTCTGTGCTTCACAGATAGAAATTGCAACCATCCATCCTCCACTTAATTTCCAAACCTCACACAATACCATGACCAACTGTGTGAAGCCAGATTAGCTCAAATTTCCTCAGGAGATGTTACACAACATCATCAAAAACAAAGGCCTCAAAATGGGGATTTACCGCCTCCTTCCAGTCAACAGCGCCCTTGGGAGCTTCCTTGAATGAATCCCAGACTGCTCTGTAGCTCAGCTATCTCGCTGACCTGTCGTGCCACCAGCTACTTCAACCTGAAGACTACACACTCTTGCTATACAGCCACGTCCTGGCAATAAATCACTGGGTAGTGTGAACTTCCCTGGAATGCTTGTCGAGTTGCCAAATGATTGTTTGTAAGTCCAAGCAAGGTCCAAACCTTATCAGTGTTTAACACATCTCAGCGTTATCAGAGATGAAGCTGAGATAAAAGTGATCTCTTTAGCCATAGAATAGATTCCTATAGGCAATATCTCCGGTAACAGAATATGGAAAGGTGCATGGGAGGTCTGGTAAGGTGATGGTAAGCTGGTAAGCTACAACAGCTTCAAGTGTGCAAATTGATTCCATCACTAAAAGACTTTTTTGTGTTAAAATCAACACCAGGAAACACAGAGCTTTTGGTGTCCACAAGTGGCATCAGCAATTGTAATACATACAAACTTGTCAGAGCTAAATTTCATCCTACCAGGGATTTGGGATGGAAATGGTGAAAAAATATTATTGTAGCTCGTTCAACCAAGGAGCACTTGCTTGCAGCAATTAAGGCAAACATTTTGATTTGCCAGTCTCTGCGTGCCAACGGGATTTCTCACCCGTGTCCACATATGACTTAACACCAACAGGCCAAATCTGCAGGGTTGTAGAGGCTGTAAGACTTTTAGAGAGTTTCAATTCCACTTTGTGATGTAGTCTGAATCATCAAGTGTATTTTGACATGCAAATCTGGCCTCGGGCAAGCTTTCAGTTGACCCCTTCAGAGACTTGGGTGGGCTCCTGAAATACCTCCCTTAATTTGACATGACCTGATTTGGAGGATTTCAGTGTTATTACTCCTCTTGGACGTGTGGACTCACATGCGAGGCGTGAGGTTGAGGGAGGTCTTCTCAGAGCTGTTATGAGAGTTGATGTGAGACAACAGTGGACCGTGCCTGGAGCAAAAGAGAGGTAGAAGGAGAGGAGGAAAGAGAGAGCATTAAAAAAGAGGAGGGGAATAACATGAGTGACAGTGGGGAGTGAAAGAGGGAAAAAAGAAGAGATGCAGGGAATGTGGATCCAACTTGTAAAGGCCAAATCTGGAGCATCAGAGTTGTCCAGAAGTGTCAGTTTAACATCCCTCCTCTCTCGGTCTTACTCTCGCCCTCCCAAGCCATCTAACTATTGTTGTGTTGGAAGTCCCTGAGTTTTGACAGCTGTGCTTGGAGTGCTGTGACGGCAGTCCGGAGGGAAGGGTGTGTATGTCTGGCTGTGTGTTGTCTGATGGCTTGTAGTGGATGTGTGCAGCATCTTGGTTTGCAAATACTAGTGTGAGTGTGTGTGACTCTAGAGGTTAAGCCTTTGGGGTGAATACGTGTGTGTGTGACGATGATAAAAAATAATAAATTTGATTTATGCAGCACCTTGTGGACCTATAATGCAGCTCGGTGTTCTTTATTAGCAGTAATTTGACATGTAATGTGGCTACACAGGCAGAAAAGAAAGAAGGCATGAAAAAGACACAAGAGCCTCCAGCCATGCTAGTGTCTCCGTAAGGCTGTTTGAGGCTCAGAGATGGGATTTCTCGCACAAATTCACCTACTTCTAAGTTAGTCTGAGGGGGATGATTCCTTCAGTAACATACTATGAGTGTTGCTGGAGTTTTTACCTCTTTAGGCTGTGTTAGGCACAGCAGTGCTTTGCTAAATGTTAATATCCACATGCTAACATGCTCACAATGGCAATGCTAACATGCAAATGTTTAGTAGGCTAGGTTTAATATTTACCATGTTAACCATATTAGTTTAACATGTTAGCATGCTAACGCTTGCTAATTAGCACAAACACAAAGTACAGCCAAAGCTGATGGGCATATTAGTTAGCAAGTATCTGGTCATTAGCCTAAAGGGAAAAATCGTCGATTTTCAACCAGCTCTATGCATGGATGTATTAAGAGACCTGGATAAAGCGATGGAGACAGGAGCGCGCACATTCTTATGAAAGTCGTTCAATGGCGCATGTCTGTAGTATGAAATTACCTGCATGATTGGCACTGCTTCCACATCATTGGGCCCATAGAGCAAGCGCACTAGGGACTTCTGCCTGCTGAGCTTAGTACTTCCTGTTCAGCGCTCCCTTAACCTGTATGGGGATAAAATGATTTAATCTTTCTGCTCCTCTAGACTCTCCTAATGTTTTCACACTGAATAGATTAAATCCTGATTGTAAAACAAGTCAATTTACGGAGGCTGTGACACTCAGTAGAATGTATCTACTGATTTACAGTTGTCTCTTTCCTCATGTAAGTCTAAGGGAAAAGACTTTTTGGGCCCAATGGCATCACGTGACGGACTAGGAGGTTGTAATTCCACTGTTTGGCCACTACAAAAATTGTCTTCAAAGCCTGGCACACTTCCTGGGGACATGGCTCTACGTCACTGCAGTGTGGACCAACTCTGTGTCTCTCTGAAGTTGTCAGATAACAGCACTTGGGCAGTGACCTCTGGTGTCAGACAAGGATGAAAAAGTTGGTTGGCTTTATTATGAAATGGCACCTGGCGGCATCAGGGGGAAACGTGGCGGGACAACAACGTAAGTTAAGAGGGCAAAAATCTGAGTAGGTTGAGTGGGAGGGGTGGTGGATGGCTCCAACAACCTTGACTTTTGCTGGCAATTGAGTGGGGAGCTCGGGCATTTGCCACACAGAGGGAAGCACTACTGCCCACACTGTGGTGACACAGAGCTGGTTGAAACTTCCACTTAATTATGCATTCAACAGTTGTTGAAACATACCAAAAAAGCAAATGTTAACCTTGTGGTGGAGCTAGAATAAAATTCAAGGGGTCACCAAATTCGAATTCATCCTCTGGGAACCATAAAGGTATGTACAAAATGTCAATCAGTCCGATATTTGGTAAGGGAATAATTTAGTTTTGGCCACATGGGTAGACTGATCGACAACAGAGCACCACTCTGCACCTAAAAAATAAGTGGTACTGCCTCTGCAGCAGCTCAGTGTACATGCTGAGTTAATGTAGCCTACTGTGTGTGTATTTGAGTGTCTGGATTCATGTCTGTGCACATTCATGTTTCTGTGTGCACATACACATGCTTTTCACACAACTGATTTATCTAACTTTTCAATACCCTGCCTTAAAAAAACTGTGCAAGGATCCCATTTACTTAATGATGTTGCAGCTGGTATACATTTTGTCTTGACCGGTGTAGCTGAGGGAGGCGAGCTTGGGAATAAAGCAGGAATGTGTAGTGGGTGCTAGGCAGCTGGTGGCTGAGCCCGCTGGGTCGCAGGGAGCAAGGCTGGGCCAGCCACATGAGCCTCAGCTGATTCACACAGCCAATGCCATGCACACACACAGAGCCCAACCTGCTCGCCTGCACGTATCTACTGGCCAATCAGAGGGTCAAAACAGGATGTGTGTGTAAGAGATGGTGCTGCATGATAACTATTATAAATCACAGAGCTCCAGCATGAGTGGTTATAAAGCTTGAAGCTAATTTAAAAAGACATATTGTTAATCATCTTTAAGCCTGATAGTTTATTCGCCCACCCGGAGAGCTGCACACTCCTCTGCATAATTAGCAATAATCACTAGGGTCAACAGAGTTTCCCAAAAGCAACTGTTGAACACAAGTTGCTGGCTTTCAACATAAAACTGAAAAAGGATTGCAGAATACTGGCCAGAGTTCTTTCCAGTGAGGCAAGAAGTTATTGTTTCTTACTGTAACTGACTCAACACCAATTAGCTTCACATTGACCAGCTGTATTACAGTAATGACATGGCAAGCACTCAGGTATCAGACTTATCAGTCTGTCCATAGCTGTGTCGCACCATAAAATACTTTAACGTCCAAGGGCCACAGAGCATTTATAGCAGGTACTTTTCCTCCTAGCCTAATCAGCTGATGAGGGGTATGCAGCAATATTTCAGAAAGAATGCCCCGCACCTCCACTTCCTCCTCATCACTTCTTGTTAAATATAGGGGTTACATAACTACCACACTGGATTCAGATGAGTGTACATTTGCACCTAAAGGAGCTGAGCATCCATTTTCATCATCTAATTTACAACCTATAGTAACATCCTCAGGACCACACTGACCTGCAGTGACCCTCGCAGATGGAGATCAGGGTAAAGTCCGTGTTTTAGAGCCCTAGCATAGGTTTTTTTTTTGGGTCCTTCCCTGTTGTTTCTAGGACAGAGGGAACATGTGGTGAGTTGCTCTCACGTGCTGGAATCAGGAAACATTTTTCTTTTCTCCCCCCCCCCCCAGCTTGTCTAAGAAGCTCATAAAAGCGCAGGACTTCCTGCGGTCATTTAATGACACGGCACGCATTGTCATCAGCTGAGTCACATAAACACTCCCTGACATGCCAGCCAAAGAACTTGTGCCTACTTTATCACATGGCATTCAATTCCTTATGAATGAAATGTTTTTTTATATGCACCTGAAAAACTGTCAAGAAAATTGAAATCATATGTATCCAGCCAAGGAGGAAAAGGATAATATCTGGAGTCTGGATTATTCAAAGGACATAAAACATACACTTGAAGCAACATATTCCCCATACACATTTCCAATCTTCTGTGGGAAATTTGCTAAATGAGGTATAAGTAGTCAGCAATTTGCATGACCTAGTGTATCACCTCATACTATAGACCCCCCTCTGTCATCTGTTCTGTGACGCCCTCAACTGGTTACAAACGGAACTTCCTGCTCTGCAAACCACAGCTTCCTGCAGCTTTTACTGGCATTCATGTCGAAATAGAAACACAACATATAAATCATATTTTGTGTGTGTTCATTTTAAATTAAACAAAGACAAAATAAACAACAATTTCTGCTTGAGCACAACGGGTACTCTAAGAAACATTTTAACAAGAGCATGAAATTAGACCAGAAAATGTGAGTCACAAATTACAAATTACCGGGGGATTTAACCATCTGAAAGATATTTCCCTATAAAAGCATAAAGGTCAACTTGTTGTTTTCTGATAGTCTGCTTCTCATTGAGGAATGTTTACAGTAATTGCTGGTTCATAATTGGTGGAAATGTTAAGTTATGTTGCACATAGTAATAAAGTAGTCCATTAAAATGCCATACTTGGGCGATATGAGCTGGTGTATGAAGAGTTAATAAATACACGAGCACAATTTAAGATAAGGAAACATTAAAGTGCAGCATTAGGGAGACTTAGAGACACCTCGGCTGTGTTCACACCAGTATGTATTGGGTTATTAATAGTTGCTATGATACCCACATCCTCTCTGCCCACTTCTTTGTCAGAGCCTCCTGTGATTTAGGGCGCTATATAAACCCTACTGGGCCAGCCCTCTGTCCTTTTCTGGTTGCTGTTATTGTTGCGGAGCACAGGCCATGGTGTTTGGCTGCTCCAGCTGAGAAGAGAGCACCTACTGGGCTTTTCCCATGATGATGAGAGCCGCTCTGCTCGGCACCAGTCAGCAGGCAGTGAATAAGGGCCCCGGGCTGCACCTCCACTCTCTCCCTTCCCTGAGGCCCCCCCCCCCCATAACTCCCTCCTTGTCCTTTAAGTTCCCTCAAGTCGTGATCTGGCCCGTAAATTAGTACTGGGAGAAAAATAGGTTCTGTAAGATGAAACTGGGTTTCTGTGTGTATCAGCACACGACTCAAGGGAGACAAGAGAGAAGAAGCAGGCAGTAAATCCATTGGAGTCCACTGATAGCGCCTGTTTGCACAGCCACTGCCGCTTCCTTTGATCAAATGGCTGGGGGAGCGGGGGGTCGTGTGGCGCTGCCGAAGGTCAGCTATATATTACACTCCTAAAAGTGATTACTGAAATTCTTAAGTGAAACCATTCTGCTGCCAGGGTGTGCTCTAATCCCCTGCAGCGTTGTCTGGGCCGGGGCTGGGGCCGGGGCCTCTCTGTGGATCTGTGCGCCCAGCACTCCTTTTCCCCTTCCCCACTTGTGTTTTCTATCATCAGAGCAGGCCTAAAAAGAGCCCCTACATGGAAACATGGCCTATCCAGTTGCAATATCCACTGCTGGGGCTCGTAGGAAAGAGAGAGAGGGAAAGGTAGTGTCAGGAAACAGAAATATGCACACACTTCAAAGGCTGGGGCAGCAAATTAAGGGTTAGGCATTGGACACGACAGTAAGTGGCCTTTACATCAGAAACAGGGTAAACAATGTCTGGATCGTGTTTCGCTTCTTTCCTCTGTGTTGTTGCATAGACCCCCCGGCTCTGCATCTGCACACTGGCTGTGCTGTAGGTAGAGCACTAAAACAGCTCAATGAAGCTTTTTCTTTTTTACAGTGAACAAATAATTTTCATCAATTGAGCCATGATAAAATGTTTCGTATCTGAGCCACTGATGTGTGTAAACGAGTGGAAAATCTGACACGATTTTACAGAATGAATACATGTAAGAGTATCTAATAGAATAAAGCCTCTGTTAAAATTCCACATTTTATGACTGGTAGCTAATCCTCACCACAATGTTACACTGTATCAAATCAATTACAAGCGCTTGCAAAACAGAGGTGCTGCTCTCAAGCGTGATGCAAACAAGCTTCAGGAGAGAAAACCTTGTGTGCATGTGCATATGTGTGTATGTGTGTGTGTGTGTGTGTGTGTGTGGATGCATGGTTTCTCCTGCAGCAGCATCACAGTTGAAGCCGAGCCAGCCAACATGATCTAAACAAGAATTATGTGAAGTCATGCTCTATGAAACTTTATACACATTTGCTGATCATTACCTAAGATTGCTTTGTGTTAACTTTGGCAGGCCCGCTCCTGGCTCTCGGATTGAAAAAGGGATGATGTATTTCCTCTTATTTATTATTTGCGCTGGGCTACCGAGAGGGAAAAGGGAGGGAAAAAAAAGAAGAGAGTGTGAGCGGTATGCCTGCGACTGGCGCATCGATGCCAGGAATAACAGAGTGAAACTTGCTCCTCAGCCTCATTAGTGTGTAGAAAACAGTTCCCGGGAGACACAACAGAGTGTAAATACATTCGAAACGCTTTACACTGCAGGATGCTACACACCAACTTCTCCCTATTTCTCCTTTTTTACTTTTCCTCCTTAAAATGAAAATGTAAACGGCATCAAGTGCTGCAAGTGTGTAGGCTTCAAAAGAGTTGCAACCCCATGTTGCACGTCTCATAAATTCTAGTGAGGGAATTCAAAGAGAAATTTATCGAGCATGGCATTCACACATGTTGACAGTAAAGAGGGCCAACTGCACACCGGGTCTTGGGAATTTGTAGGAGCACATGGCCCCTTTCTTTGCTTTGAAACACCCTCTTTGACCCTTCGTCTGCTTATGCAACATCTTTGCCCTTTCCATTAAGACAGAAGATAGGAAAATTTATATGAGACACAAAAGTCCATTGCAGTGCCCTATAAATTAGAAATGTCAGGTACACTGTTGTAAACATGGAGAGATTTATCTATCGATGACCAGACCTTAAGATATGGCATTTTATGGACACTTCTTAAATCATTACCCCCTGAAGCAGGTGCACTGTTATCCCAAATAAGGCAATGTGCTATAACATCATCATTTCCCAACACTTGTTTATAACATGAACACGTCCCTGCCATCTGTTTCCACCCAGCACTGCCTTTTCTTCAGTTGTTTGTACAGTAAGGGAGGTGTTTATGGTCTTTGGATGTTGCCAATTTCACTAGAGAGAGGACCGCAGAGCACCTATGGGACTCGGCGTACAGGACCACACTTTTGGCTCCATCGCCTATTGACACAGCTGCTATCATGCTGAAAGGATCCGATTCCAGGGGCGGCGAAAATATCTGCGCACACTTACCTACGTGCACACAAAAAGCACACGGAGGACACACATGTTTGGCTTTTTCCTTTTAAATGTCATTAAGTTCTGCTCGGACACAGCTTGATATTGACTTTGCTGGAATAAGGGCGCTCTTGCCCTTTCTTGTTGCTTGACTTATGGTGGTTCATTCAGAGGCTGCCTCACAGGATGCTACAAAGTGTATGCTTGTTATCAGCTGCTGCTGTGATCAACCCTAACAGGTCTTATTTAAATCTCTGCCAGCCATGTACAACATGGACAACCCTGAGCCAGTGAATAGGAGAATGGGATTTTTTAAATCATGTTTTCCTTTTATTTGGACAACTCTGCTTTTCTAGATTTTTTTATGATGTGCAGAGTCATCTGGACACTGTACAGCACCTTGGCAGAGCTGTGCAGGTCCTGAGTGATGGAGAAAAGCTGAGAATGGAGAGTGAGAAAGTAAATAAAAATCTGTATGATAATAAATTGCATCACTGGTAATTGTATCCAGTGCCGCTCTACAGTGCACTGCAGTGCGTAGAACCCCCTTTATATGCGGGGGCCTGAGGAGATCTGCTGATAACATGGGGATTGATGTCAGCCATTAAAGGAGCGTGTGTGCCGGGCTGGAGGGGTGCGTTACATTTGGCCTCCACAGCATCACTGTATATCAGCATGTTGTCACCTGGGCTGATGTCACAGCAGGTCCTTCGGCTAAGAAAACACTCTCTCTGTCTTTTGGCGGGTGACCAGTGCAGGCTCACTCACTACCCACTAATGTGCAACTCGTGCCGAGGGGTGCGTTGTTTTGGGTTCACGGCCTCACCAAATGCAATCCATAACCAATTAGGCATTGTGCGTGTGTAGCTATAGAGACCTTTCAGCAAAACAAAATGATGCGGTTTAGCATGTGGATGGAAAAAAGTGAAACAAAGACAACCTCAGGAGCAAACATTCCTGCAGTTGGACTGTTTTTATTGATTTTTTTGCAAGAAATTATGAAGTCGCACGACAGCATCAAAACAGAAAACATACAACAGTTTTATTTAGACAATCAGGACATTGTGGAGAGCTCATGGCCTGGCTGTCTCTACCTCAACATGGCGTGAGTAACTTGTGTTTTTTGCACTCAGCCCAGCAACTCTCTCACTGGAACACTTGAGTGCACATTTCATACACTACGCACCGAGGACCTTGAAACAATCTGACAACCAGTTTCGGTGAAGGTGATTTGTCCCCCGGTGCATCCACCTTTCCCTCTGAACAGGGTCACTCCAGTTTATCTTTACATGATCTCTTTCTTGCCCTCCCTCCTCTGCTGTTTGGAACATTGTGTTATTCTGGGATGTGTCATTACAGGATCACAGTTCTTTGGATTTACTGTAAAGTCCATTTAATCAAAGGACAATGTTAATTCACAGCACCTGCTGGCTGTGATTCATGGTGAATACGGTAAATAACGGGTTTTTCCTGTCACATTTTTGTTCAGATTCCATCTTTGAAGTACCAGGTGTGAAGCTGCATGCTGCGTTGATACCTGTCATAACACAAAACACATACAAGCTCAACTTGGATGCCTGGTCGATGCCTGACCTCGGGAGATTTTATACTGAGGAACGTCTAGTGTAGCTGGAGAAAGAATATTGAAGGGAACAAAAACTATAAGTCGTTTGCACACTATTTCTAGTGGAGATAATTCTGTGTAAATTAAACACTGACTCTTTCACACCGAGTATGAAGACTTTTTGTTGTGCAAATACTTCACAGACATCTAAGGCTTTATTTATGGACCAGGTAACATTCAAACTTTTACCTTGAAATGAAATTCATACAATGTCAAGTTACATTCTTCCATTATATAAGCAAATGGAGAAAGCGTGGTTGCTGTCATCATATAAAGTTAAACATTTTCAAGTGTTGCATTAATAATATTTTCAAGTTGGATTGCATTATAATTGTACAAAATACAAGCAGCATTTATGTATGGGTGATGGGCAGCGAATGAATTGCTTCAGACAACTCTTCTCAGC
Organism: Epinephelus fuscoguttatus; assembly: GCF_011397635.1. Classification (NCBI taxonomy): domain Eukaryota; kingdom Metazoa; phylum Chordata; class Actinopteri; order Perciformes; family Serranidae; genus Epinephelus; species Epinephelus fuscoguttatus. The sequence continues at coordinate 33,830,754 of NC_064759.1, read as the reverse complement.
GTCCACTACGCACCAGGTCCACTTGTCGAACATCTGAGTGTTTATGACGTAGACATGGACGCTTCCAGTCGCCTGTCTGTCAGCACCACTAAATTTATGCTAAATTTATGCTCTTATGTTTATTTTGCAAGTCTTAATGGTGCTTTTTGTGGTTGGCTTTGGATGGAGGTGGCGTGCAGCTGCGAGTCACTCATCGGGATGAGGAAATCAAATCAACTCACCAGTTTGTCAACTCTCCTCCTGCTACTTCTGCTAGCTAACCAGGTCGATGTTTTCAAATGTAAACATCAGTAAACATAAAGGAAAAGATGGAGAATAATAGGCACCAGCTGAAGTATAGCATCCTGCTATCCACTTTACAGATATTGGAAAATAAACTGGATGACCTCCGTGCCACATCAGTTTCCAACGGATCCTGGACAGCACCATTAAACCAGGAGACTCTTTTTCTTTATGCCAATCTGGCAGGACAGAGAACTCTGATGAATAAGAACTGGTGTGACATTGGGAATGTGAGGTGTTGTCCCATTCCTGCTGTGGATCACTGCTGTATAAAGCATGGATTACTAGAACCATCCGGAAGCATAGACAATTACAAAGCAGCAGCCAACAATGTACAGAGCTGCAAAAAAGGACTAAATTACAGTGAACAAGTTAAAGGAGCTGATGGGATCACATTTCATTGGATTTGTATCATTCATTGAGTAAGCTGCCTACTTCAATTACTTTGAATAATTCCATGTGACAAATAAATGATTGATCACTGTTATCACAGGGTAATGCTCATGTGGCCTGCTACGGTAAGTGAACTAGGACTAATTCAATCAGACTCAAGTCAAGAGCTGAGCCAGCTAAGGCCAATGGTGCATTCACATGCTCCTTGGATGGTTGTTCTTCTGAATTCACATTGTTTGTAAACTTTAAATAGTAACGTGGAAGCAACACAGATGCTACAAAAAAAAAAAGATGAGTGATACTTAATTGCCCAGTTTTTAACAACACATTCTTTATAAAGAGCAAAGCAGCCCTTTAAAGAACGGTCAGTGACATTTCTGCAACAGCATATAAAGTTACACAGCCTACCTGCATACAAGTGAGATGTGAAATCAGTCCATTAAAATTAATATTTTACTGTGTGTACTGTAACAGTGTACAGATAAACTGACAGCATATTTTGCAAAAACTATCAAAACTCTAAATGGTCCACCCATCTCTGTGTATCCACCAAATACCACCTTAAAAATGCAATAAAATGCCGACTGAAAACAAGAAATGCAAATGTTATAATTAGGAGAGAGTGAAGTCAGGACAGAAAAAAAAGCCTCTATTCAAACATATTGTTGTTGTTATTTATTTACGTCATATATTTTACTGTTTGTTTTTACATTTTTGAAAATGATTGTTGTTCAGCAAATCCAAAGCTTTATCTTTACAGCACATCCCTTTTACAAAGGACAGCTAGTGTGCAATGTAAGTGCATTAACAAATACGTGATAACTGTAGTAACAGAAATCGAAAAATCACACAAACAAATTGCCAAGCACGTGTCAGTATGTCTCTGAAAATATCAAGATAATGAAAAAAGTATCTTTAAGATTCAAGTAAATCAAACCATTAAAAATATTCTATATGATGAGAGTATAGGCAGGCGGTCTAAGGAAATGTTTAAAATCTAAATTATGTGGCATGCTGAGCTAAGAAGGCTCTTATTCTGTGGAGGAGCTCTTTCTTGACGCTGTCCGGCACCAACGCTGCAAGAGAGAGAGACATATCCATGACTATGGCTTATTCTTTCACACAGATGAAATTTTACTGCGTAACTTGTGTCCATGCTCACACCCACATTCATTTACTGAAAACAAAACATCTCCTGCTGAGGCTGGTGTCAGTGAAGTTACTGGCAGCTCTCTGCCATCTATGATGGATGCAGAATGGTTGCTAATACCTAAGTCTGTCTGTTTTTAACTCAACCGTACACTAAATAAAATGCAATGGAAGTATATTACTGACATTACAATGTTGTCTTTTAGGGTAATGTGAAGTCTTAAATGTGGATTTGTTGAAGTCAGTGTGGGCAGCAGGAAAAATAAGAACAGCACAGCCATAAAAGCTGCACAAAATCAAATTAGCAACAGTTTTGTACTGCATGTTTTTTAGGTGAAGATACCTCTTCCTTTAGGAGTGATCTCTACCACCAGGTCCTCCACAGTCACGTGCTCCAAGCCTTTTTCTTTAATTACTTCTGGAAAAAGATAAAAAAAGAAGATATTTAACAAAAAACAAATAAATGCTCGAAGCAGCTTGTGCAGCAAAACCCTTGCACTTAAGCTCCAGCAGTCAAATACATATGTACTTTGTTATGTCCTAAATTGTGTCCATTCTGAAAGCTCTTGATGTTTTACTGCAATTTAGAGTAATTTAATCATTTTTGTGTTTTATTTGTGGTTACAGCTGGAGAGTTCTGTATTAAAACTTGAAATTGTGATCATCATGAAAACACGAGTAAAGCCTCACAATGGGAAAAAACAAGAAAAAAAAACAAGTTAGAACCTGCTGTTACTGTCTGTAATATTGTCAAAGTAAGGTCAGTAGTATTTTCTGATCCTGTATAAGGTTTGCGTACGTTTGTAGAATTTGTAAATAGTTGTGTTTTGTGTGGTATGGTAAAAATGACAGTTTTAAGTTAAGCTCTCTAAATATGTCTGAGGACAGTGATTTTTACCTTTGCAGTGAGCTTTCATCTGGTCCTTCCATCCACACTCAGTGAGCTTCGCCCTCAGTAACTCCTTCAGTCTGTCAATAAGATGCAAACACATGTATATTTGGTTTCATAAGACAGGTTTCTGTCTTATGCAAACTTGGTTCATAATAACAGCTGACAACCTCTTCATCTTTATTACAACACTGCTTATTTTGGCCCTGATATGCCATTCTCTCAGTTGTGTTGACATTAATCTACATCAGTGGTTTTTTTAAACTTTGTGTGACCAAGGCAAGCCAAAATCTCAAGGCACACCTGTATTTCTATCTGTGCACAAAACCCTTTTATAATGTGTGTTATAACTCTAATCACAATACAAATGTTTGTTGTTATTTACTACTATCAAATAACAGCTGACAACAAACCATTACTCGTGAAATTTTTATTAAGAAAATGATTCAAGAATTCACTTTTAACTTTCAAATCACCAATAACACATACAGGTTTTTTAAATTAAATCAAATTACAATTTTCAAGGTAGAGTTTGCCTCTTTATCAGGAAATGGGTGAGCACAACATACTGATACAGTCAATTAAAAATTAATTCATATTTTTTTTATATAGGCCCAGTTGAATATTACATTAATTATGTGTGGTTATCACAAAATCTCACGGCACACCATTTGTGAACAAATGATCTATGCACTATTCAAATAATGCAGAGTGATGCTTCTCTGCTTGCCAGAAAAATGATGGTGTGATGGAGCGGCTGTGTGTCTCAAGGTGACATATCGGCTCAGTATTCATGACATTATCAATATTAGTGAATGTTAGTGAGTTAAGTTATTTTTTTCTCGGCCTACAGCTGCTGCTGGAGGCAGCAAAACATCCTTTCAATTTTATAGTAATAGTTTACTAATACATTTAAGGCTCGTCTTGGTATGAACAGTAGTTACAATACCAGCCACAACTCAGCCCTGAGCAAGAGTGACGTTCTCTATAGACCAATCAACACACTGCAGTGTTCACAGATCCACCTTTTAGTACCAGATCTGCGTGCAAGGTACCCCAACAGGGGGGCGAGCAAAATGGGGACAGTACAGAGCAGCTCCATTGGTACCATCCACAACTTTTCATAGTGGAAACAGAAAAAATGCATACTAAACTGAACCGAACCGTACAGTACTGCTTGGTTGAAACAGGGCTTTAGTTCTTCACCTGCTGAAAATATAACAGGCATGCTTCTGCCCTGTAACAGCTGACAAACTCTCAGTCTTAACTAATATGTAGAGATTATCAAGCCACACATACAGTGGCATATATCACATGGATATGGCCAAGTGACAGAGCAGAATGTAACACATCTTCCTTACACTTTGGTGCTGCTATAGACACTATACCAAGCAAAAAGCCAAGTTACTTCCTCACGTTTACCCTTTAAAATAAATAAAGTGATTGTTAGTAACCCTTAACCACACTACAGAGCTGAGTTATTGTAACACAGCACAGCTTAAACCAACACTGGTGTTGTTGTATCTCACCTCTCTCGCTCCCCCATCTCAGTCAGCTTTTGGTTAACGGTTGCCTTCATCCTGGACTCTTTACTCATAGTCTTTCACCTACAAGGATACAATAAACAGAGTATTAAAGCCTCCAGTGTGAAGTCAAGCTGGCGCTGCAAAGTATAACACGTTAATGTAACGTTAGCAGGTGTTCCTGCGGTGACGTTACTAGCTACGTTACAACTTACACCGCTGTAAACAGTAAGTCAGCATTTAGCTAGGTAACTTCCGTAATGAATATTTACTCACACGCTAGAGAGGGGCAAATGAAAGAAGTCTACCTCGCCAGACTGTGTGGCGCATATGACAAAGTTATGAGTAAATAACGTTAGCTGACGCTGAAAACAGCAGCGACATTAACGACAACCATCTCAAAAACACACAACCGCTATGAGCTCAGCTACAGGCCGGCGGTTAGTTAACAGTTTAAGGTAATTTAGTTTCAAAGTCACATTTGATGTGTCGCTTAAAAAGACAGGATTTTGACTTCACAGCTTTTTCCATCAGATATAACATTCCGAACGGAAACACAGATTTGTGCATTGGTTCCTACGCCTTCATTAAATGCAATACTCTGTTCCACCACACAGAGGCAGTGTTGGTTAATACATTATATTAAAGTCAGTTCTGGAGCAGACTTTGACCTCTCACCTCCCCTCAGGGGATCATACAGTTTTTTAAAAGCCCTATTTCACATCAACACATTGGCCATCCCTTCCTGCTGGTATTAACTGCATTTTATAGATGATAGATATAGATATATACATATGTGTTAAGTAGCAACCCCAGTGTGTTTGTTCCATTCTTAATGAATTTGAATTTTGATGGGTTGTTTTGTTGTTCAAGAACACACTACATTGATACATTTACTATATTGTACATGTAATTATAAATGTAAACATGTAAACAAACAATTAAAATGCAAACACACTCAGCAATAGTGGGTTTTGTTTGTGTGTGGTTGAATGAAGTGCCACTTATTTTGTCTCCAAATGCAGTGTATCACAGTACCACTTATGGGAGCTGGGTTCTTAGACCAGCTGGAAAACGTTGGATGCCAAATAAAAGATTAAAACCCTTTACTCCTCTTGAGCATCCCATCATGAAGATAATGGTGTGTAATGGCATTACCCATGAGAAAGTGTGTGTGCATTTGTATTTGTGTTCATGTGTTATCCATGTCTGACAGAATGAGGCTATTCATGGTGAATCTGAGGAGCCTTAAAATGTTTATAGTATAAGTGGCATCTCAAGCATTTACTTGCTTCTAAAATCACTAAATGATACTTTATTTCTAAGTGATGATGCTGATGTTAAAGCAAACATGAGTATCTGAGTAGGCTATTATATCTAAAGAGCAGGGATGAGGATAAAGCAAGTAAATGGGAGAAACAATGATTAATTGAAGTTTAAGGGCACAGATAGATTTACAAGAGACATGGCCACTACGTGGAGGAAAGTTACCAGTTATTCTCACATCCAGTAAGATTTTGCTACACTGAAACCTACATCTGATCATGAATCATAAACAAAAATCAAAACATGAACTATGACTGTTTTGTTGGACAGGTCTTACAAAGGCTGCAAAGAAAATTCAAGCAGCTTGAAGTTCTGTTGACTGTAAATAGCAAAGGCTGGTGTATGCTGCTTCTAAACAAAGCTGACAAGTCGCCTTCATTTCCCCAAAGTCACACCAATAATCTAAATTGATGTGAGGCGCGTATAATAACTAGGTTGGAGGTTTTCTTTTCGGGTATAATCAACACCTGGATCACAACAACATCGAGCTGTCAGCTGCAGAAACGTCAAGCTGGCCAAAATAGCAAACATGACTTTTGGATTTTTTTTTTTAAATAAAATCCAAATGAGCAAATAATGACAAGTGTCAAAGTGGAAATGATTGATATATTTAATAGGTTTCTGTAGCAAACAGAGGGAAACTGGATGCAGCAGGTTATGTGATGTGGGCTCAGTGATGTCAGAGCTGACATCAGCCAGTTGTTTTGATGCACAGCAGCCCAGAGGAGAAGGAACTCAGTCATGGGTATTTGTTTTTCATTCATGCTGTCCTAACTGTTGATGCTGATCGTGTCTTTTCCAGTGAACCACAGTGCCTATATTCATATTTAAAAACTGAGTCAGAGCAAGTAGTGTGAAAGTAAGGGCCTCATTCTATCTGCATTGTTTGTCTAAGCTATGTAAACACCATGCAGCACTAGAAATTCATTGTTCCAACCATGAAGGCTGTAATGGCAGGCGTCATGCTGCTGTGGAGGTGCTTTAGACCCTGGAGGGCTTTACATGAAGGACAATGGTAACATTAAAAACCTGCTGGAGTCCAGAAGAGAACTGCAACCTTGATTTTGTTTTGCAGCTTAACAGTGATGCAAAACACAACAAAGGCTGCACAGGAAATGGCAAAACAACAAGGGTCCTATCCAGGAGAGTTCAGATGCTGGACGAGTTGAAAACTGCTGTTGATTCACGAATCTCAGAGCTGACGGCAGAAAACCAAGATGAATACCTAGTTCGTTCCTTCTGGATGCGAGTAGTGGTGATATGTACCTGGGTGATGCATGCGACATAGCACCTCTTTATAGGTCTGTACACCCAGGTAACATTTGTGTTTTTATCCTGTCATGATTATTACCTCCGCCAAGGAGGTTATATTTTTGCTGCCGTTTGTCAGTTAGTTTGTTTGTTTGTTTGTTTGTTTGTCTGCAAAATAACTCAAAAAGCTCTAAACAGATTTTGATGAAATTTTCAGGAAAGGTTGATAATCAGACAAGGAAGAGATGATAAAATTTTGGTGGTGATCAGTTGAAGCAAAGTGGATAAAATAATAAAATGGTGGGAAATCCGAGCTGCTTGGCAGAGGTCTGCGCTCTCCGAGTGCTTTTCTAGTTGAAGATATACTATGCAGGATTTCCTTAAAAAACAATGAATATACACTGTCACCAGGAGTGTGTGGCAGTGTATTTTCTCTGCCAGTAGTTTCTTATTTCCTCCTTATTTTCTGTGTTTGTTTATGGCCGTGTGCCCCCTACAGCACTCAGGTGAGCTTGAGGCTTTATAAAAAGGTAGCAACCAGCTGCCAGACCATAAGCAGCAGGCATCCAAGAGGCACAGCACCAAAAAAACAATGCAAATTTAGTAAAACAAAGGTGAAATTGGGGTTGGTTTTTGCTTCCTCTTCACTGGTGAGCCATGATCACCTGAAAATTCTGCATAGTATACCTTTAAAGAAGGTTGTATCTTCAGGTCAGCATTGTTGTTTGAGCCCCACGACTGCCGCGAACAACCTTTAGCTTTCTGTCTCATATTTTATTAGTTAGAAATAGTCTTCTCACTTCAGCTGAACCTTTTTTCAACTGGTTTTGCGGCACAGAATCATGTTTATTCAGGCAGTGCAGTCCTAAACAGTGTTTATGTAGTTTTATCCTGAACTGGATGAAACAATTTGATCCGGAAAGGAAGTGACCTACTTCATATATTAAAGGCTGAACTGAGGTCAGTCAGGAGCAGTGCAATGACATCACAACTTTATGAGCAGCAGTGTCCTGACTGGGCCTGGATTTTCTCCGAGTTCATTCCTTGTACACAAACTTTCAGAGGAGCAGCGCAATAGAGTGTGTGCGGGTTCGGCTGTAATCTGCACGCTGAGTGACCTCCTGGAGCTGACATTTGAATGTCAGCACTGTCAGTCACCAGTGAGGGGAGCTCTAATGCAAAAGGTGCTGACTGAGTAAAGGACACTGAAGATTCTGCACACTGAGTTTGACAATACAGCGTTAAACATTTGTACACATATGTAATGGACGCATCTATGTGAGACAGCAATGCCCCAAAACCTTTGGATTCATTTCTATCAAGTGATATTTGGAAAAATGTGATTCTGCTAAAGGTGAAAGAGAGTCTATTAGCTCCCAGAGCATGATTTAAGCCTTCTTGAAATCACATGCCATCATTGTATCACTGATTTCGGGTAACAAATGCATCATTCAGACTTGCCTTCTGTTGCTTGTTTTGTATTATTCAGCATTGTGGGAATCCTGAACTACACTTTTAACTGTCTGGCAAAGAAACGCTGAGACATCTTTGTCTTTCATCTGTTAAATAAGTGATTACTCCATGTACGCTTCCAGCTGTCTTTTTTAAGTGAACTGTGAACATGTACGGGTGCTGTCTTTAATACGGCGCCAAAGGGCAAAGCATCACACATTAACGTGTATCATTTAACTTTCATCATCATTTGCAAGCAATCTCTCCCTTTTCCCTTAGCAGTTATATCTTTTCGACCTCAAAACCCTCTGCTTGTCAAGTCCTCTTGAGTCCTGCCTCACTTCTTTGAGGTTATCGGAATATTCTCTGCTGTCTAGGCAGGGCTGAGTGTCTCAGATCACAAATGGGTTTCGCTTTATTGATGTGAAAGACAGTAAAAGCCTGCAGATGCAGCTCAAGAGAACAGATATAAAAGAGTACTTTTGGGATGATACACAATATAAAAGCCAGATGTTTTGTGCAGGTAATTGAGGAAAGCCTGTTAAATATTAATGTGAAAAAAGAAAAATTCCCTTAATTAGATAGGGAATTTGGAGTTCATGAATTTATATACATAATAAGTCAGAACTTTATTGAGTCTGAACAAGCTTTTAAAACCCTCAAATTTACAAGGCCAAGACTTTTTGCCTTATTATGAAATACGCTGTGACACAGCTACTCTGTTCTGCTCAGTTGCTCTGTTTAATTAATGACTTTACTGACTTCTGGTCGCCTGCATACATTTAATTGCTTCTTTTTCATTTACTTTCCCAAAAATCCAGTGGGGTCACATTAATACACTGCAGGACAGTCAGTCTGAAAAGTCCAGGGGAGAAAAAAAAGATGATTTCATATGTAATGCATGAGTCTGACTTTAAATTTCATGCCCAAATAGAAGAATCTGCCTTTTGAAGTCTGGCCAAGAATTACTCCCTGTCTGTCTTAAGAGTGGAATTTAGTATCACGTCCTCTCATGTTCAAGTGGGAAATGCCTCCCCGTGCATCACCTCATGACAGACTGATTGATGCCCTACCTGCTCTGGGCAGAGTAACAGCCGTCTGTGCGAGTGCAGGTCTACACGACACAGAGAGTACCTGTCTGTCTGTGAGTGTGGAGCCTCGGTTAATTATCTGCCTCTCTGCTGACAGACAGCCGGCACGATGAGGAGAGAGTGAGAAGCTCAAGAGGGAGTTTATTGCTTTCTGGTGGTCATTTCTACAGCTCAGACAGAATCTGAGGTGTTTATACCTCTATTTAGTTTAGTGGACATGCTCAAGCAGATGTGCCTTTGGGGTGAAAGGGGAGTGTCTCAGTGCAATAAGGTGTATAAAGAATTTTTTCAAACCCTCCTTATCTGCTCTCCCTCCCCCTCTACAATCGACAGTCCCAGCCTATTACCACAGTTATCTCAGCTGAAGCAGCCCGAGGCAGCTGGACAGCTAGAAGACATGTGCAGCACTCCTAGCAAAGAAACAATCCACAGGGATCCTCATCTGAAGGATGTAACCATAAACCACAAGATGCAGCACAGTGGTGGTGTTTTTCATGAGCGTGGCGTGAGGTGCTTGGCTTCGTTTCATGAAGCTGCAATTATTTTTCCCTGCTAGAACTTGCAGCATACTGCATGAGGGAGAGGAAGCATGGAGAAAGAGGGGGATAATCCTCAGACTAAAAGGCTGATGATACTTCAGTGAGCTCTGCCTGTGGCTGCAAGCCCCCGAGACCCCATCCTAAAACTCTAAATTGGGTGTCCACATTAAATTGGCTGTTTTTATGGCCTTGCCTTCTAGCTGACAGCCCAGCCCAACCCAAGAAGTCAGTTCTGTGTGTGATGTGCTAATAATAGATATATGGCACTTCACACTTGGTATGATAAGCAGGGAGAGTTCTTACAAGATGCAACAGGAAATGTAGGGGTGGGAACCACCTGCATTCAATAATGACTACTTCACAAATTACCATTTACATCTTAATGTGACGACATATTAATAGTAAGGAGCAGAACGCATCTAATCTTAACTATTGTCTTCCAGCAGGAAACAGATTTCTGTGTGGTTATTATCTCTTCCTGTGAAAGAATTTTAACATGCATTGTAAACTAATGCATTGTGGGAAGAAGGACAAAATCTCTGCTCTTTTGTCCATCATAAAATATTTATAATGTCTTCAACTAATTTCAGTGATGAATTAACATCGAAACGATACGCATTAAAATTAATTTTAAAAGGTGTCATGACGCCAGTAATATTTAAGATGTTCCATTTCCTGACTGCGAGACCTCTGGTGTCACCCAAGTTTAGTCTCCGAATGATCATTTCCACTTGCCATCTGCTCTTCTAACTTTGCCAGACAACCAGCATTTTTGCAGAGGCTTCCAGAGGATGGCAATTTGCAGCACTCTCGCTACTCTGTGCCCATCCCTGCTCCTCTTCATAGGCATCGAACAGATTGAACTAACTCTCTGCTACACTGCTGACATGAATTTGGTGTTGCCATTTCCAGAAAATTGTACCCATGAAATCCCACAGGAAAAAAAGTGTTTGTAACAGACTCTATAATGAAATATAGTATCAGAATATGGCTGATCAGTATGTTTTTCCTGCATTTTGTCCTCCTCTGCATCCTAAGGGTGCACACCTGTGTCTCTGTCAGTAAACACTGGTGAGCCACTTGCAGCATTAAATGGCATCATCGCTCATGCTTTGGCAGTCTGATAAACCAGAGGATCATCAGCGTGTGTGTGTGTGTGTGTGTGTGTGTGTGTGTGTGTGTGTGTGTGTGTGTGCATGTGTTGCATTCCCATAACTGAGGCGAGCGTCAGACCTCTGCAGCTGAATAAAAGGATTATGTTTCTTGTACATGAAGTTTGAGGTTCTGTAGCTGTTCTCTCCTCACATTCAATGTTGGTTTAGCTTTGATGGCATCACAGCTGTGTCATCTTAGTCAAACGTGCCGTTCAAGAAGTCCAAAGTTGGCACACAAACATGTAACATGATGCACTGAATGAATAGAAATCGTGACATTGCGGTTTAACATGCAGCTCAGCTATGTTTTGGGATTATGTACTGACTGTCAACAGCTAGTCCTTCCATAATGGCAAGCTCAACAGCGATAGAGGTGTTCAGTTTATGAATGAATCTTTAACACGAAATATTCAAAGTGAACTGACTACACTGAATTACCATTGTCACTGACTGTCAGCTGAGCTCTGTCACACAGTATGTTACTCTCTGGTGATGCATTTATTGACTGTTATACATACTGAGGTGAATGGTAATGTGTTCCATTCCTGATGTCTGTAACTCTGGAGAAAGATTGTTGATTGTTGAGTCTTATTCCCAGGTCATCAAGTTCCGACACTTTGGTCAGTAATCCGACCAAACACCGTAGCTTTGCAGTTTGACAGCGTAGGAATGAGACATAACAATCAACTCTCCAGAGTTACATACAGCACTTGTAGACTGAACTAAACACACCACGTGAACATGTGTATCATGGAAGCTGGTCGCAAACTCGAACTCCTATCAGCAGACAGTTTAAATATGGAAAAAAAATTCTGCTTCACCTAAAATCTATGCATAAAGGAAACTTTCACACAAGCATCTCTGAACAACTTCCATTTGCAAAAACTAGCAGGTCAAGCTCAATAACAAACGTCATCACATCTTTTGTTAAAACATCATGACCCCTAAAAGCCTTCAAAGTAACTGAGTTCTACTGGGATGAGTAACTGTAATGTAATTACTGAGTTCAAAATTGTAATCCTTCAAGTGCTGGTTATTGGTACTTAAACCTTTAAGGTGTCAATGGATATTGCAACACATTCTCACACCGACCTTGTAACATATCGATAGTGAATCTGAATCTGAATATTCTACCCATTAATATGTTTATACAAGTGTATAATCGCTATAAAATAAAATTTGTTTGGTTTTCGTAGCCTTATAATTATGATTTTTTATATATATATATAGCAAGGGCCTTGCTTTAGAGAGGTCGCCATCTTGCGCCGCCATGTATGTAAGGCAGACCGAGCGGACAATCCAGCCAGCCAGAGAACACGTTTTGCGTGTATAAATGAACCAACGAAGACAGCGGAAGGAAGGAAGAAGGAGGAGGAAACAGCAGAGAGTGTTAGTAGTTCATCAATAGAGAATAGTGAAAAGTTTTTTTAGTTATAAAGTTTGGGAATGGACCACACTTACCACGCAACAGGAGAGAATGAACCCGAACCGTCATCTGCGAGGAAAAGAAGACGCAACTTCACTCCTCGTGATGCACTCTCTGTGGCGCTTTTCCTCCTGATGATATATCTCCCCAACGATGGTAGCAGTAGCACCGAATCCCATTCTGTGCATTCAGCCTCTCTTCTCGCCCGCTCAGCATCAAACACATGGAGTTCCTCATCTGTGTGCTCAGGCTCAAACAGGTATGGCTCTGGGTCTGTGTCCGCTACAAGAAACTCTTCAAAATCGCGTTCAAAGTCGTCCATTGCGGCTACTATAGTCCGGAGATATTGCTAGGCTAAATAAACAGCTGAGCTCTGTTTACAGGCTACGCTGTCAGTCAGTGTGCGGGCTGGAGATTGGTGGAGCAGAGAGGGGGGAGGGGGTCCCCACTCTGGTAAACGAGTATGTGTGTATGAAGTGTGTGTGTTACGCCAGAAGAGTCAGAGTTTGGGACGGAGTCTTTTACCCCCTGGAGTGTTACCGGAGTTTCTGGAGTGCTCAAATAAACTGGCCTTTTTCCCAAACGCTCCTCTGGTCTCCTGCTCGTGAGGGATTCATTACAATATTGTAACGTGGTTTAGAGTTCTAAATAAATATTCACCTCGTCACTAGATAGACCTACTCCTGAAAAACTCGTGCGAAAGGCTTTTTGTCCCTACGAGGCCACCGTCATTTACCCGACGGCAGGGGTGAGCGAGTGAGCCCTGCAATCTAGAATTTGACCACTGATAGCACTGTTTTCAACCCATTTTACACACTGGCCCTTTAACAACCTATCACGTGGTGGTGACACATATTGTGTTAAACTTAACCTCTCTAAGTCCGCCAGGCACCGACGTCCTCGCTCCCCTCCTCCTCTGTTAAATGGTATCTCCCAGGCGCGCTACGTCATCAAACCATGTGATGTTTGGTATTGCCGGATTCAGGAAGTTCTCGACTTTTCAAAAATAACATAGTTTTTCTTTTATTCATTACGTATTTCGCACAAGAGCAGCCTAAATACAAATAGTCCAAAATCGCGATGAGTGGTGACAAGTCATGTCATGCTGTTTTTCGATGGGAAAAGTTAAAGGATTACTCGCGATTTTATGTGGAGCTATTATACTTAGCTGGTTTATAAAAGGTAAGAGTCTCACTCCTACCACTATTTTTGGCTGAGATATACCATCTAGAAAGTGGGATCATAACTTTCATGTTTCATATGGCTTTATTTGGTGATATTTTATGGTGTTTCTGTGTCATAAACAACATCAGCTATCATAATCACACCTGATTTCAATAAGGTCCAATGTTTGAAGCTGGCTGAGTGTTGTTTCATCACTGACAGTACTGTTTTGAAGTCGAGTGACCGACTTGTCTTTTGGAGCTCCGCCTGGATCTTTTCATGGAAAAAACACTGTAGAATGGTCATACTTTGTGCATTCTTCTTCAAATATGAGACGAGTGTTCATTGATAGTGTGCCTACAGCCCCACAGTGTCATTTACCTTCTCAGATGAAGCCACAGACAGTTATTCATCTTGAAAAACATTTTTTTTTTTTTAGGCAAAATCTTCAATTTTTTACTGACTTCAGAGGCTCATTACTCTGTCTCTGTGTCACCTAGAGTGTTTCTGACACTTTCACAAGAAACTTCAGGGAGTTTTCTTTCTGGCAAGACCTCATGCATGCTTGCAGTCAGAGCGGTTCAGAAGCTACAGTCATTTTAATTTGGGTATGCCATTTTAGTCAGGGTTTTTTTGTTACAAAATGGGGGTGGAGTACAAGAGGTTGTGCCAGCACTGCAATTACAATCCTTTGTTGTGGTGGACACATGAATTCCCTCACGCAGTGGGGGGTGGTTAATGATACAACCCCATATGTGGTATAAGAGCCAGAAAGTCTGCGTAGGTAAGAGGTCACAGTGGTGGATCAGTCAAATAAACAACGGACTTTCACACATGGAGGCCAGTTCGTATCCCAAGTGAAATTAAAAGTCAATGTTGACTTCTTTTAGCGTAACATACTTACATCCTCAACCTAGTTACTTAACGTCGCAGAGCATACCACATACTTAAGTCCCGTATTTAACAACCATAGTTTAACCAGAAACACAACCCTTTTCTAAACCTTACCAAGAAGTGTTGGTGCCTAGACCCAACTGTGCTGCCACCATGTAATTTCAGCATAATTGCCACCACCTACATAACCCAATGCATTTGCATAGACAACTGGCCACGTCATGAATTGAATTATTCACATACTTGCCTATGTACTAAACGTGTTACCGGAGGATCCCACTAGACGGCACACCAGAGACTTTAGAGTACATAGAATGTCCAGATTTTCATGATGTAAACAGGAGGTTACTGTATTGTTAATTCTGAGGTCAGCATGGATCACGGTAGAAAGTGACAGCAGTGTCATCACAGATGGGATGTATAAAGCAGATTTTGACAATGGTGAGTTTCTGCCTCTCGTTCTGCCAACATTGTCCCAAACGTTCATGTGTGTAATACATCTTTCAGACGCATCGCTGTAATGTCTGAGGATGTGCACAACCATTGCTCCAAGTCTACACAGTTGACATGAGGCAGCCATCGTGTGCTTGCATACACATTGTTAAAAGCAAATATATCTCAAGCCGTAAGAGGTTGTGGTCATTTCACATATTTTTGTGAGATCACATTGGAAATTATCCAGTACTAAGTAGTACTGAAACAACACCTGGATTTGATTCTTTTTGTACCCAGATCTAGCGCAGATTTTGGATGAAAGGTTCTTAAGATGATAACTATACACCCCGTAGCGACTTTATAACCTAAGAGCAGTGTTGTGTGTAACACGTTACAAAGTAACTTTGTAACGCGTTACTTTGTGTACTGTGTAACGCGTTACGCATTACACCGTACACAACAACACAGTAGTAACGTAACTACTTTTATTGGGTAAAAAGTAGTGTAATGCGTTACTACTGAAAATATGGTAACGTAACGCAGTTACTTTGTCAGTTGGGCACAACGTTACTTTTCCCGGGGACAGATTTGACGGTGACACTGCCTGTCTGCCTCAGCTGCGCACTAGGCAGGAACTGTGACAGTTGCCATGTCAACAGTACAGACAGGAGCGCCAAAATCAAGAATCGTATGAGGAATATGGAAGATACACACGCCTCCTCAGATTATTTTAACGGTTTGTCAACCGAAGACAGGTTAGCTTATTGTAATAAGCTAACAATTAGCAACGGAGTGAGGTTTCCTGACCCGTAACGTTACATAATGTCGGGTCAGTGGGTCACCGACCCAACGAAATGGCCTAAGCTACAGTGGCCGGACATTTTTTTATATCTTGTGGAGAAACCCAGCATTTATAGGCATGAAAAACTCAAGGCATATAAATCCCTTGATGTGTATAATTTTGTACTTTGCAGTCATGTCCAAGATATTGAATACCGGGATTTATCTGATGGTTTTTGTGCTCTACGGACCGAAGTACTGCCGGGCCAGCGACAAGGACACAAAACAGTAACGTTAACTGATGTACAAGACCTGGGAGATTCTGAACAAGTCGACCAACTATATACTGACAGCAAACTGCACTTGTATGGCTGGGTAAGTGTTGTTTAATGTAACGTTAACCTCGCAAGTCAGACCTCAGACATGGGCAACATACGACCCCGGAACCTCAAAGGAAATCAAAACGACCCCCAAAACATCAATAAAATGCAGCATTGTGTTAACAGAAAACAGAACCATCATAACCTGCCTGCCTTCCTGGCGCTGTGTGAACAGCAGCCTGTTGCAGCAGCTCCTATTTTGTGTATTTTAAATTGCTGCTGTGACATTGAAATTTCCCCCCCAGGGGTTAATGAAGTACCTACCATACCATACCAGAAGAGAAAATGAATTAATTTATTTGTGCAGGTCTGTAGCTTACTGCAAAGTATGAGTCTGTTACACAGACACAATCTCACAGTTACACACGTAATAACAGAACAGAAAATGATTTATTCATGAATATGACACTATTTGTTCAAAGATAGTGTCTGTAAATATTAATATTTTCCTCATTCAGTGATGCAGCAGGTCTGGCAAATAGGCTGTTAGTAGTAGTAATCTGTCATGTAACAAATTCATGTGGCCTAGTTAACACAAATTAACTCTCACTCTTTAATCTTTATTTTATCACCAAAGTGGTAAATACCAGTGGGAAACTCGGATTTTTTCACATTTAAGAAATGAGATGGGGTTCTACCCAAAGTCAAGCACCATAAAAGTAACGTAAAAGTAACGAGTAACGTAAAAAGTTACTTTTCACAGAGGGTAACTAAGTAAAGTAAGGGATTACTTTTTTTAAGAAGTAACGAGTAATGAGCAAACACTACTTTTTAAAAGTAACTTCCCCAACACTGCCTAAGAGCAAATTATATTGTTCTTTTCTTTTATAAGGGCAATTATTATCTGATGAGTGCGTTGGAGTTGGTCATTTTTGATTCTCAAATGTTGGACTCCACATTTTAGAACAAAATGTGACTCATATTCTACAGATGTGCTTATTTTTCTGCTGTTACTGAGCTCAGAAGAGCCCAGAACTGAGTCTGAAATGTGCCACTGAATATGAATGCCAGTGTGTGCCACAGCTGCTTCTTCACTTCAGAATGATGCGATGCCAAGGAGTCTCTTTTGTGGTTGGTGAACAGCCAGGGTGTGGGAGTGGGAGGTTAGCAGTGAGAGCAATGTGATCGCTCATGCGTTTCCTGTTTGTCCATGTTGGTGAGAAAGGAGTGATCTGTGTGCTCTGAGGCTCCCTGACTTCATTAACCAGAAGGGCAGCCGGGCTTGATAAATGGTCCACTCGGTGAGAAACATTTGTCACCTCACTCAAAATATAACACACACAGTCATAGAAACACTATACCATACACACCCTCACACAACACCACAAACAAACACGGCTTCACAGCACCAAAAAAGAACCTAAATAAAACACAGCCAGTGCTTTGTCAGAGCAGTTTTGTCGTGATAGTTGTCAGGGGAGACAGAAGCAGTTATCATGGTGTCAGTGATGAAGGGGCTAAGCTGAAGTGTTTGCTACTGACTGGATACACTGTCACAACTCTGCATTTCTCATCACATTGATGAGCTCAAGAGTCTAATAATTCACCACTGCTAATGTGTGTGTAGGAATGAAAAATAAGGGTCAATTATATTGCTTTTCCACTTTGGAGTGAGTTGGCACTTTTCCTTTGCCGAATGGGCTCACTAAATGTTAATCACACCTGCCCTCATGCTGTGTGTGCCACTCCATTTGGTGTGACAAATGGGACTTATCACAGATGTGTTCATGTAATGGAAATGTTTCATATCTGGGCAGTAATCCCCCAGTATTCAAATATTCTCATTGCTTTAAATATCTCGGGGTCATCACGAACTATAATGTTTCATTTAAGGCCACCATCAAGGGGCTGCATGAGCAAGCTTCTCGACCAATGTTTGCCATCCTCTGAAATATGTGAAATTTGATTTAGCTGTAGATATCACACTTGATCTTTTTGACAAGCTGGTTACACCAGTTATGTTGTACGCATGTGAAGTGTGGGGGTTTGAAAGAATAGATAAATTGGAAAAGCTACATTTTAAATTACTAAAATATACCCCAAAAATTGAAATGATAACCTGCAATGATGTAGTCCGTGGAGAGTTGGGATATATATCCAAGATATCCACTCTGTACTGCAGATACTGGATGACTGTGGCTTGTCTTACCATTGGCTCACACAAAAGTGTAACAAAATCACCTGGCTAAAACTAACTGTTGAACAGAGGCTAAAAGATCAGTTTATACAAAAGTGGCAAAGTGAGCTCAGAAGTATGACATCAGGTGATATATATGTTGAAATTTAACAAGAGTTTAAACTGGAGAAGCATCTGTTAAACGAAAGCCAAAAATACAGACAGGCTATTAGTAATTTTAGAGTGAACAAGACCAGAATTCCTAAAGTTACTGAAAGATAAAAAGGGCTGGACATACACCAGATGATCTGCATCCTCTGTGATGATAATCATGTGGGAGATGAATATTATATTTTGTTTGAATGTCAGAATGTAAGCTTAATGACTTATAGAGAAAGGTATTTGCAATAGTATTATCAAAACCATCCATCTATGTTTAAATTAATTTTGTTATCACAATCAGATAAGCCAAAAGTCATTTGTAAACAAGGTGTTTTTTTTAAGAATGTCCTTCCTTTGTTTAAGTGACATTTGTGATACTTAAAGCCACAGTGTGCAGGAATTTCTCCCATCTAACGCTGAAATCATATATTGCATTCAAACGGATGGCGCACTCTAGCGCCTCAGTTTCAAATGCGTATTGCAACAACGGTAGCTGCTGTGTACCAAAAAGCTATGATAACACTGATGAAACCATGTCATCCGATTCTTCATGGAGTATTCATTCAGGCTCCTACACAGACACACGCGATGAGAGTTGACAAACTCCCTCCTCACCATGCTGGCTGTGTTTACAACGTAGGACTGTTGGGGCGGATGTAAATTGAAACAAACCAATCATGTCTTGTCTTTTGACAACTGACAAGTGGCTCAACCTCACACACCTCATCCCTCTTCTCGCATCATGCCGCCGCCAGCGCCACTGAAACAGCTAACGGCTAACAGCCTGACTCTCAACTAAAACGCAAAAGGTGGGGCTGTATGTCCCTTGCTGGCGGATGTCTTCTCCAGATGGTGAAATGTTATAGAACCCCCCCAGACAACTTACCCGCACAATGTACAAACAAATCCGAAATTCTCCTTTTACAAGAATAAGTCAGATTATTTGAGGAGGTAATAATACATCAGTGATGACATATTTATGAATGCAGACATCGGTTTTTGCCAATAAACAACTGAAAATGTTACACAATGTCCCTTTAAGCCACAGCGTGTGCAATTGTTCTGTTGTTGTATGTAATGTTTGTACTCCATACCATGTGATATGGTCGTGAGTCAAATGAATGAAATAAAATGAAACATACATCATTGTCGATTGTTATAGGTTTTGTAAAGTGTTAGTATGTCACAAAAAATTTCATAAAAAGTCATAGTGTGTGCACTTTTCCTGGCTCCCTGAAATAGCACTCAGTCATGAAAACGTTGAGAACTGATCTAAGAGTCTTGATTCAAAATGCTCAAAATTGCCCCCCCCCCCCAGACCCCCATGGAGGGTTGTCTAACAGAAGGTAGGTCACAGTGTTAAACAGGTGTTTACAGCCCTGCTAAAAACATAATTATTTATGCAGCAATTTAAATGGTATAAAACATTTTTCTTTCCTCACATTGTTTTACACTATCACAGCCTTGTGAAAGGCACCCATCTTTGTTCAGCAGCTGGTAATGAGTTCTGTGAGATTCTGTCAGACACCCAGCAGATATATCCGATATAAATGGACAGCACATTTTTGAAACTGTTGAAACTCAAGCTGGAGTCCAGGATACCTGGACATTGATCAATGACTTCTGTGAGGCGAGACAGAGGAGAGGAATCTGTCTGGCAAACAGAAATGTCATTAATGTGCTAAACGTCCGTGGGTAATCTCACCCTAATTGTATTTTTTTTTCACATGACAGCATCAGTCATCATATCTACCCAAAGGCCTACACTGCTTTCTAGACTAGACTTCTCACTGCAGTCGTGGCAATCACTGCCTGCTACATGAAGCTTTTAAACATATTGGTTATGTAGCTAATTACATGAGAGCATAAATAGCCCATCAGATGTCTCTTACTGTTAAAAAAAAAAGCTGCAGGGACATTTTAGGGATAATTGCGTTTTTCATTTGTGCAGCCTGTTTCATTTAACACTGCAACATACCATCATAAACATAGATTTAGCTATATCAGACAGCTGTATCGAATCAGCCCTCTGGAATATAGCTATAAAAAAACATTCAGGCTTATCTTAATTCTACATTCCTCTCTGTATAGGTCAAATTTCTACATGAGTGAGTTTTAGAATTGGGCTCTGAATCATTTGCCCATGAAATGCTATGTTCAAGGTGTACTCTGAGAGACTAGGTCACAGGTTCAGAGGTATCCTCCCTGATGCTGAAAACGTAATATTTGGAAGAGACTGCATTTCAATTTCAAAGGTAAAGACCATCTTTCATGCATTTATCTCCTCACACCTGGATTGTTACAACAGCCTCTTTACTTCTCTTGAGCAAAAACCTTTTGACCCGCAGAAGACTGTATAGAACTCAGATGCCAAGCTATACACCAGAGCTAAGAGGTGTGACGACGTCCTGACTGTTTTATCCTCCACTGGGTCCCAGTATGTTTGAGGATTGATTTAAAAATCTTTGATCAAATTTCAGGCTTTGTGGCCTCCTTGTTAGGTGGCAACCCATTTTCATCCCCAGGTCACCAAAGCTTTGTCATACCGACTCAGCACCTCATACCAATACACAGGGCACCCATGAGCATCTGTATGTGATGCACAGCTGTCTCCTGGGTGCAACATGAAGTAGCACGAGGTTAACGATGTGAAACAGCTGCAGTTAGGTTTAGGCAATAAATCTACTTGGTTATGTTTGGAAAAAAGGTCATTCATCCATCTTAGTAACCTCTTATCCTGCAGGGTACACCCTGGACAGGTTGCCAGACTATCACACGGCTGACACATAACGACAGACAACCATTCACACCCACAGAAAATCTAGAGTCAGCAATTAACCTATCCCCAACCTGCATGTCTTTGGATTGTGGGAGAAAGCCAGAGTATCTGGAGAAAACCCACACTGCTGTGAGGCGACAATGCTAACCTAGCTTGTTACAAGGAGTATGTGAGGCCCATACATAAGTTACATTAAAACAACGCTGACTTTTGGTTTCACACAGGACACAAACAGCATTCCCCTGGATTAAAGTCCTTTGTTTGTTTAGCTAATTCCCCACCCCTTCCTCCCAACATGTACTTTCACACTATTCATACTGCATAAGTTGCTTTCTGTAATTGCTCTCAATATTGTCACGGATAAGTACACATTGGAGTTAGCTGAAAGCCCAGTGGATCTAAAAAAAATTCAAGGGTGTTGTTATTACATGCTGAGGGTTGTGACACAGCATCTGTATTTACAAACTGGGAATGAGAATGATATATCTGTGACCTTTTTATTAGAGCTTGAGATGCTTGAACAGCATAGATGGCATTACAGTTGGGCTAGATTTGTTTAGAGAGGCTGTAACAGGGGGTTATCATTTGCATTTGTAAGCTAACAGCGTAACGAAATGCATCATTTCATCATCAAACAACCTGGTAAAGAGGTACCAGAAATAATGAAAATGAGAGAGCAGAGGCAGGCAGAGACACTGAGTTAGAACAGCGGGGGAGACCTTGTGACATGCTACAGTAGCTGCTCCAGTGCTACTCCATCCTCACAGTGGTGTTAGCGCTGTTAGCTCATCCATGTGTTAGCAGGAATTCAGAGTGAAAATGGGGCATTGAAACAATGCAGGGGGCAGCATTGGTGGGGGTGTGCTGTTCTATGAGAGGAGACAGAGAAGAATGTAATTGGAACCACGTTGATACTTAACAATACTGGACAAATCTGCCCTTGCAATACAACATCGACTTTTGTTTCTACATTTTTTGTGTGGTTATGATTAGGTATTCACACCACTTGGTTAAAGAAAGATCCTGCTTTAATATGGGAAAGATGCAGAGTGATTTGTGGCACAAGTGTGATAGGCATTTAACCAAAACCACAACCTTTCCTCAACCTTAATTTTGTTGTCTAAACTGAAACACACATGGAACCTTTCATGGTACAAAAAGGTCGCACTTCTGTCATTTGAAAAAAAAAAACATTGCCTTGTGAACATAATCCACACAGTAATTATGTGAACTCTTAGAAGGCGCTGGTTTGAACAAGACTTTGTGTCAGTTTACTGTGATCAAGCTGATCTTGGATAACACACCCTTCTAACAAAGCAGAGTCACAACAACACACCAAGGGCTGGACACAACCAACCCAGATAGTACACAGTGGCCTACATACTGTGTTGACAATGCGTTTGATTACAGTGGGTTCACATCCTCTGGCCACCCTGGAAATCTGTGCCATATCCCAGCACAAATCTCAACAAACACAAATAACTCACATTGATGAAGTACAAATTTGCTGCTCCATCCTGATGATTTTACACCCCTAATGGCTGGGGATAATTCACCTGGTGGAAATACTTGCCCAGTGAGTAGGACAATGCTGTTTTGTACTTTCCAAATTAGTAAGAAAGCTATAGAACACATTTTATCACTGTGGGCTCGTCCGGGATTTGAACCCGGGACCTCTCACACCCGAAGCGAGAATCATACCCCTAGACCAACGAGCCACATGAGATCATGTCAAAGGCTTTTTCATGTTGAGGAAATGTTGCTTGATTTAGCATCTGTCTTGTGGAAGAAGTCGGATGAAATAGGTAAAAATCATTTTGTGTGCTTTTCCTGCAGCAAAAAGAAACTATGTCTGCAATAGAGGCCTTTTCCATGGAGGACATTACCAAATGTTGCAGAAAAGTAAGCACAGGCTGTATTCTACTTAGATGTTTAAGTTTCTGCGTCATGTGAATGCTGTCTCACGACCTCACTGTCATGACTTAGTGAGACACTGATAACTGCTGTGGAAAGTGCAAAGTTGTGTACTTGCTAAGCACAGGATATTCTGCCCTTGTACAGGATTTGACACAAAGACCTCTCACAACCTAAGCGAGAATACCTCTAGATTGAGGAGCCCCATAAGAGCTGCCACGCACTTTCCCCTCCTCAAAATGCTGCTCTAGTTAATAGACTAAAAGACCACCAGAGAAAATAAGTGTGACATTTTTACTTTTTCATGTAAGACATTCTGACTTGTCACAGTAGGGAAAGCAGAGGTGTAAGTGATGAATTTAGTAATGGCTGAATGCCATTTAGCTGCTTCAGTTTCAGGGCCCTGTGTCAGCATAGGATTTGTCTAAGTAAAGTGCGTTCACCTTCACCTTTGACTGTGTATTTGTAGCTCTGTATGTCATTGTTTGTTTTTTCTGTTAGTGGATGTAAATGTACCTGTGATTAATTCCTGAATGAGTTTCCCTCAACAAAAGCCACTGAAAACACAGTAACAGGGTGGTACACCCACATTTGGTACCTAAAAAAATCTGCTGCAAAAACGATGACAGGTTGCTAAAAAATACGCTGGAAACACAGCAACAGGCTGCTTCAAAACACCTGTAGGTGACGCTCGTAACACTGCTATATAAGTTGCCATGACAACACCGGAAGTCAGCATGTGCGGTAGATATGTTGATATCTGATTTCTTTTTTTATATATATATATATATATATATATGTTTATATGCATTTATAAACCCTTGGTGTGTAATTCATAATTCTGCTGCCAAACCTTGTTAAAATGTTTCTGTTAAAAATGTTTATGAGAAATACTTCCTCCATGAGTCACATGAACCGGAAGTGGTGAGCGGGGATTAGGAAGAGGGAGAGATGAGAGATGATGACAACACAGCGGATTTTTATGCTCTTAAATTTTGTCTACTGCTGGTTCACAAAGCGTACACGGTAAAAGTGATTTTGGCTAACTTTGTTGAACATTTGTGTTGACGAAATAAGTGACTGAGATTAATGTTATGAGGTTATTGAAAGGCTTTACTTGTTTCCAGTTTTCACGGTGTTCCATGACTCTGAAGAGAAATAAATGTGATTGTGGACATCAGTATGAAGTGTGGATTTTTCATGACCAGAGTAGATACAACACCTACATTTGGTGCCTAAAAATCCACTGCAAAGATGATGACAAGTCGCTAAAAAGCTGCTGGAAACACAGCAATTCACCAAATAACAACCAGTTTTGTCGTTTGTTGGTCTTGAACAGCGGTCTTCAGTAGTCTGCAGCTTGGCAGATGTCTCATCCAGGTTTTATGCCATACACTATGCAGTGCAAAGGCAGTTCATGTATTACATCACTTTAGAAATGTTTATATGATACATATGACAGGTGCAAATGTAATGTATTCATGGTTTGCAGAAATGCACAATGCCAACATTTTCTTCTGGCCCCTGTGCTGCTGAAAATGACCTTTTCATTTCACCTTAATCATTTCTATTGCTTCAGATATCCATTCTTTCTGAGCTGGTGAATGTAAAGCAATTTGGTTTCTCATGGTTATCGGCTTTGTGATCATACATATCAAGAGAAAGATCATTAAATCTCCCAGTATACATGACCATGGTGTAAGTGGAATGGCATAAAAAGAAAAGAAAAGAAAACAAGGGTGTTTGCGCTCTTATTACAAGTCCAAAAAAAACCTCACATCAGGTGCATAGGCAAAAAATTATCAAAAGAAAGCAGGAAAAGCTTGTACACTGATCAGAAAAATGGATTGTCCACTCCAGAGGTTGATGGATGTTGAGGTAGCATGTTTAATGGTCCATCAAAAATATATACAAAAATATATAACAAGTGCTACCATAGTGTGAAAAACAACAAGAAACAAAAGAAAACTGACCAGAAACGTTTCGGCCACACAGCCATCCTCAGGCAGACTGAGGATGGCTGTGTGGCCGAAACGTTTCTGGTCAGTTTTATTGGCACCTTCTCGCTTCATCCATCAACCTCTGGAGTGGACAATCCATTTTTCTGATCAGTGTGTGAGCTTTTCCTGCTTTCTTCATGAGTGGAATGGTGAAATGATCATGTGGATCATCATCGCATAGGTGTGAATGATGAAATTAATAATGACTGAAGGCCATTTAGGTGCTTCAGTTTCAGGGTCTGGTGTTGACATAGCATTTGTCTAATTAAAGCGGATTCACCTTTCAAAGGCAGTTTGTCTAGCCTGATGGCATCTATGAGTGTGTAGTTTTTTATTTCAGTTTGTTTTTCTCCATTAGTGGGTGGAGATGTACCTGTGATTATTTCCTGAATGAGTCTCCCTCTGATATTAGCTGAAAGGAGGTTAGAGCTTATTGCTTTTTAACTATATGAAAAATGACATTTAATTACAGAAGGAACCCCGACAGCCTTTATCATCAGTGCATTTTCCAAATTCCCTCTTCCTCCTCCTCCCCCTCCTCCTCCTCCTCCTCCTCCTCGTCTCAGAGCTAATATCTGAGTTCCTCATTCATGCACAAATAACAATAAAGTATATTTGTTTTTAGCTGTTATCCTCCCTAGCCTCAATCTACAACAAGTCTCATTCTAAAATTATGAAACCACCCTTCACTCTGTGAGGTTGCCACAGTAACTACTGAGAGGATGGCATTACCATGAATGGAGCATCACCGGCTGTTGGACAGTACAACACATTGTATACTCCCTAAAAAGGGGTCACTGAGTATTCTTCATTAGTATCCCTGAAAAGGTTAATGCACTACCTTGCTATTTCTCCTTCCCAGGCTCCTGCTTTTTGGAGCATGCTGTTTATCTTCATTTTGTGACCTATTATCCATGAGATTTGAAGAGGAGGTTTTAATGCCACAAACGGTTGTCAATGGCTCATTTCATTTCCTGCCACTGCTTCCATTTTCCTATACGTTATATTAAGTATGGCATGTTTTTCCTTTATGTTTGATTCTGTCTATATACAGGAACATTTCTATATTTCTTTTCTATAATTTCCTCTGAATATGAACTGTATGATGAGAGGCAGAAAACCAGGCAACCATGCAGACAATGTTAATAGAAATTTCAGGGTAGGGAGGCTACCTCAGTTCAAGAACACATCATTATTGCTCTGCGGTATTGTTCTTTTACCCTAATGGACCTGCTTTTAACCTTTTCCCTTAAGTGCAGCATTTAAAACAATGTGAAAAGAAATTACAAACCAAACAGCAAAAGGCAAGTTAGAACCAGTTAAAGAGGCTACACAATGAAGTCATGACATCAGCGTTTCCATTTTCTCAGGACAAAAAGGTCTTTAAAATCTAAAGCAATATCAAGTGACACTTTCCACTGCGCTTTATGGATGCTGTATATTTTGAAAGCTTTAAGTATTTGTATTGGATGAACAGTGCCCTCCTCTTCTTAAGACAGAGTGAAGTCATGCATTCAGTCATTAGCATAATGGCAACTGCAGTGGATATCTGCAGGAGGACTGAGATCCAGTAATGGTGAAAACAAACATTTTGAGACAAATGAGAAAAGGCAGAGTTTTATGTGCTTATAAATCTATATCAGTGCTTAAACTTCCTTCCTTTTCTTCTCTTTACTTTTCCAGTTCAGAGTCAGAAAAGGGGCTGATTGTCCTGACAGTAACCCCAACAAAATGGGATTGGAGAAACAATATCGGCTTTTCTTTCTTTTGGATAAGACATTTATTGGTCATCACTCCCTACTTTGCTCTCCAGTCTGGCTGCTCTCTGTCTCAAAGCATTGCCTCAACATGGCTGTGTTTCATCTTTTTTTTGTGTGTGTTTGTTTTTTATACGTGCGTGGAGGCATCATGTTTTTGGGTTGCCCCCCAGCCCATCCGCTCATCCGTTCGTCAGTTCATCCCATTGTTATAAACGCAATATTTCAAGAACGCCTTGTGGGAATTTTTTATTTCAATAGCCATAGATCAAAGGTCAAGGTCCCATTTCAATAGCCATAGATCAAAGGTCAAGGTCCCTGTGTCCCATTATTGTGAATGCGATATCTCAGGAATGCCTTGAGGGTTGTTTTTTTTGTTTTTTTTTTTAAATCTGGCACAAACATCCACTTTGACTCAAGGATGAACTGATTACAGTTTAAAGGTCAAAGGTCATGGTCACTTTGATCTAGCATCCATCTCATTCTCATGAATGTGAAATCTCAAGACAACTTTGAGGGTATCTTTTTAAATTTGGTACAAACATCCACTTTGAGTCAAAGAAAAACTGATTAAAATTTGTATAGTCAAAGGTCAAGGTCACTGTGACCTCATCCATCGCATTCTCCGTCACAAGACAATATCTCAAGAAAACCTTGAGGGAATTTTCTCAAATTTGGCACTGACGTCCACTTTAACTCAAGAGTGAACTGGTTAGAACTTGGTGTTAAAAGGTCAAGGCCATCATGACCTCATATGACATGTTTTTGGCCGTAAATCAAGAATTCATATGCTCATAATGACAAAATTTCACACAAATGTATAATAGAATAATATGATGAAGTGATTACATTTTATATCCAAAAGGTCAAAGGTTAACTCCACTGTGACATCATAATGCTCTGCATAAATGCTCTTCTGGCTGTTATTCAAGGTCATAACTCAGGGGCAGAAAGGGAGACATTTGGTCAGATAATAAATTGGTGACATTAATCTTGGGTTTTCACCTTGAAACAGTGATGATTGTTTAGATCTTCTTTATCTTCTTTGCTGCAGGGAGGCGGGACCCATGTGTGTGTATGTGTGTGTTTGCGTGCAGACATGCAAAGCACATGGGACTAGATAAGATGCAGCCACTGGAGAAGTAGGCAGACTGGTAGCCCAGTGTGAGGCTTTCTGTTAGATCAAACAACCCTATGGTGTCCATCTCTAATTGTAACAACAAAATAATAAAACTCAACCATCAGTGTTTTGACCTGTAGTTAACAGAGTGTATGTAACATGATGTATGTGCAATGCTAAGCACTCAACACAAAGATTTGGATTGTACAAGGTGAGAAACTAATCAAATGAACAAGATACTATGCAACATACAACGGTTTGTGTGATATCGTATGAAAAAACACATGCAATGATCGTATGATATCTAACAAATTAGTGCTCCACAAATGATGTTACGTACTTAATGTAAAGTTACGCAGGTTTGGTTTAGGCAAGTGAAGTTACTTTGGTTAGACTTAGGAAAATAAATATGGTTGGGCATCTTTAGGTTTAGGCAAGTGAAGTCACGTAGGTTGGGTTTAGTAAAAGAGTAACAAGTTATTTTGGTTTCAAACGGTTCCAAACTGCAGTTACCTGGGAGAGTCCAGTGTTCTTTGGCCTATCCATCACCCCAACCTATCCCCTCACGCAGAGTTTTGGTCTTTATAATACCTCCTTCCTTACTGCTGTTAGCGCATTGTTCACATGATTGCAACCTCCTCTATTATGTGGGTTATACATGAATTACTGGCTCATGATTACGTGGGATAAAATTGTGGGTGCACTACTTTTTTTATGCACAGTGCATGAGAACAGCCTGTTCTATGTCAAAAAACAAAATTAAAGTTTTCACTATCAAAATGTGAAATCAACATTTTGGATAACAGTAGGCAACGCTTCGGCTGAATGAATACTTAAAAGCAACATAAATGAGTTTCCAGTAGTGGGATTTCCTACCAAGGTAGATCTCTGAGGAGCATGCTGGGAGCAGTCCAGTAGGCAGTAATGATGGCAATAAATTTTCTGCCCCACAGAATTTACAGATGGAAGAAATAACTCTGTTTCTGGTTCCCCTTGGGTAATAATACCTTTACCTTTGTCCCAAGGATTCTTCATTTTCTTCAACTAAGCTTTTTGTAGGAATCACCAGCTGTGGCTGTGGAGAACACACAAGCTAGAAAGAAACATTGGTGCTCTCAAAGAGGAAAGCAGAAACTTCTAGTCTTGTAAGCTTAAAAGGTTAATAGAACCTTATCATTTGCCTCTTTGGTGACTCAATTCAAACTAGGTAACACAATAAAATGGCACTAAAAAATGAACAATCATTGAGCTGATGTTGAAACAAGATTCTACAGTCATACTCAAAGCAAAAATGCTAACATCAGCATACTGACATGGTCAGAATAACAAGACCAACTGATGCTGAAGCCATTTACATTGTTTACTTTGTTCACAGTAGTAGTGGAGCATGTTAACATGCTAACATTTGCTTATTTGCACTAAATACAAAGTATAGCTAAGAATGATGGGAATGTTATTCATTTTGCAAGTAATTAGTCATAAACCAAAGTATTAGACAGCTTGAAATTAAGACTCTGGGTTTTGAACCCCGGACTTCTCGCACCCTAAGCGAGAATCATAACCCTAGATCAACAAGCCACACAATGAGTGGTGTGCTTAGGAAACACAATCAATTGAGCAACTTCTGTGTCAGTGACAAAATGTGGAAAATGTCAGATCAAATAGGTGACAACCACATCATAAGCTTTTTGTGCAGCAACATTAAACCAGTGGTCTGCAGCAGACCTTTGTAATGGAAGACATTTTGACATGTCACAGTTGGCAAAGCACAGGTGTAAATGATAAAATCAATAATGGCTGAATTTCATCCAGCTAATTCAGTTTCAGGGTCATGGTATTGAGCATGCTGGCTCACTGTCACACAATCATAACTTGTCTGCTTTGGAAAAGGCCTATTGATCAATGCCCTGTTTTATGTTTGCTAAACGTTAGATTCAGATGTTCTAAAGAGGGCACCACCAAATGCAGTCCGGACTCATATTGCGTGGCAGATTTATCTGGGCCTGTGACCAATTTCTGATAAATTAATGAGAATAAATAATCTAATCTGAGTGTTGTTTCCTGCCTTGGCTAATCCATCTGGACTGATAGCTATTTGTTTTCTAAGTGTTTGTATAGTAATGCACATTTTTGTGTGTTGTGGGTGTGAGAGGTGATCAAAGGGATGACAATCACGGAGGTATTACAGATCTTACAGTGGAGGTTGTTACAATGCTGGATGATCGACAGAAACCTGCATAAATATCCCGAGGCAGCGGTCAGAATCTGAGAATTTTCCTAACAACTACTGTCATGTAGTTGTAATGAAATGTGGCAGTAAAAGTCACCAACTCTAAAAAGCTCTTAGGAGATTGGCAGACACATTATTATCCACTGAATGGAAATTAGAAAAGTAGAAATGTAAATTAATTAGATTGACCTTCTGTGGCTCGCAGTTCAGACAGTTAACAGGGTTATCATTTCTCTTTTGCACCCATAATTAACCACTCATTTTCCATGTGAGGATCTGCCACCAGCACCCACAACCCACCCAGTGACCCACTTGTCTCTTCGGATGTGTATTTTAAGGGTTTATACTTGTAAATGACACATGAAATGGAATACAAAAGAACTTCAGACAGGTTGAAACAACCCTTTTATTTCAGTGTCACAAAATGAGCAACTATCTTTGTCTTTTTTATAGATTAAGTTTTGGTGTCTAGTAGTCCCTCTGGACACAATCCATTTTGCTCGTATTTGTGTTTCTCTTCCAGTGCTCAAAGGCACTGTGTGTCAATGTGTGACAGACTGAGAGAATACATTTAGTAAAAAGTACAAATTAGGTTTAACAAATGAATACATTTGTGTCTCAATAATGAATGAAATGCGCATTTTCCTTAAATAATTCAGGTAGATATGGCCTTGGTGAATTGATTTAAGAATAGCCTTTGGCATGCCATTTAAATGTGTGCTGTGTGGGTAATCTACTGTCTTTGTGCAGGAGGACGAGACTGTGCATACATTGACTGTGTGTGATAATCCATCCACACATGCATCAAAGTCTCCAGGCAGCTTTTCTCTCCTTTAAGTAAATAAACACTCAAAAAGGCAAATCAAATTCCAAGGCTTTAGAGGTCACTTTCATTTCCTGTCTGCCATCATATATATTTGGAATGCAGCGAAATGGGTAGTGGAAGGTCAGCTTCAGGAAATATCAATCGCACCAGCTGCACAAATTACTACTACAAAGGAGGATTAGGGCCATGTTAAAGGAACAAAAATATCTTAGATTTCAAGAATAAAGTCATAATATTATGAGAATTAAGTCAAATATCTATGAGAAAAAAGTCATTACAAGATTAAAAGATTAAGACCAGAATGTTGGATAGTGAAAAAAGCAACGAAGTGTGTGGAAACAGTGTTGGAGTGAAAGTAATATATGTTTCAGCAGTACCAAAGCAATATAATTCATTACCAATAAGATTTCAGGTGATATTATTACATTTACAATGTCACGTACCACCTGGAAACTGTTTATTGTTTTCATTTTTCATTCATCCACACTGATCCACACTGCTGCACTTCCACCAGTGCGCCTCCAGAAAAAAACATCCCCTGGTTGTTGTGTCATATGCAGACTACATTATAGAAGGATTCCACATCTGGGTGATGCTGCACTGTGCATTATTATGATCAATGTGTTTTCATTCATATACCTACAATGCATCCCATTCTGCTTTGTGTTCTAAGGCTGGCTGAAAGCAGCAGGGATAAGGAGCTGGCCCCTGGTGTGTCCCGTTGATCAACACATCATATGTATGTTAATATGTTGGATGTTTTTCCATTCACATCCCCTACAATATAAGAACAATACTGGCAAACAGTCCCGTTCTTATGCATAACTCTCTCTGGTGCTGCTGAAGCTGACTGGCAGACGTGGGTCTGGCAGACGTGGGTCTTCCAGCTCTGGTGTATTAATATGCATTCGTCACAGTGACTGACGCCGTACACCACTCCATTTGCTGTGCTAACCTGAGCATTTGTCTGCTGTGTCTTATATGAGAGGCCAAATTATTGATCCCTATTTCATAATTGATCAGACTTTGATCCTCTGTCTGCCTGTTCCTGTGTCCAGAGCCATTGGTTTCTAGGTACTGTTGAAGCTTAAATTACTACCCCCACACTGTTTGCTCACACTTTGTCTCTTTTTATACCATGTGACCTAAATTTCTGGTCTTAATCTGCGACTTTTTTCTCCTAAAATTACAAATTTAATCTTGTAATATTTCAAATTTATTCTCATAGATTTACGATTTTATTCTCGAAATCTAAGATTCTTTTTTTTCTTGAACATGGCCCTAATCCTCCTTAATAGATTACATCGAGCAATACTGACTAACTTGTGGCCATGTGGTAAATGAAACACAAAAGTGCCACAATACATCAAAGCATTCACTTATCTGTGGAACTCATGTGTGCTTGGATAGTCTTTCAGTGTTCTTAAATATAGCTTTTAAACCTCAGGCTATATAAGCCTAAGAAGTGTCTCTAAAGTTTTTTGATCATTTTTAACAGCAGAGGAACGATCACAATGGAATTTTGGCGATACCATTAACTGACTGTTTTGAAAAATGATTACATTGTTGTCCTGGGGTAATGGGTACAGTGAACAAAGACCTGAAATTCTTCCAACCATGATGTAATAATTAAATGTACCCAGAGGTGGCTTGGGCCACTAGTGGCCCTATGGAGCAATGTTTTAATCAGTCGACCCTAATTTGGTTTGTACTTAGATGCACACAAGCAAGGCTGCAACACGAAACACATTATCAGTGATGACACAACAGACTGCAAGGTAGTAAATGTGGATGTAAACAATGTAGGATTTAAAATAATTTTAAAAATGGCAAATGTTTTATGAGGAGGGAAGTGCATTCGACTGTTAGACCTCAAGGATAAACGCAATTTGTTTTGTTTTGTTTACAAGAAAACTCCACAGGGCACCTTTAATTTCAGGATAATGGGTCTAAAAAAAGGATGTGTACACAAACATTGGTTGCTCTGGCTTCTGTGCTTGTGTGTGTGTGTGTGTGTGTGTGTGTGTGTGTGTGTGTTCCAGCACCATACTGTGTGTTCAAATAACAATGGGATGGCATTTAAAGCTGTGTGGTTGTTAAACTCGATCAGACGTGCACTTTAACAATAAATACAGTGATGATTTTGCTTTGAACTGGGTGACAGAGAAACAGGAGCCTTCATTACATCAAAGTTAACTAAACAACTGAAATTTAGTTTAGTTCACACCAACTGCAAAACAAATTTTTGTATTGCATTAGGCCTACTAGCATGGTAAACATGGCAGCTCCATACTCTGAACCAGCAACAACACTGTATTATTTTTTTCATTGTGCCACAGCAATGCATGACTGCTTCACTTCTTCTGTACTAGCCACAGTTAAAGACCAACCTAAATTCCTCAGAGCATTTTGCCAAGAAGCAACTCAACAAAATAAAAGGTAGTCCTATGGCTTCACTCACTATTATTCTCTGAGCCCTCTCCTTTTTTAGTGAAGTGTTCAGGGATAGAATTCCGGTGCACACAGACGGCCACAATGTTTGTCCTCCATCTTGGTAACGCCAGGAGAATTTCGACTACATCTCAATGCTAATAGGCCTTTGCAACACAGCGTCACGCGAATTTCACGCTCAAGTTGAGCATTTTTTAACTTTAACTGGCTCGAATCCACATCTATTCACGTCTTTGCATCGATTTTGCATGTAAACTTGTCACACAAGACGCTCACATCCTGTTCAGTTTGAACACACCATAATACAGACCTGATATGTTTGTCTGAACATTGTTTGTTGTTTGACAGTGTGCATACATGTATGTGCATGCATGTTCTCAACCAGGTGTCCTGAGACTCTTCAGTTTCTCTTGTTGCCTCCATCCCAGCTGATTGACACTTGTGTCTCCAAGTGGCCATCTGCTCCTTGTTTATTCAGACTGAATCACAGCTGCTGTAAATCAGGTAAATTGTTAAAGAGAGCAGTCTGTGTTGAGGCCCGAGGCCCATCTGTGTTGTGGTGAGATGGATTCCTCTCACAGAGGGGCTGATATCAGGCTGTGTACATGTGTGTTTGTATGCATGCATGAAGCAATCCCAGTTGGTACTGCGCACAATAATTTCCATTCCCCTTATGATAAAATGAATGCCTGTCCTCGAGGTGTCATCATACCGATCTCTGCTTCTTGCAAATTCATTTGGAAAAACTGACAACAAAGCTGCGGCACATCAATTTCTGTTCCTAACTGAATGTGAGCAGCTGGCTACCTGCACATTAAAAACATGAGTCCCTTACTTGATAGTGTCATCTTATGTTAGGCTGTAAGCATATTGACGGGGACTAGAATCCTCACAGCACATCATGGGGTATTATGGAGTTGATTTACTGATGAATTATGCATTAAGAAACAATGGGGTGTGCTGTTTATGAAAAAGCACCTATGGCTGTCATAAAGATAAACTCCTACATAATGTGCACTCACTTACCTATTTCTTTTTTTTTTTATCTTAAGGCATTCTGTTATTCTGTTGTGTTGTAGATGGAAAAGGTTTTGGCACTCTAGTGTTGCTTATTCATCACTGCCACTTTTAAACTCCAGGAGTGGAATGAGATGAAATCTAATAGGTTAAAGCTGCTGTGCAGATTAGAGGCTCAGGTTTAAAAAAGTATCAGTGTGACATTCTTCGTGGGTTTCCAGTCTTGTGTCTGCCCGATCCAAATAGGTTTTCCATTTGTGTGTCAGTGTCTAATGCCTTTTGTGAAGAGGGAATTAAAGTATATCTCTGTAAATTCTCCAAGATAACATACCAACATAAGTATCCACAACTGTCACTGCAGCAGTGATGTAGATCTTAGCAGGGCTGCCCCTGACTAAATTGGGGCCCTAAGTGAAATTTTATTTGGAGGCCCCCATCCCAAATGTATCATAGGTACAAAATGACCGTACAACAACTTGCCATTTAACTTGACAAGCTTTACTGGCAATAACAAATGTACTGTAGATACAGTAGTTTGGCTGCATGAGTCAAATAAAATAAAAAAATTCAACCTGAAATAAATAAATATTAAATAAAAATAACTTCAAACTGAAATAAATAAATAAACAAATCTGAGTCACAAATAGCCATCAATTACTCATCAGAAGAAAGTAACTTCCACCACCTCAATCCCCCACCCTTGATTAAACACTGAAAATTAAATAAAAGAGGAAGACAGGTTTTTCCTATTTAATCTTATTTTGTTATATTTCTCCCTCTCCCCTCTCTGGAGGCGACTAATCTCCCTCAGCCCTCCGCCTCTCCCACCTTAATTAAACACTGAAAACAGAAATAAAATACAGAGACATTCTTTTCTATTTGCATCTTATTTAGCTATATTTCTCCCTCTCCCCTCTCCGGGAGCATCCGACCTCCTGGCCCCGCACATACCCCCGAGGCTCGGGTCTCCCCCTCCGTGGAGCCCGCCCGCCCTGCCTTCCCCGCACATACTCCTGGGGCTCTTTTGGACGACATGTCGACAACTCTTCACCTGCTGCAGCTCTGCAAGTGCCTGCCAGCGCACCCCTCTTATTGTTCAGATGTCGAGTGCTGCCAATCATTGCAGCGACGCATGGGCGGTCAGGTCTCTTCTCTCCTTCCTCGAGCTGATTCTACGCGCGCCTCACGGTAGCGCATGTGCGCATCCATTGCGCATATGTGCAAATGCGTCCCCTCGCGCAAAATGTGCCCCCCCATGGAAGATGAGGCCCTACGCACAGCACGTGTTCTGCGTTTAGGGAGGGGCGGCCCTGGATCTTAGACCTCTACCAGACAGTTCAACCCAGCTACGCACACAAGTTTTTGCAGCCTTATATGCCACTCAGCACACAGGCTGAGAGATCAATCCCCCCTCCTACTGAGTTCAGAAACACGTCCGCTACAACTTCACTCACAAACTAACATTTTCAAAAGCCACCCGGTGGGATTTGGCGGTTGTTGCATGTGTCACACGGATTGGGATGTAACCGGCTTGTTTACGCTGAGAGGAGGATGGAGCCCGACACGGCCAGCTGCTTTTCGCCACTTGAGCAGATCCACCCCCATTCGCCTCTCTTGTTACTCATTTCCCTCTGCTGCTGATAACACACTCTCTTGATCCTCCTCTGCTGCTCTCATTCTGCATCCACAGCCTTTTCCAGCCTTGATTTCTCAAAAAAAAAAAGAAACGAAAAAAGCCGTTGACGGAGAATAAATGTCAGTAGCCTCACGCTGATGCTGAATTGCGCTCATGTGTATGCGTGAGGGCCTTTTAGCAGGTGCCTGTACCAGTTCTTGAACTGCTCTCGACTCACATCGCAATCACAAT
Organism: Epinephelus fuscoguttatus; assembly: GCF_011397635.1. NCBI lineage: Eukaryota > Metazoa > Chordata > Actinopteri > Perciformes > Serranidae > Epinephelus > Epinephelus fuscoguttatus. The sequence continues at coordinate 33,794,387 of NC_064759.1, read as the reverse complement.
GCCATACTTTCCATACAGGAGTGTCAGTTGCCAGCCTGTATCAAATTCAAGAAGCAGATGCTGTTTGGATTAGTCCTCCACACATCTGCTTGTGTTCACTTGTTCCAATGCCTTGAACTTTAGTGGCTGCACTCAAATCCCACTGGATTTTGAGATGGCTTGAAAATACAATAAATTATATCTTTCACATTGATTTTTGTGCAGATTAACCAAATAAGATAAAACATATTAATTATTGAGGTTTAGAGGTGCTGATAGGCAGATTTTGTAACAGACAGAGTCAGACTAGCCATGTCCCCTTGTTTCTACACATTATGGTAAGTTAAGCAAACAGTAGTAGTAGTAGTAGTAGTGGCAGTAGCTTCATACAGAGGGCTCCAGGGATGATGTTTTTTGTAGGCCTATATAAAAGGCCTATGGGATTTTTCCCATTGGATTTTGGATTATTGCAGAAAATAAGCTCCGTGGCAAACAAACGTTCATGATACTTGCACTTTTGTTCAGCAAGATAATCTTCACAAATGAACACCACTATTATGATTAGAACAATATGTGAAAGTCTCTTAAGCTTGTGTTAACCACAGACCTTATTTCAGGCATCTAACCAAAAACCCATTCAAAAAACATAGTGACTTTGAGACAAGGGAACCATGAGAAAAAATTGCCAAGGTTTAAGACTCATTCCTGGGGCACACTACTGAATGAAAAGTGGTGTCGATCACCCTGTCTAATTTGAGGCCAGCAGTTTTCCAAAGTGGGTGCCTCAGAAGCCTCGTTTCCACCAAACACTTTTGGTATGATACCTTTGGAACCGAAAGTAACCCCTCAGACATGGTAACTGGACCCCTAGCGTTTCCACTGCAAACCGTACCTCTAAACGTGGGCGGGGTTGTTGTCACTCACTGCTGCGTCCAGCACTCAATGTATTTCCTCATTATCGGTGACACAGAGGGAAGTCTGCACCTCATTTATCGTCCGCAGGACAGTGTTGCACACTGACATTTTCAGAACAAAATAAAACAGGATGCAGTGAGAGTCTCTCTACATGGGATATTTGAAAATAGTGGTTTTGTGCATTTAGTCCTTCTCAGGCAAGCTCAGGGGTTTAGTGTTGCCCAGAAAAGTGGTGCTACACAAGCTGTTATTTTTCTCTCAGGGAGGATTAGAATGTATTCAGTTCACATAATCCGGATGAAAATAAATATAAACGCTTGAAGATCCACTCATTACTAAAAGTGTATGTCATATAAAAACTTAGGTAATGGTCAGCGTTGTCATATCGAATATTTACTGTAAGGTGTCGATGGTTCACATAGTCCAGTCATGCATTGAGTAACATTACAAGTTAACGTTCCACCTTAAAAGTCGTTACTTTTTCTCCATCTGCAGCTGCTGCAAGAGGCGGCACAACATCCTTTCTTTTTATAGTTACAGTTTACTAATGTATAAAACTCTGCACATTATGAACAGTAGTTACATGAGCGTCAGAACCAGCCACAACTCAGCCCTGAGCAGAGTGACCGTCGGCTATTGACCAATCAATGGACTGCAGCATTCACAGTTCTACCTTTTAGTACCAGATCTGTACCCCAACAGAAGGGGGGACCAAAAGTGGGAACAGTATGGAACGGTTCCATTGGTACCATCCACAACTTTTTGCAGAGAAAATGGAAAAAAAAGCATACTAATTGAACTGTACTGTACCATACTGCTCGGTGGAAACAAGGCTAAATAAGCCAAGGCTGCTACAAGATAGGGATGTCACGATTACTTGATTTCACTATTAACCACGATTTTAAACACCACAGTTAATTAATCGTAAAGATTCCTCAACAGCGTCACTCTCCAAAGATTATGCCGCGACGCGGAACCATATACAGTGAACACAGTGAAGAAGACTTATTCCCCCCCAAAAAACAGCTAAACAGATAAAGTCAGCTGTGTGGGATCATTTTGGCTATCGCAAAATGACCAAGGGGTCATTGTTGACGATGGCTTTCCAGTTTGTAAAACATGCCACAAAAAAGTCACAGCCAAAGGAGCAAGAGCAACATGATACAACACCTGCGGGACAACCACCCGGCTTTACATTCACAAGTAAAGGTAAATGCACAATAACTGGGTTAAAATACATCAATCTCAATTTATCTAATGTAACACTGAATTAAAAAGTATATGTTAGCGTGTCATTTGCAATTCATGGCATAGTGGTATGATATGAGTTGGGCTTACAGTGCAACGTGACAAGCTAAGGCATGTCTCAAAAACTTTTTTGATGGATAGTTTTGCAGTTTGTGTGCACACACCGTGAGGCTGTAATGGTTTTGGGTCAGTGTAGCTCTTTGGAGTGAGACGACAGGCAGAAACTCATGTCCACACGAGTGCGGGATTTCACAAATGCTTGTCGCTTATTTTCACATCAACTTAAAAACACGCCAACCTTACCAAGCCCGGTTGTACAGCTACTATATTTTCATACATGAACAAAATAGTCATCACACGTACTTATAACCATCACTGTTGTGTTGAGAGATAAAAGAAAAAGCAGGAGCACATGGAAATAAATGAAACTTAAAGATCTATAAGGAGTGTTCATGTGATTTTACACATTTATAGTGTGAAATTAATTAATGCATAATAATCGTGATAATTGTAAAACCGTGATATTTCTCTGACAATAATCGTACCAAGAAAATCTATAATTGTGACATCCCTACTACAAGATTTCATGATTTCCATTTTTCATTGCACATTGTATTGTTTTTATTAACATCCCACCAGATTTAAAAGAACACTGCACTTTTACTTAATTTTATGTTACATTTTAATGATATCTGGTTGTTGTTACACAACACGTTTTCAGGCAGGTTCATTTTCCTGGTGCACAACAGTCAGAAATATTGACTGTCAGGCCAAGCAGTGTAAAGATTTGTTGAGAAAAAAAGCTGATAAATCTCACTGTTGACCAAAGTGGGCTAATTTTACCCCTGAACAAAACCAAACACTTAATGTCTGAACAAAATGTGATTTAATGATGTACCATCCTTCCTTTTTATTCATTGTTTAGTTCAAGTTTAATATTTATATCTGTTAAGGTTGAACTGATAGGACTCAAGAGCAGGACTCAACTCAGGTTCAGTTCAAATCAAAAGTCTTTAATGAAGCGGGCAGGTTCGGTACACAGGAAGGCAGTCAGACAAGGCAGAGGTATCCAAAAACGCTAAGGCAGAGGCAGGGTCCAAAAAACAGAACTAGATCATACACTCACGAGACTAACACTGGGAAAAAGGCTGGGACGCTTACAGAGAACTGAAAAGACGAACTGGCAGAGACAAAGGGATGCACACAGACTAAATACACAAGGGAAGGTGGGATAATGAGACACAGGTGACACTCATCAGGGCGGGGCAGGTAATCACACAAGGCGGGAAACACAGGAGGACAGGAGGTGAGGATCTTGGGGGGGGGGGTTGGAGGCAGGGCCCAGCGTGCTTTCCTTAGCTGGCTTCACACGGGACACATGGAAAGTAGGATGTATCCTCATGGTCTTAGGGAGTTTCAACCTCAGCGCCACAGGGTTTATCACCTTAGATATGGGGAATGGACCCACAAAACGAGGAGCCAGCTTATGGGACTCAACACGCAGAGGGAGATCCTTGGTGAACAACCAGACTCTTTGACCAGGCTGATACAGGGGAGCCCGGGTCCAACGCCGATCAGCGACCTTCTTATGACGATCAGCACTCTGAAGCATGACTTGGCGAGCCCAACTCCAAGTCTGATAGCACCGACGAACCAAGACCAGAGCTGAAGGAACCTGTGACTCACCCTCCAGGGCTGGAAACAGGGGGGGTTGGTAGCCATAAGCACACTGGAATGGAGAGAGACTAGTAGAAGAACAAGGCAATGTATTATGAGCATACTCCACCCAGATAAGCTGTTTGCTCCAGGAGGCGGGGTTCTGTGAGGCGAGGCGAGGCAAGGCAGCGCAATGCAATCTCTAGCTCCTGATTGAGCCGCTCCATCTGGCCGTTGGACTGCGGATGATATCCGGAAGAGAGACTGACAGTGGCCCCCAACAGCGCACAGAACTCCTTCCAGAAACGGGAGACAAACTGGGGGCCGCGATCCGAGACCACATCACTGGGGAAACCATGGAGACGGAAAACATTACTAATACTAGGCCCACTAGAAATTAAGTTTACACACAACTAATCTCAAATAGCAAATGAGCTTTTGAGGGAAACATGATGCCAAGCAAATTACGTTTTCTATTATAATGGAATTGCTGCAAATGAACATACCCGGAAAGCAAAATGTTCACTGACAATATATTTCATTTGTCTTCCGCCAAAATAGGCAATACATATCCAGTTCTACTGACAGCATTATCTTTGTATTATTACCTTTTTTATTAACATTTACCCAAATCTTTCTCTTTTCTCTTTATTGCTTTTTTCCCTAAACCTAATACAGGAGTCTGGATGCAAACCCTGGGTTGTGATGTCATAGTTCTGCACTGATGTCCACCTCGACCACCTCCCTGCGAGTCCAGCACAGTACATAAATGTCTTGTTTCATTAACTCAAAGAAACATCTCGGAATCCAGGCAGCAGTTACGTTGTCATCACAATGAAATTATGAATTCAATTTAGTAATATACAAATTTCTAGAAGACCGAGCATTAGCATTAGTTTTACTGGTCGCTAAAATAGATTCTTGTGAGTGATATTAATGGTGTCTTTTTTGGCTGAAAAAATGTATTTGTATGGATTTTGTTTGCAGAACCACTGCTCCAGGCAAGAAAGTGTATTTCCCAAAATGTCAAACTATTCTTTAAATGAGCTGTTGTGCCACAACATCCTTTCAGACATTACCTGCTAAATAACAAACACAGGAACCACCTTTCATGAACAACATACTATAAATTTGCTGGCATTCAACTACTGTTTTACATGTCCCTGAGGTTTATCCATTAGTACATACACAAAGATATGTTGTTGCTATTATCACTTAGCTCCTTATTTTTTTAATCCTCATGAAAGCCATCAGAAAAGCAATAAGGTCAGTGGGCACATTTCTATCAACACTACTGCCTTAACCGTGACAGCTCAGGGCTGATGAGGGAGCGTCAAGAGGCTGATCAGAGCTGCAGCACCCCCCATGCGTGGCCTGCCCTCCATTAACATTTCATTCTGTCATGCACTATTGTGATAAGCCCACATCTTCTCAAGCCCGGGTGAAAGAGGCTGACAGCTCATTTCCAGTAAAAATGGCAAACGACTGTTAATGTGTACACATTAGTGAAATGGGGAGAGTAAACAGGTGAACTATGTGTAGCTGTGTGTGTGCTACCTGTCATGTGAAATGTAAAGATCAAATTTCTTTTGAAAACCTTTACGTAATGGATGCTTCATACAGTAATGATAGATAGCAGTGAAAGGCTTTTGAAACTTCAATCACATACTGGGCTGTATGCTTTGGAGTACCCCACACATGTTGGTTGAAGTAAGTTATGTCTATTGAAAAAAGTATTTTTTCTATGGCTGTTCACATATCGATCAAAGTCTTTCAATCTACTCCAAGCTCTGGAGATGTGAACACTTGACCATTGTCTGCTGTCCGCATGGCCTGCCAGCAGAGATCTATATTTTTCTGTTGCAGCCAGCAAGACACCAAGCTCACCGGGGTTCTGCAGAGGCTGACATTTCTCCTGTCACGCCATCTAGTTCAGCCCAAACTGACACACACACACACACACACACACACACACACACACACACACACACACTTTCAGTCACACCCAGTGCTGAAATTTACCACCATAGTCCACAGCTGGAGAGTCTCGATTGGCACTGTGTTACATCTTTATAGGGGACTGAGTAAGTGCTGCTCTGGATGTGAAGGTATTTCCTGCTGCTTTCCATGTTCACTCTTTGTCTTAAACTTCACACACTTCACTGGGCTGCTATCTGGTTTCCTTTTCTTTTTTTGGGGGGGAGGCTTTTGCCTTTATTTAACAGGACAGACATAAGCGTGAAAGGGGGAGAGAGGGGGGGTGACAAGCAACAAAGGGCCGCAGGCTGGAATTGAACCCACAGCCACTGCAGCAGTGACAATGCCTTTGTACATGGGATGCCAGCTCTAACCACTGAGGTACTGGGCGCCCCTCTGGTTTTCTTTTATTTATCTATTTTAGATTTATAGGTTTTATCTTTTTAGCCAAAAGCACAATGTCACAAAGCAGTAAAAGTGTTAACTACTCTGTTCCATTGTAAAAGCCTGGTCACATTAGCATGTAAAATGGCTCAATTTTGAGACAAAACTAACTCATTTCAATAAAATTGCAGTCATCAGTGGATTCACATGCAAATTTTTTAAGTTCCATTTTGTTTAACTTCGACATGCTATTGAAAACTAGTAAGCCATTTACACAGCACTGACCTTTGGGGTTACAGAGGATCCAAAATGGAAGATGCTATTGTAGCCTGTTAGCTCTCTTACACGATCCACTTGAATATTCCTGCTCGGTGCTAAAGCTGAAATGTTTATCAGGCAGCTGCAAGTACAGGCAATCCCCTGCAATGTGTCTCCCATCTGTGATGATAAAATATTTTTTGTTTGCTGCATGTGCTCTCTTTGTTTGTAGCCTGGCACTGATGCATAGGAATTTGCATTGCGGAAAGGCTCTGCAAGACAGATGGCCAAAAATTTCTGCCACAGCTGGCCAACAGCCAGATTGTTAATTGTTTGACCAGTAAAATCCCACTAAAATTATGCGTCAAATGACAACTTTGATCCAAAATCTGTTTGGAGTTAAAATCTGCTAAAAGCATACAGTGTCTGCCACCTTTTATCAACCCCCTCTGTCTAAATACAAACTTCACAAAAGCAAAATGGTTTGCAGACCGTTATTCTGAGACAGGAGCCAATGGTGCTAATACGTCTTTTGAATTAACTGTGTATACCTGATGTCACATAAGTGACCAAGCTAATGAGCTCACTAAATGACAGTTAGCAAGGTCATTAGGAGAGTTTTTTTCCCTATTGGATAAGTCTTAAATAACTATCACTGTTCCAAATGTCGTTTGCTACGTTTGAAGCCTCTATTGAGGTTTTTGAATAAAGCTTTGAATGTCTGTCATCATATTTAATTATGTCATCCAACTTAATCACCAAAAAAAAAATGTTGGCAGGCACTGTATGTTTCCATAAACCGAACATTAGATTACTAGGTACGTCATTATGTAGCGTATGCATTACAAAATGGACGTTTTAACAATGTTGGGGTAAATGCATGGTTAGATTTAGGCACAAAAACACTTGGTTATGATAATGAAAAGATCATGTTTTGGCTAAAAAAAAAAAAAAAAAAATCTACTTTTCATGGCACTATCCCAGCAGGAAATGCAGTGTTGTCTTGGTAAAAAAAACATCCAATTTTCATGGCACTATCCTTGCTGCAAAGATTCTCTAAAAAACACAACCATGTTTGGTGGCCAAAAACACTACTGGAAAACCAGTAACCGCTCACTAAAAAAAACAACTGGTTTTCTCTTTTCTTGGTCTTGAATGCCCTAAATACATACAGCCCTAAATGGCATACAGTAATGTTCACACTAATGTTAGCATGTTCTTGGTTAGCTAGAATGTTAGCGCTTAGCTTGCCAGCCATAGTAGTTCATTAGCACTGTGAATAGTCACTACATGACCAAGCTTCTAGGGCCTTTTAGAGATATGCAGTGCCACTTCCTCAAGCACATACCGGGCCTCAAGAATGAAAATTGTAATGAATAATGAATGCAATCTTTCACCTCTTCTGTCTTCAGACACCGGGGTGGCAACATGTCACAATGCATACATAAGCTGATTTGCTCAACAGACTTTTTTAAAGCTTGATACAATTACATGTAGGTAATTTATTTTAATGAGAAACTGTTTTGTGAAAAATTAAATCATGTAACGAGATGACATGTATTTATGTGGACACTTAATCACCGTGACTGACATGTACACAAAGCAGAACTGTTCTGTTTCACCATCACTGAAGCTCCATTATGAAAACGGAAGAGCTTCTATTTTTTTTAATGTGTGAATCATCAGGCTGAATCTCTAATGAATCTATGATGATATTACGGGTGGAAACTTGTCCAGAATAAAGCTGAGCATATTCAAACTTCTGAAGTGAAGAGCTTTGAAAGTCGGATCACTCTGTCTAAGCCTGGTAATTGATTTTCTGTCTGCTATCTCCAAAGTCTTCTCTCTGCATCGCTCTCTCTATACCTCTGTCCCTGTCTCTCTTTTATTCCCTCTCTCTCTGGCTACTTATTTCCCCTCTGTCTGTGCTCACCACCTCACTCAGCCATCCAGCGGGCCTGTCCTCATTAATCAGGCGTGTAGGCAGCATGAAGAACAAGGGTATGTTAATATTCTCTGTCAGGAGCCTGCTGTACCGCGCTCATGCTTGCTTGCGTGCTTACTCGTCTTCCTACCTGCTAGCCCTCCCTGCCTGGCTGTCTGCTTCCCCTCCTGTCTGCCAGTCTGCCTGTAGGTGGCCATGCATCAGCAGGGTTTAATGAGGCTTAAAGGACAGAGGTTTTGACATGGAGCTTTGCTGTCCATTTACGTCAAAGCCGTGAACACAAAAGCAGCCCTTCTCTGGGCTCCTGGCCTGGTTGCTCATGCTGTATGTAGAGAGGGATGGTATGATCTTGGGCTTGTCACTTTGCTTATCATAAATTACAGGCTTATCATACTGACAATCTATAAGGTGTCACATGTAATCAATAAAGGATCAGGGCAAGGATGCTGTTTAGTGCATATAAATAATAGAGGACCAAAAAGGTCAAGCATGCTCCTTGGGTTATAAAGGATCAATGTGCGTAGACAAAAAAAAAAAAGCCCACATGAACCCAAAATAGCTCACCTCACCCCTTCGGCAACAGAGCCACTGAGGGAAATGGATGGGTGAGGTAAGTGTGAGCCGCTCTGGGCATGAAGACTCAGGTGGAGCGCAGAGAGCAAACCACGGACCTGAAATTTCTTTCTTTTTTTTCCACCTCGCTGTCAAGCCAGATCACACCTTTATATGTCGGTCTCTGGCTTGAAAGAGAGTGGCATCGCCCCCTGAGGTAACTTTCACCTCCTGTTTGCCACAGATAACAAGATAATAAGGACACAAATTCATAAATTCTAACAACATATACTTAGTGATGCTACCTACTCGCAATCTAAACCACAGAGCTACACAGCATTTAGTTTGTTGCACTTTTTGACTATGCAGTATGCACTTAACCGCTGACCTTAATGCAGAGCGGTGTCCAGAACTCTCAGAGGAAAAGGGCTTCAGCAATTGCAACAGGAAATATTGAATCTAAGAGGTTTCTGTATTAAGCCACAGGTGGATGTTAAGTGAGTGCTTTTCAAAAAGGTTAGGACATTTTCTAGCTCTCATGCTGATGCCTTGTTTGACAAAAGCAGACGCACAAGCCCGAAATGGGGACTCTGTGAGTGGCCCCCCTCTATGCCGCTGTAACTCATGTCTATGAATCGACATCAGCCCTTCAACTATGAAAACTAGGTTGTAAAAACAGATTTTCTTACTATCTAGCATGTTGTTCTTTCTCTGCAACGCTGATGGTCACCATTTGACTGATATCAGTTTGGATTGCCTGCCTAATAAGCAAAAAACAAAACAATATGCCAGCCTAACCTAAAAAAAAAAAAAAAACATCCGAAGAGATCTAAGCTGTCAGTCATTTCCACCTGCTGCCCAGCCGCACTCCCTGCACTGACTACTAACCAACGTATGCCTCCTTCAGATCTGCTCTGTTTTGGATAAAAAGAGAGACCTGTGGTGCTGAAAAAATAACATATTGCTTAAGTCATATTCCAAATGACAAATCTATATTTAATAGATAAAGATGAAGGAACAATTCATCTAAATCAAAATAAACTGAGTGGTTCCATCAAACAGATTAGAAAATTGAGTCAAACAATGCTTTAGGCTCCATTTCATCTGTTTCTGTTTTGTTTGGGTATAGGAGAGCATACTTTCTTTTTCTAATGACCCATAAAGATGATTGTAAATGTTTTGTTCTGATTTATTCTTAAAGCACAAACAACCCGGCTCCACTGAAATGTTCAAGACCCAATTTCATTGCTTTTTTCTGCAGTCTAAGTCCAATATAAATGTGCACTGGCACAAAGAACCTGAACCCACACAATTTGTATCATGCAGGTTAAATTCATAATGCGTGTCATTTAAATCACTGAATTAGTTTTAAAAAAAAAATACATCCTGTTTGTGTTTGCAACTGTGTGCATTATACTAATATATGACAAGAGCTTCTTGAGTGTGTCGCTGAGTGCAAACATGAAAAGAATCTCAGATCATACTCATCTGCTATGAACAAATAGAGCTGGGACTGTAAACACACTCTGCCAGTAATGAGGTAACACAGTGCATCTTTTTAAGTGCTTTTCTGCCCCATACTTTTTTTTATTATTCTGCTTACTAATACATTGCCTACCTTTTTAATTTCATTATTTATTTATTTTAATGGAGTAAAATTGAAGTATGCATCAGTTAAAATCCCTCTCATGACATGTTATTAAGTATACTGACACTAATATTTTGTTTGATGTGGTTTTCCCACATAATAGTTTAAAAAAACAGATATACTCTCCCTTATTGAGAAATTTGTTTGAAGTAAGTTTCACTTTTGCTTTTCTCTTTCTCCAGTGCTGCTCAGGCTTGGCTGACAAGTTAAAGAGCAACCTGCATCAAGATGGCTAGCGAGTACGTTGCAGTAACATCAGATAGCCATACATGTTTGACCCTCAGTCTGACTCAGATGAGTTGTGCACTAAATTCTGCTAGCAGACCTATCAGAATGGTAAGTGTAGTTAGAATCTTTTATTTGTGATGTTTGTTAGCTTGTAGGCTTACTGGCAGTGGCTGACACAGCATTAGCATTGGTTAAACATAAAATAATATCTGCTACAATGGGGTTTTTGGTACATAGTGAAAGGAAGCTCCAGGGGCCAGTTTACAGTCCAAAAAACTGCACACTATGCTAATGCTAACTCTGCTCTGATAAGTCCGCTCTGTGCTGCAAGTTTCCGGTTTCTCTGCTGTTGTCTCAATGTCTGATCCTTGACACTTTTAGGGCCTACGTCACCAGTGTTGGGCAGTAACGCGTTATTAGGAACGCGTTATTAGTAACGCGTTACAGTAACGGCGTTAGTTTTGGCAGTTACTAATACTCTAACGCGTTAGTTTTTAAATTCAGTAACTCAGTCACCGTTACCAAATGGTGCGTTACTCCGTTATTTTTGGCCAGGTTTTAAAACGGCGCGCAGCATGGAGGATTCTTTCACAAACTGAAGGGGCCCTTTCACTAAAACATTTTAGCCCTGAACAATAAAAGATAGTCAAGTCAGATAGAGGTATATGAACAATTCTTACCAGAGCATCTTAATGAAACACGTCTCTCACCATCTCTGAAGTCACTGTCGACCTGCTGGCCTCACCACAGTGCTGTAACGTTACATTAAGCATTAATCTACAGCGCTTCTGTAGATTTTTAGTCCCAGTAACATTATATCCAGTGACGTGATATCCATTGTTATCCCGAGGAAGCTTTTGTTGTGGACAGACAATGTCTGTGGTGGGCGACAGACTTGACACCATCATGTAGCTCTTCAAATGTTGTTATTTAGCTCATTTTCCATATTTGTATCCAAGTACCGTAGTTGTAAAACGTTTAGCTGCCTGATAGCGAGTGACTCCACTGTAGAAGACAGTTGCATGTTTCCTATAACGTTCAATTGTTTTGTCAAGTTGTAGTCTAACAGTCCCTTGGTTAACCTCCATCTGCTGTCGATTAGGCGATGTAGCTACGAGCCAATACAGTTAGGAAATGTTTTGGGTTGCAGGGCTGAGTTTCCCAAAACATCAATAAACATTGTTTTCTTTGTGGCTACAAAACTACACTACAAAAAAGAAAAGCACCTAGCGCCCTCTAGCGTCCCCACTCAGGCATCACAGTTTGACACAGTGGTTTTTTTGTTTGTTTTTTTTTGGGAGTAACTAACTTTTTGGTTTAAGTAACTGAGTTACTAACTGAGTTACTTTTTATGAAGTAACTAGTAACGGTAACTAGTTACTATTTTTCACAATGATTGTCAGTTTGTTTGCTAGAGGCGAAACACGACTCGCCACCACAGGGCTGTAGGCTACATAGGAGTCTTTAAATGTCGTCTTGTTGTGTTATTGGGAGCCAGAATAGGAGGAGTCATAGCTCAAAACTTAAATTCTATCCCATACCAGCCGCCACTGCCCATCAACAAAAACAAAGACAACCATGGGCGGATCTACCGGGCCATGCCACCCCTGCTGCCACCCCAGTTGGCAGCAACGAATTCAAAGAAAAGTTATGGCCAATTTGACATTTACGAGCATGAATCTCCAGTGTCCAACTGCAGTAAATCTAGCACAAGATAACACCACAGCGGCAAGAGACTGCTTTGTTTGGAAAACTGAGTGGAGCCAGAGGGGTATCCTATTCCAGAAAGCGGGTTTAGTGAAAACTCTGAGTATGTTAACCCTGAAATGAGGGAAACTCTGGGTTTTCAGTTCCAGAAAGAGAGGTAAATCAAACTCTGAGTCAATCACCATGGCAACTGAGTCTGTGAACCTAACCTGCTCGCTGGTTAGGTTTTTCTCTGTCTACTCCCTCTTGCACGCTGTTTCATTTCCTCATTCATTCAGTCCGTGTCAAAGCTTGTATCGAAGCGCATTCATTAGCGGAGATTTACCGTCTGTCACAGTCTAAATCCTGCTGGATATTAGTTTGTTACTCAGGACTGTCTTAAGTTACTGAATTTATGCACATCGATCATTTCTTTGGACCTCAGTTTTTGTCTTTACATTCAAATATTACACAGTGAGAATTCACCCTCAGCTCAGAATCAAACCTCGGTCCTTTCTATATTTATTTTTTTTTTATAACACTGTGCACAAGGATCAGACTGTCAGTCTGTTAGAGCAGCTCCGAAATGTTTATTGCACATAATATGTAGGTCTAATTATTTAAATTTTAAAAATCGGTATGAAGCTTTAGACACGTAGTATCACTAATGATCTCTATCACTGATGTCATTGGTCACACTGATGGAACATAATTCCTATAGCCTAATATTGGGGATTATATGTTAATATTTCTGAGTGAACAATGGTGCAGCATTTCAGTGTCTTTAAATTTACTACATTTGTAGCTGAAAAAAAGTCACTGAATGCTGTTGAGTCAAGATACAAATAGGCCTAGATGTCCAACATCTACTGTATTTTAACCTCAACTTCAAGCGCAAATCACCAAACATATTATTACTGGGTCAGACTGTGAGTTTACAGTCATGTCTTTATGTGTTTGATCTGTAGTCTAGCCTATATGTTTTAAATCTTCTGCCTCCTGTGTTGTTCCCCATCAGATTAATTCTGAACAAATATATTATTATATATTATTAATATAATGTGATGTATCGACAGCCTGGTACACAGTCAGATTCCACCACTTTATCTTCATTAAGGAAATGTAAGTCTGATAAATGATGAATAAATGGACAACACTGAACAAAACTTTTTTATTAACTTCATGGTTAACTTATTTACACTTTCCTCGCTCTGACTCAGGCTCTTCTTTTAAAGATAATTATACAACAGTTAGTTCCGGCCCTACAATCTGATTGGTCGAGAGACAGTAAAATCGTGATGACATTGGAGTACAACATCACGGTTATTTCACTGTGTATGTATCACTCCGCCTCACAGCTGATTGCAATCAACAATCAAATCAAAACTGACAGTTAGTGTCAGTTAGGTCAGCAGTTGCGTTGTAGGCTAATTAATTCATCCACTGTCAAACAGCCAAAAATATGGATTTATTTCCTAAAATAAGTTTTGAATTGAACTATGAATGGTCATCAGAGGAAGATGAGGGAGAGGAGAAGCTGAATCAATCTGAGCACACATCCAGGTTTGTCAGTTTCATCAGCGGAGCTCAATGACTTGGAGAAAAGCAACATACTGTCAGATCAGAAGGCAGAGTCGGCTGTGCCTGTAAAGCCACAGTCCACCATGCAGTCACCAGAGACTTATTTCACCGGCTGCACAATTAATGGAAACGTGCAGATAAATGTGTATAAAGAGTAAGTGCCTGGTGCACCATGTCTGCGTTACATAGCAACGGTGACAGCGGAGTCCTGAGGGAACTATTTTTGTTGGCGGAAGACAAATAAAATGCTTAAATTATCTATTTTGTCCTCATTTTTCAACATTTCTTAATCAGCCTTGCTTATTTAACTGTTGAACTGTTGTATAAAAGCAATATCACACTCGAGCTCATGATGCTGTACTGGGCCTGCGGCCTCGTGCCTACGACCAAATCACAGCCGTGACGATATCACAGTACAACACCACTCCCTCTCGTGTGATATAGCTTAATTACAATTATCTTCAGCGATCCTGTCAAATCATCCATCCACTGAGTGAGAGCATACATGTCGGCCATTCTGGTCCTGTTGGTCGTGTTAACTTAACATTCGCTGTCCAGGAGAGTGTGTGACCTGACATGGTGCATTCATAATTCAGTCTGATGATCTACACTAAAATGAGAGCCCTGTTGGTCGAAGAAATCGAGTGTTATACGAATTAACGAACAGTTAATTTAATCAACCATTCACTCCACTGGGTGCGCTCTGGCACTCATTATGAGTATTTCTGAATGCACCACTTGCATTGTTTTCCACCATTATCCACAAATAAGCCATCAGAACTCACTACCTAGCAAGAGCTAATGTCTGTGGAGAATTGTTTTGCCTCCAGCTAAGCTCTGCCCACCAAAACACGCCATACTGTTTACTAACAGTAAAATGGTCTATCAGACAGCAAATCGACCCTCTTATCAGTGATGAACATAATCTAGCTTGCCCAATGTACATGTGTCTCTCAGATTTTAGGGAATGTAGACATCATCCCCTTCAGGAGAGGAATGTGAAAACACCTGTCTTGTGACATATTTTGCGCAGATACAAGTCAGTGTAGTCAAGGTCAGACATTTTAGACAACATAAAAATGAGAAAAACACATTTTTGAGAGGAGGGGAACTTCAAAATCAGGTTTTTGCTTTGTTTCAAATTGTCCAGCTGGAGAAATGATAGCCAGAAAAAATGTATGTAATTATGTTTTCACATCTTAAATAAATAATCATGTGTTCGTGTAATAATTCACATGCAAACCAAAAACTACATTTACCTACAGTATATGTGAATTCATCATGTGTGAAATGCTGTTTCATCTGTGCCTTTATATACATTATTCCACATGTAAAATCTGCTTCCTATGAGATTTTAGTATACATATAAAATTGTTTCTGCTTGTGGTATTGTACATTTTCACACATCCACCCATGTCAGTCCCAAGAAATGTCCGAGTTAATTATACTCATTTGATAAACATATTATCTCACCCATGATAAATTTGTTATCAGAGAAAAGTAGAGAAAACTTGAAAGTGGCTGAATGTAAGAACAGCTAAAGAAAGCAGCAGGGGGGAAATAGACATTTCTGTTGTTGCAAACACCAAACTGCCCTCAAGTCAAGTTGATGATAGCAGACCAAGACTCATCCATTGTAGCCTCAGTTTGGCTGTGTGGTTTTAACAACTGCTCTAAAAGCTCTGATTACTTTGGCATCAAGTAACTTTCTTGTCATAAAAGCCAATTAGTTAGTGTTGCCTCCCAGCGCTCCAATCCTGTTGGGTGAAAAAGAGCCAGTGCAGCACGGTTGACAGGCAACTCCTCTGGGAAGCTGGAACAGGGAGAGAAGCAGTGATGCAGTGGCTGAATCCTTAAATTAGAAGGATTGCGTTTTGCGAGTCTGTAAAGCTCTTAATCATTTTGAATGAAGTTTGGTAAAAAGGCGTGAATGCTTCATTTATCAAAGAGAGGATTTTTCCCCAAACACTGTCAATGTCTTGCAGCAAGATATTAACATAAAATCGCAGATGGTAAATCACAAACTGTGGATGATGACAAGATGAGGACATAAACTGATTTAATCATCCTTACCCATAATTTCACCTCCAGGATCATCTAGGACGGGTCTTCATTCATAACGGTGCAAATGAGAAGTGGGAAGCAAAATCAAATAGAGTGAGATTGGTTGTTATATCAGAGAATAATTCAAGATTGAAAAAATAATTTAATAATATAGCAGATTTAAGAGCTGAAGTAAACCAGGATATTTCTAACCACATAGCTGCATAGCTCAGTGGATGGCAATGTCGGCAATGTATGACAGTGTATCCTAACTAATGATTCTGTGACTTTTCCTCTAGCGCCGCCATGAGATTGACATTTTTGATTTTATGTGAAACATCTTGACCAAACGGAATGGGAGTAGAACGGACATTGAACTGTTTGCCATAGGCATTTGACCAGATCAAAAGAAAATGGCAATTGTTATTATTTGTTATTGTGACAACACGTCACTGGGACCATAAAGAGTATCACACTAGCTAGTTTGAGATACTAATGAACAGAATTTGTTGACTTACCCAGTAGAAATATAAAGCAATTAAATCCAGCAATCCTCAGTTCCTCTTATAGTAATGGAGATAGTCAAAATGATGCCACTAAATGCTTTGTGCTACTCCACTGCTCATTTGGTCGTTGACCTCACCTGAGTGAGTCTGTGACTTGCTATAAGTCAGTTTATGAGGAAGTTTTTATTAAAGCCAGCCCCCTGCAATGGTCACAGTTATTTGCAGTGGGAACAGTACACGTAAAAATGGCTGCTGCTCTGATTCTAGTGTGTTGATTTGAATGGGAATGTCCGTTCTGTGAAGGGATGAGTACACCATTATCTGTATCTGTATCTGTATTTGTATCTGTTCAGCCAACTAAATTATCTGTATCTGTACTCTGAATGAACTTTGAACCGCACATGGGTGTGGCTTAAACTGGAAAGTCATTTTAAATATATATTGATATGGTTTGATCAGAAGTTGGTATATTTATTATTTATTAAAACATATTAACAGAATAATGTCAGCACTGAGCTTCAGATCATTTTGGGTCACAAGAGTAACAGATTGAACACGGCTACAGCTATCCCCCAAAAGGGGATTTTTCTTCATCATATCGACACGTTTAACTTAAAGTATATTATCTGCACTGAATACTCTGAGTACTTGGCCAAACCCTTTTCTATGCAAATTCTATTTCTATGGTCTTGAAAAATACTGGATGGAATACCATTACATTTGGTAGACACAATCATGTCACTCAGAGGATTCATTGTAATCACTACAGAGGCTACTTTTAACGTAGCACCAACTTCAGATCTAACTTTTAATTTGTCCAGTACTTTGGTTCATACCTGCTGAACTAGTGAACTTCCCATCGCTAGGCTAATTTATACAATGTAAAATACTATATGTTTGTGCTAATAATGTTAGGATGTTATATTTGTTTGGAAAATGTGTTTAGTATAACACAGTTGTTTTGTCGGTGAACCTTGTGAGTTGTAACGGAACCAAATTTTGTAACGTTACTTTTCTTAAATGTTGCTGTTGTCTCTGGCTTCATTTGAGTAGAGGAAAAGTCCATTGGCTGCTAGGCGAATTTATACAATGCCAAATGCTATAGGCTTGTGCTAAAAACATTAGCATTCTGTATTTGTGGGGACAGTGGTGTCCAGCAAAAGACAAGTGCTTTGTCTGTGAATGCTGCGAGTTATATGGGAGCCAATTTGTGTACTTGTGTTTAAAAATTAGCCAGCGTATATTTTAGTATTGATTTATTAAACACTTTACTTACATACATCCTTCAGTAAATATTGATAAATGAGGTCTGCTAAGTCCTGCTCTCCTGTGAAGTTGCTGAAACTGTTGCTGACTGCTGTGTGTTTCAGATTCTTCTCTTGGGTGGGTCACGGCTGAGTTGGCGAACCTATGCCTGCCTGTTTTTTTGTTGGGTTTTTTTCCTTTTCCAAAAACACACTCAGTGGTGGTGAACTAACTGTTGCTCCCAGGCGTTTCCTTGGTGATGAGTATCATTAAATAAATTACCTTCTGAATTAGCAAACTGATGGAAAAGAGAACACAAAAGTTGCTTGTGACAACCAACAGAAAACCACTGTGATCAGGCAAATCAAGTTCAGAGTCTCACACTCATCTGACCTTTCTTCACGCTTCTCCTTGGGTAATTATTGCTTTGATGTAATCGAGAAAAGGTCATTTACACAAAATGAAATGGCAGGGCCATATTCAGTCATTTTAATAAGGCAATGCAAAACATGATTCTCTATCGGGCCCATTCTGAATACATAAATGCCATTCATAGAATTGGCTGCAATTATTTTAATGTCAAGAAGAAATGTTGCATAACATGTTATGACATTATTAAGCAAATTATCAGGAAAGCATCTTTCATGAGAACCAGTATAATAGATGTAACTGTGTTAGATGTTATGTCTGCTTTTTACAAAATGATTAGACAGGCCTTTCTACTGATAAGGTTGCTCTATGACTAAGATTTTATATAAAAATCCTCCCATTTTATCATCAAATAAAGAAGAGCACATCCCTTCCCACACTAATTGAGATATCATTTCAAACCCTATTTTCCCATGTGAAAGTCTGGGCATGCTTACTGACAGGAAGTGAAGAGTACACTTAAGATACACTGTGAGCCAGTTCTGCATCCAGAGGAAGACTAACCTCAGAAGACTGTTTCCCTCCTACCCCACAAAAGATGTCTGAAGCTAGTTGCTGTCTTTGTGTACTGCCCAATTTTGTGGAAATGCAAATAAAATGTATGTGCGAAGAAGCTCAGATGGTGCCATCAGAGGGTACACTCAGCCCCTCAGGCAAGATATTTGACAATCAAAGCCCTTACTGTCTAGCTCAATAGCCATTGACTGGCAGCCATTTGTTTAATAAGCTACTATACATAAGTTATCAAAGCTGCCTCAGGCAGTTTGGGCCAGTGCTGTTCTGGTGTTTCTGTTAATTAAGCACTTTGTCTGGAACTGAGGTTGCATCCAATTAAATCAGGCTCAGTGTAACTGGTATAAGGAATGTTCATATAATAAAACATCTTAAATGTGCAGTGTGTAGGATTTAGTGGCATCTAGGAGTGAAGTTCCAGAGCTAAAACTTCTCCCATGCTCCCATGTGCTAAGCATGGAGGAGAACTACAGTGGCTGGGCAAAAACACAAATGGCCCTATGTAGAGCCAGTGTTTGGTTAAGGTAAGGTAACAAAAACACAAAGATTCTTATTTTCAGGTATTTATAGATAAAAGGAATCACGAGTCAGTAATTCTTGTAAAACCCACGTAATCAGGAAGGCTACAATCATGTGACCAATGCGCAGTAAAGAAGTAGTATAAACCCTGAAAGCCAGTGTGAGTGGTGGGTGGGTCACAAAACACAGAACTTTTACCCAGGAGACTGGGATTCAGGACCATGTGAAACCAAGTGAACTTTGAGTTATTTTAAGGTACATTGTCACCATGTTTGTTTTGTTCTGTTTTATTGTGTTGTGTTTTGTTTTTGTTTTTTTTTTAACCTGAATGACATTAATGAGTAAGGTTATTAGGAAGAGTACAGCTGTTTAACCACTATAGACATCTAATTCTGTGTTAAGTCAAAGATTTAATCAAATGTAGTATTTTCCATATTGTGTGAATTAAACAAAGAATAGAATAAAGAACTTAGAAAAACTTATGCCATTAACTTAAATATATCATTTAGAAAAGGTCCAGAACTACTGGTTTAAAAAAAAAAAAAAAAAAAAAAAGTTCAGTGCAGGCCCGAAGTTACCGTTGTAAAGGAGAGAGGAGAAACTCTTAATATTCCCTAGAGTGGACAGCCACGGCATGCACACCTGCAGACTAGCAGTGGACAGTAGATAGCTATGGCACCAGGAGAATGGAAAGTACATTTCCACATCACGCAGTGCAGGTGTGACCCCATTAGATAGCAATTCATGCTGATACGTTTTTAGTGGAGACTTGGACAAAACTTTGCCAAATAGGAGTTTTCTTGGGTATATTTTAGACTATCAGAAAATTATAGTCAGAGCTTCAAAACTTGGCTGGGGTATATTGTTGGGCTGGTTTTTGAGAGTGCAATAAACTCACAGTAGATCCTGCCCGTTTATTTTTCAGACGCCAGTGGTTTTGACAATGGTAATTTTGATAAAATGTCAACATTGACTGACTGTTGACCAGACTGTTTTCCTGGCCCGGGTTGGGGACAGTTTACTACAACACTTTCCCTAAACCTAACCTACGTATCTCTACTTGTCTAAACCTAACCTGGATAACTTTACAACGCCCAATTGTGTTTCTTTTACTTAACCTTACCTATGTTATTTTATTTGCTTAAATCTAGCTTACGTAACTTCACATAAGTATGTAACTTTTAGTTCAGTACATAAAGTGACAATGTCATTCATGGGGCACTAATGCATTACATATCATACCAACCGTTAAATGTGCATTTTCATAAGATATCATATGAACTGTTGTATGAGGATACGTTGCAAAAACAATGACCTGAAAGACACTTAAATGCACCGCAGAACTGAGGGAAACTGAGGGAGTCAGGTCATACTAACACGTTTGCCATGCTTATATTAAAATACTGACTAATGCAGCTTTAAATAGGACTTTTCAGTTTAATGATGTCCCCTTACGTAATAAATTCTGGGTATTTAAGTCCAGCGTAACATAAAAAAAATCCCTGATAATTATTACTTGTTGTGAGCTGGAGCAGCCAAACTCATAATTCTGATGTTGCCAGGCAGACATTATGCAGTATGTTTTATCAGCATATGCATGAACACAAACACTTGATGATTAATGAGCAAAGCCAGTTAGAAGGGACAGTTCTCTTCTCGACTAAAATGCTAACTATGGCAGTTTCAGAAGCTGCTGGCCAACTGAGGTGGGTTATCTGGAACAAGGCTCACAAATCAACCACAGTTTCATTTTATTTCCACTATCACTGTAAACTAAGAAAACCTTTCTGTGGAAGCAGGGAATCCCTCTACAGCCTACAGTGTGCCAACACTTCAGTTTTAAAAGCTAATCGATCTTAGTCAAGGCAAAAAGCCTGAACTGACATTTTCTGAATAGAATGTGCAATCAATTATTGAAATAGTTTCAGTCAAAGGTCACGTGGGAAATGTTGACTAGAGGACTTTCTGGCCTGGATTCACCCAAAGTTACAGTGAAGGTCAAAAATAAATCTCATCTTAGTGTTTAATAAGTTTGGTCTTACGCAAGGCCCAGAGTTTGTTTTCTTTACATTAACTTTTATCTGTCTGCTGTGTAATTTCTCTTCAGGAGGACTGCTGTGATAACACAAAACTAGGTCAAGCTTATGCAAACATATATACTTCACATACAATGACAAGAAAATTCCAGGGACAGAAACTTACAGAGCTGGCCTGTGAGAGCTGTACGGAAGCTCCTTAAGCTAAAGAGCTAATAAACTGATTTCAGGTGATGCGGACAAACAAGTTTGTTACTACTGTTTGTTTTACTGCAGATGAGATGCCACCGGCCTGACTCCCACACATCCTTGCAATTATCTGTCAATTCAGGTTATGGATGGAGGGTACCCTGAGGTATTCTGTCAGGTTTAGTCTGTAATGGAAGGGATTCAGCATGTTCAGACCTGAGCCTGGCTCCACTCTCTGACCTTTTTGATAAAGAAATAACCAACCTGCAGGCCAGAGGAGATTCCTGAGACAAAATGTTTGTTTTTCTGCGGGAAAGTCATTCTGACAGATAAGTGTTATTTTTGGTGTCCTATACACTTGTAAGAGTTTTGATACAGCCTTGTGAAAGTAGTGTAATATAATAAATCGTTCTGTTTGTAGCAGATGGAGGTCAGAGTGACAGGATTGAAAGGTCAGAATGAACAAAAACATTTTGCAAACTGAAAAGTTAAGTAGAGTAGTTTTTTAACTTTTGGGATAGAATATCAGATTTTGACGATAGGCGTTTATGAATTAGAAGGACCACTGATTTTGCTAGTTGGGGTCAAAGGAATCAGTTCTTATTATGTTAAAGGAAAACAAAATTAATGGAAAGATGCGATGAGACAGGGGGCACAAATTGACATAAACATGTGTCCTTGCAAGCATCCTGGGGCTTTATCAATCTGCTTAACATGCAGAGATTATAGTATAGAGGAGACAGACTAGAGGAAAATAACAGGAAGAACCGGAGTTTGTGGTGATTTCTTAGTTCACTCAGTCTGAGCTGAACACAAACACACACACAGATAAACTCCCATACACATAATAAGTGCATCAGATACTATCTAGCTTACAGTTAACAGTCTATTTATGGGCTGTTTGTGGCAAATACACAGACTGCACAAACGGTCCAGAGTTCAAGTACTTGTAGATAACACAGGGCGAAAATTTGCTTAGCTGTCTGTCTAAACACACAGTTATACATGCTATTATTAGCAGTGTTGAGCTCATTACTCTAAAAATGTAATATATTACTCATTATGTGTTACTCTTTTTAAAAGTGATAATATTACTTTACTTATTACTCCCTGCCCTCCTTACAACTTTGTTACACTACTCGTCATATCACTTTTCCATTACATCCCATAAAATTGGTAGTTGCGTATCTCCCCAAAATTCAGAAGTGTGTTTCTGTGAAAATCAGGGTAATAGCCGGTTAAGTGTAGATAACGTTAGATAGTGTGCAATTGATTTTTTTTTGTCTTACCTAGAGTCCTCAGTTGTCTGTGACTGGTATTGTCCCAAGGCTCTTCCTGAAAGATGGAGAGTCACTGGTGGAGCAACATTTCACCCACCACATATCCAGCCACAAGCTTCATTACTACCTTGTAGCCTGTAGCTGTCCACGTTTACAATCCAGTTGTAGCTGTCTAACTAACGTAAGGCTATGGCTGACATCCGTGGCCAACGAGGGCTCACCTTTGGTGGGGTGTATTTTCTGAAGCTTTATGTTGTCATGCTGTCAGTCATAGTAGCCGGAAAAAGCCGGAAAAAGTTTTAATACAACTGCCTGCAGCAATAGTGTATGAGTCATCTCCAGCCGCTAAGGTAAGCGTTTCCATCTTTCAAACTAGCTTGCTGCTTTGTGACGTGCCTGCGCAGTGCAACGATTATGAAAATGAGTCCGCTGATGTGACTGTTGTATTTCAAGACAGTAGTGATGTGATAACAAAAGTAACGTTGTAACGAGTTGTTTGGTTTTGGGGTAACTGTAATATTATTATTATTATTATTATTATTATTATATTATTAATATTAGTAACTAGTTACACTACTCATTACTGGAAGAAGTCATTTTATTACTGTAACGTGCTACTAGTTACTAGTAAGAAGTTACTGCCCAACACTGATTATTAGTAGTCTAAATGGCATAATAGTCGTAGTTCTTCCCCTATACCATAAGATTGTATTAACCTTAATCTACTATTACTACTGATTGTTGTCTTGGTTGTATGTTATTTAAAAAGTCAACACTTGAT
Source organism: Epinephelus fuscoguttatus (assembly GCF_011397635.1). NCBI lineage: Eukaryota > Metazoa > Chordata > Actinopteri > Perciformes > Serranidae > Epinephelus > Epinephelus fuscoguttatus. The sequence continues at coordinate 33,770,789 of NC_064759.1, read as the reverse complement.
GCTGGTACTTGATGCTAGGTGGGTCCCTTTGTATCATTCTGGTATTATTCTGTCTTTCCTCTAAATCTGGAGGTTTTAATGGGTTAGAGAACGCAGTGCATGTGGGCACTTCATGAGTTTATTTTTCTACAGCACCAGTTTGTGAAGTTTGATTGGCAGGACTGATAATTGATCAATCCATCTGATCAGAGCTGATCAGACCAAATTTAATGGATGAAAGCAGCAGTTGCTGCAGAGGCAGATGATCCAGTGCAAGGAACAGGTATGTTTCACTTTCACTGAGCCTGACGTTCTGCAGCTCAGTCTGTGCCCAGTGTCGCTCTGTGCTCCGAGATTGTGGTGCAATGAATAACTTAAAGAGCTCTAGTATCCCGACGTGGCACAGGGTGGCGAACCCCACGCAGAGCTAGTTTTGAGCAGCTCAGTTTGGTAGTTTGGCAGACCGAGGTGCGCTGAGATGGGTGTGGTGGCGCAGCAGGGGGAGGTGTCGACAGATCCAGCTTGGCGCAGTGACAGTTTCGTGCCAAAAGGCTTCACCAAAGGTGCGCTAAAAGCTCGCCAGCTGAGACCAGGTCTACTGTCAGCGCAGGCGGAGCACAGCCGGTGTAAGCCGAAGTTTGGCTGACCAGCGGACAGTGCGCACACGTCACCAAAACCTCACAGGCAGGTTTCCAGAATATCAGGCACATTAACGATGCAATAAATACCCAAAAAAACACTATTCAATGCAACTATCTGCAATCAGCACATAAATGTATCTCTATATCGACTGTCCCGTCACATCTGATGTCAGATCAAAGGGGATTGACACCGTTTGGCACGCGTAATGGAAACCCAACCTGATTTGATTAACAAAGTTAATGAGTTCACATCCCTCTCAGCCAACCACAAACAGCCACAGCATCAGACAGGGAGTATATATTCAGCATCTGTCATCTTAGAAAAGTCAAAAGAAAAGAAACAGAGTGAGACTACGAGAAAGAAAGAGAGAGCGCGCGCTCGAGAGAAACGCAACATTGCTTTACAATTGTGGTGACCTCCTCCCAGGCTACCTTTGCATCATCAGCCCGTGGAGGTCTGCTTGCAGTTCCGTATATTCGGACACTGCGAGCTGGGACCTCCTGGACCAAAACATCAGTTTTCTCCTGGGAGAAGTTTGGCCATGTGATGCTGCTGCTCTCTTCTGCCATGGCGAATTGAGTAAACTCTCATTACGCCTTCGCGCGGCGCATTTAAGGGCGAGGAGAGGGGCTCATTTGATTGGTGTGATGTGTGTAAAACCCACTCCACGCCTTCTCTCCTCCCTCTTTCCGACTTGCGCAGGTAGGAAGCGCACGGTGTGCCAAACTTACAAAATCCGCCTGGCCACACCCAGTTGGCAAAGTTGTGCTGCACCTCCACCTCGCCCGGTCTGCGAAACTAGAGGCCAAAGTATATACTCCAACAGCATTCCTGATGAGCAGTCCATCTCCAAAGGTAGAAAATCAAGATCATGTTGGTGGGCCACCACAAATAAATAAATGTGTGGGAGAACCTGTAATTGTAGTAAGATACAGGATGTGTTTAACAAAAACTGTGATTTCTCCCCTAACAAAGTGTAGCCACATGAACCTTAAAGGCCCCTGTCAAAGTCCTACACTATCACCACCATCCACTAGGATCATCTCCCTACAGAGTGCTTCCAGGTTTTAGGACTCACTCCTGGAGCACTCTATTGTTATGAGTGATACTCAAATGCACTTTATGGGAAAATTATTGCCAGTCAACATACCACAGTCAGCAATTACTAAGATCATGGGTCTGTGGTCCCCTAATGGCCTCCCATCCATTTTTACAATATGGGTTTCTTACATGTAATTAATTTTAACCGTTTCATTTTCCTTTTACTTTAAAGTTGTATTTCCTAAAATAAAGTGTTGAAATGCAGTTATAAAGCGTACTCTGCACCACTGAGAATAAAATGCCTACAAAGAGTCCTTTGTTATTATTATTATTTACTTTTGTGATATTACATAATAGAAACTGTATTCAGCGTCGGGAATCATCTAGGTCTCACATGGGGACACCAAAATGTTGGAAATAGCGATTGTAAGGGGGCCATTTGTGAATTTACAACAAAACTATGTGTCAAACGGCTGCACCATTTGCAGGAAATGCCAAAATATGGGTCTGACCTCATAACAAATCTCCAATTGAAGAATAAAAATGTCTAAGGGAAATAATTAATAATAATAATAATTATTAATTATGTTAAATAATGTGTCTAAATTTACATTAAATCACCTCGTGGGGCACCATTCCCAAGAAGGGAAAAATGATAGCCAGTTAATGATGTCAAACTCATAAAGTTTATTAAACTATCAGTTTGGAATTTTGATTATATAAATTAATAACCATAACCAAAATTAATAGTAAAGCCTGAAGAATTCCAGAGTTCTTGACATAGCAGAGGTTGACTATTTATTCATTCTTGTGCAATATTAAACTGACAGCAGGTATGATTCCAAATATATTTATTCCTAAAGGAAGCAAAGCATCAAAACACACAATTTCTAACAAGCATAGGTGTGTATATGTGTGTGTTTCTATATGTGTGTGTGGTGTGTATGTGTGTGTGTGTGTGTGTGTGTGTGTGTGAGAGAGAGAGAGAGAAAGAGAGTGAGAGAGTGAGAGAAAGGCGGTGTGTGAAACAAAGGGCCGACAAACAAAATGGCTGACAACAGAGAACTATAAGATGGCCAAATCGAGGCTGGCTTCAGATCGGGGGAGGTTTTGCCTGACGGTGTAGTCAGGATAAAGACAAAGAAAAAGAAGGGGGAACTTTGAGTTGCCTCTTTGGGGTGTAACTCTGTTGAAAGCCTATTTGTAAATGAGTTTATGTCAATGTGATATGTGTTGTAATGGGGCCTGGATTAGTGCAGAGGATGTTTAGTTGCATGCAAGACTCAGACTCTGTCTGTGAACAGCATTAGCAAACTAACATTACTTAGTTTTGGCAAAGCCAACTAACCAATGACCTAACTGCAAACAATCACAACAATAACTCAGTGAACAACATTAATTCACAAAGTTAAACAGTCCTGCTTTGCCTGTACAACTGTAATAATGCTATGCCCAGTTGTTACGTTACCAATCCTTGAATGGATGGGGGCAAGAGCTGTTTTGTGGTGGCTGCTTTTGTCAGTCTGCAGATGAAGGCTGGAAAGAGCTGTGGTTCCAGGAGCAGTCTTTGCTGTGTCCTTGCAGAGTGATACGTTGGGGTGCTAACTCAACTTGGTTCTCCTTGTTGCTAGTTGCAAACCTTGTGTTTGAACATCAACACTTCTGGGTCCCAGTTTTGCTCGCTGTGAGCGAGGGCAAGTCATAGTTCTTTTTCTTCTGCAAATGTATGACTTTATAAAATCACAGATCAATTTTTTTTTCTCAAAAATATGTACATTTTCTCTTGTAAATTTACCGCCTAAGTCTCAGAGTTTTTCTTAAAATTTATGATTTACACCACAGAGTCTGAAATTCTACTATTTTTCTTGAAATCTATTACTCCTCTACCCTGGCTCTGTGTCTTTTTTGTTTTATTTTTTGTTGGTTTGTTTGTTTTGTTCTTCCTACAATGACTCAAATAGGCTGCCGTAGAAAGAAGAACCCCTAAGAAATAAAAAGAAATTAAAAAACCCTGAAAATAAGATGTCCTTTTGTTCCACATACTTGCCAAATAACCTCAGCCAAGACTGAGTTCTAATAACGTCCAGGAAGTGAATCAGCACACTACAAGTGTAGCCTTTCCTACGTGTCCTTGGGTAGTGTTGTCAGATGTTATGTCAGCATGCACAAGGGTTTATTGAACCTAGTATTTGGCCTTGAATCTAATAGAGGGAGACTGCATAAAGGTCTGACCAAGGTAATGTTCATCTAGCTATTATTGGTCCTCTAAATGGAAGAGGCTCTTCTTGGCTCACCTGCTTCCTTCTCTTTTTTATCAGCTTGGTGCTTCTGTATGAAGCTTGCTCTGTTTGTGATGGTGAGCCTTCAAATTAGTGGAGGACTCTGGCTATCTGAGGGGCAGGGGCAAAAAAACGGCACCAGCTGCATGTGTTGGGGCACCAGCTATGGATGTTTAAAAAGACCTTGATACAATGTTCAAGGCAGGGCCCTGTTCTTTCTTATTAAAGTTGCTCAGTAGTGCATAAAGCCAGCCAACTTCCGATTGAGGCGTCCACTAACTGGAATGGGAATAAAATAATTTACTTGTGTCACTCTCCTAGACTGTGAAATTTTATCGGACTGAATGAATCAAATCACAATACTGTAACAAATCATTATGCAGGGGTTGTGACGTTACGTCTATAAGAAAATGTCTTTTTGGGCCAAAAAGCAAATCTGGATTCAAAGCCCAGCAGACTCTCTTGGGGCCATGCACCAGAGTGCAGAATGGTGTGATGCATTGAATTGCTCCATAACCTGGTTAAAATAAAATGGTTTTATTAAAACTACTTTTTGGGGCTTTTTTACTATTATCCAGTCTTTTAAGAGACTGTGCCAAACTGAACAGAAAATGTTCCTCCTCACCACCATGTTTTGCTCGCAGTACAGCTTCCCTGGAGGAGCTGGGCTGGCCAATGACTCTCCTCTGTGTACAACAGGTTTAGCAGGTATCGTTGTAGGTGGTGCAGAAACAGAGTGGGGTGGGGTTTTGGCAGGAACAAGGACACAGCAGTTGACTTGTGTCCTCCTGTTTGTCATCCTCGCTGCACCAGTCTTGGGTCATCTGGTCGACAGAATATTTCATCTTGGACATAAATTACCAGAGGAATTAATTTTTAATATTTTAACAAAGCCTATTACCAAATACTTTTCAGCTTTATTGCCCAGTCTAAAACATTTGCCTGAAAAGTAATTAAAAAGTAATCTAATCTAATAAGTTGCTATGTTACTTTGATTAAGTAATTAAGATATTCAACAAGACAACTAGTAACCATTTTATCTCTCTCTCTCTCTCTCTCTCTCTCTCTCTCTACACATATATATGTATATATATGTATGTATGTGTATATATATATATATATATATATATATATATATATGATATAGCTCGGCAGTGACAGACACAGCTACAAAAGGCTTGTCCATTTTTTTGGTTACCACAGTAACAAATCCCGCTCCATCTGACTGGTTGTCTGAAAAGGTACAGCAATAACAATACCAGTGCCTTTCTGAAAAATTTGGAGATTTTCAACTGGCTGGAAAAAGACACAACAACGTAATGTACTGGAAGTCGTATACACTGATCAGCCAAAACATTAAAACCACTGACAGGTGAAGTGGATAACTTTGATTATTTCATTCCAGTGCATTGTTCTGCTGGGAAACCTTTGGTTCTGGCATTCATGTGGATACCACCTGACACTCAAACACCGTTGCAGACCAAGTATCACCCCTCATGGCAACAGTTCTCCCCAGGGGCAGTGGCCCCCCAGCAGAAAAAAGCACTATGCCACACTACAAAAACTGTTTAGAAATGGCCTGTGGAGCGTGACAAAAAGCTCAGGGTGTTGACCTGGCTTCTAAATTTCCCAGGTCCCAATCTGTTTGAGGATTCTTGTGATGTGCCGGTACCCCAGATGTACCCCTAATCCAAGGTGGGGCCTCCTCGGATGAGACTTGGCTCTGACCTGTCGAGGCATGGACACAGGATCTCTGGGAGTGTCCTGCGGCGTCTGGCTCCAGTGCGTTGGCGGCAGATCCACTTAGTCCAGTGGGTTGTGAGGTGGGTTAATGGCATGTGCCACAGATGCTTATTCAGATTGGGATCTGGGGAATTTGGAGGTCAGATTGACACTTTGAGGTCTTTGTCATATTCCTTGGGCCATTCCTGAGCGATGTTTGCAGTGTACTGAGTACTGTTGCCATGAGGGGGGATACTTGGTCTGCAACGGTGTTTGAGTGTCAAGTGGTATCCACATGAATGCCAGAACCAAAGGTTTCCCAGCAGAACAAAGCATTGGAACAAAAAAATCAAAGTTATTCACTTCATCTGTCAGTGGTTTTAATGTTTTGGCTGATCGGTGTATATCCCATGTAATCATGAGCCAGTAATTTGCGTTGAAGTATTTGGGAAGGTTGCGGTTATCTGACCAATGTGCTGATGGGAGTATATAAGTAAGTAGTGTGTCTAAGGCAGTAGCACGGGGTGGTGGATGGGTCAAAGGACATAAAACAGAAACTGCCCATTGGTTCGACATCCCATTGGTTCGACCATATTAAACCCATTGTTCCGAAGTCCGTTCCGAAATCATCATGATGCCCTGTGGTTAAGGTCTGGTTAAGTTTAGGCACAAAAACCACTTGGTTAGGGTCAGGAAAAGATCATGGTGTGGGTTAAAATGAAAAAGAAAGTGACAAACACATAAGCCGTATGGTGCGCTGCTCTGCCTCAAGCCGGTCGCAGCGCACCATACGCCCACCGCGAGCCGTTCAGCACCGCGGACAGTCGGACTAATGGGATGTCGAACCAATGGGCTGTCGAACCAATGACAGACAGACAGATCACCCATGGCCATACCTCAGGTCCATATATAAAGTTTCTGAGATGAAGAATGATTTGTATTGTTTTAAATGCTTGCTCTGTAGACTGCGCACAAATGTCATCACAGCCTACGGAATTGGCCATCAAACCGCAGAAAGCATGTTGAGGTATGTAAACATTTGCTCGATTCCAGATTAATATTACTAATTACTTTTATAAAAGCAAGTACTCCATTACTCTAACTAAAGTGATAATATGACTCAGCAACTTTAACTTGTACCAGAGAAATATTTGACAAGGAATATTCATACTTTGACTCTTTGAGTAATAGAGTTATGTACTTTGTCCACCACTGTAACTACATAACTTTACTTGCCTAAACCTAACCCACATTACTTAACTAACTACATAACATCACGTGCAGGGCACTAATTCATTAGATATCATATCAACTGTTATGGGTGCATTTTTGTAAGATATCATATGAACTGTTGTATGAGGATATGTTGCCTTAAACGACTACACTTCTAATAAAAACAAACAAGGAACCAATGAAGTGGCCAACAACTAACAATTTATTGTTATAATGAAGAGTACAAGATGTTTTGACCTTGATTCGTTAGATGGATGCTTACAGACAGTCACATTGTTCAGTATGATGGACGTTGTCAGTGTGCCAGGTCATACTTTGAGCTGTCCAGAAAATATTGGGGTGAGGAAGAAGAGCAAGGTCCTCACCTGCATAGAGAGTATTTTCTTTAGACCCACCTTTTAATTTAGAAAGACATAAGGAGCTCAAGACAATATATTTATGGCAAACCCTCCCCTCTTCCGGAAAGAGGATGAGCTACAGAGGGATGTTGGCAGAGATCTGATCAGGAGTGGATATTTGGCTTGAATTTGGTAAACGTCTGAGGGTCATCTGTCATCCACCAGTAGCTCCTGAATACAGGAAAGTGCTTTGAAAAGGAGATCGATTAACCCTTAGAATAATTGGAAAATTCAGAAAGAAATTAGACTGGATCCTCTTTGTTTAGCAAAAAGTAGTCCTCAAGCCATGTCATCCATCAAAAGTTAATAACCATATTCACAAATACTGTCAGGAATCGAGTCTCAGGGATATAATTAAAAAGTTCGAGAAATGGTCATTTATATTCCTGAAATGAGCAGTGGTAAACTGGTTGCTAAAAGGGACAGCTAGCTTCCCTTCATCCGTCAAAAGCAGAAAGACAGGGCCAAGGTCAGCCAGGCTCCTAGCTGCTCACACTGTCAGCAATATGTGAGCTGGAAATAAAATGTGCTGCCATGTACACACACACACCTGACACTGCTCCTATCAAGTCAATAGGCAATGTACACAACTCTCTTCTGTTACAGCTGTCTCATTTTTGTGTTTCTTATCTACATTTTACTTGGAATCAAGATACTAATTCAGCAAATGTGCAAATATTGAATTTTATGATGACGTCTTGATGATGCTTTTAAGCTTGTGTGATTATTCTGTCTCATTTATAACAGTGCCTGTACTATTGTTGAATGGTGTTAATATTGATTGCTTGTATAACAAGTTCTCTTCTATAATTAACACTCTCCTTAGTTTCTTCATACCTACAAGAGGATGGAAACTCTCCATGCCACTCACTGACAACATGCAACTAATAAACACTGCCGTCACAAGAAAATACCCACAAATCATAATGTACATAGGTAACAGGTCTGTGGTGTTTGAGCTGTACAACGTAAGAGCATCCTTGCAGATAGGAGCTAAATGACCCGAAGCTCAATACACATCCATATGACACTTTTCACATGTGAGGGACAGAATCTACAGCACCAGCTGAGAAAACACACAGTCCCTCCTTGTGCTGAAGTAGCTCCTGTTAGAGAAAGAAAGCACTGTTACAAAACAGTACAACTGACACAGATCCAGCTTACTGTCTTGATTACTGCTCCTTTCATTGCTTTTACAGCACTCTGAATCTCCTTGCTAGTGTATAAATACCCTGTTGATATCTGAGGAATTTTCACTTATTTGAAATGGTCTGGATGAAATGACGACATGCCTAAACTGTAAACTGCAATATCTTTGCCTTTTTGGTGAATTAATTACATTGCCCTGTCATGTGCTCACCTTTGGTTAGAAGATCAATTTGGTTTAAACAAAAAGGTTCCAGTTGCCTAAAAGTGATTTTCTGTGTTAGTGGATAAAATGCAACACAATTTTAGCTTATTGTCTGCATTCCCTATTGAAGTACTCCAGTGAGGTCAAAGTTTATTATAGCCCAATATCACAAAGGGCTGAACAAATATTAAAAACAGTAGTGAGCAACAATAGAACAACAGTTTAACTTAGGACCCAAATACAAACACAACCAGGAAACTGGGAATAGTTAATGGCAGTTCATTGTAGTTTGAAGATGGGGGCTGAAGGCTTGAGTGAAATGATGGCTGAGGTGGGCTTGGAATGGCAAAGCAAAGCAGGCCGTGGGGCTGAAGGCAGAGCAGTCCAAATCCGGAGGCAGAAGACGAGAACGAGGCTGGACATGGCTGGTTATTGTTGAAGCTGGTGTGGTGAACCTGAGACACAGAAAAGAATGTGAATTGAGGTCCAAAAAGTACAAAATCTAGCAGAGTCCGGATGTCTGAGCTGGGGTTTTGTACTGCAGAGGCTTGATTGTTGTGCAGGTTCAGCAGCTGTGTTCAGGAAGACTGGCAGTAGGAGGGAACCAGGAGGCCATGCCCAGCAAACACACAGAGACGGACTGAAAATAAACATGAGACCCTACAAAGGGTTAACAGGAAACACAAGAAAGAGGCAAAGCCGAAACCCTAACACAAAAATGTGTATGTGGGATAAACTACATACAGAGCATTACAAACCGAATATTTGACATATATAGTATACATACAGTAAAACAGTAATGAGCAACATTAGCTAAATATACATAGACTGAGAGTAATTCAGATGACTGTATTTTAGTAATTCTGACAGACTAAATAAGGCTGAAGTCTGATGCGAAGAGATGTGTTTTGAGTTGAGTTTTAAATATGCTGACTGAGTTAACCTCTCAACTTTGGGTAGGAGGACGTTTCCAAAGAAGTGGTGCTTGGTAAGAGTAGGCCCAACCACCTACTGATGTTCTTTTTATTTCTGGAATAGTCAGGACATTGGCATTTTGGGATTGTCGAGTCCTAGCAGGTGTGACTGGGTTATAAGTAGGATGGTGCAAGTTGTAATATTTTGTCGATCAAAAGTAGAATCTTGAAGTCAGATCTAGCATGTACAGGGAAATAATGCAACAAAATAAAGACAGGAGTAATGGGATCAATTTTTCTAGCCTTGTCTAAGGTCCTAGCAGCAGTAATTGTTTTGAAAGTTATAGTTTGCTAATAGGTGATTTAGGTAAGCCAGACAAAAGTGTATTACAGTAGTCAAGACCCAAGCAAAGGAGTTCAAGCATCTTCTAATCTAGTTCACAAGTAAGGGTTAAATGGAGTGTGAGATGGACAGGTAATTTGGAGCAGTGTCAGCAGTGATGTGGGTGCTCCTTCAGACCATTGTGGTGAAGAGGGAGCTGAGCAAGAAGGCAAAACTTTGGAATTACAAGTCATCCAATACCTGACAATGGTCATTAGCTTTGGATAGTGACCAAAAGAATGAGATTGTGAATGCAAGAAGCTGAAAAGAGTTTGCTCTGTAGGGTCGCTGGGCTCAGCCTTAGAGATCAGGTGAGGAGCTCAGACATCTGGAGGGAGTGCAAAGTAGAGCTGCTGCTCCCAAGTGTCGAAATGGGCCAGTTGAGATGGTTCGGGCATCTGATCCGGATGCCTCCTGGGCAACTTTTGTTAGAGTTGGTCCAGGCACGTTCAACTGGTAGGAGGCCCTGGGGCAGACCCAGAACATACTGGAGAGATTATATATCTCAGTGGCCTGAGAATACCTCGGGAACCCCCAGGAGGAGCTGGAAAGCGTTGCTGGGGAGAGGGACGTCTTGAGTACTTTGCTCAGCCTGGATGGATGGATGGATGGATGGACAGTAGTCAAGCAGAGCCTAGGTACTTCCATTCATTATGATAACATGTCATCTAAGTAGGGTTATCACTGGGATATTTGTTTTAAACAATGCATTGTAAAAATAGGTACAGCTTTTGTTTGCTGGCTCGAATGGCTCGAATACATTGTAGAAGATTAAACCGGGTCCCAATGTAACTGCAGAGAAGGTTATTGATTTAAAGTTTTACTCCAAAGAGGAAAATGGAGAAATGAGAGAAGCTAAAATGCTTTACTGCTATTATTGAAACTCTTCACAGTCTCACATGGGTTTTCTTGATTGAATATCAGACCTGACCTCAGGCACAACTGATTGGAAAATATCTCTTATGTTGACACGCATGTAAAAATTAGTTTAAAGTGAAAGGGAAAACAAAAAATTTGCAACATGTAAAATAACATTGCAGTTTTCCTCTAAAGTAGCAGTGCTACACTGTTCATTAAACAGAGAAGACTTCTCTCAATGACACTGACAAAAGTACATGAAAAAATGATGAAAGGTCCCAGCTTGTAATTTGCACCACTGTCACATCATCCACTTTATGGTTGAGGGGCGTAATATTTGGACACAGTAGCTGTATTTCACTGCTAATTTCACAGATTTGTGTAACAGCGTTGCATAAATGACACTCCTGCGGTAATCCTCTCCACACAGCCAACCTTATAAGTGACTAGCTCATCCGACACAAATTGTTTTCAGCCACCTGCCCTCCGGCTTTATCGACCACTGACATGTTTCATAAAGGCTGCACCCCTGTGAGAGATTTCCCGGGGCGTCTGAGCAACAAGCTGTGATTACATGGCTTCTTTCATGCCACGGTCTTTCTCTTTCTGTTCACAATGTGATTGGCTGAGGTGATGGAAACATTAGCCTGCATGGTCTTATTTTCCCCTCTTCTGTTAGGATTTTTCATGCCTCACTTGGTGCTCCATCAGTGTTCGCAGCTTTTGTCTCAGAGCTGTTTTTCAGATTGATGATCCGCAAGATTGATGTGCCTTTAAACCACAAACAAATTCTGCAGGAGCGTAACTGTTACTGCACCAACTAGTCTCTTTTCTCTTGTTTTTCTTTTGTGTGTTGGGTTTTAAACTAAAAACTTTTTTCCTCTACTTTGGCGTACAGAATGGTTCTCACATCAGAAGACTGAAGAAAAGTTTAAAGAAACTGCACTATTAAAGAAAGTATCCATAAAGATATTCAGAAATCAACCAGGAGAGTGCCCTTAGCTGAAGTTGCTTTGAAGTAATTCCATCCATTGTCCGTTACACAGCATGATCATTTCTCAAAACCATTAAAATGTTTTAAATTTAAAATGTGTCACTCAAGCTCACACTATGCAGATATTTAAATGTTAAAATATGCAGCTGTACTTTCTTTTTGGTGTCTTATAAACCCATGAGGGTTGGGCACTTTGTGCATGACACGTAAATAAAAATAATCAATCAATCAATCAATCAATCATATAGAGAAAGTTGGTCATCGATGCAGCTGGTTTGTGTATTGTCTGTTATAGCTCTGATTGTCTCTTCTACTTCCAAACAAAATGTAGGCTAAAGTATTTCACTTTTGTTCAAGAAACGTTGAATAGTCTTGAAGTACCATAAAGAAAACAAATGAGACAATACAGGGGGAAAAAAGAAAAACAAGGAAAATATATAAAAATATATTTTTTAAGTTTTTGTGATCATAGATCAAACATAGATCATAGTTTTTTGTAGTCATAGACAAAAACTAAACTCTAAAGTCCCAAATGGTGATCACACTCAAAGGGAAATAAGTGAAGGGATAACTGTCAGCCCATAACCCACTGAGGTCTCTGACTTTCAGCCACTCAACTGGTAAAAGGGGACACTGGTGCACTTATTGCTTTAGGAAATAACGCCAACAACTGATCCACAAAAAAATAAAATAAAATAAAAATAACTGAGTATTCCAGGTGCAATGTTTCCATGGAAACAAAATAGAAAATATAAAGAATTCATAAATACAAGACAAAAATTATGTCCCACAGTTCTGCAGCCTCACGTATGGGACCCCGGAAATTATTACTTATAAATGGCAGCCTCTTGAACTTTGCATCTAAGGCAGATGCTCCATGATGGACCTGCTGTACATCCCCATATCACTACGCAAGCTCCCTGACCATGTCATCCTCTGGCATCCTAAAATTCTCCAACAATTTAGCAGATACAGTGGGCTGATCTTCCTCACACATGATGGTGGTCACACTTTTCACTGGTCACAGTAGCTTTGCCAAGTCTTAAGCTACAGTGTTCACTTAGGCTTGAGTCTTAAGCTCACTTTTGTTGAGTGTATTCATGCCATTCGTGCCTTTTCTTGGTTTTCTGTCCTGGACTGAGGCACACATTGTAGATTGTTGCTCTGAAAACCACTCCAACATTTCAAACAAACTGTTACAGCATGTGATCACATCTTGCTTCAGTTTGTGTTCTGAAAGTCCAATCAACGTCTGCTTCTCTTTCACTGCTGTGGTCACTACTGCACTGCAGTGGAAAAATGACACGACCAATCTCACTCTGCCCAGAAGACATCCTGCACCAGAACATAGTAGTTTTTATTTTGGGTGGCCAAGTTTATGGTATGGCCGAAGCATCTAATGCTTGATGATAGATTAGCCTCTACTACAGCTACGGACATGTTGCAGGTGTTATCGGTCCCAAGTGCAGACTTTCTGTCACATATATTCCACTGCTCACATGCTTCTTTCAAAACAGATTTGCTCCTGTGTGTGCATCGTTGACAATACATATCTGCAGAACATAATTTTTCAACTGCCAGTGGGTGTCAATATGATGACAGGTCACAGTTACATAGGCTTCTGTTGTACATGATGTCCATCCATCTGTAGGGATAGCGCCTCATGCTGCGTTCAATAACTCAGCTTTAACCGCATCTTTAACTTGACTGTACTGCATATTTTGTCTCCGGAGTATGCAGTAGCTCGTTTTCGACAACACTGAAAGGCCTACCCTGGCGGTCAAGAGTATTTTATCTTCTAATGGCATTGTTTGTATAGCCTGGGCTTTGACCCATCTTTTCTAAAAAAAACTGAAACATTTCCACACTGCTAATTCATTCCCAAGAGGGAAGAAAATATCCCCACCATCTTCTTCTGCTGCTGGGATGCAATTTGGTAGGAGATGCGCTTGGACGCATATGCACAGATATGCAATTCCAATGTCACAAATAAATTAACGTGTGGGAAGCCGTGTTTCAGGTCCACAGTGTACACTGTGGTATGTCGAGGCTTCACACGGAAGTCTTCATGCATTTTGATGGACTCTTCAACAGTCTCCTCTGCTTTGAGCAGCAGGGCTGTGTAAATTTCCTCTCTTACATTAACAAACAGACTCTGGACATCAGACAGCATAGCATCATCTGCCTCAATCTACCAAATTGCAACTGCAATTGGTTTCAGTAGCTTCAGGCTGCATACCACTCTCCCCCAAAAGACATCATCCAGCAAGATCGTCTTGATGGGGCTTTCAGTGTCTGCAGACTGTGATATGTTTATTTCCTGCAGAGACTCCATCCCCTCCTGGAGACTGTCGAACATAATGACAACATTAACCCCCATCAAGTTTCGCAGGGTAGATTCAGCATGGTGCTCTTGTTCTTTTCATTTTTGCTTGGTAAGGTAAATTAGGCTTCCTAGAGCGGAGTCCTCATCTTTCCTTTTGTCATCCTCAGGCCAGCAGCCTTTCAAGGGTGATAAGCTTCAATCCCACAAATGTGGCAAACTTCTTTTAAAACCTGTCTAAAGTACTGAACTGCCACTGCCACCAAGCAACAGATGTGTGGAATGTAGATGAGACCAGCACAGTCACTGTCCAAGTGCCTGACCAAATAATTGCCAGCCAACGAAGGAAGCAGGTTGAAGCAACCACATCTGCAGAAAGAAAGAGATTCATCACCTTGGCATTAGAGGTCAACACTCAACAGCATACCACCACACTTTGTGTTTCCTTGCAAGACTAACCACAACCAATTTGTTTGTGATGGACTCAGACCACACTGGTTTATGCAGTTGGTCAGGGTGGATGCAGGAGACTTCCCGACACTTCTCAACCACTTTGTAAATTACACCAGAGCATCCCCTGAAGTAAAAATGTTTTTGCTTCCTGACAACCATGTCTCTCATCTCTCACTGGAAGGCATCAAGTATCACAGAGCCACCAGTGTGGTTTCTTAATAACTTTAAGAAACATTGTGCAGTAGTCCACCTTTCACCTTCTTTTCCCTTCTCTGTCTCAAACATATACAGCAAGCAGCTTCATCATCAGTGCTGCTGCGCTCAGGGTTTCTGTTATCCAGTTTTTGACAAGCAAAATCTGTTGAATCCGACATTCATTATCTCTCCAGTCATAATGTCAGATATAGGTAAAATATTTCCCTCTGAGAATATGAAGGCCTAACACCATGTCCCTACAGCAAGCAAACGTCTCTCTTTACACACTCAATCCATTAAATATGCACTTCTGTTACATCATGTAGACAAATGACATCAGCTGTTCACACAAGATCATACTTAAGATGTAACCAGTTAATAGATGGCTGAGTAGTCTGTTTGCTGTCTTCCTATGTTTGTAGCATACTACTTAAATTGTTAAGGTTTTTCATATTGTGATAGTGACTGTAAATTACACAGGTTACATCATAACCAACAGCAAGTAGGTTGTCATTAGTGATGGTCATTCCCAGAAGCTTTCAGCTCCGGTTTGCAGGTTGGGTTCTGGTGTTTGATTAACCCATATGGATGCGGGTCATGTAGGGTGGATTGGCTCTCATGATGTGCTGTGTTAGTGTGCCTTTTAAAAATCACTGACCTGTGAATCATGTAGCAGAAGAAAGTTTCCCCACTAATTGCACTGCTTTTTGAATATCTGAATCTGATTTCCCACGGTGTCCTGAAAAAAAACAACAACAAAAACACATACAAAAATATGAATAAATGTTTGTGCACCATCCATTATTTAACGCTGCTTTGTATTATTTTTAATGTAGGCTGATGTTTTAAACAAGTGACTGAATAAAAAAGCCATTGATCAGTTCTCCTTAACTGATTCTTAGGTCAATCATAAAGAGGTAAAGCCTTACTGGTCCATTTATTTATTGATTATTTTAATGTCTTGGCCTGTATCCTAGACTACATTTGTCACTGTTAAGATAATGGGCCCTTATCACTACAGACATTTTGAATTGGTGTAAGCACAGACATGACCATTAAAGAATAATTAACACTTGAGCTGTGAGGTAGAGCAGGTCCTCCACCAATCGGAAGATCAGCAGACCGATCCCCGGCTCCTCCAGTCTGCATGTCTGCAAGTATCCTTAAGCAAGATACTGAACCCCAAACTGCTCCCGATGATGCTTCCATTGGTATTTGAGTGTGTAAAAAATTGAGTACCAGGTGGCACCTTGTATAGTAGCCTCAGCCACTAGTGAATGGGTGAATGTGACTCGTCGTGTAAATGGCGCTTTGAGTGGTCGAATGACTAGATGGGCGCTATACAAATGCAGGTCCATTTACCAATTACCATTTTGCCAGCCACCATTTTGAAATCACACTTCTGTGTGTAACTACCTTTTGTGTTGTGCTGGGCCCAAGTGTGTTGCTGACAGCTGGAACAAATTATTGACTGACTACGGTCATCAAAAACTAGGCAGTCACTTCACTCCCCACCAGCGGCTTTTCTCCACCTCTCACTGAAAAATCAGCTTTTAATTTTTGGTTTGTGAACTTGAGTTGTCTTCTCATGTGTAGCCTATGTGTGCTGACATCAGTTGCTCTTTACACCTGCAATGTAACACACATTATTGAAACAGTACCTCAGATCAAGCTACTTACCTTTGTGATGTTTCTTCTTGTTTTACAGCGGTTGACATCCAGCTTATTGGTGCAGTACTGCCACCTTCTGCTCTGGAGTGTGGATCAGTATCCCAACAAAGAGCAAAAGTAACAATATGTAACATAAATTTCCAGACTGATTGGATCTGATTCATTTATCCAAAATAAGAATTTAAAAAAATGTTTGGTATTGGTAGAGGACTAGTGTTTGTTCTTCACAATAAAAATATGGTTACTATGGTTTTATCCTGGCCCTCCTGTAGCGTGGGCCCACATGTGATGGGCATGTGCACTGTGCAAGCAGAGGGTTGATTATTTAAAGGGATGTTGGCCGATTTTTTATTTATTTGAATTGTGCGCTGCCAATTGCAGTTCACGGTTACAAGTCTTGGTCATACTTTTAACCAAAACATGCCATAAGACCCAGTGTTGCTTTTTATATGTACTTCCCCCCAAAATGATCAGTATTAAAAGGGTTTTTTGTATTGTGCTAAATTTTTTAAAATTCCCTGCCTTGAGCTTCCTTTGGAAAATATCCCCAAATTTTCCAGCACTTTGCAACCCCAGTCTTGAGCTCTCTTAATGTAAATTACAGTGTTGGAGCTCTAACTGCACTTTACTTCAGCTCTATGGTCTGTATACATATGTGTATTGTGTAATATGAATATAAATATTTTTTATTATTTATTTATTTTTCTTTAAATGTCAAGGAGCATCTGTTTCTAGTCTGCAAATGAGAAGCGTGGTGAAGTAACTAACATTTCTTTGTGCATATATATCATAACATATTTATGGACACTGAAAAATTGAGAGGCAGTTTTACAGTGAAATGTGTGTACATGGAAATACCTCCAAGCACTCTGTCAGAAAAGGCTTGTGGTTAAACTTGTTCAGGGTGAAAACTAATGATAGATTTACTAACTAAAATGTATCAGTGATGATGGCTTAAATGACAACAGCCAAAAAGATTATTTTCTTAGTTAAAGTATTACTAGTTTGTGTAGGGTTGTTTTAGCTAGGACCATAGAATAGAAGGAGAGTAGAATGTACATTCCTGTTCAAATCAGGACAGCAGGATAGTCAGAACCGGCCATTTTTATGTGTACCGTTGCCATTGCAACCGATGCAGTGGGTTAACTACCATACATATTTCCTTTTAAACAAGCCAACTTAAGGCAAGTCGTGAATTCACAGAGGTGAGGTTTTGCAGCTGAGCAGTGGAGTAGTACGTTTTCAAGTAAGTGATCCATAACTGTTTAAATGTTACCATAACTGTTATTTCCCTGTTTATTTTATCATCATTATGCATGTTAGTTGAAACATGTGGCCTAAACTGAAGCTGTAGCTCCCTCTCAAAAACAAAAAGCAAGAAACTTTGATTGGGGTATGTTTGTGTTTTCCATTTAATAAGGAAAACAGGTGTAAGAATAGGCCAAGTCAGGGTTCTCAAACTAGGGAGTGTGTCACACTTTACAGCCCCACTGAGTGTATTCACCATTTCCTTTTGTACTGGTCAAATGACGGCAAACAGTTCAGTGTCTGTTCTACTCTCATTCTATTTCTATGTGTAGGACACTTGTTGCTGTCTAGCTGGTATCCTGTTCTGCACAGTGATCTTCCATAATTTTCACCCCTGCTATCAAGTTGTAACTCAAGCTGTGACTGCTTTTAACTGTATGCCAACAGCAATAAATAACAGTATTTGGACTCTTTAAAGGGTGTTTTGGGGAACATAAAAGCAGCCACTCAGGATCCCATGCAATAAGTTGTAGGTAAAAACACTGAGCACAGAATAGTGGGCTGAATGTTGACTGGTATTTTTGCACCTGTATTGTCAATACAGAGCACTTTCTTCTTTAACACTTGTCTTATTGAGTTGGGATGGCTCAGCACAATAATAAACCCGTAACGAGGCTGGTTCTTTGTGCCTAAACCAAACCATTTACTTCAGAACAAAGTGTGCCTTACGGGACACAGAGCGCAGGTGAGATGATGAGCGGGCAGCTTGTTGAGATACCTGATCAATGTCACTGTGGTTGTTTCCTTTGTTTTTACACCTGCATGCAGAGACTCAATAAATCCAAAAGTAATGATTGTGTGCTGGTGCAAGATTTGGTGAAGTCAAGCATAAATGCTTTTTCTCAGCAAGGGATGCTTGTTGAAGCACAGAATGCTTCTTGCACAGCTCGCCAGTCTCAGCAGCTGGCTATATTTAAACAATAATTTCAAGGCAGCATTTCCGCCTTATTTGGCTTGGATTGTGTTGATGAATGCCTCTAGGGTATCAAACAATGAATTATCATGAGACTGAGGTTGGGGGAAATGTCACATGTGTGCCTTCTCAGCTCTCCTCATATGTATGCTCTGACTTGGTTGACAACAGCTAGATTTGAAAAATATGGGAAAACCAATATTGATTCTTTTTTAGATCTACTGTGCATTTCAAGATAAAGGCAACAGTTTATCAAGTGTGTTGCTCTTTACACCATAAAAATTGTAACACAGTTTTACAGAATGAAAAGACATTCATAGGGTATAATACCCTCCCAATCCAAGACTAATTCTGTGGAGAATGGCAGAATAAATCGCATGTAAGTTAACTATAGAGAAGGAATAAGAGCCATGATTCAATGTGAGAGTAAATGGTTGGTACTGGAAGGAGAAGTGTTCATCATCATCACAGCGATATTCTTTTCTCATGCAAATTTGTTGGCATTCCGCTGATGCTAGAGGCATCATTTCCGCTCTTGTTCCTCATTTTCAAAATGAGCATAAAAATGTACAGCACTCCAAATGTTAACAGGCCTGGAAGGCAGACGCAAGCAAATAGATAAGGTTCATATAGTCAGGGCCGTTTCATTGGTGCAGCTGCCCACTGCTGAGGCTTTTTTTTCCTGATGTCTCATTCTCCTGGCCACTTCAACCCTGCTCAGTGTCTCATTTTCAGTCTTTGGATGTCCACCTCTTTGCCAAATCAGTGTGCTTTCTGTGGCCATTAAATCTTTATCTTCACAAGATAAACTGAACAGATTTGTTAAAATCTAGTTGGCAGACACACATGGTTTAATATTGCACCTCAACATAGCTTTATCCCATTTAGTGAAGTACTGTATAATCACAGCCTGTGTTTCAACAACCTTGAATATGACACACAATAAACTGTGTCCAATTTGCTAATATTTATACCTTCTGGAAAGACTTGCTCAGCTGTTTCTCTCATGGATCAATAGTGTGTCCAGGTGGAGTACACTGCAAAACACGTCTGATGGATCTTATAAGGTCATACACAGAAGGTTGAGGATAAGTCTGTTGCTTGAGGGCGAATACCTTTTCTGAATGGTAGCACCAATTACAGAGTGCAAGACATCTGAATCACCATAACTTAACAGCAAAGTGGAGATTTTAATCACCTCTGAGCTCTATGAATATGGAAGTGGGAAAAAAAATGAGAAAAGTTATAGTTTAATTGTCACCTTTTGGAGCGAAATCAATTTAATTTTGATGGATATGAGGGAGATATGCTCTGTCTCTCTTACACCAGGGAAAGACAACCCAAAATTTTTGTCTTGTGATGGTTACTGTCGGATCAGGAGATCATACAGCCATAATCTCTTGCCTTCACTTGGCTAAGAGACATGGCAGACTCACAGACTGCTTAGAAATAATGGGCATGGCCACCATAACCTCTTCCACTGGTATGTGCACTTCCGCTTTGAAAGCTTGGGTTTGGCATTGTTGGCCCTTGCCATCTTGGATTTTTGAAACCAGAAGTGACCATCTTTGAATAAAGGGTGAAGCTGTGGAGGTCACCATCAACCTGTCCATAGCTCTGGAGGTCAACAGAGTATCACTTGTGCAACCAGCCTCAAGTAGCCATTAGAGGAACTGCAGTTGTTAGCACTAGGTTTTAGGTCTTCTTTTTTTAGCCCCAGAGGTTTCCACTTGGGCACTACACATCAGACCCCAACTGATCATAGTTTGCATCATCATAGTCATTCTCACCTTCAGGAATTGCCCTCACTGTTCCACCTGACAGCACCAACAACATAATGGGTATCTGCACAGAGAGTTGAAAGGTTACCTAGCCCCACCTTATCCTGCAAAATCGAGCTGCATGGCAGAAGCTAGCAAGTTGTAAAGGCTAGCAGGTGTGGCATTGCAAAATGTGAAGGAAAAAAAAGCCTGTTCAAGGCATCACTACCCTTGGCCTTTGACACACCAGGTTTGCTAACAAGTTTGCCAGCCATGGCCAAATAACTTGCATATCAAGATCCTATTTTGTTGAGCATAAATTCTTATTTTAAGTTCTCAGGATGTTACCCCCTTATTCCCTAACTTCACATCTTGTTCCCTTGCACCTTGGTACGTACTGTACTACTGCACTGTTGGTATGAAACAATAAGGGCACGGTCACACATTAGCAAATGCTGGCAATCGATCAATGCCTGCCAAGGCAATACTTATGCTAAATGTGGGCTGTGCCACACATGGACACAGAGTTGCTAATAAAAGTAAAATATGATGCTACTGGTAAAGTTTTGATTTTTTCCCATTAAATGCCTGTCTCCTAACTCACTGTCAGCCAGGCAGCATCT